>NW_027211770.1:3635000-4835000 GCF_022749685.1 Semicossyphus pulcher | reverse complement strand
TTTGGTGTTCGATGGATAACTCGGCCTCCCATGCTGCTTTCTCTGTCAGATCGTGAAGAGTCTGTGTGAAAGGCCTGACCCCCCCCCACGGCAGTCAGGAAGGTAAAACTCACTTTTTTGTTGGTATAAAGAATTCATCTTCTAATAGGCTCCACGTCGTGTAATATTGATGGATCCTCTGACCCAGTTTGAGAGTCCTGCATCCCAGTGGCAAACAGCAGGGTTAAGGCAGCATGAACGGCCTGCAGCTCGCCTCAGGCTGGAGGAGGGGGGGGGCGGCCACCTGCCTGTCTGATCCACGGCCAGAGCTGGGTGAGAGACTCAGTAAATACCTGACAAATAGAGAGAGACAGTTTGTGTAGCATCACCTGCATCATAAAGACAGCGTAGTCTAAGTCTCTGTGCCACACCCCAAACACTTCACACCATCACCCCGAAACACCAACAGCCTCACAGTCAGGCTACAAATCAGACACGTAATATCATCAATTAGCAGACAAATTCAGCTCTTCATTAAGGCTCTATAGTGTTAAGTGTACTAATCGGATGTAATGTAACCTCATAAATGTTAATGAGGCTGCAGGGCCATGGTTAGTTTTCCATGCAGGAGCATAAAGCGCGTCGGTAATGCGGTTCAACATGCACCAAACCGCAGAGACAGTTCTGTTTATGTGATGTGATGAAGTATATGGAAGATTTCATTGTAATGTGTGGGTCCATTGTGTCTCTGATAAAGACACACACTGAACTGTTTGCACTATTACAATAAAAGTTACAAATAAATAAAGGTGGTCCAATTTGATGTCCTTTAACTGACGAGCACAAAATACACATTACACATATATGTAGAGGGTTATGCTGGCTTTACGCCAAACGATTACTTCACACAGAAATCATTCTCTCTGCAGCCTGCTGCTCTCACTCTTTTCTGCTTTTTCTGTTGCTTTTATTCTAATGTGAAGTGTCATTGGGGGTTAATAAATCTATCTGTCCGTCCATCCGTCCATTTTCAAGTGATGACGCCGTCAGGGCAAATTTCCAATGTCTGTTTATATAATTGTTGTGTTTAAAGGTGTGTTCGTGCACAGTCAATGCAAAGACATGCAGATTTTAAACTTGATGTTAAGGCAGGTTTATTTATACAGCAACTGAATTTATATTTCAGCAAGACAATAGAACAAGACATTAAAAAGCAAAGTGAAGATAAAAACAGATATGAACAGTGAAAACAGAAGAAAAAAAGATACAGTATATAAAGATGTAAGTTCGGGTCCGGTCAGAACACTACAACAGTACATGCTTTATCTGCAGGTTCCAAACCCTGAACAGGTGTTCCCAGAACATTTCTCCTGTAAGCAGTTCCTCAGTTATCATTTTTCCTCAGTTTTTAGAATTCCCAGAATTCTCTTGGGCCCCAGAGTCCTACTGTTGCAATATTTGACCTTCGCCTTACCTTTGTAATGATACATTGATTAAGCTAAAAGAATTAAGTAATGGGTTAACATATAAGATCAATGAAAAGTAAATAAATATCAATTATATTAAAATAAATGATTTATGAAATATAAGAGTAAAAGTTACAGTGCAGATATAAATGATTAAAAGAGTTATTAAAATACATGTATTAAAATAATATAATAAAGGCAGCTGTTAAAGGAGAAGATCACTATTTTTAAACCTGGGCCCTATTTGTACAAATTTGTGTGTCGAAATGACTCAAAGGAACGAAACCTTTTGGATTAGGTCAGTAGGAAGCCGCAGTATGGACTGGGGCAAAGTGCGTCCACTAAAAGTTATTGTTTCTGCTGCTGACAGGCTCAGATTGTTGCTCCAGGTGTCAGACAACATGACGGAAATGATCCTACAAAGATCGTCCTTCGTTTAAAGAGTAAGATCTTTTTTGTGTCACAGAAACGGATACATTTCTAGGTAAAGAAATGAGATGCATGTAAATATGTTACCCTGGGCATCGAATTCAAATGCCTCATCTTCATCGTCGATCAGCTAAATCTTCAGCCATGGCTTTTGAAATATATTCTTGCTGGCAGTCCTCTACGTAACAAATCCTCTCTCCAACTCCTGTTCAGTTAACATCTCACCACCCGCGAGATTTCAGAGCGAGACTTCTCCCTGAGCAAGACTTCTGTTTCTGGTCACACAAAAAGGATCTTACTCTTTAAACAAAGGACGATCTTTGTAGGGATCATTTCCGTCATGTTGTCGGACACCTGGAAGAACAACCTAAGCCTGTAAGCAGCAGAAACAAGAGTTGTCCCAGTCCGTTCTGCGGCTACGGTGGAAGCTACCTACTGACCAATTCCAAAACTTTTTGTTCCTTTGAGTATTTTGACACACACATTTGTACAAATAGGGCCCAGGTTTAAAAATAGTGAACTTCTCCTTTAATAGGTGAGTCTTCAGCCTTGATTCAAAAGAAGTTTGTTTCAGATATACGGATGCTCTGTATATCTGAAAAAGCATGAAATTGCATGACTCTGTGTTGTGTAACAGTGGGTAAACAATGAACACTAACTGACGCGGCAAAAAATTCACCTCCATTCATTGTGTATCGCAAGCAGCTGATTTGCCGCCCAATGCATGCTGGGATACCTAGCGACGAGTAACAGGCTGGCGGCGTCACATTTGAACAGCTTTTCTCCCTCATTACGTCATAATCATCCGTCTTCAGAAAAAGGTGATATGCTGGTGAGTAAAACAACCTTGTGAGGAGCCGTTTGGATGAAACGATCTCCTCGTGGCCTCCTCGTAAGCCTTTCAGAGTTTCGGTTCCCCTGAAATCTGAAATGTTCACTCTGAGCTCCATAAAAGTTCTGTATTACGGACAAACCTGACGATGTAGTTATTTCAGCCTGTTTATTGTCATTAAATCTCAGTAACATCTGTTTATTTTGGCTTCATAGCGCTGTAGTAAGACATAGTTCACGTGTGACTCTCTAGATACAGTGAAGCTGCCACTCAGCGGAGACAGATGGACAGGGGCTCCACAGCTGAAACAGAACGCCGGTAGTTGGTGTCCATCAGAGAAATCCTGGTACTGACCCGAGCTAACAGCTCATCACACTGGGCACTGGTCGGCCCCAAGGAGTTCATCCAGACACAGAGAGATTAACCAGCTGTTTGCACCTTAGGATGTTATGAACCAAGACAATGGTTTGTGTTCAGATCCCACAGTCTGATCCTCTTCCTGTTTCGTCTGAACACGGGTGAAGTTGGTCATAAACTCTTTCTGAGCTGTCTTAAATCTGTCTTTTTCTTGTATTGATGTTCAAGTTTAAGCCAACATGTTGAGCGCTCACTGCAGCACCAAACAGGAAACAGTAATTATCAGCTCAGCCATGTGGAGACACCTGCCTGTAGATGAGATTCTCTCCTCTTCACATCGTCCAGGTGCAGACAGGTGAACCTCTGCCGGAGCTTCCTCTGGACTCGGAACAGTGTCGCTGGGTAACGTAGCTCTCTGTCTGGTCTATCAGTGAGCCTCCTCAGACTCCAGCACAGAGAGCCGAGCTGCGTTCGCTGAACACCATCAGTGCCGTTTGGTGTTAACTGCCATGCCAACGGTCGCTCTGCGTGACGCTCGTCTAGATCGCAGAGAAATGCAATTAACATGGACCAGCGGGACATTAAAAGCCATATTTGTCACTGTCAGGATCTGAGCAGGCGTCTGATTGCACAGCTGATTGGAGGAGATGCCGCCCCCTCCCCCCCCCCCACCCCGTGCTCCTCCTAGGTTCCTGTTCTCCACACAGAGAGGAGGAGGAGACACAGGGAGCGCGGTGCGAAATATCTTCAGTGGGGAGTCTGACCAGAAACAGGAGAGCTGAAGTTTGACAGTTTGTCTGTCAGCGACGCAGGAGAGAAGATTTCATATCGAGGGTTCATCAGTCTTCATGACGTCTGCAGCAGACGAACACTGACGCTGCAGGAACGTCTCGTGTTCATCCTTTATTCAGGTTTCATCTCTCCATACATTTAAATGAGCTGTCAGTCCAACACACGAGTGACGGCTGTAACACGCCAACACTTCCTGTTGATTAAACTCGAGTTACACGTTCATCCATGATGCTGAAACCAAAACTCAGCTCGACAAATGGGAACATTTAGCTTCTGTCCACTCGTAGAAAAACATTTGTCAGTGCAAAGCTTTGGATGTTCTTTCACCTCCATACCTGTAGCCTCCATGAGTCGCAGGTTTACCTGCATTAGGAACGTCTTCTATAAACCTGACAGGAGAACATGTCCAGCTCAATCATTTGGTCGTGTTTAAAGTGACATTACACGTTTCAACATTTAACCTGATGAAGGTGGTAGCTGGTGAGCTAAAATTATACCTCTTTCCCAACAATATTAGCGCATTGATGCAGGTTTTTCAGACCCAGAAGGACCCGCTTATAGGTGCTGATTGTCTCTTTTCCCAGTGCCAGTGGAGAATACTGCTTTCTGCTGCGTCACCGTCTGACGTCACAAACAGGAGACAGGGTTAGTAAGATGTTACTAGTGTTACAGTGAAGATGTAACGGTGGTTAGGTCTTTATCAAACTCGGCGCTGACTAAACTGGATCGATGTTCGAGCGCTGCCCGGATGGAGACGGGCAGAATTTTTAGCTGAGATGACAAGGAGTCAGAAGTTACTGACGGAGCATAGCGTCACGCCGGAAAGAGGGCGGAGCTTAGCGTGTTGACACTGGTTTCGTGTTCCCATCAATGCCGATCAGAGCCGAGGCGATAATTACCCAATTCTACTGCAGAGTCATTTGACCCGGGTCTGAATGCAGATTGTAACCTTTCCTACTGAGCAAAAAAGCCAGGTGTTAGTGGGTTTATTGACCAGTGGGAAAAGGGCTTAAGTGACAGCTCTGCTCACAGCCTCCAGAGCCCGCTGAAGGGCGTCAGGGAAACGCCCCACTGTCCTGAAGCCACCACACGGTGCAGGAGAAACACTGATTCTTCATTTTATTCTGTGCTTTTACAGGTTTTAATCAGCTGGTGTGTTTGTGTTGGAGAGGAGGAGACTTCTTACAGGATGAACACTGAAGAGTGATTTTCAGTTCGTAAAGTTCCCAGACTGACAAAACTTTATTGACTCATTTACACAGGAGCCAGTGATGATCAGTGAATCTCTAAACGAGTGCTGTGTCTGATGTGGTGGGTCGTCTGGTCTCTTCCTGTATGAACTCTCTCACCTGTGATCCAAAGTTTCCTGAAGCTGATCTTTGAGTGAACCTGCAGGTTAAAGCTCAGCCTGACTGTAACTTCACACACAAACACACACTAGGGTTGCCACCTTCCATGCAGAAAAAAAAGGGACACCTGCCGCAGTGGGGGCCCCGCTCCCCGGGGCCACGACCACCACAGGCCCAGTATCGCACCGTGTGGTTAATCATAACTTAAAACTTACAACTTGAAGAAAGCATTAAGATTCATAGTTTGACGTACTTTATTACCAAAGTGAAATAGAAATAAACTTTTCAGTTATAAACTCCTACTCACTTTTAACAGTGTATAAACTTCATAGACCTTCAATAAATAATCTGTAAACATAAAACCTTATCGTGAGATACAGTAATAATGAATGCATGATGAAATGCACATTACACTGTTACACTTAAACAAATTAACTTAAACTTCAGGATATTAACTTATTAACTTAACGGATCCATTAACTATAAATTAAACACATGCTTTGACACTCAAAAAATTCCATTTGAGAAAATATAGTGCAGGAGAACAGATGGACTTTTACAAAGGAATAATCATGAAAAAATAATTACATCTCAGGATGGTGATGCTCCTTGTGCCACCACACAGGACTTTTCATGTCATCATTTTAAAGTCCTTTATGTGTCCTGTTTCTTGACAAATGAAAAAACCCAAGAACAAATTCTGCATGTGCAAATAACAATTTCTAAGACTGTAAAACATTCCTCCCTCTCCTTCCCACATCTATCTTCCATGAACAGTCATCACTTTAGGTATTCTTTCTTTTCTGTGTGGAGTAGACCATAGTTAAACAGTCAACAGGGTTGAGAGTGATCAAGAGCTCACTCCTCCTGAGCTCCACGGAACACCTGCTCCTGCTGTCACTCCATTTGTTGGTCCTTCTGGAAAAGATCCTGTCCACATATCCAGTGGATGCTGGGATGCTCATGATGTGGCTGATGATGGACAGCATGCTAGGCAGGTCAGCTACTTGAAAGAGAGCCGCACACCTGGCAGCCACGTCTTTGGACTTCCATTCACCTCCTGCACCTTTTCTGAGCCCCTTCAGTGTGGTGCACTGTGGCACACGCACACGCACACGCACACACACACACACACACGCACACACACACACACACACACACACACACACACTCATGCTCTGTTTGTTTCTCATCATTTATGAGGACATTTCTGAACTTTACTGCTGCACGGCTGCAGCTCAGACCAGACTTCCTGCAGATCTTCAAAGTAAAGTTACCTGACTGAGTTCTGTACAGATTTTTTTTTAGGATACACTTATTTATTATTTGTATTTACCCTTTATTGTAATGTAGCACTATCCACTGCTGATGTAAATGTCCCCGCGAATAGGGACGAATTAAGGATTAGCTTGATTCTCACACTGACCATCAGAATGTTTCACTGGAACATGTGACCACTAAACAGTGTGAATTATACAAGGATTTATAGATGGACAAAATTCTGCTCTACAACTATAATCTACTCTGATGGGGGGTCTGTTCTAAACTATAACCATATGTTTGAATCTTGTGAGACGTCTCCACAGAACAGTTTTCAGGCTGGATGGTGCCCTCAAACTCTGTCACGTGTCGTCTCTACATGTCGGGCTGAATGTTTTTATATTCCTTGGCTTTTAGCTCACTAAGAGTGATGCTTTTCTATTTGTTCAGTCTTATCGCAGTGATCTGTTATTGTCCTTTTAAATTGCTCTTTGTGTTTCATTGAGTTGTTTTATGACTATTATTTAAGACTGCAGCTCATTGGCTCTTTTTAAATGTGTTTCATGATTACATTTGAATAAGGTATGTACAGTATGAGAAGTTTTGAGTGGCACATGTCGTAAATCAATCCATGTACGCATTAGTCCCAAGGATGCAGTGCTGTGTGTGTTGGTGTTTATTTTGGATTTGCACCTCATATTCATGCATGCAGTGACAGACAGTTATTTGTGTTAGCAATGTTAAATAATATTTAACATTAATAATATAAATGCATTCAAATCATAGTCGCATTTTTGCAGGGTCTGCAACATCAACACTTTTCAGCTTCCAAGCTACAAAGTGCCTCATAAAGGCAGTAAGATAAAACATGCAGTGTTGTGTGAGTCACAATAAAACAACAAACGGTGAGCTTTCATTCTGAGATAGGTCTTCAGCTTCAGGACCCAGCACTGAAACGGTGTTTGTGTCATACCGGGCGGTGGGTAAACAAATACAACATCAGTCACTAATGTTAACGTTTTAATCACAGGCATCCACCAGCTGGTACTTTAAAAAGAAAGGCCGACACGGTCAGAGGGAAAGTAGAAACGTAGAAGCAGCCAGCGTGCAGTGAAGTACGCACACCTCGCGTAGAAATATGAAAACATGCCTGGCGTGTTTTACAGTTACAGAGCGGACCTCTGTGTCTGATACGCTCCTGTTTGCAGCGCTATGTGAGGCACCGTGGTGAAGCTCGCGCTGCAGCAGCTGCTAATCTCCCCTGACTTTACGTTCTGTCACTGCATCGATGCACGGTCGTCAATGTCCGCATCTCACTACATCAGAGTACAACACATCACGTTGTGTTCACTGTAACTCTGCATAGCGTTAGTACATGACACGTTTGCACAAACAACATTTCGAAGACATAACAGAGAAGTATATTATGAGATCGTAATGAAAATCAACACAAGCTGTGTCCCAGCTAAGCGTCTGCAGCCTCCGAGGGACGTATTTGAAGGACGATTGCGTCACAGCGGCGCGTCAAAGGCTGTCCCATTTCGAAGGCTCCTTCAGATGCGACCGACAAATGTGTCCTCCTTTTCCCGGACCACGAAGAATGCACCTGATGGATCCCCAGATGCATTGCACGCCAATTCAAACGAGATGGCAGACTTTCACGTAGCTGAGGAATAAACGTTTAAAGGTCTAATTTTTTGGTTTCAACTCGAACGAAGAGCAACGATAAAATGTTAAGAATATCAAAAGGGGCCTTGAAACAATTTATCTTTAGAGTAATAGGTGACATTAGTAATGCTAGCTAGTTTGCCTGCAAGCTACCTGTTGCTAGGCAACAGGAGCGGCGTTTGGTGAGGCAAGGGTAAAGGCGGGAACAACTGGTGAAGCAAACAGGAAATCCTGCGTAGACCAGACCGTCTCATTTCAGTTCAGCTCTAACGGTGCACACAGGCTGAATGGAGCATCCTCTGCAGACCGCCTCCTGCGAAGGCTGCAGCCCCTCGATTGGGACGCAGCTGCAGAGTCATTCACGAGGACAGCTACGTATTCTCTTCCCGTTTTCAACAGCTGCTGTAACCATGACAACCACAGATGCATTTGGCTGAAAGTTGCCAGTTAACACGGTAACTGACGACTGAAGTGATTTCAAGTCTCTCGACCACAAAGCTATTTAGGACTCCGATGGTCGTTTCATTTCATTTCTTGAAGAAGTTAAGAGTTTGGACTTCGAGCTGGTAAAACAAAAATATTGATGAGACGTGATGAGAGGCGATGTGTTTTAATAAAGAGACCTCTAGGAGACCCCACAAAACAAACGTCTTATAGTCAAGATATTACGGTACTTTTAAAGTGTTACATTTGTGGCATTGTGTAGGTTGCTGCTGTCTTTCTTATGTTAATCTTTTTATGATATTTTGCTTATATTTGGACTCTTTCCAACTTCAGTGTGCAGCTGCTGTGTAACTATTTCACTCTGGAAGCATAAAAACTATGAAGTTCATCTTTTAAGAGTCTGTCAAGCAAAACTTTGTACGTTAAAAGTTTCCAGATAATTTAACTTTGCATGTCGGCCCTGTTGCTTGTTGGTTTGTGGTGTTTTTGAATGAATGAAAATTGTCCTATGTGAACAGAGCAGCCTTCTGATGGCTCTGATAATGTAAGAAAATAAGATGTGTTTCCTCAGTGATGGATCACCTGTCTCAGAGAAGTTCACAGTCTAATCTAAGCACAAAACTTTCCCCAACAACCGTCTGCGGGTTGAAATTGAGAGATGATGTGTGCGTGGCAACATGTGAGGCCGTATAAGAAGAGTGCACACACAGCTGGCAGTGAGCGTGCTCGGCTGAATGACTCGACCATATGCTCTGACGACAACAGAATACATCTCACACTGCTGCAGAGCTCGGCAGAGAGGCGGTGAGACTGTCATACGGCCACATTCAACACATTCAAAGAGTTCAGGAACAAGCCGTCACACCTGTCCCTGCTGCTGCACACATTACAATCACAATACATTCACACATTGACTTCTGAAGGAGCGTTTAAAGAGAGAGAGAGAGACACGTGTGTGATTCTTTATTTCCGAGCCTTTTGTGAAACATAGCACTTCTCTCTGTGAGCTCTGTTTCACCTGTGCAAAGTGACAGCCTGCTGAACGCTGCTGGGCTGCATTCACATCTCTGCTCCTTCTCTTTCTCTCTTTCCTTCACACACACTTTGTGTGTCTGTTCACTCACACAGGCGCTCAGTGAACATTGTCAACACTAGGGGGCAACGTTATTCTGTTCTCCTGCAAACAACCAGAGAACCGGTTAGAGCCTTGAGACGTAGTAAAGTAAACTTTTGAGACCTCTTTTGACTCATTTGAAGATATTTACAGGTTTTAATGTCTCATCTGTAGATATTCTTTACTTCCTGTGAGACACATCGACAGCCTAAAACTATAAGGACACATACACACAGATGATGATGGTTAAGAGCAGAGTCCCCAAGTTTTTTGTGCACAAGCTGCTGTGATGTGATGGATGCTGTAATCATCTACTTTTCTGTCTGTTTGAGGGTTCACATGACACCGATCAGCCGTAACATTATGATCACCTGCCTAATATTGAGTAGGCCCCCTTTTGCCGCCAAAACAGCCCTAACCCGTCGAGGCATGGACTCACTAGCCCTCTGAAGGTTTGCTGAGGAATCAGCAGATCCTTAAAGTTGCGAGGTGGGACCTCCATGGATCGGACGTGTTCGTCCAGCACATCCCACAAATGGAATTTGGAGGCCAAGTCAACACCTTGAGCTCGTTGTGTTCCTCAAACCATTCCTGCCATTCCTCCACCTTCTTCCATTGCTCTGTGGTCCAGTTCTGATGCTCACGGGCACCCTGACTGGTCTGCGGCTCAGCAACCCCATACTCAGTCTCAGATCCCATCGGCTATAGTCTGAGACGATATCGCCTCTGGGGACACCGGTGAACGTGCCGGGCGGTAAGCGATAATCGACTTCTCGTCAAGACTTCCTTTTCCGCGTGCTGCATCATTACAGAAAGAGAAACCTTTCTCTTGTGATTGACTTGTTATTAACGGGTCTTACCTTTGCCCAAATGTCAACATAATGATGCAGATTTGTAAGAAGTAAAAAGCTTTGTCAGGTCTGTCCTCAAGAGGAGAAGAAACTTACAAAATGTTCGTTTGTTGAACTGAGGTCAGATCGATCTGATGTATTTCTTGAAGTCGGGAAATCTGAACGGCTTTCGGGACACAACGTCAAGGGAATTCATCTGAAGTTAAATGTTAGATCGAGACAGATTGTTAGCTGTTAGCTGTTAGCGTGTAGAGTCTGTTTATAGAGATTAATAAGAAGGTAAATAATCATCAGATCAGGCTGATGGGAGCCGGGATGTCGTTACGGTGGATTACGTTCCGCCTGCTTTTGCTCTCACAGACTTTTGCTCTCTTTTCCTGCTTACGCCGCAGCCTGCTGATACGTGATTGGTCAATATTACTTGAACTGCAAGCGTAGTCGAAATGGAAACCAGAACACTTGCCTTTCCGGAAATCCAGACGATGAGTATCGAAGCACTGCCATCGGAGCCACCGGGACTCGTCGTCGCTAGTGGACGGATGCCCACTACGTTAGAATGAAGACGACATTAAATAAGACGGAATGTTAACGTTAAATACCGATAAGAGCACTATTGTTCATGAGCTTCTTGGTACTTTCGGTACCGAAAAATACCGGTTCTCATTTTGTTGTGGATCTCCTTTTAAGGCCTGGAGTTTGACATTTTAGCTGTCGCCATCTTGTTTTTTGCGACCAGAACAGACCGTATTTGTAAAAGAGGATATGCTACGTCTCACTTCGGTGGTGAAATGTCAATCACAGGTAGCCCCGCCCTAAACCCCCCCCTGCTTCCTGGTCTGTGTGACTCTAAATGGGAGCATCAGTGACTAAATGAACATCATGCTGTGCTGAAGAAGACTTGAAGCTAGAGATTGAGACCATAAACTCATTAGGAACATGTTTACTGAGGGAATCAATCAGGAGAGGAGGAAGACTGTTGTCTCATATCAGACCTCTTTTAAAACCAGTGGAGTCGCCTCCTGCTGGACACTAAAAGAATGCAGGTTTAAGGCACTTCTACACTGGCTGGCTTTGATTAATGTCCAAATAACTTGCTCTGAGTCTTTCTTTAACTCAGATTTATGCATGAAATCTTGTTGTACATGGAGACAAGGAGAGGGAGACCGAACGCCGCGTGTAAGAGTATAAAACAAATCATCATCATTTGTAACTTTTGCTTCCATTATTGTCTGGGAGAGGCTGAAGACAGGAGCAGATAACCTGTTTGATATTCGAAACCACATCCAGTCTGAGGCGGCGTGTGAGAGGAAGCACAGGAGGGGAACACACAGCAGAGGGGGGAGAGCGAATATACGTAACAGAGAGTAAGAAAAAAAACAAAGCAAAGGGGGAATAAGAGAACAAAGGAGGCAGGAAGAAAAATGGCCGCTGAGAGGTGGATTCATGGAGTCGATACACTCAGTTTGTCTCAGGTAGTAAGAACACCTATACATCTACAGGGAGGGGAGAGAAGAGGGAGAGACAGAGAGCCAAGGGAAAAAAGGAACGGAGGGATGAGAGATGCAAAAGGAAGAAACAAACATAAAGACGAATAGAAGATAAACTGGTGAAAAATTTGACACACACTTTCTGTATGCTGCAGGAAAAACAGCTCAGCACCTGAGCCGGCTGTAAAAATGGAAGGAGGATAAAAAAAACGCCTGCAGCCGAGAAGAGAGGGGAAGAAGAGAAGAAAGAGGAGATGGAGAGAGTAGATTACTGCGCTCTCTCCTGCACTATTCTTCATTTTAAGCAGCTTGTTGACCTTTCCAGTCAAGCCTGTAGGTGTAGTTCAGATTCTGCAGCAGCGCCTGCAGTAATTTAGGGGAGAAGTCGAGCAGCGGGGAGGTGAGACAGAGCGGGAGGAGCAGGGAAAGCAAAGAAGAAGGAGGGATAAAGAGGGAGACAGGCAGAAAAAAGGAAAGAGGGGATGTTGAGCGCTTCCAAATGATTGCCTCTCATAAGCTTGTGTTTTATACGGCCGCAGATTTACTGTCACTTTATGGGGGCCGTTATTAGAGTGTCCCAGCCTGGAGCGCGGGGGCTTCGGGGTGATACCTCAGTTTAAAGCAGCGAGTTGAACCAGCGATGGAAGAGTGGAGGTACATAATTCACACTCGTAGTGCCTGGAAAGACAGAGGCAGGCAATCACACACTGGGCAATCACAAAATGGTTGAGAAGCGCTTCATCAGACGGTAAAACGAGCTGTCAGGCAAACCTCTAAAAGCTCTGAGTGCCACAGGGCGCGAGGTGAACACACACCTGCAGCTGTGCAACAACAACACCGTGTGTGTGTGTGTGTGTGTGTGTGTGTGAGAGAGAGGGGGAAGTACGCAGAGGTTGGTATAGATCTGTTTCATCACTTTATATGTGATAATATATAGATTTTTCAAAGGAAGGAGAAAGGCTACAAAGCAAGTAACTGGTGAAGCAAATGTGTGTTTGCAATGTATTCTTTAGTGTTTATGTGTTCTCCAATAACGCCCCATTCTTACAGGATTGTTACTACCTGGCGACCTCTTGTGATGCCCAACACGTCCATATTTGTGTGGCACATTTGCAATGAAAAAGCAAACTCTGTGTAGCACTAGCCTCGCAGCGTTACTCTTCATAGGCTTCCACACAATAACCATCGAGCGCGTTGAAACATTGGAAAATGTTCCTTACGTCCTGCTTCCGTTCATGTTATCTCATCAAGTTAAGTGTTCACTCTCCTGGTCGATTTGACGTTTGCTCTTTCTGTACAGAGAGCGATGAGCCTCCTGAATTTACTCCAAACATGCTGCCATAACTTTCTTTTTCAGTGCCAGCGCCTCCTCCGTACTGCTTAGTGGGAAAGATGCAGAAAACAGGAGAACAAAAAGAAATTAATTCGTCTCTTGTCTGGAGCTTGTTTGGCGTCTTAGAGTAAAATTAAATTAAAGACAATGACAGAAACTAAAGAGTAACGTATTGGTCCGAATATAAGATTCTCCATGACGTACATCTGAAACAGTGGGACAGAGAGACACGGTGATCATCAGGAAGAAAGTAGCTTAAAAGTCAGCCGAGGTAGCCAACAACTGAGGCGGAGTTCTGATGCTGATTTAAGATGCAGCAGAGTTTCTGTCAAGCAGCCAAGAAATACAGCGTCACAGCAGTGTTAATTCCGTCAACGAAAATAATGATGAAAAATCTTCGTTAACAATCTATTTTCCATGACGAGGACGAGACGTTGATGAGCTAAAGAACATTGTTTATAATACAAACTAAAAGATTTTTTTTTCGGCAATGAGACGCGGGACTAAAACGTTAGTAGCCGGCTGCCGGACATTAAAAATGCATATTTTCCCCCACTGTGCGTCTAATCTGTCAAAATACAAGCAATTCATTCCTGTGACTGGGTAACCTGGTCGGAGATAACAGGTATCACGTTAAAGTTTCTTTGTGAACTCCGGCTTTCTGCTTCAGGCTCTGAGCGCGCTCACAGAAACAGGGTGTTTTACGCGTCCTCTGATCATCAGCTGTGTGCTTCAGTCAGGAGAGAAAACGTAATGACTAACATGCGGTGACTTTTTATTAACTCAAACTGGACTGTTGTTTGTGTGTTGCTTGATGTGTTTACACAGCAAGAAAAGTATCTTACAATGTAGAATTCTTCAGTTTGTGAGAATCCAAAAGACCGTATTCCACAGGAAGGTGGCGAGGTCATACAGCTTTGAGTACGTTTGCCTGGTTTTTGTTATGGAGAAGGATGCTCCGGCCGCCGCTGTGAAACGATCTGCTCTCGTGGTGAACAGGAAGCCTTTAGAAATACACCGTCCCGATCTGCTGTGTGTTTGTCAACTAACAGGAAGTCTGTAACGACATACCTCATTCAATTCATTCAATTAAAAGGTGATCAACATGATTTTTAATTTAACAATCGTTTTTACTCTACCCAAACATGCACACTGATACACAACCTGTTCCCTGCGTGTGTGTGTGTGTGTGTGTGTGTGTGAGTGTGCACCATATATCTCCTGAGAATCAGTGTCAGTATGTACGTCTCTATATGCACATAATCATCTGTGAGCATGATTGTTATTGCCTCGCAGGTATCGAAGCGATCTATGTCAAACGGCCGCACACATTCGGTCCAGAGTGGTGACTCAGAAGAGGCTGAATAGCTCAGAGGAGGGGAGGAGGGTTCTACTGAGCACGTGCACAGCCTTTACTTCCTCTTCTCTCTACATGTCGGCAGCCTCATTATCCAGTTCCTCTACACCGCGGACCCGATTTCAACCTTTTCTTTCCTGCATTATCATGTGAAAAGCCGTTTTCTTTCCCTTCAGGCAGGCTCTTCAATTGGGAACAGATGTTTTCTCCTCCCTGGGAAATGATTCGCTCCTCAGTGACAGAGGGTGGCGGCCCCTGCTTTATAACTCACATAAAAAGCCTCTTAAACGACAGCATTCACAGGAAATATAGGCCTATATTCATTCTTTAAATTTGGGGCCAACTGGTATAGAAATAATTACACAGAGGGAGTGAGCCTCCGGGAGCGCCGAGAGTCTTCAGCCGATCGCCAGCAGAGCTGAATGTCTATTCAACAATGTTAACGCCACATGGCCTCAGGTATAAAGACTATTCATCATGCAGATCTGGGGAGGGAATTCAGTCACATGAATAGCTCAAGACGAGAACCCCCAGTGCCAACGTGTGCGTCTTCAGACAGATGATTCATGTACTACACTATCACTTATATATGAGTGTGACGCCTCGCTGCCGATCAGGAGCAGGAAGGAAAATGGAAACTGTTCTGCAAGTAAGAAACTCTTTAAAACCTCGACAACATAACCAAGCCAGAAAGTGTTGTTTAATTAAGCCTGAATGAAACTAAGACTTTGTTCTTCCTTGGGCATGCAAACAATCAGAAACAAATTTGTCACCTTGAACTTTAAAGGCTCCACAGTTCGACATAGATCTGGTGTTAGTAATGAGTCTTTTAATTCAGTCTCTTTTGAGACGTATGAGTTGTGATATGATCATCATACTACAATAACGCTGAGTTTAAAATGTTGTATTTCTGCTCATACGTCTTCTAGATTTCTAATATTTTGTTCACATTTTGTAAATCGGTTTTTATGAAATGTTTTATATAAACTCACCGTGTAAGGTTAGACACCTTTCTTTGGAGTGAACTGTTAAACTAGATAAACGCAGGAAGTGTGCCCGGCTGTTATTCTAGGCATTGGCTGTACTCCCCTTTGCTTTACTTTCTCGTTGTTTCCGAGATCTTCTGTGGACACTGAGATCATGTTGAGTTGATGTGCGGCTGGTTGGAAAATAACTGGTGTAAAGACTGAGCCTTTAACACAACACGCTGCACAGTCAGACCCACTACAGTTACATGTATGTACTGTATTATTTGTATTATTGCATATGTCCTCATTTTTTTGGAACAATTTTGTAAATATTTCAAATAATAAATACTTTATAATCTTGTACATCTTATATGTTGTTTGTTGCACTTTTATTTATTTTTTATTTTGCAAAGCTGCTCATTAGTTTGACATTAATCATTTAATCTAAAAGCCTTTGTGATACACTGAGCTATAATTATCAATTTAATAATTCCACCTTTATCATGGTTGACTTGTCTATCTCAGACCTCTTTCCCACTGATGTTAATGCTTTAGGTTTTTCAGACCCGGGAAGACCCGCTTATAGATGCCGGTTGTCTCTTTTCCCATTGCCAGTAAAGTATCCTCCTGTCGATCTCTTTTCTGCTGCGTCACCGTCTGACGTCACAAACGCGCTGGAGACAGAGTTAGTAACCAGTGAAGATGTAACGGTGGTTAGGTCTTTATTGTATCTGTTACTCATTCAGTCTGTTTATCAAATGTGGAATGATGTTCGAGCGCTGCTCGGACGGAGACGGGCGGAATTTGTAACTGAGATGACGAGGAGTCGCAGAAGTTACAGACGGAGCATAGCATTGCGCCGGAAAGGGGGCGGAGCTTAGCGCGTCGACACGGGTTTCATGTTCCCATCAATGCCGATCGGAGCCGAGGCGATAATTACCCGGGTCTGCTGCATAGTCATGTGACCCGGGTCTAAATGCTGATTGTAGCCTTTCCCACTAAGCTAAAAACCAGAGTGTTAGCGGGTTTTTTGACCAGTGGGAAAAGGGCTTCAGGTAATCCCGCCCTAAACCCTCCCCTCTTTCTGGTCTTTGTGACTCTCAATGGGAGCATCAGTGATTAAATAAACATCATGCTGGAATAAATCAGGAGGGAAGTAGGACCATTTTCTCATAGACTTCTATACAATCAGACTGCTTTTAGTGGAGTCGCCCCCTGCTGGACATTAGAGAGAATGCCGTTTTAAGGAGCTTCTGCATTGGCTTCACGTTTAAAGCGTGTCTTTGTAAATGTTATGAGTTTTTGTCATGGAAGTTAAGAATATTGTATTGTTATATGTTTCTGTTGTTATATGTTGTTTGGTGTCCATCAGTGTCTCTGCCTCGTTGGCTCTCTCCTGGTGGACTGACGTGGGCTCTCAGGCTCTCTCCTGGTGGACTGACGTGGGCTCTCAGGCTCTCTCCTGGTGGACTGACGTGGGCTCTCAGGCTCTCTCCTGGTGGACTGACGTGGGCTCTCAGGCTCTCAGAACAGTGAAATCAACTTGTTTTTCCAATATGTCGATTTGTTTTTGTGCGTCAGCTGTCAAAATTCAAATCCGTCCATCATGAGCAGAACATGTTTCTGTGAGCCGTGCGTGATCCCTCTCAGCAGACAACATGTCTAATGGACTGGAGGGGGTTGGGGGGGGGTTTCCTCCCCAGCAGGCTCATTCATTTTCAAAAAGTTTCAAAAAAAGAAACAACATTTTTAGAATGATATTGCTTTTGCTGTCCCCATCAATCAACGGTTATCAGAGCAGCGCCCCCCTCTCACGGCTCAAATATTGTTTAATCAATGTAACGTCAGCGCACGGCTCGCGGCTGGCGCTGCGCCGGGAGCTGCAGATGAAACAGGTTGGTATTTGCATTGCACTGCTTGGGCTACAATATGATTTATGGAATAAAGCCTGCACACGGCACAGTGCTGGAAATGTCTTCTCTCATTTAAAGGCAAACCTCGAAAACAAACAATACGTGATTGCCACTTACTTCTATTTGAGGGGCTGAAAACAGATTTTCATCGGGAACGGGCTCCTCATTAGCATAGAAATGAATATGATGACAGATAATGAATATATGCCTCTTGATGCTGCGCAGCCATTCCAGAATGATCAAGTGTAGAGGCAGGGGGAAAAAGATTGCATTTTTTCTGCCAAACTGTATGTGTGAGTATTAGCATACTGCGAGAGAGAAAGAGAGAGAGAGGGTTGTTCTTTGAAAGCAGGCGGAGTGGTGGAGAGTAGAGGACAAAGTCAAGGTCAGCTGTAGATAGAGAACAGCCTCCCTGTAACTCTCAAACTAATCTCTCTCTCTCTCTCGCACACAAACACACACGCGCACGCTCGCTGTCACGCCTGCTCAGCTCTCTGGCCGTGGAATGAGGTGTCACATTCGGTTGCCTGGGGTAAGATAAGCTCATTATTAGTTTCTAGCCTGCAGATAAACTGACAGAAACAGATTCCTGAATATGCAGTTCATTCTGTTCAATCAGAGCGCGACATGTGCTGTTAGCGCTTGATTCAGGCGGAGCGAAAACCACTAATTCTGCTTTTTTCTATCACGAGTTAATGTGGCCTCAAAGGAGACATCAGGAGACATCATCAGGTGAAAGAATAAACACTGTCGCTGGTTACTGAGAGCTCAGGCAGACTCAGTGACACAAACACACGCAGCACTGAGCCAAAGCTTTGTATCAAACATGTTAATGGATGTAAATGTTAATGAAATATTCAGCTGGGTCTTCAAACACGAGCTGGTTTTAACATCTCAAACAAGTCAATTTAAATAACTGTGAATGCTGCAAAATATTAACACACCAAACTCCCAGAGTTTTAAACAGCAGTTATATTTTTTCTGTTTGTCCTCCACACTCTGATGTTTGACTGAAATACAAGTTGTGTTTATAATGTGACACCCAGAGGTTCAACCAGAAGCAACAAATCCAAATACTACAAATCCAGCACGTACACAAAAACAAACAGAGACACCCAAAGACTGAAAACAAGTTTGACCAAGTTAATGAGCTAAAACGACAAACTGAAAAAGACCACACATCAGTTCACTAAAATGTTAAAACATATTACATTAACAGATGTTTGATTATCTGCATTCATGGCAACTAACTAGCTTCACAATCTTTATGCATTGCATTAAAAGCTTAAAAAAATATGACCATGTAACGCTCAATGTACCACTCTGCTTCTGCATGACACGCACTGATTTTCACCTGACTCCAAAGTATCAGTACCATCAGTGGCAACACTCCTGTGGTGGCAATTTCTGTTGGCGAGACCAATAAGGTTCTTTGAGAAGCAAACCTTTAATTGAAGAATAATAGAAGATGAGTATAAGCAGTTTACAACTGGAGCCGGGTCAGACCAGTACGACACAGAACGCAGCTGTCGAGCTGACTGACACAGAATCAAGGTTCACAGTGTATGTTATACATTACAGAAAGAACTCCCTCTCACAGAGACAAAGCAAGATGTTATTGTTATGACTTATGCTGAGGCGCCTGACTATCTAGAGTTTACCCCTTGCCCTGGAGCGCCCCAGACAAGGCCACCAACTATCTCTCTCAGACAGAAGGAGCAACAGTAAATCATGCACACGACCCTGGAGAGGAGTAGACAATACATATCATTGTAATTGCAAATTAATTGCAAATGTAATTAACCTTAGCTGATTATACCATGATTATTGACTGTAATAATAAGGAAATTCAAACATAAGATTCAACAGGTTAACATAAACATTTCCTTCACAATTAGAAGTTCAGAGCGACTGCGCCGGCTGTCAGCATGTGTGGAGTCAGGCGATGTACGAGATACGACATACTAATCCAGTCTGTCTGTGTTATATTGGCTTTATTGCTCCATAACAGTCTGGAGATCATTTGCACTGACTTATTGAAGAGCTCACTGTGTGAATCACTGGCTGTGTTGGAAATGCCATACTACACTAGTAGTACGCACTGATGTGGCCCAAATGTAGTATGTATGCAAACAAAAGCAAAATGTGCAGTACGCCAAAAACACCCGGATGTTGTACTGATTCAGAAAAAATCTCCAGTATGCATCAAAACAGTCTACATCGCCTACTCTATCCCACAATGCAAAGCGCTGGAACGTCACAGCGGCAGTTGAAATGGCAGATGGCAGCCGAGAAGCAGAAGGGGGCGATATAGCTAAAGAAGCAGCTTGTTGCTGTTGGCGGGCCGTTGTTTACATCCCACTTTCCAAAACCGGAAAGTGGCGCCTGCTCCGTACTACAGACTACCGCCGACCACAGTATGTCCAATTTCAAACACAGCATTAGTCTGTATAAAAAGATGGACGACATGACAGCTCCCTAAAAGTGAAGCCAAACCCTCTCTATCGCCCCCTGCTGACTGGCTGCAGTATAGGTCATAAACCCCACCTCCTCCATGTTAACAAATGGGACATGAGTCAAATTATAAACTCAAAATACACGTCAAATACATTTTCCCAAACATGGTTTCTGTCATTATAGTTAGTTCTTATCATGCTGATTTATGTCCAAGTGTTCATTTTTCTGACAAGTTTACTTTTAATTAGTTATTTGATGGAGGACAAACGGCGAGAGGAGACGTTACAAAAACAATCACTACAGTCACTGAATTTCTATACCTGTGAACGTTAACCTCAGACCAACACAAGAAGCTGTTCTGCTGTTAAACACGCCGGTGTGCGGGATCCTTGCTGTTTTTTTCAGTGTGTGTTTTGGTTAGTTGAAGTGGCTACTGCGGCTCCACCTGCCGATCTCTACTGCACAGCTCTGGCTCCAAATGACGTCACCATCGCAAGATGGCAGCACCTATCACGGGGGCTATTTTGGCATCAGTGTATCATTGGTGTGAATGTAGCCTGTTGAGTCATGAATTTGCACTGAGCATATTTTGTGTGTGGTAAAGTTCAGATGCATATCTCTTTATTAAATGCCAAAATGTCCTCAAGCTACTCGTTACACTCATGATCCCACAGGCCTCATGCAGCATCTCAAGGTGACCCATTTATATTTGAAAATCGTCTGTTTCCTGGTCGTTCCTTTCTTTGACTTTTATTAAAGTAAAAACAGGAGACATCAAAAAGATGTTCAGACACGGTGCTTCCTCTCTCGCAGCTTCTTTGAGAATGAGGCATTGTGGCCAAAAGCTCCCACCTCCGGTCTTTGCAGGCATGACTAATCAATCACAAGCATGGCAGAACAGGTAGATGACAGAGAAACTCCTCTGGCAGGCAGAGTTTCTAACCTGTTAACTGATTTAAAAAGGTTTTAAACTCTATTAAAGGTCTTTGTTTTAACACCTTTCAGGTCATTTAAACCTTTTTATGAAATTTCAGTTTTATTTATGACCCATTTATAAATTAATTATCTTTTTATGTCACAATGAAATTTCAAATTTGCTTCCAAAAAGATGATATCAAATCACAAATACATCTGTACTGTTGTAGACTACATGCAGCGTAAGTGGTGGGCCTAGATATGGTTGACCCATATCAAAGTACTCCTCCATGATCTAATACCCACCTGCAGCACAGGTGTCTATACCAAGGCACCTTTGTCCACTGACTTTGCTGTGCACTATAATAAGTAGGAATCACAAGTACAATACAAGTTTGAGTTTGAGCTTCTAATACAGAATCAGCAGCTTGCATCACGGCACCATCACTGCGTCATCACCTGAGGATTGTGAGCTGTGCTTTCAGTCTGGATGGTTTCATCAGAGTCACTGTGCTGCTGAAAGATACATAACACTGCTTTGTGAGCAAGTTTCTGAAGGAGATAGACTCTACTACTTCTACTACTACTGTATCTAACTGTATGCAGATGATACCCACATATATCACAACAAGGAACAGTCAGCTCACTCATACCAGGTCTGTTTAAACTGCTTTAAAGGGTTAGTGTCTAACAAGTCCACAGAGATGACGTTAACCCTTAATAATAAGCATTTTAATCATCCCGTTTAAATCTAAAATAAAAACTTTAACAGCTACAGACTTCATTCTTTCTGTTCCTGCTGTACTGCAGGAACATCTCTATGCTTTATGATTATTGATCAGTGTATCTGGTTCCAGGGTGGGCTCCTTCACACGGACTGCAGCCATGTTGGCTCTTCGGCCTGATGAAGCAGGTCCCGGTGAAGATCACATATGGATGTATTGGCTCCTTACCCCTCTGTGACAGCTGACATGTCTCCTCACATCTCCTCCTCCACCCGCAGAGACTCCCTCACAAACAACATCAAACGCACAGCCATGACCGCCTCTACCTGTCAAACATACCTCCTTCATGTACAAGAGAGTGAGACAGGTGGGAGGGGCCATTTTCAGATCCATTCATGAGTGGCCTCATTAATGTAGTCCACAGGGGAAGGCGGGTGGTCTGGTTAATTGTACTTGGACATTGTATTCCATTGGCCATCTATAAGAGGGGTCTTACAAACAATACCACAACCTTAGATGTAGATTATTATCCTCTTCCTCGTACCATCACACAACCATGTTTTAGCTCTAGAAAAGACGTCTCTTTTAACACTTAAACTGTTCTATGTGATGCTTTTATTTTGCCTTTTTTAATGCCTGATGCCTATGTAGTCTGAATTCTAATATTTGACAAAAGGGGCTTTTATTTTGAAATTAATTAGAAATCACTTCCTTCTGATCGTAACAGGAACATGGGTGAGGAAAGAAGGTAATCAATGATCAAGGGGTGAAATGTTTTTATACTGTTGTGTGTATAGCTCAGAGGTTTAAATCATTAGTTTAACTGTCCGACCTTCTTTCAGTGGGATCTGCTGCATAATCATAATTTTGGGACTGACGGCCAACTTCTCTGTATTTACGTTGTATCCAACAGTTAGCGATAAACGACTTCCTGCCAACACTTCCTTCTCCGTGCGCTGCATTGTTTACAGTCCAGTTAGCAGCTCGAGAAGCGACCGTGTGTTCAGATCGAAGTGAAGTGAAATTCTCCCCTCCAGATGTGTCTGCTAAATAAACGCTTTCATCTCTTGGTTCGTTCCATCCCCCGGAGGAGCGCCCGTTCATCAGTCTGTGCTGAGTCTCAGTTTCACTGTAAACAGTAAGTTACACAGAGGCTGCACTCTGGCTTACTTCAGCGGGATGAAGCCCAAACAGAAACAGATTTTCTTGTCATTGACTTTAATTAACGGCTCTTCAGTTTGCTGAAATAACAACATCATGATGCAGATTAGGAACAACATGAAGCTGTGTCAGGTCTGTCCTCAAGAGGAGAAGAAGACTACTTTAACATGAGGAGTTTGTTGGACAGAGGGCTGAGCATGATGCATTCGAGGAAGCCGGGAAATCGAAACGCTGAATGGCTGTCACGATACAGCGTCAAGTGAAGTTGAAATTGAATTTGAATGTTGAAGAAGCTAAATCGTTGTCAGATGACGCCGATGGGAGCCGGGATGTCATTACGGTGGATTACGTTCTGCCTGTTTTTCCTGCATACACCGAACCATGCTGATTTGTGATTGGTCAATACTACTCGGACTACAAACGTACCGCAAACGGAAAACAGAAAACTTCTCATGCCTCTCATTCTCAGTCCCGTCCTGTGAGTAAAGATTCTCAATTTTCATGTAGAACTACAAACTTCCTGATTGGCTATTACTGAACATGACGTCGGTTTTACCATTATCACAAAGTCATGCATCTGCATCTTCTTTTACTGGGAATAAATATATTTGTATGAATATTTTACACACACTTATTTATCTTTCTCACAGAACATGGAATAATGTCCCATCAAAGCGAGTGCAGACCCTTCACCAGACATCATTTATTCATAGTTTGGTTATTATTCTGAACAGAACTACTTTCCTTTGATTTTTAAAGAATTATTCCACTTTGCCTCTGACTCCCACCGGTGCTCGGTACAGAAGCTAACGGGAGGCTGAGGTGTATCGATCAAACTAAAGAGAAGAAAAGAGAAACTTTCAGACATCCTGCAAAGACTTTCTCTTCATGAAGCACAAAACAGCCTGACCTCGTACCTTTAGAGCACATGACCGTGTGATTTATACTCTTTTCTTTATCACTTCCTATCTTTCCTTGGCGATTTCTTCCCTCTGCTCTGTGCCGCGTGCTCTACTGCAGCAGGGATTGTGACCTTTGACCTCCTGACTGCACCTGGCTGTGCAGCTGATGTCAAAACGGGGGCATCTCCCTGCAAGTGTTCCGGCCAACACAGACAAGGAGCGGCCCTACTGGTGCAGGAATCATTAATGTTTCAGAATAGTGTTTCTGTTCATACAATGGGCTCGGCTCAGCGCTGCTTCCTGCCTGCTCGGCTGCACCTGATGAGCCTCTGCAGAGCTTTTTTATTGCAGCTCATCTGAACTTTGCAGCAGAATGGAGTCTGCAGGAGAGTGCTGAAATCATCTCATGCTGGGGAGACATTTTCACCTTGAATGGCTGCTATCTCTCAACCTCTCTCACACACAGAGCCATGCAGACACACACCAAACAACAGGCGAGAACAACAACAGTCTTTGTTCAAAAGAGGGATCAGGAGACGGACTAATACAAAGTTTAAAACAGTAAAATGTTCTTCTTAGGAAAAGGAACCGTGAATTAGACTGTTCAGGTGCTGTTTACTTTTTGTCATCACAGGTAATTACAGGTAAGATTGTCTCGTTGGAGGTCTTACAGCCTCCATAATGTAAAAAAAATACTTCACATATACTGTATACTACAACCAGGGGATAGTGCACGACAAGGCGTCCATTATCAGTCATCTACAGACGGACAGGAGGCAGAGGTTTGCTCCCGCAGAGTACATCTTGAAGGGTATTATCCCACTCATACCATGGTCACTGCCAAAGGAAAATATGAGAGCAGTTTCCTTGGTAGCGCCTGAGGGTCTGACTAATACCTGAAACAATCGCTCCTTTCCCTTAAGGTTCCAATGCAATGGAAACGTTGTTCACTACTCCAGTAAACAGAACAGGTCTGAGATACGACGGCAATACAAGTAGTCCACTTTTGGCTCAGATATTAGCCAGAAAGCTCACGCTATGCTAGCACGATTTAAGGTCAGTGACATTTTCTAAGGTTGACATACCGTTGATATAATTTGACAGTCTCTGTAATAACAAGACTAAACAGCTAACAAGCCAAGTCATCGTCCCCAAGATCAGGGGCGGGTCCAGAGAATTTTTTGGTGGGGGGCACAGGGGGTAACAACAATTAATCTGGGGGGGCCGCCCAAAAGTAACAAAAATGAGAGCTGCCACTGATCGCCCACTACAATATTTATATTGTACAGTTACAAACTGTTTATGTTTTCATCTTGCTTTTCTTGGTCACATTAAATCTGCTGGGTGTACTCTTACCAAGTGGTAACACACAGAACACTAGGATGTTTGCTGTACAGAGTTGGTCAGAAGTTAGTGCTTCTATATGCATACATGAAGATTCTGGAATTTTTAAATGAGGAAGGAGAATTAAGTTCATTTTTAAAGATGTTTAACATTTTATTTAACATTTGAAAAGTTGAGTTGGATCATTAAGCAGTGACAACTCCAAAGTAACATTTAGATTGTCAAGCTTTACCTTTTTAAATATATTAAGGGACAACTGCATTTCAGCAGGCAAGTAATACAAAAGAGTAATTCACATGTTGCTTGTGATAGGTTAATAGCATTTTTAATAAATACTCTACCTTGGGGACCTTTCGGTGTAGCAAAAGTAGGTTGAACTGGGAGGTTCCTGTTGCTGCTGGAGCTGCTGCAGCTGCTGAAGCTGCAGCAGCTGTCATCTGATTCAGCATGGTCATCACCAGGGTCAGTCCTCTCCCTTTGTGCATCTGAAAGTACTGATTGACACAGTCAACACTTCATTAATTCTATTTTGAATTGAATATACATGATTTAATTCTATTTTTAATAAAGTGTACATGATTATTTTTTTAAATAATATATAGCATGAATTGCAGATATTTGACAAATACACAATTTCAAGTGCATAGTGCCAGTTTTATACTGTGTTTAAAAGGAGGTATTTAAATTCCTTCATTCACTGAATAAGTGTAAAATTGTGCAGAACACCACATTACACATTTTAAAGCATTTCCCTAATATCTGCATTTTCACCTGGAGGTCCATGAGTGCTGGTCTGACCCTGGAAATTTTGGCCTGTGACAGCTGCCTGGCTGCATTCGGCTTGACTCTGTCTCTGACACTGCTGGTCACCTGCACTCTCCCTAATTTTCTTAGTAAAGAAATTGGAGATCTCTCCCTGCCTCCGTTTCATACTGTAGTATACATTGAAAACGTGTCCATAAACACAATGAAAAGCAACATGTTATTTGTACTGTAACAACATCACAGTGGCAACAATGATATGATACTCTGTTGCAGGGCTCCGGACTAACTTCTTTGACCACCATCACTGTCACCGTGCTACTGTTGTTGATTTTGCAGGTCTATTGTTAGTCTCGTGCAATAGTCTGTGTATGAGTCTAGTGCTGCAAGAAGTTTCGCGCCGTTTATGTAGTATGTTTCGTCCCAACTGCTTTCCAGGGGCTATTAATTATCGTCTCAAATACATATTTTTACGATGACGGGACTGTGTTAGTCTGGAGCCCTGCTCTGTTGTTGACTGTTAATTCAAGTTGCAAAACGTGAAACACACGACAGATGCTATTGCTAACATTACTGAAATAGTGGAGAGATGTTTAAGTTTATCTAGATGGAGAGCTAACTAAACTTTAGTTTAGTTAGCCCTTAGTTTAGTTAGTTACTAAAACACACCTGCAGTGTTGTTTAATAACAGTTTCCCATGCAAATTGAACCAAATTAGTTGGCAAAACATTGTTAAAGAACCTGTAGTGTTCTGTTCTTACCTTAACTCGGTGCACCTAGGAGCATCACGTCGCAAAAAAGTCCGTGACTGGTGAAGTTACACGACGAGTTCGTTAGCGGAGCCACTTCCTTTGTTTCTTTTTCCAAAATAAAAGCCTTCATGAGTTCTTAACACAGTCTAGTCACACAAGGTTTCAGCTTTGCTTCCGTTTTAACATGCAGCGTCGGTAAAGAGCTTTACACAATGATTGACATTACCACGAGTCAATGACCATTGGGGGGGCACACGGGGTGGCCAATCAGATTGCAGGGGGGGCGGGTGCCCCCCCGTGCCACCATGGAAGCCCCGCCTCTGCCCAAGATGTTCTTGAACAAATGATGGGCCATTTTTACTGTCGGCTGCAGCCTCATGCAGCGAGTCCATACTGTGTACCTGTGTACAGTGATAAGCTCTTTTGTCACTTTACCTTTCTTGCTTGTTCTGTTTTTACCACGACATTACATAAATCTGTATATAACTCACCTGTTTACATTATATTAATGCTTAAAGGAGTTTGAAAGGTTATTGGCAGGTGCCCTTAACACCAAGGGCCAAGGAATATTCCTCTTCCGTCACACCACAGGGATTGTTTTCCTTTTCTGTAATGCCAGTTGGGCTGAGACCCAAGCAACATTTCAATGTTTGATAAATGGGGCGTTAACTGTCCGTTCATTTCAAGGTGTGCAGCATATGTGGATGATGTTGTAGTTGCATCCCGGTTACCTTTGCGCTTGCATGCTAACCGTTGGTTAACGTTACGCGAGCATGTTAACAACCGGTTACCTTTGCGCTAGCATGGTAACTACCGGTTAGCTTGTCCTACCCGGTTTGAGGCACCTACCTGTCCAGCAGAAAGAAGGCCAACTCTGCATCGCTCTTTGACCATGTCCGCCGGTCTGAATAGGGCCCAGTTGCTAATTTGAACCACTCCCACACTCACCTGTACGCTGTGATTGGCTCAGGGAACCACGACAGCGCCCCTCCTGAAAATGTCCCGTGCAAAGCAAAACAACAGAATAGATGCAGAGGGAAGGGTCTCACAAGGGTCTGCACACACACTCAGCAACACACATGTATAGAGGCCCAAAGTGATGATTAATATTATATTTGTAAAAGTCTATATTTTATTTTTCTAGAAAAAATCCTACTTATTATACGTTTAAAGTGATGCAGCATTAGGGGCGTGGCCTCTTTGGGTGATAGGTGGGAGCTGCTAGCTGTCTGCTAGGTGTCCCCTCAGCTAATTCAGTCACTGAACGTAACCTCTGGGCCGTGTTTGTGCTGTTGGAGCCTTTTGGAGATTTGTTCATGTAAATATCAGACAGATAATCTGTGTGTTCGCTTTATTGGACTAACAGACCGTCCAACACGTCTGACACACTGTTCTTACACTCAGTCACATTATACTGTTATTTTATTTATATGTTAGCGCTAATCAGCAGCTATCTGTGTCTGTGCTCACCACACCTGCTTGTTAGCTGGTTCAGTGTTTGTGATACTCACCTAGTCCTCTTTCTCTGATAGAATCTCATTCTTTCGGAAACCTTGTCATGAACTAGTTTGACATCTAATGAACTGGCCTTGGGCAAAGACTGCAGCTTTCCCACAAAAACAAAATAGTGATGGCCCAAAGGACAATCTCAAGGCCTCAGTAGAATAAAGTCCACAAACCAAAGCGGCTACAGCCACTCCCTCTGTTCAGTCTGTGATTTTCCCTGATACATCATGCTCATTATTATTTCTGAGAGCTCTTTGTGACTCCAGATAAGAAAAATAAACACATACCGTTCTGCAAAGTGCTGCATAATTGGATGTCAGTCAATGTAATTAGATTTTCTCTCATTGCTACACGGAGCGTTCAGGAAGCAGGTCGACACCAGAACTGTTTCACACATCAGGCCGTTACGTTTCTTGTTTCTGTCAAAAACTGAAGCTGCTCGCTGTTTTTTACAGTCAAAATGAGCATGATAAAGCAGCTTGCTGGACCCCTGCTCAAATCCCCTACTGCTTATATATCTAGTATTTATTGGTACTTTTATTGTAGAGGGCATTAATATCATGTTGTTTCTGGGACACAGCTAATATGACATGACATGTGATCGTAATTCTTTTGAGAACAGTCCCAACACAAATGGTGTGTTTGGCTGTCTAGTGTTTGGTGATATTAGCACATTTCCATTATTAGGACCTGTTATGAGGTTTAAAACAAAGTATACACACATGCAAGCAGCTGTTCAGCTGCTGTTAACATTCTGTGTTTAGCATTGTGGCACCATGGAGACAGATCTAGTTCTGTTGAAGTCTCCTCTGCTCTGTCCACCTCACTCCATCAGTCACCTTCTCCCGCTCGGTGAGACATGACATGGCCCTGTCCACACAGGAAGAGGTCGAGCAGAAGTTCTCTCCATGCACTCTGAGGAGGATGCTGAACTGCTTTACAGCAGAGCTGCTGAACACCATCAGTGAACGAGCAGGAGGTCACATCTGTGCTCTGTTTGAAACGAACAGCTGTACCCAGACAACCGATGTGGCGGTTGATGAAGAGAGCAGGGCCAACCATGCTGAAGAAGAGGACGAGGAGCCGGGGCAGGAGGAGGACACTGAAGGAATCAGAGAACC
The DNA here is from genome assembly GCF_022749685.1 of Semicossyphus pulcher. Lineage (NCBI taxonomy): Eukaryota > Metazoa > Chordata > Actinopteri > Labriformes > Labridae > Semicossyphus > Semicossyphus pulcher. The sequence goes on along the minus strand of NW_027211770.1, from coordinate 4,805,756 downwards.
TTCCTTCATTACTCCCCCAGCAGCTCAAAGACCCTCAGTGCTGAAGCTACAGCTACCATCAGCCTGAGTGAACCAGCACAGCCGCCTACAACCAGCCCAGTGTCAGACTCTGCATCATCTCCAGCACCAGATTCAGCCCTGGAGGTCGTTACTGTTAATACAGCGCCCAGCAGAGAACCAGCTCCTCAGACCGCCCATGATCCAGCTGAGAGTGACCCAAACATCGAGCAGGTCCAGGTTAAGAGGCGCAGAATTCAACACGTCTTCACTGGCTTAGAAAAAAAGCGTTCAGCGTTTAAATTTAACTTCTACTGAAAAGGCTCGAAGTCGCCACAATCATCAAGTGTAACAACAAGAGGAGGCTCGAGGGGGAAATGAATCCCCTTTGAGTTCTGCTATTTCATCTCTATCTGCTGGCATGTAAGGTTATTGTTGCTGTGGCAGTGAGATTGATGAGAAAGGTTTGAGTTTATTAATATTCAGTCGGAGCCAAGTGTTAACTTCAACCCTGTCCTCAGAGCAGACATGATGAACGCTGCTAACACACCTTACAAGTCTGCTTCTCAGTCATAATGACTCTTCTTCCTCAACCTCTTCTTCACTGCATGAGTTGCTCCACTGTTGTTTCTCTTCCACAAAGACCCCCCACACTCTCAGTCCTCTCTGTCTGCTGTCATCAGTGTTTGCTGTGTGATATCTAACACGGCAGCTCGTCTCATACGGAATGAAGACGGTCTCAGCGGGTCCACTATGCCACTCTATCGGGGGCGTCTGGGGCTCAGATAATGTCTGTCCTCATCAGGCTCCTCCACTAAAAATAAAACCAGGTGACCATTCAGGAAAGTTTGGCATGCGTAAAAAAATGAAATAAACAAAAAGACAACAGAAATGTTTCGGAGGTTTCACATGAGGAAAAGTCTGGACACCCTCAGAGGGAAGGAAAAAAACAATCTGGTCCCATGACGACAACGGGTGGCTCAGTCTGCAGCAGAACAGCTTCTTGTGTCGGTCTGAAGCAATGACTGTATATGTAGATGGACGACGCGTCTCCATCTGCTCCCATTGTACGAAATTGATGCCAAAATAGCCCCCGTGATAGGCGCTGCCATTTTGCGCAGTAGAGATCGGCGAGTGAAGCGGCCGTAGCCACTTCTGCTAACCCAAACACACACTTAACTTACCGAAAAAACAGCAAGGATGCCGCACAACGGCGTGTTTAACAGCAGAACAGCTTCTCTGTGTTGGTCTGAGGTTAACGTTCACAGGTATGGAAACTTCAATGACTGTAGTGATTGTTTTACTTACGTTTCCACTCGCGGATCGTCCTCTACTCTGCTCACTCGGAACTGATCAGCTGCAGGAGCCGAATTTGTTAGCAGAGCTGTCAATCATCATTTTGACAGCATCAAATAACTAATTAAAAATAAACTTGTCAGATAAACGAACACCTGGACGTAAATCAGAATGATAAGAACTAACTATAATGACAGAAACCATGTTTGAGAAAAATGTATTTGGCGTGTATTTTGATTTTATAGTTTGACTCATGTCCCATCTGTTAACATGGAGGAGGAGGGCTTTAAGACCTATACTGCAGCCAGTCAGCAGGGGGCGCCTGAAATGTTTTGCCATCTTTTTATACAGTCTGTGGTCTAAACAGAAGGTATCCATACTGTATCGTGCCGCTTCATTTCTCAGCTTCAGAGGTTGCCGCTCGTTTCAGTAGTGTGTTGTGCCATCACACACGATCATCCATCGTGTTAATGTTGATTTCATGACATGCAAATCACACACATCAGACTGCTCACTTATTAGTCAGTACCCTGCATGTTTAGACGGGAGATGCAGGATTACGTAGAGGTGCTTAATCCTTTGTATCACTGCCTCCTTTTAGCTCCTGTCTCTCTGATATAAATATATGGATGAGCAAGAATCTTGTATAACTGAATGAGGAAGGACTGGTACAGCAGGAATTTTAACAAGGAAAAAGAAACGCGATCATGTAACTCCACTTCTCAAGTCTCTGCACTGGCTCCCTGTTTCTTTTAGAATCTATTCTAAAGTTATTTTAATAGTTTTTAAAGCTTCACACGGCCTGCTCCTCCTCACATTTCTTTTTATGTTCCTCTCAGCTCGCTGAGGTCCTCGAGTGCTTCCCTTTAAATGTTCCCCATGTGTGACACACAAGCACCGGAGAGAGGGCTTTCTGTTGTCATGCACCTAAACTGTGAAACTCACTGACATTAAAACTGCAGGCCCTCTGGGTGTTAGCTAAAGTCAGCTTAAGACATACAGAATGTTAGTGATCAGGCTTTAACTTGGAGTCAGTTTATAGCCTCGTTCTATGTCTTTATCGTTTTTAACAACAGTCTTATGTCTGGTATTTATTCTGTCTGACTATATTACGTATATGTATATCATTTCCTGTTTCATTTTTATCGGTAGTTTTTATCGCTGAATCACTCTAAAGTCTTTGTATTTGTATCTTTGGATCCAGGGGCAACCTCCGGTGTTTAAAAGTGAAGCAAATGCGGAAGTGCAATAAACTAAATAACATCAGTCCAGATGGGAAAATGCCCATTTTGACAGCAGACATAAACATGTTTACAGCCTGGTACACAAAACGCTTTGGCTATAAACAGCTAATTTTATTGTTCAAGAGAACTGTACTGCTTTTCGGTGAGTTAAATGTTAGTGTTATTGTATTGATATATTTTTAGCACTAAGTAGCAGGTATACTGAGCTCGCTTTAGCTGCTTGTTAGCCTGTTCAGTGTTTATCAAACATTTATTTAATCGTCGGCCAGTAAACAGGAGTCAGGAGTGTTTGGCTTTTCCCCGGAGAGATTACAGCGGACTGCAGTGATGAGAACACCTGTAGTCAGTCACCGTCACAAACAGAATCTCCTCCTTGGAAACTAGCTCATTCATTATTTATACAGTCTGTGGCTAATAACAGTTAGCTACGCTGAGGAGCATATAGCCTAGCTTCATAGCCGTAGCTGGCTGATTCATTTGGCCCGCCCATAGTCCTCAGCCATAGGCTTTAGCTCGCTCGTGCTCCGCCTCTTTGCCCGTCTCTGGATTAGCCTGGCTCTCGCATTTCCAATATGCCGATCCCCAGCGGCGACGCAATTCAGGCTTCAAAACGCTTCTTCAGAAACCAATGGGTGACGTCACTGAGACTACGTCCATTATTTATACAGTCTGTGCTTTGGATTAAAGCGTGTAATGTGTCCATTTCCTGCACTTTCATTATAATCTATGAATCAACATTTCTTTTGTTGTTGTTTACTTGAATCCAGCTGATGCAGCAGACCTCGATGGAGCACCAGCTCGATGTAAAGTGCCTGTGACAGAGTGATGAACTGGGTGGGAAGAAAAACAGCATGATGAAGAGGCAGGAGGGGGGAGACGGGGGAGACGGGGGAGGGGAACGGCCATTTCAGAAGTTAAAGACACAGATTGATGCAACAGCAAATAATCCAGAAGTCACATTTGTGAAATTGAGGCAGTGCTGAGTCTGGTGTCTCCTTTAGACCCTTCCCTATCATCGTCAAGGGCAGCAGCACAATTGACTTTGTTATTGGTGTGTGTGTGTGTGTGTGTGTGTGTGTGTGTGTGTGCGCGTGCGTGCGTGGGTGAGGCCTCATTCTTCCAGCTCTGAAACACTGCTTTTATCGCTCCGCTCAGCTACTTATGAGCGGTCAATTTGTAGGAAACAAGCACCTCAATACTCTCCTCAGGTTTGTGCGGACACATTCACACATTGGTTGAACAATGATTGGTGAATAAGTGTGTTGGCTTGTTGGTGACGGGGAGAGCAGGTATGATCAGTGATTGACGTACACAATAATACATTTTAATGCTGTTTTCTCCCCTCGTTTGTTCTTGCATCGTTTGTTGTGTCTTTGTAGATGAACATAACGAACCCCCGAGCTTCTCTCTGCTTACATCCTGACACACGTACATCAGCTGCTCTTATTATTTCTGCACTGCTGTAAGTCTCTGCTAATTAAGATGCGTGAGTTAATTGTCACTCTTGTAAACAGTTGGTTTGTTTGAGCAAAGGTTGCTCAGAATTTAAAGACCTTCTGTCAACCTCATTTAAGACGTCACTGTCTGCTGTGTGTGTCTACCTGGGCTGTTAATGACCCCTCAGAGATCCTCCGGCTGCTTTGAAGCCTTCAGCTAAAATCAGACAGAAATACCATCAATCATCGAGTCACATCATCAGCCTGATAACAGAGTATGAGGACAGCACTAACTTTTGTCATAGGGCTGTTTGTCCTGGTGGGTAAGGCTTTGGACTCTATCATGGATTCAACCCCTACAGAGTGTGCTGCCTGCCTCATTTATCTGCCTTTATCTGCCTATTGTGAAGGTATTTGAATCCTTTTTGATTTCTAGCCCAGGAGACTGAGGTCATGTGAAGACAGATTGAACTTTACCACGACCTCAGACTCCAGGAGTTTCAATCTGATTTTCACCATCATCACCCCTTCAGACAATCGGGGAGGGATCTAGCCTGGGCCCTTGGTCGGTACCAATGTTCAGCTATGATTATCTGTTGATATGAAGACGTTACAGATCCATCCCAACCTCCTGAACAGCTCACAGACTCATCAGGGTCGACCACATCATTTCCACAACGTGTGATATTTAGGATTTAACATCTGGATGATTAAGTCAGAACTTTCCAAGGAGTCCCAAAACAGCCACTATGAGAGAGAAGTGTACAAGGACACGCAGCCACTGATGATTTTTCAAAGCAAACATGAACATTGTAGCCCCGAGGCTAACGTTAGCTAGCATGCTACTGTTAAAAACAGAAGTCTAACGGGTGCAATCTCACCTTCAGTGCTCTCTGAAGATGAGACAAGCTGTATTGTCTTTGTCTCCACAAACATTTTCTCATCCAGACGTGTCCGGCCTTCTGCTTTTGCTTTTTCTCACCTCTTCACACGTCTTTTGCCCGGTAAAGAATAATTGTAATTTGACAAGAGAATCTTGCAAATGTTATGTGACCCACTCCTGAGTAAGTACACCTCACGCTAGGTTCGAAAGGAGCTAAGAAAGGAGTGCAATCACCATTACCACGACACAAGTAGATTCAGTTAAATTCAACTGTTAGTAAGCTTTAAGTAGCAAAACAATACAAATGACATGGAAGTTACATTTATATGAAAAATAACAAATGGGCCCTTTAAGCAAAAGACAAATGTCCTTAGTTGTATCAGCTGTCTTAATGTTTAGTTTCTCCTCTGTTCCAAGTATTCAAAGTCAATGTCTGGTGACCACAAAGATAATTTCAGTCAAAGTCAACTTTGTAGGCGTTGAGATCAGATTGAGGATTGATCTGTGAAAGTCAAGTTAGTCAGAGTCACTCTAAGTCAAATGTGTGTTCAAGCTGGTACCAATCCAGGAGACACGATACGATCCTACCACGAGGCAGGATTCATCCGGATGTTTCTGTGGCCATGCAGATTCTGGATCAGGGAAATCAAGCTGGGTGGCTCGCCATCAACTGGAATCGCTGAATCACTGGATCTTCTCACGCTCGCCATCAGACCTGACCTGCATTTTTACAAACAGGCTTATAGTTTTTTCTCTGCTCTTTTTATATTTCACCTTGTTCTCTTATATTTATAAGTTAGGTTGTACAACAATATACCAGATCAGAACAACATAAGCAAGTCAGCTCTGACTAAACGTAAATACTAAAAAGTTTGACAGGCCTCCCATGCCTGGTTACGGTTGCTAATGTAGGATTGGACAGTCACCAAGCAGCATCCTCCGGGGCTGAAGGATGAATGGTAAACGGTAAACAGACTGTACTTTGTGCTTTTCTAGCCTTGTGACTCAAAGCTGCTTTTTCACTACATGTCACACTAATCCATTCACACACACATTGCTGCTACCTAAAGTCGCCAACTGTCATTCAGTTATCACATTCATACACCTACACCTGAATTTCCAAACCCTGCAGTTCCTCTGGTGTCCACTTGAGGCTGCCTCCAGCAGTGAGTCAGTCCCCATAGAGCCCCATGTTAAACTTTACAGCAGAAATAAACATGTTTACAGCCTGGTACAAAAAACAGTTTGGGTCTCTATAGCTCATTTCTCTCTTCATGACAACTGTACGGGGAGAATCTTTATACAACTCAACTGTTTACATTATATTAAGGCTTAAAGTGATGCAGTATTAGGGGCGTGGCCTCTTTGAGTGACAGCTGGGAGCTACTAGCTGTCTGCTAGGTGTCCCCTCAGCTAACTCAGTCACTGAACGTAACCTCTGGGCCGTGTTTGTGCTGTTGGAGCCTTTAGCTAAGGTGTTCACGAGTATCAAGCACCCAAATTCTACGGCCATAATGTTTCAGCTTGTGGAATAGACGAATTCAAAGGTGTCTTCGTATGAGGAGACGAGCAGGTGGCCGATCTAATTTGAGTCAATCAGAACAACTGATGTTTTTTTCTGTGCAATCTTTCCGTTGGCCTTTTTCCTTGATCAGATGGGAAAGTTGCACGTATGGCTGAGCTCACCCCTGCCCGTGGTAGACTTCTGTGGATACTTCTCTGGATTCTAACCATTCGATTCTAACTGATGGGCAGAGAGCAGTTTTCTGCACGTTTAAAGTCTGGTTGAAAATCTTCCTGCAGAGAGGAAGCTGTTCTCGCAGCAGATTAATACCCATGCTTTTGGAATGACTGCTCACATATCACAGATGGGCGCTGTGTTGATGTGTCCATATACTTCTTGCCACGTACTGTGTCCTGTTTGTTTGCTAGAACAAGGTGTAGGTACTCAAGGTGTGTATGTGTGTGTGTTTGTGTGAACACGAGTGTGTCTGGCAGCTCCTCAGCGCTGCGTTCCTACAGGGAGGGATAAAAACTGGAGGACTCTTCACTCCTGGGAGCTCATTTAGAGCAAAGCAGCCCTGCCTCTCTGTCATCCAAATTGGAGGATTTACCACACACTCGCATTCATACACACTCAGACACGCCGGCGCCGCGCTGCGAGCCCACACACACGCCTCACACTCCCACTTATTAGCCTGCATTTGAGTTTGTTGTTGCGTTGGACTACTTAGTGCCAGCGCAGGCAAGTCAATCAGAAGCGTCCCATTATCTATTCATCCTCCGGCATGCCCACAGCAAATCAAACTGCTGCAGAGCCAGAGAGGCTTCTGGGAAGCGTCAGCATCTCCACACACCTCCGAGGGTGTGGGACGAAGAGAGGCAATCTGGAGGTCTGCTGAGAGAACGTGACAGTAATCAATAACCCGTGTGAAGGTGTGCAGATAGAAATCAGAGGCCAGAGCCTTTCATACAGCAAAGAGGCTGCTTCTAAACACGTATTGATCACGCTGAATGGTCAGCGGCTGCAGAGGTGGAGAGGGAGAGAGGAGCAGAGGATCACACCTGATATCAATCTGCTCAGCAACATCTCCACGTCTCAAAGGACCGCAGCACCAAACACTTACCTGCTAAACAAGCTCATTAAAACAAGCAGCATACGAACGGTGCAGTGATGGGAGCAGCCGGGCAGCCGCCTTAAAATGACACCCTGAAAGAAGGTCTGAAGCTTAAGATGGTGTTTTTAAAAGCGAGAGGACGAGCTGAGAACAGTTCCTGCAGCGAGGGGTGAAGGTCGACCTAATTACAGGTCTGCCAGAACAAAAACACTACTTCAAACCCCCTGAAGCTCCCCGCTGCCTCCAGCAGGCTCATTACGTCTCAACGCTGCTGTTTGCAGCTGAATATCAGGGGAAACATTTGTACTTATGTGCAACAATAAAAATGACAAAGCAGAACTACACAACACGATTTATTTAATCCTCCAGATCAAACCCTGCTTACAAAATGTTCCCGTTTCTGTTTGTGTAAAGTGAATTATGTTTAATTATACTGGCGCTAGATAACACATGACCTCTGCGAACAAAACACTAGATTTCTTTTTCTAAAATTCAGAGGACTTGTGGGTGAGTGGAAGTCACACACAGCTCTGTGAAAGGTTAAAGGTTGGATCCGTACAGCTGCAGCCACCTTGGATGGAAAGTGGGTGGAGGATGGAGGGTTTACGGCTGAGGTGCTGCACTGCGACTGCTGAGGTTCTACAGATGCAGAGAGAGGGAGCAGAGTGCATTTAAGGATTTTAATCTGCAAAGAGAAAAACCCTGAAGCCATCGACGGAGTCTAATTTCATCACTTGGCAAACTACAGCATACAAACAGAATTAAGATGAGTTTTCTGTCATTCACAAATATATCTCTGTGCCAGCCAACAACTGCTGAAATATGTGTGATTCTTCTGATAATATTCAGCCTCTCCGACTTCTCTGATTTTATGAGGCGTGGAGGTGAAGGGAAGCAGTGTTCTCCTGGTTCTTCTCTGGACTTCAGGTTTCAGAGCATCCTTGTCACCGGCTGAGTTCTGAGCAGGGATGAGCAAGGGAGCAAAGTTAGTCAACTGAGTTAGCCAGCTGGGGCAGGAGGCCAAAATGCAAGAACTTGCACCAGGTCATGCATTACATTGCTCCTATCACTATAATGAAAGTCTATAATGAAAGTTATGTATAAATGTGACACCTACAAATGTGTTGTCACAACTGTGAAGTTAAAGTTATTATTTATGTGAAACATTTTAATGTATTTCTGTAATGATTTTGGGACTTTGTATCTCGAGGTGTAGTGACTCATTTATGCCACCAGAGGGAGTATCCCCAACAGTGAGCGCTAGTTGTGGTGGATCTGCTCGGGCTCGTCAGACAAACACAACTAACATCTCCTGTCTCTGCTTTTCCTAAACAGGTGAGTAGCGTGTGTAACTGCATCACAAAACATGCCTAAGGACTTTAAACACCTTTCAAATGTTATGTTGACAATTTTAATGTAAAAAAATGCGACCACAGATCAACATCCAGCGTGGACCAACTGAACTCAGACCCACTAAGTCTGTCCGGAACCTGGGCGTCACAAGTGACCACCAGCTCACCTTTAAGGTTCACCTGGCCTCGATTGCTCGGTCATGTTGATGTTGCCCTGTGCAACATCAGGAAGATCAGACCCTACCTGTCAGAGCATGCAACACACCTGCTGATACAAGCTCTCGTGATATCACGCAGTGATGACTGCAACTCCCTCCTGGCAGGCCTTCCTGCATGCACATTCAAACCTCTGCAGATGATCCAGAACGCAGCAGCACGACTGGTCTTCAATCAACCCAGAACAGCACGTCACTCCACTGTTCATATCCCTCCACTGCTCATATCCCTCCACTGTTCATATCCCTCCACTGGCTCCCAGTCGTCGCTCACATCAAATTCAAACCCTGTCGCTCGCTTACAAAACAGCAACAGAAACGGCTCCTGCCTACCTGAACGCCCTCATCCAGGTCTACACTCTGTCCCACCACCCGCCAATGAAAGGATCTTGGTGCTCCCATCACAACAGGGCCCTAAGTCTCTAACTAGACTCTTCTCCTGAGTCGTCCCCCGGTGGTGGAACGAGCTACCAAACTCCATTCGGTCTGCAGAGTCCCTTTCACCTTTAAGAAGAAGCTAAAGACCCAGCTCTTTATGACCTCTGACCTTAATGATACTGATGATGATGATGATGATGACATCGAGGATGTAGTTTATGCTGGCGAGGATTTTCATGATGATGATGATGATGACTATACTGATCTTGTTGATGTTGCTGATGATGATTATTATTATTTAAAAAAGATGTACGTCTCTGTGGACACGTCTGCTAAATGAAACTGTAACATTGTAACACTGTAAAACAGTGGATTTGGTCTGTTGTGAAACTTAGATATCTCGAGTTTTGCTCGCTCACGCGTGTAAACATCGTGACGAAATGACGACCTTACAATCAGTACTTTTCTTTATCGTAGCTAAAGCTCCTGAACATTCTTACTGTACTGTAGCCTCGTTACTTAGTGAAGGGAGTGTGCTAAGCTAACAGGTTTATAACAGTGACAAGCTGCTGTTTAAGTACAAGCTGGTTCATAAGTTGTATCTTTTGTTATTCCAGGAGACAACACAATGTTGTAATGTGGAAAGTAGTTTTTAAAATGAAAGTTATTGTGAACAAGAGATAAGAGTTTGTTAAAGAGGGAAAGAAAAAGCTTTGACACACATTCTGCTCACAGGTATCTCAGGTGAGGCCTGTGACACACACATACATGATCACTTGATTTTCTGTGTCTCTCTCTTTACTCACTGAGAACATTATGTTTATTTTCAGCATCACAGAATAACTTTACCTCCACGTCTGAGTGACCCTTTAACCTTTTCACAGAATCATACTTTCAAAAGCAAAGATTTTTAATTTTGACACATTTTAAATCTTCAAACTCACTTTTCTATCACTAAAACATTTTGTGGTTGCTTTCAGGAAACACCTTTGATGTAATCACATTTTGTTGCAGCTTATTTAACAATGTAAAAGTGTTTAAATGTTCCTGCATCAGAAAATGTTTTTTTCCACACAATGTCTGAAAGAGTTTGAGTCGCTTTCAACTCAGGGTGACTCTGTCTCAGACACAGCAGCTTTAATGGAAACACTTTGGTTTGAACAGCCTTCACAGTTTAGTAAACGACAGATTCACTAAACGCTCTCGAACCTTCTGATTGTTTTCTTCTTTTACATTTCAGAAGTTATTGAACGTTTATGATGAAAAGTTGCTTTTTGAGTTCAGTTATGAAAATAAAAACATTTCTCACCTCGACCTTTATTATTCTTCACTTATAAGTTATGTGTAGAACATTTCTGTGGCACTCATTCAACATGGAATTAAAGGATACAGCGGTGTGACTCAGTTACTTCAATAATTAAAGTTATTGACCAGAACCAACTGGATACGGGATCCGATCAAACTTTGATATGGATCGGTCGCACAGCGTCTCACACACAACAACGGCTTGAGCTTGTATGTCGGACCTTTCCAGACCACTACCTTCTGATTCTGATTCTTCTTGTGGTTTCAGATCCTTATGTAAGACTCGATCTTTTATTTGGCCTTTATTGGATATTACAGAAGATTGATGAGGCGATGAGGAAGAGAGCGTGGGGATGACAGGCACAAAGGGTCAGAGTTGAACCCGCAGCCGATACGTCGAGGACTCGGGGGGCCTGCTCTACCCACGGAGCTAAACCACTGTCCCATAACTTCATCTTTTAACTGTAACAAGGACTTTACTCATCGGACATCTGGATGTTGAGCAGCTCAGCTCGCAGGCCCCAAAGCTCCGCCAAAGAGCGTCAAGAGGGCCTGATGTTTAGCATGAAGCTGCTTTACTCACAGGGTTTGTTGTACAGAGGAGGACACCTCTGTGAATGAACCTTGTGAACGATTACCTGTGAAGAAGTCCTCAGCAGTTCGGCTCGCGGCCTGTCTGTCCTGTGTCCTCTGAACAGACACTCGATGTGTGAACATTACAAAACAACCACAGCATTGATCAATAAAGAACAAAATATCATGTTAATAAGTTTTCTGTATTAGCCAGCCCTGTCCATGAGTTATATTCTGAACTGTAAATGACTCCAGTGTTAAATTAAATCCATCTCATAAGAGTGTTTGTAACACACAGAAAGCAGTCATTACAATGTTTAGATGCAGCACTGATAACTGATTAGAGTGAGTGTGTGTGACGTCAGCTAACAGAGGTCATTATGCTTTGCATACGTCTCCCTCCCCGCCTGTTGCCTCTGAAGTGAAACACTGTCAGCAGAATAAACTGCATTATGTTTTCAGATGATATCGACTCTTAAGTCTCTACAGTTTTAATTTAGTTTGTGTTGACACAGATGGCTATCTGCGATCACTGGCCTCTTATCGGGGTGATGAAATGGATTTTCAGTGCCGGGTATGTAGGTGATTCTCCAGGAGCCAATCTGTCACCGCACGGAGACGCCTTATCTGTCATCAGCCAGGACTTTATTCATGTTTAACTGCTTCCACACATGCAGAGATTTATGGCCTTTTTGCTCATATACAAATCCCCCCGCACAACCGCCACCTTCATGAGCAGCTGTGATTGGTGGTGTTGACCCTGGAGGTACCCTAAATGTCTCCTGTGGTGCTGAAGCAGAAGAGGATGTGTTATTTCAGAGTGTAAATCACCAGCTCAATATGTAAAACAGGAGTTAGCATGAACATGAGGAAACCCACGTGGTTATACTGCAGAACGTCCAGTTTGACTTGAATACATCAACGAGTCTGAAAGCTTATCAGAGGCCAAACAAAGTGTTGAGTTTTATACCAATGAGACAACGGGCTTTATAGTGACAGCCGTCATTTAATGCAGTCAGGCTTTCAAGCTGAAGGTGACGTGTTAAAGTTTAATCATTTCTTCCCGAAAAGAAACATGACAACCTGAAGGTCCAAAATAAAATGTGAACTTCATTATTGCATAATCTAATGAGACGCCCACCTGACTGTCGTGACTCATTGTAAAGGAGCAGCTCACAATCTCACAGTCTCTAGCAGCTGATAATTAAAAGCAGCATGTTCCTGCTGATCAGAACGTCATCAGGCTGCTCTAACTTTGCCTGTTTTGTGCGTGGGCGTGTTGACATAGGTATGTGCGTGTGCGGTGCGCGCTCCAGACAATCCTTTAAGTCACTCTGCTGATAAATGTTTGTGAAAGTTGTTGTTTGTGATTTGGATGGGTCCAAACGGCTGCGTTCTGTTCTGTGTAATAGCCGACCCGTCCTGTGACGCTAAAATAGCATCATAATGTGTATAATTAATGAGTAGTGTCTCAGCACCCCCGCCCCCCGTCCCCACTACAATGGACTATTCCTTGATCGCATCTATGAAAGTGATTCAAAGTGTAAACAGAGTTGAGAGAGGTTGTGTGACAATAAAAATGGAGTGAAGCTAACCCAGCAGTTGTGAAATAAGGTTTGTAGCAACACTGCTAAGGCTAACAACCTTTTTCAGGGTGTAACAGGTGGGCTTCTGCGTTGAGTTGTGCTAATGAGGCTTTGACACCGGGACTCTTTCTGTACATTTATTCTGATACACTGGTGAACAGAAAGACAGACTCAGTTACATCTCACAGCCCGCTCCAGCTCCTCCACAGACAGATTAAATCACACAAGTTAGCTTAAACGTGCCACGCAAGCTAGCTCACGGACGATAATTGTGACATTTAAGGGATTTTCAAATTAAATTAACACATAGACAAATAACAATAGACACGGTCGGACATTGTAGGAAATAAAAACATACACAAAGAATACCATAGATGAGAATTTAACAAAAGGGGAGGGGGGAGGGGGCGAAAGGACGATAAAACAAAAACCAAAGAAGAAGAAACAGAGAAGAAGGAGGAGCCATATACAACAGCACCAAATGGAGTGCTGAGGCGCTCTCATTCACACACACAACACCAGGTATATTTTGTGTAATTACAACAACAACTGTGAAAATAAAGGATATTCAGGACCCTGTTACACCGGCGGGTACTCAAAACAACGTTGATAAAGAGCAGCAAGAAGTCGTTGCTTGCACTAGCAATGCTATGCAAATGAGGAATGGACAAAAGATAACCAGGTCCTGGCTCGTGTACAGAGGTGTGCTTTTGAGAAAAAACACTCAGCTAAGTGGGGATGGGTTCAATACCTGGAAAAATCTTGCAGCGAACTTGAAACATGAGAGGTCTGCTGAACACATCACAAACATGGACACCTGAACTACAAACAAGCACAGCTATAGATCAGGTGAACTGAGAATCCAATTGCTCTTAAATTAAACCGCTGGAACGAGATTTTAAGATGACTTTGTGAACAACCTGGCAGAAAGTAGTCTTGCATTTCGTGGACTCTCAGAGAGGTTGTTTCAGTCTGGTGATGGAAATGTCCTTGGGCAAGTAGAATTGATGGCTCAGTTTGACCCTGTCATGCCAGAGCATTTGAGGGGAAGTCAGGCAAAAGAGCTCAGGGACAATGACAGAGTTTCTTCAGGAATTTCGAGATCATGAATTCGACTGTGCTAAAACAGATGTCAGGGAGACGGCAGAGAGGACTGAGGTGGAGCTGAGCATGTCAGAGATGCGTAATAGAGAAGAGCAAAAGGAGGGAAGAGCGCAAACTCAGCCAACGGCAGAAGAGCTCCTCAAAACATCCTCATCTCGTAGATACATCCCATGTCATATTAAGGGACAGATTTTCACACATGGACGCCTTCTATGAGTCGTATGGATTTCTCTTCTGCACTGACATAATGACACACAGTGCAGGGAGGGAGGCTGGATGAATGCTGCCACAGACCAGAGCAAACGATGGATGATGTTGACGCAGGGGACCTGAAGCTGGAGATAAAGAGTGCAGTAAGATCCTTCCCTACACATATATATAATATGAGGAGAATATCCTCCATATCTATCCATGTTTGAGTGTAGCTCTCAGACTTGTGCTAACTCTCCCTGTGACAGTAGCTTCAGGTGAGAGACGTTTCTCATCACTGAAACGATGTAAACGATGTCACAGGACAGGCTGTCTGCACGGCTGTTCTCTCCATCGAGCATGAAGTCAGGAAGTCACTGGGTATGGAATCAGTGATAGCAACATTTGTTTTAATACGACTACGATCTAAACTAAGCTTCCAGACACACACAATATAGACTCATGGCATATGACAAGAGAAAGCAAGACAAATTCAAGCAATGTAAATAAATTGATAATATAATCATTCAAGGGAGAACAAAGTATACCGTTTTCTTTCTATTTTTTCTGTTACTCCATAATCGACCTCCTTGTCTTGTGTGTTATCTTCTCACTTTAGTAAAACAAGGTAGAAGACTGAGACATCATCAACTTCTCTAAGAGATCCTGCTGGATCTAATTGATGACAACCAATGACAGATCTTCCATGTGATTGGACAATACATTGTTATTGTGCAGAGATCATATAGTTTATGTCTATTATGTTAACATTGAGTGCATTTCTTAAACTGTCAGTATGTTTGGTTGTTTTTACAGATGCAGGTCCAGACATGTGGACATCATAGCTGTGAAGACCAGTGAAGAGAAGAAGTTACAAGAAGGACTTATTGAGATGAATAAGGATTGAATAAGGTGTCTGCCTGTGTTTGCCTTGGGCCTCCAACAGACGCATCGAAAGCTGTTCAAACTGTTTCAACTACAAACGCACAGTGAATCCAGTGTATTCCTGCTGCATAGACTAAGCTAGCGGGACAAACCGACGTCGTGTGTATCTGGTATCATTTTCTATATTTTTTAATATCTCAGAACAAAAAATTATCGCAATATCACTTTTTCCAATATCGTGCAGCCCTAAAACTTTTTTCATGGACGTACAGATTTATAGCCGTCCTGCACGTTTTTATTATAAATATATAAACCAAAACATGTCATAACATCTTTAGAGGTTGCTTGCTAACAGCTAGTTCACCTCAACCTTTGTATCTTCTTTTTCATGAAAGCTCCTCAGGGAGAACAGCTGCACCCATAACTCTGTTAGAATGAAATGTGTTTACTTCCTGTTTGACTGTAAGGAAGCATTCACACCTAAAGTCTGTTTGTTTGATCGAATCAAAGACCAAATTGTTCCAAAGTTGCATTTTGCCTCCAGCTTGGTTTGTGTTCACACGGCAGCTTTTTACCAGCGGACCAAACGTTGAAAAGGAAACTGCTCTCTGATTGGTCAGAATTTCCACATGGGTAATCTCCCTGAAGTAAAGAGAGCACACTGATCAATCACACTCAACACGATCGCAGACTTTAATATTTTGTTGTCTGAGTTTTTTACTTTTAACTGACATTGTTCCACAGACCGATCAGTTCCATCTCCTTTAGTTTTTCACTGAACAGTTTGAACACCTCCGTGTTCTCGTGCGTTTCCACAGCATTTGTGAAATTGTTTGGTCAGCCCATATTTCCAGTGGCGTTTTTTTTATGTAAAAAATTGGTGGGGCACCAGCTACTTAAGTAGAAAGGCTGTAGGCCTACCCTATACCAGGAAACCTACAGTACTCTCTCTTGCTACTGATGTGTGTTTTGAAACACGTCCACAAACAGCGCTGTCCATTGTCCATTGAAACAACAGCTAAGCGCAGGGCTGCCAACTCTCGCACACTAACCATGAGACTCACACAAGTGACACTTTTCACAAGCTCTCGCACGACAAGTCAATTTCTCACTCAGTGAAAAACAAATTCATAACTGATAATGTGGCACGACAAAACAGCAGAGAACTGAGCAATTAAATGATATGACTATAACGAACTTTAAGATACTAAGAAACAAAACAAAACATGACAAGCTCTTTCAATCATCGTGTATTTACTGCATGGAATCCTTGGAATGCGCCATTACGCAGCGCTCAGCTCACGTTTCCAACAGCCTTTCTTACAGTGTTAGTGTTAAAATGTAAGAAATAACCAGTATGGATAACTTTTGCTAAATGTGAAATATTTGTAGGCTATTATTTTCATTAATTTTATTTCTCAGGAAGTCAGGTAGCTCCTGAATCAGCTGGCTTTTGATGGACAGCAGGGCCAATGCGTTGAGGCGCAGCTGTCCCATGGGATTGCGGGTGAAAGTTTTTATCCTCTTTAAGGTGGAAAGGTTCCTCTCTGACTCAGATGGTGTCATAGGAGTTGTTATAATTATTTTAGCAGAGTGACGGTCTCAGCAAAAGCTCCTCTAAGTTGTTCTCATGGATGGATGTTAACAGAGACAGGGCCGTCTTTCCAGTATGAAGCTGAGTGTGGCGGTACAGAGTGGTCAGCTCAAACCTTCCTCATTTCCTAGAGGCCATAGTTTCACAGCACAGTCAAGCTCAGATGTCGGGAATGACAGGACAAATTGTGGGAAGAGGGAGCTGTCAACCAGCTTTGCAGCGATCAGGTGGTCACTCTGTGAAAACCTCTGTTCCACCTGAGAGATGACACATGCCTCCTTCATCACTGGCGCTGAGCTGGTTACTCGTCAGTCTGGCTCGTCTGCTCCATCATGAGCGCTGGCGGTCAAGTCATCAGTTCGCTGCCGCATAATCTGGACATTCTCCTTGAAACGGGTGAGCTTGCTGCTAATCGGCGTGCTGCATCGATGTTCCGTTTTTGCAGAGAAATGTATAAAACATCCACTTCTGGCATAAGCAGAGAAAAGAATTCCAGCAGCTGCTGAAAGGCTCTGTCCCAGAGTTTTTTTGACAGGCCGTATGCCTCACTTATGGTGACCTCATCCCATCCTGGCTGTGTGCGTATGGTCCGTATGCGGTTCTCCCAAACCGCACTGACAGTCTAAAAATGCTGATGTCCCTTTGAAAATGGGCTGAGCGTCATAGTGCCTCTGAAGCCTTGAATCGCCCTCACACATAGTCTCGAAAATGCATCTGAATATTCCCGGATTCAGAGAGTCCGCCGACTCCTCGTGGCTGCGCAGTGCTGTCTCACATTTTCAACACAGTTTAACACGTTATGATCCAACTGAGCACGTACTTGTTTTCCTCCACTTGTTTGTTATGCTGCTCAACGGAGCGCCTGTATGCTCCGTCAATTTGGACAGCAACGTTTACTCTTTCAAGTAAACCCAATTTCACCGCATTGTCCAGATGACTCCCGGTGCTCTCGTGTTTTGCGATCCTCCCTGTTTCAAATCTTTAAAACCCGTCCTCGACCTAGTACCATCTCCACCAAATAGCAGACACGGAAAACAGAAGAGTTCCTTCTTTTGTATGCTAACCGTTAGCCACTTTTTCTTTGAAAACCACTCCACGTTAAACCCTCGGTTACTTTTACCAGCAGTTTGAGTGATGACGATATCCCTTGGCTGGTGGGCACCAAGGCGCTTTATTTCTAGTTTCTCCGCCAAATTAATGGTTTCAAACCGGTGCTCGAGAATGTGATCCACTTGATTCATTTTGATTCAAGTTTGTCAAGTGTCTTCCCTCTTCTTGCCGACTTATGTTGGCGCCGCGCCAGACACATAGCCAATCAACGCTGAAATATGAAATGACGTTGTAGTGGGGCTACGTGCTGTCAGCCCCACTTGTCATCAAATTTGTGTGATCTACTTTAAATACAGTAGCGCTCTGAGCATGCGTATTCATATTTTCCCACATACAATACACACTGCATTGTGAGAGCGGGGCTAGCCCTTTCACGCCACCGGAAGCCGACTACGGACACGAATTGGGAGAACGAAGTCTGAAGCAGCACGACCAGCAGGGACCAATAAACATGAACTAAAATCCAAACACAAATGATATGCAATTTAGAAAGATGCTTTATTCATAGATTATACATTATATAAGCAGATAATAATCTTTGAGAATTAATGATAGGTTGACATCATCTGTTTGCAGTTCTTTCTGGTGACAACAGGTGGGGCTGTGCCCCTAATGACCAGTCGCCACTTCATATTACTATTTTCATATTGCTCCCACACGTCTGTCCTCTACTCATCTCGCTGTGTGTCTCTGCAGTGTCATGGTTTGTTTCCTGTATTTGGTCCTACTTTAAGTCTGTTTATGTTCTCACCAGAATCAAGCTGGACCGTGGTTCGTTTGGAAACGGACTGAGACCCGTCTTTTCGAGCGGACCATGGTCCGGTTGTTTGGTCCGCACCAGAGTTTCATTCCTGCGTTCACACCAACCTAAACGAACGCACCGAGGGGACAAACGCTCCAGGGTTTGGTTCAATCGGACTAAACAAGGCTGCTGTGAACCCGCCCTAAAAGACGCCTCAGGAAAAAAACCCCAGAAGATTTTAATTCAATTTATTTCTGTGTTTGTTGTAAGAATTTCACATTTTAAGATTCTTTGTGAGACTATGCTGTAGTTGTTGATTCTTACATAGTCATATTTTCACATCTGCAGTCATGTTTGAGCACTGACTCAATGTACGGCCTCTTGGAAGAGTATTGTGGGCGTGCGCTGGTCTACCGGCTCCCGTCAAAGACACTTGCCACCGAGCCATGTAACTTCTCTGCAGTCTGACTGCCACACTCTTTCTTTTGACTTCACTCAACCAACATGAGGCTCATAACCACCCAGTATGAAAGTAACTTAGTCACAATAGTCTTAACTTCGTCTTGGAATTTGAAGATCCATTCCTTTATCAGCTGCATTATAAGGTGAATTACACTGTTGGCACATTGTGCCTTGTATTGCAGCAGGGACGTGCACATGACAGAACCAAAGCGACAAATTTGATTTCTGTGTTGTTGCAGAGGGATTTTTCCACCTTTGGAAACAGACAGAACGTGTTCCTGAAAGAGACGTCGTGAGCAGCAGATAACAGGTTGAGAAATCCAACGCTGACTCTCAATTTCATACTAAAGTGCAGACACAGAGCCGGCCTGACTGCTAATTTAGGACTGATAGAGAGCTGCAGTTTGGAAAAGGGAGAAAAACACAATGAGAAAGGAAAGAAACATTTGAGATTAATAGCCTGTCAGAGCGAGGGGAAGCTAATAACATGGATCAGTGAAATCAGAAGTTAGTGCTCGGTGCTTCAGTGTGGGATAAATATGTTTGAGCGAGCAGACCAAATGTTTGGAGTAGTCTCTGAGCAGGATTCAGGGCCACCAGGATTTGAGGCACAAATTAAAAAAGCCATCAGTGATCAGTCTCTGGTTGGTTTGATTCGTCTGTAAAAACAAAGATACCTGATGCAAAGGTGGACTTATTTACAGGCTCAGATTGACTCAGTTCTCACCTTTTTACCTTTGGTAGGAACAGGTTCCAAATGTGTTTAATGCTCCGTTTGAGGTTGTACCTTCATTGAGCGATTGTCAGATATGGGAGACAAACAAAAGAACCTCACTGTATGAAGTGAAGATGCTGTGAAGGTCGGAGGAGCCTTTATGATCAGAAGTCTGAATAAGATCAGTGAGGTACGACCTGAACGAAGGCTCAGGGCCCCTCATAGTGTTACATCCAGATGGTAACATGTCTGACAGAAGCTTTATTATTATTTAACATTAAATCAAGCTTCAGAGCATCATGTTATGACAATGATTTTACCTTCTGGTTATTTTGCCTGCATGTTTGAACTGAGTCGAAGGGCTTTACTTATCAAACAGTTGAGTGAAAAGACTCGAGGAAAGGCAGCTTCATTCATGAAGCACGTTTCACACACATGTGAATCAAAGTGTTTTATGTAGGCAAAGAAAAGCATCAGACATTTAAAAAAACAGTCGATGATACAACTGAATTTATTGTTAAGGGGGGGGTATTATGCTCTTATTCATATGTCACTCTGTGATACCTGTGGAGTAGCTTAGCATCATTTACAGTTTAAAAACCTCCTCACAAGGTTTTGCAGCCTGGGGATTATGGTGCCTTCCATTTGTTCTCAGAAGTTGGAATTTCCGAGTTCCCAGTCGGAAATTTAAACTGGAACGCCCCCTGAGGTCGGATTTCCGACTCGGAAAGTCGGAGGAACCTCACCAACCCTGACCTCATATCTCCGTGCATCAACAGTAAATGAAAGCTGTAGTATTAACTGTTTATTATCACTTCTGTCTTATTGTGTCTCATTAAATCAGCCGTACTCACAGTCCAACTTCTATCTGTGGAGTTGTTATGGTGTTTGTTTGCGCAAAATACCGCATAATGCGTTGTTACCCACTGGTACGGCTAACAATGGCTTACCTTTCTAGAGCTATCCGCGCATATACCTCATGTTTGTTCTGTACTTGTCTATATTCCAAGAGAGCAAGCAGAATATGTTTTACTGGTGGCGACCAACTTGGTTTTCCGACTTGTTGTACTGGAACGCGGTCAAGTCGGATGTGATGTCATTCCCAGTTCTGACCTCTGACTTCCGAGGTAAATGGAACGCACCATTACTTCAACATACTTCTACCTACAGATCTGAAACTTCACCAAAAAAGTCTGAAATGTGAAACAGCATAATACCTGTAAGTCATTACATTGGCTTCCAGTTAAATTCAGAATTCATTTAAAGGTCCTTGTTTTCATTTATAAAGCCCTGCATGATCAGGCACCTGTGCACGTCTCAGACCCCTGCAGATCCCTCAGGTCTTCTGGCCAGGGTCTACTTGTCGTCCCTCGTGTCCGACTGAAAACTAAAGGTGATCGTGCTTTCAAAGTTGTAGCTCCAACACTTTGGAACACACTGCCTATGCAGATACGCTCTGCAGTTTCTACACGTTTTTAAAAAGCAGCCTAAGACACGTTTTTAAATTGGCCTTTGATCATCTCCTTTAATTTTGCACATTTGTAGTTTTTACCTGTTCAATTCTATTCATGACTGTTATTACTATTATTGTAATGTATTATTATTATTATTATTATCATTGTGACCCACTCTTTAAAAACATTCATAAATTGCAGATTAAAGTGCAGTGATAAGTTGTAAATTGCCCAGAGTGGGATTAAGGAAATACTAGAAGTAAATTGACTAAACTAGTCTAAACTGCTGTTAACTTGGTTTGTTTTTAGCCTGGTGGCTAGGCTAACCAGTCGTTCTGACCTGTCACTGTAAGCACTACTGCTCCTCTCTAACCCTGGTTGCTGACCTCATGGTCATTTGTATATTTAAATATTTACTTTATTTAACTGGCTGTTTCACTTTCTATTATCAATCCATTATTAATCCTTCTAACAAGGTCAGCTTCAACCACATGGGCTTCACCATGACGCGGTGCTTCCTCGTAGTTTGAGTTGACTACTCGAGGTGCTCTAAAGACTGAGCTCTGAGACTGTTCACTGAAAATCAGGAAGAAAACAGAACAAACTGCGGACGAAGTGGTGGAGACGGCGTGAACACGGGCTGTACATGTTACTTTATGCTTCACGTTTGCTTTTGTCGCCATGGCTGCGGTTGTTGTGCAGTTGCGCTTCCTGATTGGCTATCGTTTGGTTCCACGTGACGATCCACAGAGAGCTTGCTCGGCTGTCCTCGGGGTCCCCCCCCACACTACAGATCAGGGGATGTAAAATCACTCTTAACATATCTCGCTTACTTACAGCTTACTTTTGTCTGTAGGGGGAAATCCTCCTGATCATCTTGTCGTGTGAACCCCGCATTAGAAACAAGTCTCACTTCTGCGTCTTGTCGGCAGGTTGTCGTACGTTTCACAGAGACTGGTGTGTTAAGTGGGAGAAAATTACTCTTTTTCATGACTTGATCTCAATTTGCATACAGCAGCAGGCTCAGGTAGGCAGCAGGAAGCAGACAGGTCACCATGAAACTGTGTTTTTACAAAATGAACTCTGTAAACTGACAACATGATTATGGAAAGCTTTTGATAATAATAAGTCTTTTTGCTGTATCCGGATACTTCAGCTTGACTCCATCTGTCTTATACCTCCATAAAGAATGCAAATACATTCGGTTGGTAATATGAAAGATTTGAGCTGTAGCTGTCAGTCAGAGGAACATTCATGGTCAGCCATCAGAGGCTCTAATATGAGATAACGTGTGGTGTTACATGTATGAAGAGTTATGTGTGCCATGTGCTGTGTGAGACCCTGACCATATAAGACGTCTCCCTTCAAGGCTGCCACAGCGAGAGACTGTGACTGATGGTGCAGACATACTTCTGAATGATGGGACGGTGACAGCAGTCGACCCTCCATGATGATCGGGACATTCACAAGGTTACATCGTGTCAAAGACAGGCAGTTATACACACTGTACAACATAACACCACCATAGTGCTTCATAAGTAGTAAAGTGCCGTACGTTGAAACTGATGCTGGGTGGGAGGCAGCGACTCATCGCGAGCCGTGTATCTGTGTCACTGACCCTCATGGCTCACCTGTAGCCCGCAGCATAAAAAGTAAAGGTGCCAGTGACGGGCGACCCCCACTGTCCCAGCTTTACAACCCTTAAATTAGTTTATAGTCATTTAAAAAAGGCTATAAGTAATGTCCATGTATAGACTGTGACACTGAGTGGACATAGATATGTAACAGGCAGACGCACAGGTGAGGTCTGTGTGCGTCTGTACAGAGAGCAGCAGACACCTGGAGCAGAGCAGAGTCCTCTCTGGGTTTCATTTGGGAGACGGCCACTTGGAGATCATCCTCCATGTTTAGACACAATCTGTTTTTATATTTAATGTAAGTCAGTGATGAAAGAGTAAGCCGAGCCTCTCCGCTTTGTCTTTGGTTGATTTAACCAACTTGTCATTCTGGTGTAAAGCCTGAGATACTTAATTTAGCTGCTTTGCAGATACTTTGCCTGCCAGGTGCACATGTCGCTGCTGTAAATGGGCCTGAAAACAATTATAATACAGTTATATTTTATATTTAACTACTATTTTGGTATATATATATATTTAGCATAATGGATAAGATAAAGAATTTTAAATCATTCATCTTTTTTGGAAGGCAGCTTGTAACAGAGCGCATGAAGTGCATGAAAAAATGATCCGTATCGTGTGTAGATTTTTAAGGCTTTATATCTGATAAACAGCTGGAGGTGTTACGCCTCAATCCCACAGGATCCGTGTCCGGCGCTTTCCGTCTGTGCCGCGTTTCTGGTTCGTCAGACGGCGCCAGCCCTCGCCCACATGGCGCGTGTCTGATCTGCAACGGAGCGCTGGCCCAAGCAGCTGGATTTGCGAGATCACAAGATCGCGGGAGATCTCCGTTATCACGCGAGAATTGCGAAATCACGTGATCAGTTCGGTTTGCACCTTAAAGGTTGATCATTTGGAGATCATTCTGTGACCTAATTAAAAGTGTTCTTTTTTCACAATTTAAGTGTGCTGTTGTTATTATTATTTTGAAATGACCGGATGCTCTATGCTGTTTTCATGTGTGACTTCCTGTTTGGAACAATCAGCTCTGTTTAGCTTGATGTGTGCTCGAAGCGGCTTCCGTCAAAAACAGACACGCTTCTGGCACCAGCCAGAAACGGACCGCGGCGCGTGCTATGGAATCAAGAACATTGACTTGAATGGGCGCGATCGACTCCGGAGGTCGGGGCGCAGACGGAACGCACCGGAGACGGATCCTGGGGAATTTGAGGGTTAAGGACGGCTTGTTGGTAAGCCCAATTTAAAATTGGTTTGTGTCTTCCCCAGGATTTGCTGACTTTAAGAAACATTCAGAATAAGACCAGAATGATCCTTTTATTCGGCACCTAAACATGTAACAGATATCAGTTGTCCAGTCTCAACAGGCCATCGCTCACCTCTCCCACATGCTCTGACGCTCTCTGAATCATATGAATGCACAAAGACGAGCCAAAACCAACCTTCACTCCCTTATTCAAACAGTCAAGTAGACGAGAGTTGTGCTGATAGTGACACAGACTCGGTACATTTTAATTGCAGGATCTGCTGCACACTGCTGCCAGATCCACACATGGAGCTGTGGAGAAGGCAGGAAAAGACAGAGGCACTTTACGGGCGAGCCAATAATCAGTCTTTTCTTTGGCTTTGTGGAGAGCTCAGTCAGGATGCCATCGAACCATCAGAGCTCAGAGTTAACACCCAAATGTTCCCACAGACGTGTGCTGCTGGATTCGATGCATCGCCGTGTGCAGAGGCCAAGTCTGATCTAATAAGAGGAACTAAAGTTTAACTCGTGGTTAATGAGTCAAGTACTGATCTCAGGAGTTTCTCAACCTCGTTGGTTTTTTGTGCAGTTTATGATGAAATTCATCTTTTATTGACTTTGCTCTTCATGGAGCACACTACTCTTTTGCTGAAGACTCACGTGAAGTGAGTTACACCTGAGACCGACAGGACTTTCTGTTTGCGAAGCTTAATTAAAGATAGCACTGCAGATAGCTGCCCCTGTTTCTGACTCTTAAACGTTACATTAACACACTGGGCTGTAATCTCTGTACATCTGCACGTTCTCTCTGTATAACATACTGTAAACCTCAGCAAAGAGGTCACGACACTCCTCTCTTTTGCTTTTGGAACCTTGTTATAGAGAAAACCAGCGTTTGACAGCCACGTGGAGTCGATGCACAGCGATGTAAACAGAAGTCGACCTGCTGACCCTCCGGCTCGAGGAATAACAAGGAAACAGGAGCCTGGATCGGGGCAGGAGGTGTAGGCAGGAGACAGTCATAAAGGAGGTGAGTGTACGGAGGCTAATGATGAGGGATGAACTGGGAGAACGCAGACTGAGGCTGATTGCTTTGCACTACAAAAGAGCCTGTTAACAACGAGCGGGGGAACAATAGAGAAACAGGCTCTGAGGACCTGCTAAAACACTGCTGCTGTAGAGTCTTATTAGAGTGGGATTGTAATAAACGACCTGCAGGACTGACCACATGAATCCTCTGTGCAGGCAGCGGTGTGGACTGTGCTGAGGCCGGGCAGGAGCTGTGTGTCTCAGGACGTACAGTACAGACTGTGAACCTCTGTGCAGCTTTAATGTGGGAAGTGCATCTAATATTACAAAGCATTTAAAGACCCCAAATCTCAATGACCTAATGCAGTGAACAGAGCTTTCTCTGGTGTTATAATCCAGGCTGGTCTAAACCACTGTCAGTACTTTTTAAACCTCGGCCCTTTTTTTTTCACATTTGTGTGTCGAAATGACTCAAAGGAACAAAAACTTTTGGAATCGGTCAGTAGGTAGCCTCCGGCGTAGCCGCGATACGAACTGGGGCAATCAAAGTTTGTTGTTGTTTTTACCACTGACAGGCTCAGATTGTAAGTCCAGGTGTTAAAGGTAAAGATCTTTTTTGTGTAACCACAAACAGAAGTTTCGCTCTGCAATCTTACGGCTGGTGAGATGTTATCTGAACAGGACGTTGGAAGAGTTGGAGAGAAGATTTGATTACGTTACAAGAATATATTTCAAAATGGCTGAATATTTACCGGATCGACGATGAAGATGAGGCCTTCCTTATTTATTTAAACCAGAGTACATGGACGAAGAGCTCATAGAAATTGAAGAGAGAACGAGGAGAGAGAGAGAGAGAGAGAGAGGGGCACCAAGCAGAGGAGGGTGAACCAGCTGCTGCCAGGCAGCGCAGCTCGGGAAATGGTTGGTGTTCCTGTGGGTGCTGTGACCTGATGCCCACAGAGGAAGAATGTCTATGTTGCTAAGAGTGGGACCTGTTGATGCCCGGTGGTCTTGATGTGTCCAGGGATGATACCTCGGACACTACACAGGGCTGTGTAACCATGTCCGAGGATTCCTCCCTCTGATCAACAGGCTGTGCTGCAGACTCTTTCATGTGCCCAAAATAAACTGGAGGAGGCGGCAAAGACCACAGGGACCGAACGGGCATCTATCTATGAGTAAGTAGACCAAACATATTTACATGCATCACAGTTTTTTACCTAGAAATGTCTCTGTTTCTGTGACACAAAAAGGATCTTACTCTTTAAACGAAGGACGATCTTTGTAGGATCATTTCCGTCATGTTGTCGGACACCTGGAGCAACAATCTGAGTCTGTCAGCAGCAGAAACAAGAACTTTTAGTGGACGCACTTTGCCCCAGTCCATATCGCAGCTATGGTGGAGGCTACCTGCTGACCGATTCCAAAAGGTTTTGTTCCTTTGAGTCATTTCGACACTAATTTATAAAAAGTAGCACAGATTTGGAATAAATGCACAGAAACATGTTACTACAAGGTGTTGATATGTTAGTATTCCTTAAGCAGAAGGTAAATATCCACCAAAATAAAACTACGTGTTTGATGGATTCTTCTGTTTAAGATATCTCTGTAAATTTGGACCCTGAAAAAACCCAAACACAGATTCCCACCTGTGAAAAACACATCCTATAATTTAGTGCATCAAATATTTTCTATTTCATATAAGAGTGTATGAGCCTGTCACTAACTTTGACTTCTTGCATTTAATTACAAGCTTTATTAATGTAACACCTTTAAAAACCAGAGTTTACAAAGTGCTTTGACAAGCAAAGCAAATCACAAAACTTAAGGCAACAAAAGAACCCACACAGCACGGCCAGATGCAAACGTTAAACTGCAGCAGAGAGGAAACAGAGAAAGGGAGAATAAATGAAGCAGGAAGAAGTAAACATAGAAATAAAAGACATGAATGCAAAACAAAGAGATAAAAGTTAAAAAGACAATTAAAAGCCAATAAGAAGACGACATCACTTAAATTAATTCTGCAGCCTCCTCTTCTCAGGCAGCAGATCAGGTTACAATCTATGTGAAGTTAGCATCTTCTCCTTCACTCGAATACGTTCATCATACTCAAGGTCATTTCAGAAAAGGTCTCGCTGAGTCAGAACTGCAGAGTGTAAGTGTATTCCTTTGTATCTCTCGATGTATACAGTCGTCTGAAAACCCGATGACGCAAGTTTCCAGATCTGCAGTCTATGTGACACGTTTCAGGATTCATGTTGACAATGCCGCTCTCAGCACCTGTGAGGGATCACATCTCATGAACTTGTGTACCTCTGAATCTTTCTGGAGACAAGCCCCTTTTGTGGTATGTATTATTTATTTTGTTTATCACGTCCTCCTGAGCCGATGTGCAGGTCTTTAAAACACATTTAGCATCAAATGATACACATCAAGGTTAGGTGGCGTGCAGGGGCAGCAGGTTACAAAACATACTAGCTGCCTACACCACCGACAGTCGCACCCCAGGAAATACGAGACCAACTATGAACACAAGATCGATAAGGCACACAGACGAGTTACTGATGGGACAGAGGCATGAAGAATAAATCAAACTTTTTATTGTCATTAATAAAGAAACCACTAAAAGGGACTGGAGCTGCTCAGGGAAAGATGGTTGGACAGACTAGGCGCCAAGAAGAGGCCAGACGATTACTCAAACCCGACCAGAGCAGAACAACAGGCAAAAACTAAAAGTAGTTTAACTGAAGGTCAACCTACAAAAATAAAACACTGTTAATAACAGGGCTCCTGATGCTGCAACTGCACCTGTCTAAAGGAGAAACTCTACCAACAGCAAGCAGGGCAGGAGGAAGACGACCTCAGGAGGCGGATCCTTTTCAGAAAGCAGGTTTAGTGAAAACACTGAGTTTGTTAGCCCTGAAATGAGGGAAACCTCGGGTTTGCCGTTTCAGAATGAGAGGTAACTTTAACTCTGAGTTGGTTACTATGGTAACTGTGTCTGTGAACCTAACTGAGTTTCGAGCACTCAAATAAGACGCCGTAAGTTATTTGAATGTTTTTTTTTGTTTTTTTTTTACGAACACAATTCAGTTTAATCAACATAAATTATAATGTATGTGAAGTCAGCATCATGTTAGGGATAAAGCGAATGCACATTAAAACAGCCACTAAATGATATTTCATTAGTTTAATATTTAAAATATGATTGAAGTGAGGTTCAGCCATGAGCCTGTTCTGCCTGAGCCGCACCTTTGAATGATGTTCTGGTATTTTATTTTTAACTGCTTCCATGTATGTTTTTCTTTCCCGCTGGATTGCTCCTAAATTAATATAAATTTTAGCTTCCAGTCGTGATTAACTATTAAATAAATAGACCAGTTCAAACTTGTGCATTTACTCGAGCAGCAGTTTCTTCCCACGCCGCTTCTCTCTCTTTTGCAGCTGCAGCCGTGTTACTTTATTTTTCTACAATCATGCTCGTATTCGCTGAACGTCCGCATGAGGATTTAGAGCTCCACTGGTGTGACGTAGGAGGACCTCTTTTTGTGTACCGTTGCCATGGTGAAATGGGTATCGGGGCTCCATTAATGCTGGCTTTTTAACTCCAGCTGAACCTACTCAGAGTTGATTGAACTAACTCTGATCAGCTGTCCTGAAACCAAAAAGCCAGCGAATACGGGATACGTTCACAAACACTGCTCCACATTAGAGGAACTGGACACAATGCACTCAACATTAAAGGAGTGTTCCCAACCACACTTACTATACAAACACGTCTGCAGGTGCGCAGGGCTTTAGAGAGCGGACTCAGAGTCCTGCATGAAACACAAACTCAACGTGAAGTTTACTCACAGCAGGATGAGTTTGTGTCACGTGAGCTGGATGCTGACTTTACCTGTGTTGTGTTGACATGAGGTAACATTGAAGGTATGATGGATGTGTCTTATTAACCACCTGCAGGTGATGCCTTCACACCGACGGCTGTGTGTGTGTATGAAATGAGTGTGTTGGGTAGATCCTCTCCTGAATAAACGCTCCTGTCTCCTCTCATTATATCTGCACTGTTTACAAGGTAAAACAGAAGATCAGCACCAGTGGAGCCGGGAGGAGCTCAACCCGTGTGTGTGTGTGTGTGTGTGTGTGTTTAAAAGACGAACAACACAAAGAGCAGCACAACATGGCTTCAGCTACATCCTTCTTTAAGTATTGTGGTTTTAAACCTGCGCATGTTTTCCACTGACAGGCTCAGATTGTTATTCTAAGTGTGTGACAACATTACAGAAAGGATCCCTACAGAGATAGACCTTTTTGTTACAGAGGAAGAGGATTGTTTTAACCACAAACAGACGTTACATTGCTCTCTGCAAACACACCAGACTTCATTGATAAAAACAGTGATTTAAGCTCACACACTTGGTTAACAGGATGTACTGATAATCCAGAGCCCCTACACACAGCAGACAATGCCTCCCTACTTTAACGTCCAGCCTGAATGAAAGACTTGGACTTTGATCCGCTCACTGAGAACTCATAATCCTGCAGTTTGGGTTATTTTGGGAGCCACAGGCTGAAGCAGCAGTGTGCCGCCTGCTCAGCGAGTGTGATGTCTTAATGGGATATTATGGCAGCAGTGTATTAGTGCAGGGATGGGATGGAGTGCTGGAGACAGGCTTTGACGAGCAAACCACCCTGATCCTGGTAATTACAGCCTGCATGGCGTGCACCGATTACAGATCTGTGGTGAGAACCCGACCAGGCCACCTGACAAGAGCCCTCCTCACATCAGTCCTCTTAATCCATTCTTCTTCTGTGGTCCTCAGGAGGAACGCACCTTCAGGGCATCGAGCAGGTGTTTCTCAGAGTCTGGCCCTCTGTCGCTGTCGGGGTCCATCCTCTCTTCACAGACGATAAAGAGCAGAGGATTCATGTTGGCTATCAAGCTCTGTCTTTGTCTCAGAGTTGACTGCATAGAAGGGTTATATTGTAAACTGACAGAAGGTCCGCCTCTCCTTTCATCCGACTGGACAATCGAAAAAACGCCCATGATGTCAGGCGCTTTTCTGCTTTGAGTTGAAGTTTTTTCAACTTGAGGCGCACAGAGCGGAAAAACAGCGCGTAAAAAGCCTCTCATTGAAAACAATGACAAAAAAGCCCCCAGCATCTAAAGCGCATTCTGTCTGATCGGACCGTTACACGTTTAAGGACATTTCCAAATGTAGGACACAATAAATAATATCCGCCATGTTTGTAGTTCAGTTCATGACGGTCCTGCCCGTGTGACGCAGCAGTTACAGCCACACTGTCGAGAGCCGCTGAAACTAGTCCATTTATTTTTCAATGCATGTTTATAAACTGGCTCAGGGTGTTAATAATACCCATGAGCCTCTGCTGCTGGTCTGTTGCTGTGGAGAAGAAGCTGTTTCGCTTCCAGTTTGCTGGTTAAATCTAAAGCTCAGAGGTCGGACATTTTTTAAGTTCTTCTTCGCAGGTGTAGTTACCTTCTCTTCTCCAGTTTTTACGTCCAAAATATAAATAAAAGAACGTTTATTGCTGTGAAATCATCTGTTCTTATGTTGGATCGAATCTGGTCCACACAGATCTGTTGAGGAAATAATGAAGTCTGAAGGACAACCTCAAACTCAAACAATTCCTGACGTGCAGAAGTGAGGCGCAAAAAAAGTCTGGTATGTTGGAAATCACATACACGCACACACACACACCTGTGCCGCAGCAGCAGCAGCAGCAGCTACCTGTGTGAGAGGGCGGGTGCAGCTGTGTTGCTGTGCAGCTACAGCATGTTGTTTATTGAACGTTCGGAGCTTCGGTCTGTAGAGACGTGAAGGACATCATTGATTAGTCATTTGTTTCCGCAGCAGGCTGCCTTTTACGTGAAGCCAGGTGATTCTCACCTGCTGAGAGGAGATGGAAGCTTTACACAGCACATGCATGATCTTCTACGGATGTACAGTCAATTATCAGGAGCTGTTTTTGTTGTTCGAATGTATTGGATTTAGTCCATCATTCTGTGTTTAACGCTGCGATAGATCAGAAACATGTCCAGTCTTAAAATGTTGGACATAAAGATAGCGAACATCCTGTTGACCCTTATTGTTTGGAAAGACGGGGACATTGTGATTTGTCAGAGTCCCAACACATAAACAGAAAAATGATAATATATAAATATATCGCACAGAGAACGTGTCGGCTTTTCAAAGAAGGTTTGGTAACAGCTGGACACAGAAACTCTAAGAGGAGGATACAGCCTTTTTATTGGACTGTTTCAGCTGAGCATGAATGCATGTCTGGTGCATTAAGATGTTTCTGCACTGCAACACTGCATGTGGGACTGACAAAATACACTGAGGACACAGGAGGACAAAGACGGTGTGTATTGGGCTGGATGCACTCACACCTGTTTTAGAACTTGTTCACTGAAGGTTGAAGGTTTGTATAATACATAACCAGACTATTACACTTTGAACTTTACCCCCCAGTGGTCCTATTGTAGAGCGTGTTACAGCTGTGGAAAGCTATAAGAGATCACTTTATCAAGGTCAGAAGTTATATTTTGACATTTATGCATTCATTCCTGTACAAGTGAGAATTTGCAGGGTTTGGCTGCTTTGGAGAAATGCATCAAGAAAAAGTATTTTGTTGAGAGAGCCTGCATGTGTTATTGAGCTCTCTGTGTTGGCAACCATCGATGCAACAGATCCATTGAAATACATTCGTCAGCTCGCCGACTGCTGCAGGAATCATGACGGCCTGGAGCGTCTCAGAAAGAGACGAAGAAGAAGAATCCTGCCTCCAGAGAGGACCTGAGAGGTATTTATTGAGGTCATAATCTGTAACATTTCAACAACCTTTGTTGTATGTTCTGTCTACATTTGAACTGTTTGTCATGCTTAAATGTTCATATTTGGAAACATGGACACTGATCTCATCTTTCGCTGCTTCGAGTCATTTGCATTAAACACAGTTGTGAGCTGATTAATGGGGTTTTGAATTAAAGGGGCAGTTCGCCTCTGTAATCGATAGAAGCAATATCTGAAATTGGCGCCATAGCTGTGGAAAAAGTTGTACAAACAGCTCGTGGTTTCCCTTATTCTACATTACTACAACACCCAACATGCATTGCACCCCTCCCTCTGAAAGGAACGGCCCAGTGAGAGACGCTGGAGTGAAATACTGCCGTTTCACTGACGGCGATGGCTCGGAGCGGGACAGAGTCGACTCCGACAGAGTCCGAAATAAAACAAGAATATACCTAAAAAACCTTCAGGTCTGCAGTCGACATTTCAAGCCTGGCAGGCGGCGTGCTAGATTGAGAAAGTGTAGTTTAGCGAGCTCCCTGGCCTCCGCCAGATGGCGTAGGTTTTCCAGGGCCCGTTGGAGAAGCGGATAGCGCCCTCCAAAGGCACAGAGCCAAATTGCATTTTTTCCTACCGTAATGGTATCAGCTCCCCGTAACAGCATGATCGACTGAGGGTGATATCAGTTATATGATTTGTTTTGAATTATTGAATATTGTTTCAGACTTTCTCCTGATAGTTCTGTGTGCCTGTGCTCTCACGGCTAAATGTTCACAACATCAGTGAGTTACTGCTTAGCTGACTCTGTTTTTTCCACAGTGTCTGTTAGCAAACTAAGCGCTGCTGGTTTTGCTAAATAGAATTAGCTGTAGATTACCGTTCACAGCAACAACACTGATTTCCGCTGGTTTGATGTGTCTCTGCTTCGATCGTGTTGGTTGTGTAATACAACGGCTGCCGTTGTTGTTATTTCACGTTTTTAGCAGCGTGTCTGCCATATTGTATACCTGGCTTCTTCAGTTGCCGTGGTTACTAGCCTGCACGCGCATGACAGCCTCCTCTGCGGGGAGGGCTTTGGCAGGCCATGGAGAGAGAGGGGGAGGGGCCTGGTGTGTGTGTGTGTGTGTGTGTGTGAGACATGTGAGAACTCTGATAGGTGGCCTTTAAATAAGGAGTGTTTTTTGTCTGTTCGTGGGTTAGATGGCGGACAGCGACAATGTTTTCCAATGACTCCGTATAAATCCTGTGTTTGATTATGGTCAGTGGAGTTTATCCTTCCTAAAGTATTTTCCCATTATTGCAGCAGATATCTCTGTGCGTGTTGGTAGCTCCTCACCTTACCTCAGGTGGCTGAGGTTGATCATATCATGACTTACTTTTATATCTTCCTCCCCCGTGTTTTCATCTCCTCGTTCTTGCTCGTCTTGTTAAACATTCAGTCGAGCTTTAATGGATGAAACTTTTTGGCCTCTCAGTTCCATTGAACCTCTTCTATTGAAGCTCGGGCCTGTTGAGGAATAGAGGAGGCAGAACAACAGCTTCCTGCTCCATGTCTTAGGTCTCTCCTACACTGCGGAGTGTGCAGGGTAATAGTGATGTGATGGGTTATTTTTCCTGGCTGAGATGAAGCCTGCCTCTCTCTCAGGGAGCCTCTCACCCGTCGAACCGTTCCTCTGCAGAACACGTGGCCTTCTACCACTTTGTGTCACATTAGAAAGCAAGTATGCATGGCCAAATGCCAAGCAGTGCATACATTAGCATTCAGTAAAAGCTGCCCTGCTGCAGCAGACGTGAACATTAGTCTATTCTTTATCCAACATCATCTTAAACAGCATTTATCTCAGAGCAGGAATAATAGAGTTCTGTGTTTGTCTGAGCAGACCTGAGAGCCGAGCCCTGGAGAGAAGATGGAGGAAGTCTATTTGGTCTAATTAAACTGATTACAGCATGCTGGCTCTATGAAGGCTGAAATAAAAAAATAATTGCAGCCTTGTAGGCACAGGTCAGGAGATAATGGAAAGGTTTTTCTCATAATTAGATCTAAATGGTTTAAGTACAGTACCGCTCACAGGGAGTCACGCCGGGCAGGAGGCGGTTTCTCTGCAGGATTTTTGTCTTGATGCTCAAACACAAGACGCCATCACAAAGACTGAGTGTGTCCGGATAATGAGGCAGTTTGAATACAGGTGAAGAGGACGACTGACAACATGCAGTCTGTGTTTATGGTTCTAAGAAGCAAAAGTTGCACTGAGGTAAAAAAGACACATCAGGGACAGACTGATACACTTTAAACTCCCCAGCGTGATGTGGGTCTTTTCCAGCTCTGCTTACTTTTGTTACACGTGAGACTGAATGTGTACTTGTGCCTGCTGTGTGTTCAGCGCAGGGCAGTGCTGTATACATGTATATATGTAGAGCTTTAGCCTGAGTGTGTGAGAAAGCTGCTCATATTCATCATATGTCCTCAGTCAGCCGAGCGCTCGCAGCCGGCAGGAAATAGAGTGTGTGTTTCTGACAGTGAGTGTGAGCGCGGATTGACTCCACACTGACTTCCTCGTACTCCTCTCCCGCTCTCTAATGTTCCTGTCATGCTGGTGATATATGGCTGCATGTATATTTTAAGGTTCACCTGGCAAGCATGTCACCTGCAGTCTGTCTGTGGCATGATGATTGATCAGTGCCTCTTCCAGGGGCATTTTTCACCAGGTGAGGCAGGTGCTGGTTATATGTGGCGTTTTAAATATATATAACAGGAACTGGAAATTAATTAAATTTTATATCATTTTTATATCAGTTTCATTTAAAGTGTCTGAAGAAAACATGACAACAACTATAACATGTTATAGCACAAAACAAAGTACCGGCGTCACAGCTGGATGTTGTTTCAGAATGTAGGACCCACGTTACAAACACACAACACACACTGGAGAATGCAGGTACGGATGGGTTTTTATTACAGGCTTATCTGGGAATTTGAGTGAAGGAGGCAGAACCAGCGAGTGCAGCAGTGAAGGAGCGGAGCAGAGCTGAAGCATGTGGAAGCAGTGCAGGCTTCCTGGCTCGACGTAGAGCAGGGCGAGGCAGAGCAGAGCGGCTTGAAGGCAGGAGCTGTGCGTGGAGACGACGAAGAGGCAGGAGAGTGAGGAGCACGCGTGGTGAACGGAGGAACTGCCGAAGAGTGACCGTCTCAAGCAGGCTTTCAAGCCGAGTGTGGGTGGCTTGATTGGCTGATCAGTGGCAGGTGTGCAGGAATAAGGTCAACGAGGCCACGCCCAGCGCCGTTCTGACATACACACACGGAGAGACAGAACACACAGACACACAAGGGAGGGAGACAGACGAGGATCCTGACAGCCTTTCTGTGTGGAGTCTGCATGTTCTCTCCGTGCATGCGTGGGTTACCTCCAGGTACTCCAGCTTCCTCCCACAGTCCAAAGACACGCTCGTTAGGTTCACTGGTAACTCTAAATTGCCTGTAGGTGTGAATGTGCGACCCTGAACAGTATAAGCGCACAGATAATGGATGGATGGATCCTTTTCTGTAAATTTGTCACTAATTATTTGCTTCACCGGCACAATCTTTGTGTTTTTTAATTTTTGCAAGCTGCAACATTTCAAAGGTTTGAAGTTTGTTGACAATTTTTTAATATTTGCGAATAAAAATAAATTATTATGACAGTACAGCATGGCTCTCATTTATAGCCCTTATTTCACAGAAGTATTGTTTTTCTAAGAAGATTGGAAAATCTGTCTTTGATCTGAAACTGTGATTCCAAACTGAAATGATTTGAGAGAAACAAATAGCTCCTACCCAGATGTTAGAGACTTAAAGCATCTTAAAAAGTTTCATTTTCTGCAGGACAAACTTCAAACTAAAACAATGAAAGTTATAATCTCGAAGATCTCAGTTTCGTTCTCTTTGGCGCCACCTGTGGCGAAAAACGGTAACTGCGGGAGCACACTTCCCAGATATCCAGACAGTGTTGCATGTTACATAGCTCCGCCTTTTAACCTTCTTTTTTCATCCATTCTTTGTTTGTCAGTAAAGTGTTTCAGGACACACCATTTAATCAACCTCATTTGAATTCCACTCCTACCTTCAGAGTTTGTGGTGTACCGACCTTTTTGTTCTCTTCAATCTCCATTTTCAATCAGGCCCCATAATCCTGAGGAGGAGGAGGTCCAATACATCCACGTTGGAGCTAATAAGAGGGTTTAGGCAGATAAATTGAAGTGTACCAGCATCATGTTCGGCCCCACAGACAGACATCGTTAAGCAGCTTTAATGGAACATTACAGTCCCTCACAAGTTCTGCTTTGGGAAACATTTTTAACTTCTACTTTTGTATTTCAGTATTCTTTACGTTAACTCTTACAATATTTATCTTCGGTCATTTGCTTAAAGTCGTTGTGCTCTGAATTATTTTACATGCACTTGCATTAAGCTGAAATTTTGTTTTTTTAGTTATATTGTATTACCAAGCAAACAATCTCTGTGCCTAAAACTGCAGTTCCTCTGGTGTCCAGTTGAGGCTGTCTCCAGCAGTGAGTCAGTCCCCATAGAGCCCCATGTTAAAATGCCCTTTGTCTTTTCATGACAGCTATATAACTTATTACAACTCATCTACATTATATTAAGGCTTAAAGTGATGCATCATTAGGGGCGTGGCCTCTTTGAGTGACAGCTGGGAGCTGCTAGCTGTCTGCTAGGTGTCCCCTCAGCTAATTCAGTCACTGACCGTAACCTCTGTGCTGTGTTTGTGCTGTTGGAGCATTTTGGAGATCTGTTCATGGAAATATGAGACAGATAATCTGTGTGTAACACTAACAGACCATCCAACACGTCTGACACATTGTTCTTACACTCATTTTTTATTTAGATGTTGGCTCTGATAAGCAGCTATCTGTTGTTCAGTCATTATTTGTGGCAGACCAGCAGAATAGGATCTTATTCTTCTCACAGGACGAGAGAGAGGGGTTTTAATTCATCTTCCATCTGTGATTGTTCATGAAACAGTTTGAACTGTTTTCAGTGTCTCAGTTTCCAACACATACATTCAGAGGTTCCTGTTTTTCTTTTCAACAGTCTGGTGCTGAAAGGGCAAAATTTAACAAGTGAATGCCAGAGGAAATGTAACCCGGGGCTTTTAGAGATACTCATTTGAAGATTTGGATGACAGTGACTTTTGACTTTGTAAAGCCAGACGCACACGAGTACAAGTGTAAGAACAGTGAGTTTATCTGCTCTAACGTACAATCATTAGAAGTCATGTTTGATCATTTAGCTTAGACTACTAGTAACTGGAGTCACTGTGGGACTTTGTTTAGTTAGGATCCAACACAGCTTTTGTGACCAGACATTTGTAATGGTAGAAATCTAATGTCACTAAGCTACGATTTGTTCCTGACTGCTGCTGGCAGAATCGCATGCCTATGAGAAACATGAAACATGGTCAAATATACTAATAATCCATACAACTACTAAAGAATCGAATAGAAACCAAATGACAGCCTCAAATACGATGGCAAACATATATTAGCTGCTTGCACTCTGACGTCGGACTGACTACAGCAAACCGGTCTTTCTCCCGTAGCAGACAGCTGGGCTACAACGACAGGAAGAATGCCGTAGCTGTCCCTTTAACCATCGCTGCTTAAAGTCCCCTAATACTACATCCCCCAAACTGCACCTCTTCTCCAGCTGGGGTGCACAACAAGTCACGCAAGTTCTGAGGGCGATAAGTTCTCGACAGTCTCCAGAATAAAGGCCTAATGCATTTCGTAATACTTTGTCTTCCTACTTTATTAACTGAGCCACATTTTAATTTGTAATAATTATTAATTAAAGGTTGTCTTTGAGGGATGTAATGAATTAAACTGTGTTTTTGTGTCTGAATGAGAGCAGAGGAGTTCTCTCAGGGTTTGACTGGGTGCAGAAAGTTACTCTCTCTCACAGAGGATCTGTCAGTGCCAGCCTCCTGCAGAGGGGGTGCCTCGGTAATGATCACCCAGGGCAAACTGCTCACACGCAGCAGATTGCAGACATATTGAGGAATCACAGAGATCGCAGTTTAATTGTCCTTTACATTTTAACATTTTAAAGTTTCTCAGCACAAACTAAATCTCATTCAGGGGCCGGGTATGATATTTTTTATTACTTGCTGAAACAATCGTGCTGAACGTCATGAGAGGAAACAGGAAACATTCGTTATAAGCTCAGCTCTATGTTGCAGTGGAATGATGCTCAGACATGCAGCACTGTGCAAAATAACCTGAAGCTGCTTCACTCACTGATCTTAATTTATCAGAAGGGGCACTTACAGCATCTTTCATCCTTCTTTTTTAAAACCAGGGACTGTGTCACGAGGAGATGTAGTAAGCGTAATGTTCCTCACTGCTATGAGGACTTCACTCTGTTTGGAGGCACCGAGTTTTGTGTTTTAGCTCTCAGTTTTTTTTTTAGCCAATAGTAAGAGAGGTTGAGGAGGAGAGAGGGGTTAGCAAACATATTAGCCAATGAGCAAGCTTTGTTGATAAGTTGCATCTGTACCTCACATTACCTGTTCCTGGCACTACCTGATGAATCACAGGTAGCCTTAAACCCTCCCCTGCTTTCTGCTCTGTGTGACTCTGAATGGGAGCATCACTGAGTTTACTGAGGGAATAAAGAGAGAGGAGGAGGACCGTTGTCTCACAGACTGCACCCTCCTGTTGGAGCGTCGTGTTAGATTGAATCTACTGTAAAAAGTGTCGATGTGTTTCTGCAGTCTCGTGATTGGATAACTTTCTAAGACATGTTTGTCATCAGGTGTTTGAGACACATGATCAGACCTGTCACTGAGAGCTTGTCACTCTACCCTGGATGCATGAGAGCTCTGTTACACAGATACATCCTGATCTTTGCTGTCCACACTTCACAGTTCAAACAGAGTGAATGAAAACAAACTGACACACTCTGAGCTGTGCTGGAGTGTTCCTCTCTCTCTGGGTGGTAACATCCTGTGTGTAAATGCATCAGGCGAGCACAGAAGGGTGATAACTGGCAGAGTAATTGAGTCACAGTTATTGTGAGTACATGGAAATGGAGTGACACATTACAGCTACTCCCCCGAGGCTGCTGCGGCTGAACAGCGGCTCAGGACCTGGCTTAAAAGGATCTCAGTAAAACTAACAGCCCACTTGAGAGCCTTTCAGCGCAGGCTTTTAAACAGAAAGGTTAAAGTCTAAACACAAGAGCAAGGTCACAGAACAGTATGCAGGACAAACACGTTCATCCACAGTCTCTGATGGAGACATTAGTCCGTTTGTTTGATATGACCAGGCAAACATCAGCATTGTCCTGAGAGTCTGATGTGTGCTGCCTTTTACCTTCAGGGTTATAACAACGGTGAAATCATGTGAATTTGGTTTAACACCAGAAACTAAATAGTGATAAAGACGCATGATGTCAGAGATCTAGGATCTGATCTTACAACCAGAGCAAAGCGGTGCACAGTGCAGTGTCAGATTTTCACACCCAGCACCGTGTTGTGTAAGTAGAGATGCTCCTGCACCCTCCTGTGCTCTCAGGGTGTGTTGGTCTGAGAAAGAGGTGTGGTCAGGATCTTTGGTGTCTTGAGGCAGCAGAAAGCAGCTGCACCATGGACCAACAGAAACTTCGTCTTAAGTCACCGGCCCTCGCTCTTTAAAGGGCCCATTTAAACATTAGGATGTGCAAACGTAGGCGAGTTCACAACATGCTTCCACTGTGTTTGTTACACACAGGAACACACAGCGGTGCTTCCACGTCCCGGTCATTGACAGTGCATTTGTTGATAGCACAGAGCTTTCTTTGTCTCCTTACATCATTAAATGGCTCTCCACCATTGTGGTTATGCCAGAATACGAGGGCCTCAAAAATCTGCTTCTTTACACCTCGTGCACTGCCTCTTTGCACTGCCTGTCGGCACCTGTGTCTGCTCGGATTTAAAGCTGTTTTTGTGGCACTTACTCACATCGTTGCCTCCTGTCTAGTTTCTTTCTTGTGCTGCACTAAAGCTGCAGTAGGTAAGATGGAGACGCAACGCTCAGTCCTGCCAAAGCCCTCCCCGCAGAGGGCGTCGGCAGCTGAAGAAGCCAGGTATACAATATGGCGGACACACTGCTAAAAACGTGACATTACAACAACCGCAGCCGTTGTATTACACCACCAACACTATTGAAGCAGATACACATCAAACCAGCGGAAATCAGTGTTGTTGCTGTGAACGGTAATCTACAGCTAATTCTATTTAGCAAAACCAGCAGCACTTAGTTTGCTAACAGAGACTGTGGAAAAAACAACAGAGCCAGCTAAGCAGTAACTCACTGATGTTGTGAACATTTAGCCGTGAGAGCACAGGCACACAGAACTATCAGGAGACAGTCTGAAACGGTAACCCTGCCTGGGCACTTCACAGAGATATTTTCAGCCACACCGCCATGAAACAACGCTGAACAGCAGCAGCAGCGGGAACAAGCTAACGTTAGCCCGACTGCAACACCAACGTAACACAGCGTCACAGTAACCGCAGACATCTTAGCAATGTGAAACACATACAGCAGAAATGAAGCTGGGGTAATCACCTGTCGAGCAGAACTGTCTAACTCAGCATCGCCTTTTGATCCTCTCAGCTCCCGTAGCTCTCTCCACCTTGGAAACGCCGCTCCAATGTTTACTCTCGTTTTGTTTCTGTCTCGGTCCAACTCTTTCTTTGTAGCTTGCTTCTCCTCATTTCTCTTCTTCGGTTTAACGGTCTTTGTAGTGTAAGCCGTAGTTGGCAGTGGAGGGATGGGCAGTTTGTTCATTCCTGGTGGTTGTTTTTCAGCCTTTGTGGACACAAACCGGCTGACGCTGCGCACAATGAAATTGAGCTTGACCGTGTGAGCATGCACGGAGGACTGGTGCTGCGCACGAGTGATTGACAGCAGCCTGAGAGACTGCTCGGCTCTGATTGGTTGTTGTGTTTCGGGAGCGTTGGATTCTTACCCAATACGAGCAGTAGGAGGAGCCGGAGGAACATGATCTCTCTCACGTACGACTGCATGTTTAAAGTGACAGTTTGAGCAAATGTGACAAAAAGGTAGTTTTAATAATGTTACCTACTGCAGCTTTAATGAAGGACTGTGTAAATAGTAATAATTATTATATATTATTATTTTCCCTTTACACAGTTAACAGTCTCAGCAGCATGCTGTAAAACTGCAGCACGGCTTCAGGGGCTCCGAGCCGAGCTGCTGCTAACCTTTGCTGACAGGCTGACAAAGTTCACATAGAACTTTATTCATCCTGAAGGAGATGAAAAAAATACAGTACAAAATTACAGATATGTTAAAAAACAACTCAAGTATAAGTTAAAATACAAGGTGTACGGGTTAATGCAAAAGAGACCGTGCCTAAAAGAAAAACATTCCCACAGTTATCTACAAGAGCCCGCTCCTGCTTAAATGATACAGTTAAAAAGATAACAAGAGAAAATTTAAACACTGAGAACGTTGTTGTCTGGACATGTGTTCATGAGGCTCAGCCGCTCAGCTGTGATACCTGTCTGTGAGGGAGGTATGGGTGACTTCAGTTTATTCCTCCTGACAACAACAAACTGTCCTGATGACTATCATGCAGCAACGGACCCGTCCATCAGCCCATAACTGCTATGCCGACCAGATTTACTCATTCTTTTTCCTACCTGTTCCCACATGCTGGACGGCTGAGCAGTGAGTGTTACTGTGTGTGGGCTTACAGTGGAGCAAGTGGAAAGTGCACTGTGGCTAAAGGGTTCATTTTGGGCATAAATAGAGCGACGCCTGCGAGCTAGTTCAGACAGGCAACTCGAGCTGCACTGATTTCACTCTCCACCATCACCTGACAAACACTTCCTCCCAATGAGGTGTCTATTTAAGCTTCAAGACTTCCCGTCTCTCTCTCTCTCTGGTCTGTCATTTTCCACCGCTGGCCTGCACCAGTACTGCGCTCACACTTATAGCCCCCCCCCCCACCACCACCCCAGCATCCACCTGCAGGCTCCGGCTAGCAGG
The DNA here is from genome assembly GCF_022749685.1 of Semicossyphus pulcher. Lineage (NCBI taxonomy): Eukaryota > Metazoa > Chordata > Actinopteri > Labriformes > Labridae > Semicossyphus > Semicossyphus pulcher. The sequence continues at coordinate 4,763,841 of NW_027211770.1, read as the reverse complement.
GTTTAAGATATTCACCATCACAAATCTCTGCATGTAAATTAAATCTGCAAGGAGTGATGAGGTCGGAGTCAAGACGCCAAACACAAGCTGCGTTCAGACATATGACGACTCTGGAATCAGGGCAGGTTTCTGGGCAAAGAGAGCATCCAGGGTGGACCTGGCCCCCGTGATGCCCACCTGTAGGACCAGGTGTGAATGTAACACACATACAGTACTCTACATAAAATCTGTCATCTCCATGTTTTACAGCCTCAGTGCAGGAGATGAAGGTGTCTTTTCTAACCGGCGTTGTGACTGAATCGAGCTGTTGTGCGTGTACGTTGGCAGGGATGAGTAGCTGCTATTGATCCCGGCAGCAGCCGGTGGAAGCTCTCTCTTTAATGATATTGAATCTCAAGAACAAATTTGATAACAATTTCAGACAAATTAAAATGTGGACTGTAGGAGTCGTCTGCCGGAATCCTCTCTCTTCCTCTCGTCTCTGATAAGACAACCACCTTGATGCAAACAAGGTCACTTATTAATACGCCGTCTGTGCTGGAAATGAAATGGATACTTGTGATAATGGATCAATAGTAGCAGAATAGGGACAGAAATGAAGCAGGGCAACCTCCGGGGGACTCCAGATAAACCCAGCGTTCCTCACATATTTGAAGAGCCTCTCAGCGTCTGAAGAACGGGCCGAGAGCGGGGAGAGAGGCGTGAGAGATATCCTTCATTTTCAAATTAACATCTGAGATGTACCCGCTCTGAGATGAAGGCTGTCGTTCAGCGCGCCGTATCTCAAGGTCCAGTCACACAAATGTATTCAGACACAGACACACACATGGGTATGTGATGTAGTTACACACACCTCTTAACACACTTCCTCTGTGTGTGATAAGAATAAGGGTGTGTACTTCACTCCTTTACAGATTGTCGGCCCAATTATGAGCGGCGCAGATACAGCGCCGACATCATCTGCATATAAATGACGGAGAACCTAAAGGGAACACGGCTTTATAGCTCATAATGGGGAGATCCCATCACACCTTTCTAATGGGCAGAACGTTATTAAAGGAGAATCACAGTGACAGCAGCCTCCTCTCCTCCACCTCTCTCATCATCATGTAAGAAGCATTAAACAATTATCATAGTTACACAGAGCAACTATCTACATTTGTTCTCAAAGGAAATGTAACTGCTCCGTGTGCAGGCGAATGGAGATTTAACAGCACAAATAATAGAGCTAAATACAACTGTGCTGTGAGAGAAATTAACTATGTAATTAATAGGACAAATTAATATCCTATATTAATCTATTCAACCAGGGTTAATGTATCTTTCCATCTCTGTACCCTTCTTATCCCCACTGACACGTCAGTCACATAAATAAGGAAAACTGTGGTACTTGAAAACCTGAGCTCGACAGTATATTTACGTATTTAAGTGTTGGGATCGCTCCAGTAGATTGCTTCAGCTGGCAGCATTTAACTAGCTGTAACTAATGTAATGTTTTTGATAAAGAGTAACATACTTTTAAAACCACAAACAGACGTTACATCGCTCTCTTCAAACCCACCAGACTCCATTGAAAAAAACGGTACTTTTGCCTTGTAGCACCCAGGGCTTGCTGTTTAGCGCAGTCTCAACTGATAAGTTTGATTGTGTTTTTGTGTGACTTTGCTGTTTGTAAGGATCTAACAAAATATTTAAGTAACACAAAATCACACTAAAAAATACACAAGCAGCAGAGCAGCAGCTCCTGTGTTCTGTGAGCTTAAATCACTGTTTTTGTGAATGGAGTCTGGTGTGTTTGCAGAGAACGATGTAACGTCTGTTTGTGGTTAAAACAATCATCTTCCTCTGTAACAAAAAGGTCTATCTCTGTAGGGATCCTTTCTGTAATGTTGTCACACACTTAGAATAACAATCTGAGCCTGTCAGTGGAAACAACAAGAACTTTTAGTGGACGACCTTTGATCCATCAAGGATTATGTTGCAGCCATTACAGCCTGTTTCACTGCTGCAGGATGAACACATCTACTGGAGACATGCACACACTTTTTGTACCTTTTAGTCATTTGGATTAAAAATAATAAAGTAAAACAAAGCTGCGTTTTTTATTTTTACTTTACTAAGTAGAATCCATCTTCATTAAATAAACTCTTTTATTAACAGTCTGTTTATAAGAAACAGAATCCAGGTGAGTCACTGAGAGATTACAGATTTTCGATGTTTACAAATACATGGAAATGATCTTTTCTCGTCTCATTCATCTTCTTACGTGTTTTTTTTTACATTTAGCTTCTTCTTATTTTGTATTTTCTTTAACTGTCTAATGGACCAGGATCTGACTCATTTTGAATGAATGATTTTCTCGTTCGCTGCCTGAGCGTGTGCCGCAAACTTTCTAAAAATGAAAATAAAAACAGATGACGCTCTGCTGGCTGTTGGAGGACTCAGTTTTCCTCCCCTGGTCCTGAAGAAGAGAAGCCAAGGTTAATCGTCTCTGCCTCTCTTTTGCATTTTTCACTCTGCTGTGATCCCTCCCCGGAGAGATGGTCTTTGTTTGATTGCCTTTTGATAATCCTCTGATAAAGCGTCTGCTGATCAAGAGATGTCCACTCTGTAATCTCCAACTCAACAGGTAATTATAGAGCAATCCACAGATAATCTAATCTCTTATCTTCCCACAGGAGACGCAGTGAGAGGGACGGGAGGAAACTTAAAGTGACAAAGTCAGTACGGAGGAAATGTGCGTGACACGGCTGTCTGCAGGCTCTCTGCAGCAGACTTCATCAGTGGTGAAAAACTGTGATTTAAAATGTGTTTTTTTACATGATCAAGTTGTTTTCATTATTTTATTCCTGCATGAGCTCACAGGTAAAGTCAGCATGCAGCGTGTGCATTTTAACATTTTAACAATATTACTAATTGAGGTTAATTTTTTCTTCATTTTCACACCTTGTCTCCAACAGTAATTACGTTTATTGAAACTTTGGTTTGGTTTCTGGACGATTTTAAGCCTTAAGTTTGACGTTGTTTCTGTGGCCATCCTGGTTTTTGGGAGCAAGAAGTGACTACAACACGTCATGGTCGATACAAACATACAAAAGTACAAACCCAGAACAGAAACCAAAACACACTGCAAATAAAACACAAGCCGCCGAAAGTCGAAACAACGACATTAACAACAAACATGCTGCAAATACAGAATCATTGCAAAGTCACAAACACACAAACCGAAAAGACAAGACGATGCTGCATCCAGACGTCACATTGGTTGTATGCTAGGCCTGCAGGGGGCGCTAAGTGGAACTGGAGTTTGGTAGCAGCAGGGGGAGACACAATCTCACCCCCAAAGATGGTCAGTTTGGTGGCAGGGAATACAGGAGCAAAGTTGTGGCTTTGCCTCGCGGTACCTCAGGGCTGACTCTGCTAAGGCCGCTGCTCAGTCCTCTGGATATCAGCACTAATGATCCCGGAGATCCTTCTGCCATCCTAACCGAGTGTTCACTGTCCCCAGTGTCCGTGTCCTGGTCAGAGCCTTTCTCCTGATGGCCAGCAGGGGTCTGATTGTAACAAAGTCTTTGAGGACATGAGCAAACAGTTTACTCTTCTTCAGTACAGCATGATGGTCTTTTTTTAATGACCTGTAATTGACAAGTCGCTGCCAAAGTGAATTAAACTTGGACATCACAGTGACTACATTATTTTTATACGTTCTATGTCGACTCCCCAAAGACATCTGATCATGAAAACAGATCTTCATCTTCAACTTGACCGACTGTACTTCCTGTCAGCAACAGCTGTGTTCACTTTCACTTTGACCTGCAAATAATGCGGTTTAGGTAAACTGGATTTGTTGTCCGAGATGTCTGACTGCTCCTGTTCCCTCACACTTTGGACCCATGTCTTCTGGTCCTTTAGGTACAGACCTGGTGTCCATTTGTTTTGGTGAGCACCAGCTACAACCTTAGCGCACAGCAGCGCCTTCGTCTCAGCCGACACCCAGGCCACCGTCCTCTACAACCGGGAGACGTGACAGCCCGAGGCCGTCTTCCGTTAGAGACACATCCCTGATTAGACATTATTACAAGTAAACAGTTTGAAATCTCATCAGCATTTTCTCTTTGAATTCCTCCCTCCGCTCACTCAGAGCAGCTTCCTCTGTGTGACCTCGGCGTGCTGCGGGTCAGGTTCATTCTAGGAGAGTGTGCTTCTCTAGACAGTAAAGATACATGGACTGTTTTTTTCACCATTAAATGTGTTTCCATTTCTTTTGTCATTTTCACGCTCCATTAACAGAATGTGTAAAGAGGAGCTTGATGACTCTGTAATGGAGTTAGGATGCACTTACGGGCTTAAATTTCCATATTAATGAGGGTATCAGGAAGAGCTTTTTACCGCACACGCTCACACGAGGCTGACTTCCCCTCAGTGACTGTGACTAAGTTGAAGCCTGCACCTTTAAAAGCCGCCTCTCATCCAAAGCCATTTCAGAGCCAGTGTAGCTTCCCTCTTGTTTAAATGAGCACCCTGATGATTGCCATCAGAGCTGAGTGAATCGAAGGTAGAGAGACTGTGTGGAGGGAATGAGCCAAACAGATTGAATTGAAACAGGGCTCATATAAAAACAGCAATAAAACTAAAAACACAGAACACAAACACAGAGAGCCGGTTTAAAGTGCTCAGACGTGCATGTACGAAACTATCTACACGCACACACATCTGACTGTTCACAGAGTGATGGTGTTCAGGGTCAACGAGTGATGTCCTCCAGAGAAAACATAAAATGCATCCACATTTTATGTAGAAGTTGAATTAAAAGTGCACTGAGAGTTTTCCTCAGACAAACAGTTGAGTAGAAAACAACCACGTAAACAGATTTGTGCATATGAATGCAGAATCCGTGGGCAAGCACCAAGACTCTTGTGGCCTAATTCACTGAAGGATTGTGCAGCACTTGTGCCCGCTAAGCCTGTGCAAATGACACTAAAAGACGCATAATTCTCTGCACACACAGACAGTTAAACACACTGCAAAGAGCGCTGCAGAGCGAACAGCGTCTCTGTGCTCTGGTCATTATGCAGATCTGGCTCCTTTCTTAGTAAATGAGCCTCGTGGCAAAAAGCACCTAAGTCACAAACAGCAGCGCTAACAGCACCGTGCAGTTAGAGTGAAAATATACCGTCTGCAGAGAGCTGGTGGGAACTGCAGAGCAGTATTATAAGGGCTGTCACGCTCAGAGTTTATACTGAACATGACGACAAGTCCACCTTGTTTGACCCCAAAAATTAAAATGTCTGTGAATAATATTTGTACAGACTGTCCAGGGCTCAACCCGACACACGGTCACACCTGTATGCAGACGGTCTGGAGCCGCTACGCAGGACAGGGATTATTATATGGACGAGCTGCTGTTGCGGGCTTGTTTAAAAAATGAAGGTGCGTCACAGACAGGTAAACTAGTGAACACCTGTCGAGTCTGGACTTTACAATAAACTGTTCAAAGAGCCGCCCCCACTCTCCCTGCTCATCATCGATCTGAGGATGGAGTTGAGCTCCGTCAGCACGGCGCAGCAGAGAGAGGAGCTGCAGACAGCCTCTCTTCACAGTCAGACACAAAACAAGAGCAACCTGCACGGAGCTGCTAAACTTCATGTGTGTTTGCGCTTGAATATCATCAGTGCAGTTTGCTTTGTGAATGGGACCCTGAGACGGAGCAGACAGAGGGGGAATATGATGTGTAATTTATGGAGCTATCAGCGACCGCGATTCGTTCTTAGTGAACTCCCCCTTTGATGTTGGAACTGTTGGTTTCTCTCTGTAGTTCGAGGAGTGTTGACAAATCTGGATCAGACTTTGGTGCAGAGCAGGAAAACAGTCTGTGTTGAGAGCAAAAGAGGAGGAGTGCCTTTATAAATCAATATCTGAGCGCAGATAACAGAGTAGCTACATTCACTACAAGCACATTTATGCCACTTTGAGAGAGTCACTGTGGGTACCTGTGTTGTAGCTGGGCTGCCTTCTGATCTCCTGCATGCCTGCTTTGGAGTAGGTGTTCCTCCAGTAAACCAGGGTGTACACCTCTCTCAACGTCTTCAGGAGGATTACCCTTCTTCAGCAAGTTTTTCCACTTTCACATGGACTCCGTGCTCTAAGCAGCCCCTCTCTCCTCATTCTGTCAGGTTTATTCTCTTTGATGAGGAGCTTTCATTGAACTAAAGGCAGCACTTTAACAAAGACAAGCCTTCTGTGATGCTTTTCTCTGCAGCTATGGAAGACTGCTGTATGACCAAACATTTCATCATGACCTGAAAAAGCCTCTAATAAAGGTAGTTGTAGCTCTGATTAAAATTTCAGGTACACATTTTTCTGAGGATTATTAATGGATGACTACAGCAGGTTAAGTAAGGTAAGTAAGTAAGACATCTTTTTCCAGGCGTGTCCTCCTGCTCCCCTCGGAGAATCCCAGAGCGTTCTCAATCCAGATCGGATCCATCCAGGTCGGTCGATCTGCATTCGATCTCCAACCAGTTGAACAAGAACGATGTATTTCAGCAGAAGCAGATCTTTAATAATCAATAAATCATGTTTAATATTATGAGTAGTTTGTAGTTTTGGCTCATGCAAATAGTGTCAGCAACCAATAGGAGCGTTCTCTGCAGTGGCAAACAGGAAGCAGCACACCAGGTTGATCGTAGCTGTCACCATGTCCTCACTGAATGAGTTGGATGCTCTCTCGCTCTTAATCCACACAGATAACACAAACCACTGCGCACACACGGGCAGCTGTGTGTCTACATGTGGTCTTGTAAATAGTCACCCAGTCTTTGCCAAAGACTCCTGGAGGCTGTGACTAAAATGTCTTTAGATGTGAGAGGGTGTCAGAGTCTACTCTTTAAAAAGTCTTCAAGTCTGTGATGAAAAGATACGATGTGTTACTGTAATCAGTTTAATGTTAATGGAGGTGAAACTTTTTCCATTTGAGTCTCAGCTGAGATAAACTAGTTGAACTACATCCTGTCTCTAGAATCAAACACTTAAACATGAGGCTGATATCCTTCTCCTCCGGTGGGGGCTGTGATTAAAGATTTTTTTTCCTGCTGCTTAATTTGCAAATTTACATGAAGCAGCATTTCATATACATTCTCAGTAAAAAGTGAAATCGTAGTGTAGAACACAAACCTTTGTTTAATTGCATTTACTTATATGTTTCATCAGCAGTGGATGCTATGGGTCTATAGTCCATGCATTTTTCCTCTCCCATGCTGATAGCCTAATGAATTTCATGCTTGGTTATCACTGTGTGCATAAGGAAACTAAACTCATTAAATGACCTGTGGGAGAGAGGAACCTACTGAAGGCTAACACACCCCTGGCTAACCCCCTGAACCTGCTGAAAAAGACCCAGACCGTAGGCCTATAAAAAGCCTGCTACAACATATTTGATCACTTGAGTAAAATTGAAATGTACCTGTCTCCATTAGTGACCTTCAAAAAAAGTCTATAGCCAGCCACAGGCCACCATAAGCTACACTCCAACATTTCAAGGGCAAGACTAGACAGGTTAAAAAAAAGACAGCAAGATTATACTGGTACTGGACTGTACATCATTTAACATACAGTAGTAGTAATAACAGACAGAAGATGGCTGACATGACAGCTGCCTTAAAGTGAAGCCAAACCCTCTCTATCGTATCAGTATCAGTATAGGTCATAAAGCCCGCCTCCTCCATGTTAACAGATGGGACATGAGTCAAACTATAAAATCAAAATAGACGTCAAATATATTTTTCTGTCATTATAGTTATCATGCTGATTTATGTCCAAGTGTCCAAGTGTTCATTTTTCAAGTTTATTTTTAATTAGTTATTTGATGCTGTAAAAAGGGGGCGTGACCTCATGATTGACAGCTCTGTGGACAAATGGGGCTCCTGTAGCCGATCTGTTCTGGATTAGCAGAGTAGAGGACAAATGGTGAGAGGAGTCGCAACTAAAACAATCACTACAGTCGTTGAAGTTCCACACATATAAACTAACATATAACGGACATTTCCACAGCATGCCTCACAGTCCAGCAAAGCCCTGGGGAAGACTCAGGTGTGTTGGCTATCCACTGTGTGATGTGTTTTTTTTTTTGAGTAGTGAATAACTCAAAGGACCCACTGGTATATATACGTACGGACAGATACATCGGTCTAGTCCTACTTCATAGCAAAGCAAAAAAACAAAACAGAAAAAAAAAATGAACACAACACACTGTAATGTTGCCTAAACACTGACCTCTACTTCAACATACATTTTGCCCTCCTTTCCTTCTGGCCTGCAAACCTGTCAATGACTTTCTGGTTAAAGTCAGTCATCTCAGGGCGGGTTCACACCCGCCCCGTTTAGTCCGATTGAACCGAATTCTGGAGCGTTTGCCCCCCCTCCGTGCAGTTCGTTTAGGTGGTGTGAATGGCGGAATGAAGCTCTGGTGCAGATCAAACAACCGGACCATGGTCCGCTAGAACAGACAGGTCTCTGTCCGTTTCCAAAGGAACCACAGTCGGTTTGATTCTGGTGAGAACAGAAACAGACTTAAAGTAGGACCAAATACAGTAGGACCAAATTGAGGAATGATCTCTCTCTCTTTCTCTCGCTCTCTCTCTCTCTCTCTCTCTCTCTCTCTCTCTCTCTCTGTTTACTTCAGGGAGTTTACCCACGTAGAAATTCTGACCAATCAGAGAGCAGTTTCCTTGTGCATCAAAACTTTTGGTCGGCTGGTAAAAGCTGCCGTGTGAACACAAACCAAACTCGAGGCAAAATGCAACTTTGAAAAAATTCGGTCTTTCATTCGGATCAAACAGACTGTGTCAAAGCGGCCCTTAGTCGCCAGACCACTGACAGCATGGCCAGAGCATTCAGCCTCTCCTGGGTCATTCAGCCTCTCCTGGGTCATTCAGCCTCTCCTGGGTCATTCAGCCTATCCTGGGTCATTCAGCTTCTCCTGGGTCATTCAGCCTCTCCTGGGTCATTCAGCCTCTCCTGGGTCATTCAGCCTATCCTGGATCATTCAGCTTCTCCTGGGTCATTCAGCCTATCCTGGGTCATTCAGCCTCTCCTGGGTCATTCAGCCTCTCCTGGATCATTCAGCCTATCCTGGGTCATTCAGCCTCTCCTGGGTCATTCAGCTTTCCTGGGTCATTCAGCCTCTCCTGGATCATTCAGCTTCTCCTGGGTCATTCAGCCTATCCTGGGTCATTCAGCCTCTCCTGGGTCATTCAGCCTCTCCTGGATCATTCAGCCTATCCTGGGTCATTCAGCCTCTCCTGGGTCATTCAGCTTTCCTGGGTCATTCAGCCTCTCCTGGGTCATGGTGTTTCTGAGAAAAGTTTGAATTCACCTCTCAGCTTCCGCTGTGGTCTTGGGTGTGTTGATGAGGATCTTCAGGAGAGCGACAGTCTCTGAGAAGACTTCTTCAAGATTGTTCTCCTTGAACAGCTGGAATAGTTCCACAGCACCACAACAGGCCTTGAACTCTTCTGTGCTGTAGATAAGACTCGGTCTTCAGCTCGCTTCCTTTCGTAAGCCTTCAAGGTGTCTCAGTGCATCTTCAGGAAACCTGTCCCCCTGCAGCAAGGTCGCACTGACGAGGTGGTTTGTGGAGGAGAAGCACTCCCTGGTGTGTCCCAGTATCACAGACCGACAGAAAAATGTCTATTTCATTTAGATAACCTGAAGTTACAGGTCCTTTTTGAAATATGGAACCAGAAGTCCTTTTTCCTGTTCGTGTCTATGAAGCAGCCTGGGCAATATATCAATATCATATGAGACTAGATATATATATCTTTTTTTTAATCAAAAAGATGATTTTGCAAATGTTTTGTGAAAGCACCAATAGTCATTCCTACAATATTCTCGAGCTATCAATATCGAGGTATTTGGTCAAACAACTGTGATAGCTGATTATGTCCATATAGCCCACAGTCACTCTGTAGGTGTGACTGTGAGCATCTAAGTGTTAAACCCTTTTTTCTTCCAATCACACCTACTAATAAACAACAGGTTAGTTTCGGACTGAATCAATGTTCTTCTTCTGGAGCTTGGCATAGAGGAGGTCTACATGTTGCATGATGTGGTGAAAAAGCAGGAAGAACCTGAACCTGAATTTTTCAGGGGCATAATGAAGACTCCTGCTTCTCTGACGGTGTTGGGGTCAAAGCCGCTTGAGTCTCGTATGCTTTCAAAACAGCGAATGAGGTCCTCTCTGTGCTATGACACTATTGATGGCACGGCTGTGGAAGTTCCACCTGATGTTGGCATTCCGCTTGAGTGATCTGGCAAAAACGGTGGCAAATCCACCAAGGTTTTTCACTCTGGATATGTGGGAGGTGGCCTGTTGCATTATCAGGTTTAGCTTCTGTGCATAGCAGTGGATGTAGTGGGCATTTGGGTAGACATCTTGAATGTTCCTCTGAACACCTGCAGTGGCACCCCTCATCACGCTGACTCCATCAGATGCCTGGCAAATGCGCTTACCCTTCTGAGCCTCATGAAGGATGTTCTTTTAGTGCAGTATGGATGGACACAGCTGTAGCTGCAGAGGGATGAACTCAAAAAATCTTTCCTGCATCTTGTTTTTGCCATCGATGTAGCGCAGCACAAGCACAAGTCAGGACTGTGTGGCAATATCTGTCATCTCATCTGCCTGGATTGATAAAAAAGCACTGCTCTGGGCTTCTTTCCCTCACAACAAACAGCATACAGTCCAGCAGCTCATTCTGCACCATTTTCGAAGTTCCCTTAAAAACAGTGACGTTCTGAAGATGCTCTTTTAACACTATATCAAGGGAAGCAACAAAATCCACCAAACCACGGAATATCCAGGCTTATCGGAGCTCTCACTGTCATCATGGCCACGCAACGCCTACTCAAAGGCTCCACAAAATTTCACACAGTCTATAATTCTAGACAGGATGTGTCGATTTTTTGTCACCTCTTTGTTGTAGCTTTTAATGACGATCTTGTAGCCTTCGTGTTCAAGGTCTCGTACCCCCGTCGTTGTCCACAACACTTCGGTGCCAACACTTTGAAACAGCAAACAGAGAAAGCAATAAAAGGCATTGCTTTCGCGACATCCAGCTAGCCATCTCCGCTTTTCATAAGACGAAGGGGAGAAGCCTCGGGTGTGAGCTCGTCCTTGATCACTTGCCTGCTGCTAGATTTGTAAATCCGGTCGGTCCGGTCCAAGCGCCTTTCTCCTCTTGTTCTCATCCAACGAACGTCTTGAGAAGGGTGTTTTTGTTGAGCAATAACTGAATTTTCTTTGCTTTCGGTTCTGGTTCCACTTGAAGTTGCCATGTCAAAGTATGCTACCAAGCTAGCGAAAGAGCGGGCTAGCGGGAAAGTGACGGTGACTTGACAGACAGCATCAACATCACACATTATATCACAAAACACAAAAACAATATCAATTCGCTGAAAATAAAAGTAGGAGTGTCCGGGGCGCAGAGAGCTGCGTCCCGTGTGAAATCTGAAGCAACCAATCAGAGAGTAGCCTCAGGTCACCTGCTTGCCAAAAGCTAAAGGACTTACATCAATCTCACGTGGCCGGCATCCCTCTCATACTGCTGACTGCTGATAGACTACTTGGCGCATTGTACACATTATATTTCCCATTATCTAATTAGTTTAACATGTTTAAGTCTTTATGCTCGAGCTGTCGACGCCAATGTCTCATCTCATCCTTGAAAAGAAAGCTAATAAATGTTTCCAAAATATAAAACAGTTCCTCTGAACATCCACACAGGTTGTTTGAGGTACCAGAATCCTTTTTTAAGAGAGCAAACAAGGTCAAATCAAGTGGAAACCGCTGGGTGCCAAAAGCTGCAGTTCCTCTCTTGTCCACTAGAGGCTGCCTCCAGCAGTGAGTCAGTCCCCATAGAGCCCCATGTTAAACTTTACAGCAGAAATAAACATGTTTACAGCCTGGTACAAAAAACAGTTTGGGTCTCTATAGCTCATTTCTCTCTTCATGACAACTGTACGGGGAGAATCTTTATACAACTCACCTGTTTACATTATATTAAGGCTTAAAGTGATGCATCATTAGGGGCATGGCCTCTTTGAGTGACAGGTGGGAGCTGCTAGCTGTCTGCTTGGTGTCCCCTCAGCTAATTCAGTCACTGAACGTAACCTCTGGGCCATGTTGGTGCTGTTTGAGCATTTTGGAGATTTGTTCATGTAAGTATCAGACAGATAATCTGTGTGTGCGCTTTATTGGACTAACAGACCGTCCAACACGTCTGACACACTGTTCTTACACTCAGTCACATTATACTGTTATTTTATTTATATGTTAGTGCTAATTAGCAGCTATCTGTGTCTCTACTTACTGTACCTGGCTCTTTAGCTCTGTTCTGTAGGAAACACTCCCTGTGTCCTAATCCAGGGGCCGCATCCTTCGAAGGCCGTATTTGAAGACCGATTGCGTCACAGAAGCGCGTTGAAGGCTGTCCCAATACGAAGGCCCCTTCAGATGCTGCCGACAAATGCGTCCTCCTTCTCCCGGGCTGCGGATCCATCGGGTTCAGTTCGGCTTTAACGATCCATGCAGGCTATGAATGACGCATCCTACATGGGCCACAGCTATCATGTTCAACTAGCTCCTTTGCTAACCCCTCGCTCCTCTCCAGCTACATCCTGTCCAAATATGGTCACTTCTGGCTCCAGAAAAACAACATGGTGAAAGGCAGTGGAGAAAGCAATGGATGACGTCGTGGTGGCTACGTCCATTATGAGAAAAATAATATTTTTCCAAAGACTCGTCAACAGAACCAAATAACTCTTTTTTCACCAGGCCTGTGTAGCAGACTCGGTGACAGGGAGGGGTCCTGTGCATATGAATGGACTGTTGCTGTGCGATTGCATGGCTAGCTTGCAGCCTGGGGAGTCTGAGCCAAGCTCTAACACTCTTAATAATTTACCATGCAATTAAAATTTAAAGCAAATATACAGGAGAGTTTGTCAGCAAACTGAGGGAGGGTCACAGCTTTGCGCCTGTGAAAAGCCTTTTGCTGTGCTGGATGGAGGTGCGTTTAAAACCAGAGATATTTCAGAGATTTGCTCCTGCATTATTAAAAAAACCTGATTGTGGCTTAATTAAACATTTAACATGAGCTTTTTCAGAACTGTGTTATCTGCTTATGGGCATTATGTTGTCCCTCTTTCCTCCTGGTGAAAGCACGGTGAGGGAGGGTCTTACTGTCAACACTCTGCAGCTCTCTCTCGCCGTGCTGCTGCTGCTGAATGGCAGCTCTGCAGATTCACTGTGAGTGTGTGTGTTTAAGTGAAGTCCTCTCTGAGCTGAACGATCTCACATAAATACAGGAGCTGTGTTTCTATCTGATCAGAATCTTTTATACCTCGTGTTTTATCGTTACAGTCCGTGTCACCCATACAAACTACAGGACTGCAGAGCTCCTACATCCCCCCCGTGGTGCTGAGGTTTGTGTGCCTTTCACACGTCTGTTAATCTGCTCGTCCAGATTTCATTTCCTATTTTAGAAACGCTTCGCTTTGAGCCTCTGCCTCTGGAAAGGAACGGGAAGCGTAGTGCAATAGGTGAATTAACTAAAACGACCCAGTTTTGCTAAAAAGGCCGTTCTGCACTAAGATGATTTGAGGATTTCTCCTTTGACAACACGGATTCCAGCATGTTTACAGATTAGGGGGATCATTTTCAAAATGCATCTGCGTTCTCTAAGGCGGTAATAATCCAAGATGTTCTTTTGACGCTTTTTAGCGATTTGATGAGTAAGATTGTGCTGGATTTGTTTTTGTTCTGCTCCTCTCTCTCTCTCTCTCTCTCTCTCTCTCTCTCTCTCTCTCTCTCCCCCTCTCTCTCTTCCTCTCTCTCTCTTCCTCTCTCTCTCTCTCTCCCCCTCTCTCTCTTCCTCTCCCTCTCTCTCCCTCTCTCTCTCTCTCTCTCTCTCTCTCTCTCCTGATATGATGCTTGTTTGTGTTTAGCTCTGCAGACCCACTGCTGTGATTTCTGCATTTTCTCTCATGGTAAATCGTCTTTTTGCAGTAATGCAGATATGTGTTTCACAATGAAGCCAAAGGGCTCTAAAATACAAAATGACAGTAATTCCTAAAACAGTCTCTCACTTCCCCTCATCGTGCCGCACTCAACCTCCATCAAGAGGGACACGAGTTTGTGAAGCACTCTGCTGATACTTGAATAAAATGCATTTTAGTTTTTGATCTGTACCAGCGAGGGAACAGTTTTGTTGGACAAATAGCTGTCAAGTTACGAGTTTCATTTTTAGGAGCTGCACTTTCTCTGACCCACATGCAGGAGCTCTGCAGCCGCTCCAGTAAAAGCAACGACTGAGGAGAAGCTCTCTTCCCCCTGGATCTCATCTCCTTATTGACTAACTCTGCCAGCATCTAACAGCATCTACACGATTGATCGGAAACCTCCAGGTTATCGGCACAGGTGTGGCCTGTCTTCTCATGTTTGAAATAAAGCACAGAGGTGATGCTGCGCCCTCCTTGTCTTTCGGCTCATGTTCTGGTCGGAGGTCACGAGGTCTGATCTGTTGAGTGCGCCGAGCGGGCGAGTTTGTCCTGTTGATGAGTTGACAGCTTGTCATGTTGATTTGGCTGCAGATGAGTTTGTTTGTGGACTGAGAGTCTGGTGACAAACAGACTGTGGAGAGTCACACTCCAGCTCCTCCCCGGAGGACTGGCTGGCATCCTGCTCAGTGACAGAGACCTCACTCCATCGCAGAGGAAGGAGGCACAACCAAAAGGTGCACGAGGCAGCGCTCATCAAAGTAAAAAATAGAGGAATAAAACAACATCACAGCATTGCAACTTTAACACATTGAGTACAAGTATTAACTGGTGTGGACCAAATGACCGTGACATCTGTGTTTGGTAAATTAAGATCCGAAAGAGTATATGCAACTAAATCCATGCAGCAGCAGAGCAGCAGCTCCTGTTTCCTGTGAGGGCAAATCACTGAGCCTGCATGTCATGTGATGAGCGCCGACCTCGCAGCAGCAGTTTAGAGTGGAAAAGTAAACAACAGAGACGGTCGGAGAAACTTAAGTCAAATGTGTGGAACAGAAGACGAAGAGCTGGTCCCCTGAAACGGCTCGTCAGCGCTTGTTTGGAGGTGTTTCAGGTTTAGGGTGAGTGATGTTCAGAAGACACAACAATCAGCAAAGAGGTCAGCAAAAATGTGTCTGCGCCAAAAAGCAACACAACTAACTTGCTGAAGCAGCTGGGCTTCTGGCTGCCTCCTTCATCCACCTTCCTTAGATGCCCAGAACTGCTTTAGTGACCCCAACAGCCATTTCACTGAGCTGTTGGGGTCACTAAAGCAGTTCTGTTGAAGTCTCCTCTGCTCTGTCCACCTCACTCCTTCAGTCACCTTCTCCCACTCGGTGAGACATGACATGGCCCTGTCCACACAGGAAGAGGTCGAGCAGAAGTTCTCTCCATGCACTCTGAGGAGGATGCTGAACTGCTTTACAGCAGAGCTGCTGAACACCATTAGTGATGGAGCAGGGGGTCACATCTGTGCTCTGTTTGAAACGAACCGCTGTACCCAGACAACCGATGTGGCGGTAGATGAAGAGAGCAGGGCCAACCATGCTGAAGAAGAGGACGAGGAGCCAGGGCAGGAGGAGGACACTGAAGGAATCAGAGAACCTTCCTTCATTACTCCCCCAGCAGCTCAAAGACCCTCAGTGCTGAAGCTACAGCTACCATCAGCCTGAGTGAACCAGCACAGCCGCCTACAACCAGCCCAGTGTCAGACTCTGCATCATCTCCAGCACCAGATTCAGCCCTGGAGGTCGTTACTGTTAATGCAGCGCCCAGCCAAGAACCAGCTCCTCAGACCGCCCATGATCCAGCAGAGAGTGACCCAAACATCAAGCAGGTCCAGGTTAAGAGGCGCAGAATTCAACACGTCTTCACCGGCTTAGACAAAAAGCTCTTCTGCTGTGTTCTGCCTAAAGATGAAATCTGACTATTCTCAGTTCACATGAAATAATAAATGTTCAGGAAAATTAATCGGTCAGTTTTAGTGATATAGGTGTCAGACGGACTGCATCCTGCCTTTGTTTACATTTTCTATAAAAATTAAAGTGAGTGATACATGTGACTGTTAAAGAAAACAGGAGGAGATTTTTTGTTAAAAAAACACCACTTCAGCATGAACAGGACAAAATCAGCAGAGAGATAAGAGGTACGGCTTTGTCCACAGGGGGCGCCAAAATCAACACAAGCTTTCAGCAAGAAAAAATAATCAGCAAACCTGCGTCTGCGCCGCAAAGCAACACGACTTACTCGTTGAAGGAGCTGAAAAAACAACACAAAGTGCAGCATGAGTGTGTGAAGGCCGAGAGGAAGAACGAGCTGCTCCCCGTCCTCCAGCGTCAAGTCAGACATCCAACAGAGACGCTTCACAGAGACACCCTATCCACCCAACTCCCACAGACACACTGAAATTACCCATGATGCACCACATTCAGGTAAAGAACCTGAAGTCTTTGAAGTTTGATGCTAAATTTGTACATGAGCCTGAATGCAGCACAAAGTGAACTGAAAGCGTTGCCTCTAAATATTATATTTGGTATTGATCACAATAATCGTGATAATCATTTTGGCCCGCATCGTGCAGCTCTTCTGTCCGAGCAGGTAGTGAGTGTGGCTCTGCAGTCGTTGGACCTGGTGTGAGTGTAGGACTGTGTGTGCCTTGAATGCAGTGTGTGTTGTAACTGTGAGCCTCAGGCCTCACGCAGTAAACTGAAGCTCCTGCGTGATGGTTGTTTGAGCACTACCTGCTTTCATCAGCACATTCTGCCCCTCTTTTAAATGAGTTTCTCTCGTTAAACATGTCTCACACTGCTGGCACCGGTGACGCTCACTGACAGCTTGTCTAACTCATGAATCCAAATAAAAACTTTAAAAGCATGTGGGCACCCATCTGCAGAGAATGTAAATGTAGCAAATCACTGCTTTGTCATTTCATTAAAAACAAGTTTATGGTAACATGACAGGAGAGAAAAGGGAGTAATTGGTACAAAATAATTTCACACTTGTTTGATGAAGGAGCGCAGGATCCAAACATCAGCACAGTGGACCTCTGAAGTTGATTATGAGCTCTGACTGAAACACAAGTTTAGGAAGCTTCTTTGATGTTTAATAACATGATATCACATCCTTACATTATCAAAGTTTACAGTATTTTTATGAGATTTAGATAACATGTTTTAGTAAAGTCAAACGTTGGATGATGTAATTAATATAATAATAATAATAATTAAGTCCAAAAACAGGCGCATTGCGTCCACTAAAAGTTCTTGTTGTTTCCGCTGACAGGCTCAGATTGTTATTCTAAGTGTGTGACAACATTACAGAAAGGATCCCTACAGAGATAGACCTTTTTGTTACAGAGGAAGATGATTGTTTTAACCACAAACAGACGTTACATCGCTCTCTGCAAACACACCAGACTCCATTCATAAAAACAGTGATTTAAGCTCACAGGCCACAGCAGCTGCTGCTCTACTGCTGCCTTGAATTGCAAAGTGTGTTTGCAATATTGTGTGACTGTGGCTATATAAAAGGTTAGCTTGGATCTTACAAAAACATAGTAACACAAAGGTACTCACAGACTGAGGCAGTGACACACCTGCAGCTCCCAGCTAAATTACCGTGTTTTTTCCATGAAGTTTGGTGGCTTTGACGAGAGCGATGTAACAGGTGTTTCTGGTTCTCTGTCGTGGTGCTTTCTGTAATTGTCAGACACAAAAAGTATCTGAGCCCGTCAGTGGTAAAAACAAGCACTTCATTAGATCTGATCGTGAGACAGAGAGGTGTTTCTACCTGAGCGAAATGTTCTTTTGTCCTCTTTCATGCAGCACTTTTCCCCAGACATAAATACAGCATCTCACACAGCTCCTCCACGTGCAGTAAAGGGGTCGCATGTTTCAGGTTGTCCTCTTTAAAATAATATTACAGATGACAGAGGAGAGAGTTCGTAATTAGCTCCCTATCCTCCAAAACATGCCGTCTGAAGAGGAGATATTGATCCGTCTCACTGCAGCATAAAACAAAAAAGTGTCGTTTTTTCCTCGCTCTCTATTTCTGTCCTCTTTTCTCTGTGGCAGCGAGAGGCCCAGTTACAGCTGGATTTAAAGGTGACGGTGGCAGGGACGAGCTCGCTGCGTGTATGTGGAGATCAGTGAATGACAGCTTTTGTTCTCCTCCCAGCGACGAGAGGAGGGTGTCCGCTGAGGGAGAGGTTTCATCTCTGAGAGGACAAGACCAGGAAAAAAGGACGAAAGGCTTTACATCACACACACACACACACACACACACACACACACACTGAGCATCCAAAGTGTGAAAAATGATCATTCAAGGATTATAAAAAATGATCATAAAACTACAGGACAAAATAACTCTGTTCATTAAACTGACACAAGGATTTATGATCTCAGAGGCATTCAGGGTCCTCCGTAAATCACAGAATTTAAGATATTTTGAGCACATTTTGTTATGTGGATCCTTAATGTTTTAAAGTTACATTCAATATCTTGATTAAATAAGTTTTTGGTGTAATTTTCCAACATTTTCTCTGATTCATTTGCATGTGTGTGATCACCTCCACACCGGTCACACATCTCGGTGGAGGACACACGGCTTACAGCGCTGGATGCTGCGGTTGGCTCATCCACCCGTGGGCAATAACACTCTCTGATTGGCCGGTCCAGCCAGGGGTCAGGTGTTGCGATATCCAAGGTCGGTCTCGGCTCACCACTCCACCCTCTCCTCGTCTTTGAGCTGATCAGGCTTTAGGAATATTCATCGACTGAGGCGTCGGCGTGGACGCTTTAAAGCTGAGCCTTCTCGAGCTGCGGATTTAATTGATATGATAATGAGGCAGGATTTAGTCGTGGACGTCCTTGCTTTTCTCTGCAAGAAAGTCTTGTTTGAAGATTTATTTTCTTCCCTGAGGAGCGAGCGTCTGATCGGTGTCTGATCACGACGGACTGGAGACGTTGCTCACAATGAAATGTGTACAATCAGTGCAGTGATGTTCTGTTATTTAGGTATCAGCAGTGGAAGAGCACAAAAATAGAAATAGTTCATCTTTATTTTAATAAATGTTTGTCTTCGTTGCTGCTGTCACGTACGGCCTGTTACACTGAGCTTTGCAATAATGTGTGTAAGCACACAGACATCATGCTGAATCCTGTAACCTGCGATGAAGACATATACCTGGTTCTCCAGTTGTATTTGTTATAGGCGGAGCCACAGAAGCTGTGTGTCATTCTTTCAGTGTATGGATCATCTTGAAGAAAACAGGGAAACAATGAGAGGAGGAAGACGTGAGGGGGGACAGATGTCCTGCATCACTTACTGAGTGCATGAAGATTGCAAAGGGCCAAGAACCCAACATGATGCCTACAGACTTTAATCCAAACTCTGAACACTTCCTCCTCCGGACCAGGTGAGGTGTGCAGAGTGAGTCAAGGTTTTTCTAGCCAGGTTAAAAGAGACCCAGCTGAAAAACTCTTTAGGCTCAACTTCCCTTATTAACACATTAATCTCACCGTGTAGTACAGTCCTCTGATGATCTGGGCTGTATTTGAGATTGACAGACGGACGAAGGCCTTTCAGTATAAATAGAGATGATTGAAGCTGGAAGTGTTACACTCTTAGGCCGTGGTCACTTCAACATGCAGACTGAGGGAGCTGGGGATCGAACCACCAACCTTCTGATTGAAAGACGCCCCTATTTAGACCTAAAATATAAAAAAAAAAGACCCAGGTTGAAAATGACCCAAATTCCTCTTTAAGAGTGAAACATTAAATTGAGTTGATGTTTGCTGTAGGAAGCTGTACAGTTCTCTCTTCGCTCTTCATTTGGTTTCCTTTGTGTACAGACGGGCTGAGCTAGTAAACACGAGCATGCTGGGTAAAGTTTACTGATGTCATCACACCAGACTTCTTGGTATTAAAGTTGTCTTAAGTTAAACATTCACTGAGCCGCTAACATGCTAATCCCAGAGCAGGTCTAAGGCTGAAATCTCTCTGTGAACCTAAAGTCAATAACTAAGAAACAACAGCTCTATTAGTGTGTCCAGTACAGTATGTGTGCGGTGCGTGGTGTGTTCACAGGGAGCTGGAAATTGATAGCACAGCTCTCGGTGTTGTTAATTGGTCCACTAATTGGACCAATTCATTAGTTGAGACTGCTTGGAGAGAAACCACGGCCGGCCTGGGAACACTCACTCACTGAAGGCTCCTCTAAATATATTCTCCCCTGTCTGCAGTCCGCCATATTTAATGTGACACTGGCACTTTATTGCAGATATAAACAAAATGGCCCAGGGGAATTATGCTGTGGCTTCTTCTATGCATGGAGGACTGTTAGCACAGAGATGATACGAGGAAGACTCAGCCAAAGAGAGCAGGCTGTGTGTTTTTTTCTTCTGTTTTTAAGTAGTGCATAAAGTAGGTCATGAATTTCAAAAGTGCAGATTACCATTTCCACATTCAGTCCCATTAATCAACGCTTCCACCATCGAGCACCACCAGAGAAAACAATGAGTAAGAGCGTGTTACTTTAGAATTAATCTATTAATCAAATGGTGCATGAAGAAGTACCTGCGACACAGCGTCGGCGGCGGGACGGCATCCAGGGGGTTTGTGGGTAATGAGCAGAATGTATCCTCACCCACCTTATCTGGGAACGCTGGCAGGTAGTGGTGCACTTTAAAGGAGGGGAGGCTTTATTAAGGAAGAGGATTATGAACCTCCTGACTGCAAATAGAGACTTACACTCACTGTGAGACTTAAGAATAAGGAAGAGGTGATGTGGGGAACATCAGGGTGTCAGTTTGAGGCCGCAGCTCCCGTGTGGTCCCCGACGACTGACAATATTTATGGGCTGTATATGAAAGAGTTACAGTGTAAGGTTTGCTGCTGTAGGAGCCAAGGTAGCCTGTGTTACTGTGTTCTTATATCTGTTTGCTACAAATATTGATAGAATGACCATGAGGGTGTGTAGTGTGTTGGGATAACACATGGGAGCACAGCAACATTGTCTGTAAGCAACAGCACTTAATCTGGATTCATCATTATTTTCATCCCATCAAACTGGTTATCATTTTCTGTCTGTTTAGACCACAGACTGTAAAAAAGATGGCCGACAAGACAGCTCCCTAAAGTGAAGCCAAACCGTCTCTGTCGCCCCCTGCTGACTGGCTGCAATTTAGGTTATAAAGCCGGCCTCCTCCATGTTAACAGATGGGACATGAATCAAAATACACGTCAAATACATTTATCTCAAACATGGTTTTTGTCATTATAGTTAGTTCTTATCATACTGATTTATGTGCAAGTGTTCATTTTTCTGACAATTTTACTTTAAATTAGTTATTTTATGCAGTAAAAAAGGGGGTGTGGCCTCATGATTGACAGCTCTGTTGACAAATGGGGCTCCTGCAGCGTTCTGTTCCCAGTAGCAGAGTAGAGGAGGAACGGCGAGAGGAGACACAACTAACACTAACACTACAGTCATTGAACTTTCCAGAAGCATGAATATCTGCTTCACATCGACACAAGAAGCTGTTCTGCTGTTAAACATGCAGGCGTGCGGGATCCTTGCTCTTCCGTAAGTGAAGTGTGTGTTTTGGTTAGTTGAAGTGGCTACGGCAGCTCCACCTGCCGATCTCTACTACGCAGACTCTGGCTCCAAATGACGTCACCATCTCAAGATGGTGATCTTTTCAATTTTTTTTTTCGATTTACAATTACAATTTAATTTAGCTTTTGTCCAAAGCGACGTACATCTGAGAGTTAATGATCTACCCGATGGCTATTCCAACAGGAGCTATTTGGCGTTCAGTGTCTCGCCCAAGGACACTTCCATTTGTGACTGTAGCAGTCAGGGATCAAACCCCCACCCGTCCGATTACGACTCTGCCACTGAGCCACAGCCGCCCGTAAGTCTCTTAAGGAACAGGGTTTTGAGGGATCCTGCTGCAGAGCGACAGTCAGATAAGGTTGAGGTAGATTTCATTAAAGGGGTTTAACTCTCAATAAGCATCCTGCAGTCAGAAGAATATATGTTAGTTTATTAGAGATGTTCATATTTATATATATATATAAGAGCCTACACTGATATTTTGGCAAACTGTGATGCCATTTCTTCGAGCTTCTTCCAATGACTCATTTACATGAAATCTGTACAACCTAAAGGTTTGCTCAGTTTTGCTCTTGTGCTTTAATTGTTCTTATTTCAGGTCAGTTTACACAGGATTATGTTCAAGGATGAGTGATTGGTTTCAATTTGTTTAAAATGTAACATAACCTCCCGTCAGAGAGATCCATCTTTTCTCAAGTCTTCAAATAAAATGCTTTAATTCAAGGTTAACTTTCTCCGGTCTTACCGTCTTTAATTGAGGAGTTTGATGCTCTGCTTGGATCGATAGCTGGACTGGACTTTATCTACTGTTTGCAGTTTTCTGTGGTGGTAATGGTCTGTCCGTTTAAGAACACTTAAAATCAGACTCCAGTTCTGTTGCTGGTTTGTGAAACTCATAATGACTCTGTCTCAGTGTCTGCAGCATTTTAAAGGTGGAGGGAGATGGAGACATCAGAGGCAGAGTAAATGATGGCCCTGTTTAAACGTCTAATTATAGACTTGTGTATCTTCAGAGCAGCCTGCTGGAGGAAGAAGATGCTCCTCTGCTCACCCTAAAGCCTCATTAAAGCATCACAAAAGACAATCTGATTCCATCACGCAGAGACAGAGAGAGCCAGCGGGGACTTTACTTTGAAAAGGTCACTAAGTTTGTCTGGGCTCCATGTTTTTACAGTTTTAATCAGATGAGCTGAGCCTGAGCGACTACACATATAAAAGTGTTAATAACCCACATTAGACAAACTACAGAACATGAGAGACACAATATCCTGTCAGAAGTGGCTTACTGACGTTAAGACTCCTGTGTTTATAAAAAAACAATGAAAACTAAACTCATGTTGTGAAGCTGTTAAATCTTTGTGTTTTTCCTCTTCAATGTGTTACACTCTGTTCAGCTAGTCGCCCCACTGGAAGAGACTAAAACCCTGATTGGACCAGAATGATGACGAGGACCGACTCCTGGTTCAGATCAGTAAAACTAAGACACCTTTAATAACTCGAGTGTGATTTGTTACATGTTTTATCCATAGTTAAACATGTTGGTGATCTACTCCTCTACCCTGCCAAAAATCAAAAGAAATTGAAAATGACTCTTAAAAAAGGTGTCATGTTTCCTTCCTGCTGCCTTAAACACATCTTGTTCTTGTATCAGATGGACGATAATGGAAATGAAAGAAAAGCTGAGAACAAACCGTCCTACCTTTTTGTTCTTCTAGTTTTGGACACACGCTTAGCATCAATAATAATCTTTGAACAGAGACGAGTCACAGGCTGAATCCAAATGTCCACTGACCAAATGACACTGAACAGCCCAATGACTTCACAGGAAGTCTGTTCACTGCCCTCCAGCAGACTTTCAGCAGGCGCCACGATCCGGGCAGACTCATCTTGAAGTACCGCTAGCCGCACGGCTAACAGAAGCTACAGTTAGCAGCGGTTACTTTAGCAAAGCTATCGTTATAAAGTTGTGTTTTTGCACAGCAGTCAGACATGAACAACAGAGACACTCCGCTCCAGCAGCAACTAACATTACAAAGTGTGATAAGTAATACATTCACTGCCTCGTCTCCCTCTTTCTCCCGTTAACAATAAACCTGTTACACTGAGCGCCCCCTACAGACCCGGAGCACTTCCATTGTGGGGACTGGATCTGCAGCGTTTTTCTTACGCACGTTTTCTGTATTTGCATTGTTTCTGTATTTGAAGCGCGTTTGATGTTTATACATTTGTTTTGTGGCTTTTTGCAGCACATTTCCATCGTTAATTTAAGTATTTGTTTTGGACTTTTGCATTTGTTTTTGAAGTCACATCGTTTCTGAATTTGCAGTTAGTTTCTTATAATTTAAATTGTTTGGCCTTTTACAGCGTGATTGCCCTTGTCAGCCACCGTACCTTGGGGTTCAAACAACGAGTCATTGGTAGGGTTGAAGAAGATATTCTGGTTTGGTTTTAAACATATGTATGTGTGAATGAAATAGAACTCAACATTTCACACAGGAAAGTTACCCTGCTCAGTGCTGTGACTGAACGGTGAACTGAACAAATCAATTTGCACCTCATGAAAGAGAACGTGAGCGTAGTTCACTGGAGACAGTGAATGACCGCTCACGTTCGGAGAGGTACCCAGAGTTTCCGAGCACTGTGTTTTACGGCAGCCAGCATGCATTCGGCATGGCAAATGTGACAGGTACTGCTGAAGCCAGGAGGACCTGCACACACTGACCCTGGTGTCCTCTGCATGTAACTCCTGTGTTTGTTTCACTCCTCCATATTTCTTTCTTGATGTCACTTTATAGTCCCTGTCGGCCTACAGAGAACGATGAGGAACAAACTACTGGACTGTCCTTTATTTCTTCAAGGTTTATTCTTGTTTCTTGTTACTTCTTGCCTTCTCTTGTCCATTCTTCCAGCCTACACTTCTCCTCTCTTTGCCTGATTTAATCCATATGAAATTCACGGCCACCCTGCAGTCTAGATATCTGTGTGCTGCTGAATATGCTCTAATCGTTGTACCATCACCCTGTTCACACGAGGCTGCAGGTCATTGTTTATGGAGCTTCATCAGAGCATTATTCAATGCAAGGATGCAAAGATTTATAATGACAACTATAATTCATGAGTGTGATGTGTCTGTACATCTGGATGTTCTTCAAAGAGAACTCCTGATGCTGTGCAGGTTGGTCAAAGGCACACATTGACAGGCTTCACCACCCCACGGGCACCGCTGAGAGTTTGAGTCAGAGCTGATGAAGCTGCCCCCCCGCCGGGAGCACTGGCTCACATGCTAATAAGCACCTAAACACAGTGTTTCCATGGACAATCACACTCCTGTTCCATCAGCCAGCAGATAGCATTGATCAGAGCGTGTGTGGTGGGTGTGTTTAATCGAGAAAGGAAAAGAGTCTGCTGAGGAGATGCTCGAGGGAAGGAGGGACCCAGTGGCTACGGACACCTAAACAAACACTGAGGGAAAGGTTCCGGAAGAAACTGAACGAATCGAGACAAACTGACTTTGAGAGGACCGATGTGCTTATTAACAGTGACAACTTTCAGATCACAGCAAGAGAGCACTGCTCTCTGTGATGCTCTGCAAAAACAGACCTGGCTGGCATCTCTTCCTCTGTACCATAGAGCTCAACTGCTGTCCGTGAAGTATTTAAAACAAAAAGGTCTATCTCTGCAGGGATCCTTTCTGTAATGTTGTCACACACTTAGAATAACAATCTGAGCCTGTCAGTGGAAACAACAAGAACTTTAAACAGTTGCATTTGCTCCAAAAGACATGCGACTGAAGCAATCTGCTGGAGCAATTCTAAAGTATTTTTACCGATCAATGGACCATGGAAAATACAAAAAGAAGGCCTTTAACCGTGTGTTGTGCAGTAACTACCTGACTGGACAAAAGATCTAATACTTCTGTTAAAAGCTTCATATGATTGTGTTAAAGGAAAAAAGAGATGGTTCCTTTAATCACGCTGACTGTGTGCTTTCACTGTGCAGTGACTTCATGTGTGAGGTCTTTTAAGAAACAGAACAACAGTCTGACCGAGGACAAGGCCCACACCTATCTTCTCTTAAAGCAGAGGAGAAACCTGAGCTCGACAATCCCTCACCTTCATCTCCCTCTCTGCACATCTGACGAGTCACCACTTATGTGGAATCTAAAAAGTCTGCAGTGTGATTGATTAATGCACCGAGTGTTTCACACAAACAGCAGCCATGAGCTTTCATGTCTGAAGTGAAGATGAGTTCGAGCTGCTGCCGGAGGTGTGAGACTGTCTTTGAGTCGGTGTTGACAAGCGAGTGGCAGGTGACCGCCAGCCCGGCGCTCTGTCATGTCTGAGGTGGCGGAAACACGAGAAACGAGGTATTCTTCCTCCCAGGAGGAGCGAGGTCCTCAGAGAGTCTTTGAGGTTTGTTTTTTCAGCTATATTTAATCTGCAGCTCGAGAGTGTCGAACCTGGAGATATAAGACGGAGAGCGGCGGGCTGTGTTGTGTGGATGTTCCCTGGAGGACCGGGCAGGAGCGTGACCTCCTTCTCTCAGGATAGGCAGCGTTCCTGGAGCGGGGTGGGGGGGACGTCTCAGACACAGACTGTGTGTTTTTGACAGAGTTACAGATGACAGTTAGATAAATAAATTATCCACAGAGACAGTAACAAAAACTCACTGTGCTCATTTCTGTGAGGGATTGTCCTCGGGCGAGTATTCTGACGTCTAATGTGGCTCCTAAAATGTCAGATAAGGCAGCGCGGGGTGTTTGGGGGACATTAGCCTGACATTAACACTAATGATGTTGGAATGTGGATACAAGCTGACATCTAGCACTCTTCCCAAATGCCTCATCGTTCTGCTGTTGTTTGTGCTGAAATGGCCCCAACATTTCATAATGGGCAGCTTTTCTCTTTAATACGGTCTCCTAGTGAATATTCAGGCTGAACACACGCAGCGCCCTCCCACGCACACACACACCCACGTCCCTCGCTTCCTGGATGGAACCTAAATGTGAGTCCGGTTTCCTCTGGGATGAGATATCTACCTGAACACCTGTTTGGTGAAGACTCAGCTTTCCTGGAAACATCAGGACGGTGAATCCTCCTCCACTCCGTCTGCTCGAGCTTATTTACATACATGGAGCTGTTTGAGTGCAGAGAGACGGAGGAATATTTATTTATATATAAATATACTGCACCCAATATTTACAGCCAATTATGAGCCAGCACAGCTCCTCTCCATCATGTGTGCCCTTCTGCATCATAAAGTGCCACGTGAGTTGATTGAGTGCTGCGGGACTGACTGATTATGCTAATCATTAGCTACTTCCTGCCTGGACAGGTGTTTGATCATAGCAGAGACAAAGGAAAGAGCTGCTTCAGCCTCCATCTTACACTCAACACTAGCAGAAACAAGACATCCAGCATCAGAAGCAAAGACGACTTAATTGATCCAAGTACGTTTTAGAACACAGTGTTCTGTTCGGTTAGTGTTGTGTGCAGACTCAAACATGAGAACAAAGTGAGACGCAGAGAGACGCAATCATTGATGGGTTTACAGAGAGCTGTTATCCAAAGACCTGACAGTTTGCCTCTAATTCATACGTTTAAAGAAGGACAGCGCCCCTCCTCCTCCTCTCGTACAACAGTGAAACCTATTCCCCCCTGGAGCGGGGGCAGCCATCTTGCTCATCTGTATCCAGAGTGTGTGCAGAGATCGGCTGGTGGAGCCGCAGTGTTGACGTCCCGACCCTTCCTCTACCCGACAACACCTTTACCTTGTGTCCTTGCCACGTTGGAGCCCTCAGGTGTCCTTGGCGTGTTGGAGCCCTCAGGTGGGCTCAGTCTGCGGCAGAACAGCTTCTTGTGTCGGTCTGAAGCAGATATTCACGCTTATGGAAAGTTCAATGACTGTAGTGTTAGTGTTAGTTACGTCTCCTCTCGCCGTTCCTCCTCTACTCTATTTTATCCACAGAGCTGTCAATCATGAGGCCACACCCCCTTTTTATAGCATCAAATAACTTATTAAAAGTAAACTTGTCAGAAAAATTAACACTTGGACATAAATCAGCATGATAAGAACTAACTATAATGACAGAAACCATGTTTGAGAAAAATGTATTTGACGTGTATTTTGATTTTATAGTTTGACTCATGTCCCATCTGTTAACACTGAGGAGGTGGGCTTTATGACCTATACTGCAGCCAGTCAGCAGGGGGCAATAGAGAGGGTTTGGACTCACTTATGAGGAGCTGCCATGTCGGCCATCTTTTTATACAGTCCGTGGTTGATTTTTGTATCCGTATTTTGTAACGTCTGTAACTGATTCGTGAACAAAAAAAGCTGAAGTCGAATTTGTCAACAGAAGCGATTATTTGGTCGATACTGTGTCGCACAGAGCCGGACAGCTCTGTGATCCTCCTGAGCTGAAATCATTCTAAAGCTGTTCTCGTCTTGTCACAGAATATTTCAGCATCTTTTCAATCTGTTTATTGTCATTAAATCTCAGTAACATCTGTTTATTGTGTTTATCTGTAGTCAGACAGATTGTGTTTGTTTTCACTCCTAACGTTTAACTTCAGCCTCTCTCATCAAAGTGTTTTTAGCCGGAAGCTAAAAGGACAAAAAACCGATCTGTGAGCTTTGAATGCCCACCATCCACATCGACCTCTGACCTCTATGTGTTGGAAGAATGTTAAACTTGTTGTTATAAAATAAAGTTGCCCTTGATGAGCCAGGCTGAATCAGAATCATTATCACCATGTTGGTTTACACAAACAAGGGATCTGACTTGGTGCAGAACAGTAGCACTCCTGCTGTCAGTGAACTTCAGTAGAATAAGATAAAAGAAAATAGACAATGAGAATAAGATATAAAAGAGCAATATAATACACAATATGTACAGCAGGTGTAATTAAAGAGCTGTACAGGTGTGCAGGTTTGTGCAGGATGATGGCAGTAAATGTTGCAAATGTTTAACAATATAGAATTAAAAACAGTGCAATGTAAACATACAGAGTGTAGTTCAGGGTCCTGATGGAGCGCAGCCTCTTGCCAGAGGGGAGGGTCTCAAAGAGACTGTGTCCGGGGTGAGAGGGGTCGGCCTCGATCTTACCTGCACACCTCAGGGTCCTGGAGGTGTAAAGGTCCTGGAGAGCTGGCAGATTATAGCCAATCACCCTCTCTGCAGAGCGGATGATACGCTGCAGCCTGCCCTTGTCCCTGGCAGTGGCAGCAGCGTACCAGACGGTGATGGAGCAGGTGAGGATGGACTCAGCGATGGCGGTGTAGAAGTGCACCATCATTGTCTTTGGCAGGTTAAACTTCTTCAGCTGCTGCAGGAAGTACATCCTCTGCTGTCCCTTTCTGATGAGGGAGCCGATGTTCAGCTCCCACTTGAGGTCCTGGCTGATGATGGTCCCCAGGAAGCAGAAAGACTCCACAGTGGAAACAGTGGAGTCGCTGATGGTGATGGGGGCGGGTGTGGCTGCTTTCTTTCTAAAATCCACAACCATCTCCACTGTCTTCAGAGCATTAAGCTCCAGGTCCACACCAGGTCACCAGATGGTCAATCTCCCACCTGTAGGCAGACTCGTCCCACCAGAGATGAGTCCAATGAGGGTGGTGTCATCTGCGAACTTCAGGAGCTTGATGGACTGATGACTGGAGGTGCAGCTGTTGGAGTACAGGGAGAAGAGCAGAGGGAAAGAACGCAGCCTTGAGGGGAGCCAGTGCTGATGGTCCTGGAGTCAGAGACGTGTTTCCCCAGCTTCACGTGCTGCCTCCTGTCAGACAGGAAGTCTGTGATCCATCTGCAGGTGGAGTCGGGCACGTTCAGCTGGGAGAGCTTGTCCTGAAGCAGAGCCGGGATGATCATGTTGAAGGCAGAGCTGAAATCCACAAACAGTGGAGGACCATGTTGACGGCGTCGTCTACGGACCTGTTGACTCTGTAGGCGAAGTGCAGGGGGTCCAGGAGAGGGTCTGTGATGTCCTTGAGGTGTGAGAGCACCAGGCACTCAAAAGACTTCCTCACCACAGAGGTCATTGAGTCCTGTTGTCCTTGATTTCTTGGGGACAGGAATGCAGGTGGAGGCCTTGAAGCAGGCTGGCACGTGGTAGGTCTCCAGTGAGATCTTGAAGATGTCTGTGAACACCGGAGACGGCTGCAGATATGTTTCCTGCAAAACCATCCAACTGTAGTTTTTCACTCAGGATTGGAGTGTGAACAGAAATGATGAAGTGAAGGTCCCACAAATATGTGGTAAATATGGAAATATATCACATTTGTTCATTTCAATATTTCTGCACGTTTAACGGAGCCAAAGCATTTGGAGAAGCTGAGGGCTGAACAGTTGTCACAGGAAGCTGTTTGAATGCTAAACATGGCTGCGTGTGACAATAAGCCTTCTGTCTGCTCCGTCTCTAATTCAGAGGGGTTAATGCCGGAGCACAGCTCTGCTCTTATTGCTTTCTCCCGGCACCTTTAATCAAGGACTCTGTAGGACAGGCATGAAGCCCCGACACAGCGTCACCGAGAGGCCCTGCGTCATCACAATAATAAGTCATCCCAAACAACCTTGACTTTACGCGCCTCCAGAAAAGCCTTTTTGATTTGAGGATTCTTTTTAGCACCATTCAGACAGATGAAACTCCGAGTGTAAAACTGTCGCTGCGATAGGAGCAATTTCAGGATATACCACTTATGAGATGAGAAATGGAGGAAGTTTGGGATGTTCAGAAACCGTCCCCTCCACTGCTCTGAATGTCTTCCTCCTCGTACCGTCCTGAAGAACATTTTCTGCTTCACATGTAGCGTGACGCGCGTGCTCTCTGGACTCCTCTCCGGGCCCACAGAAGCCCTGCGGTGAGAGGATGGCACGCATTCAAGCTGATCACTGAAGGTGAATGACTTTCACTTGAGAGAATCTGATCCTGAAAGCACAACAACAAAGCCAGCAGCAACTTTTTGTGGGCATACGAGGAGATGGGGAGAATTCTTTGGCAGATTCAAGGTTAGATTTCACAGAAACCTCCTCAGAGAACAGAAGAGGCTCTGGAGTTTGTCCAAAGTAGCATCTCTGCCATCTGGTCACAGCCGTCTGACAGTGATTATGAACACACACCAAATGGATGCCTCTCCTTTATGTGTTTCAGAGCGGCTCTGCGTGTGTGATTCACACAGTAACACAAACCGTCTGCAGCTTCTCGTCTGACAGAGAAACTCAGGAATCATTTCTTACACTTGATTAAAAGTTCGCTCACGTCATTCACACTGAGATTATTTACTTTATAGCACTGAGGGAAGAATTCTCCCTGCATTCATTAAGTCAAATATTTATGCTTATAAAAATACACATCAGCTGAAACTGAGCGCTCCGCTCTTCATATTCACGTCCTGAAATTATAAAGCCGTGGGTGGACTGTAAATGATTCCAGCGTAATATATCAGGACACGACGTAAAGCGGGAAGCAGCACAGTTATCCCTTACATTTCAGGCTGTTCCCTAAAAGTTGAAGATTTCTCTCGTTTCTAGTCTTCTTCAATACAACATGATGTTCATTGAGTCAATGATGCTCCTATTTAGAGTCGCACTGACCAGACTCTCAGAATCCATCGACTATTGTCTGAAGACGATATATCCTCTGGGAGCGACAGTCATGTCGGGTGTGTCTGGTTTTGAGATAAACGACTTCCCGCCAATACTTCCTTCTCTGTGCGCTACATTGTTTACCGTCCAGTTAGCAGCTCGCGAAGCGACCGTGTGTTCAGATCAAAGTGAAGTGAAATTCTCCCTCCAGATGTGTCTGCTAAATAAACGCTGTCATCTCTTGGTTCGCTCCATCCCCCGGAGGAGCGCCCGTTCATCTGTTTGTGCTGAGTCTCAGTTTCACTGCAAACAGTAAGTTACACAGAGGCTGCACTCTGGCTTACTTCAGCGGGATGAAGCCGAAAAACAAACAGATTTTCTTGTGATTGACTTTAATTAACGGCTCTTCAGTTTGCTGAAATAACAACATCATGATGCAGGTTAGGAACTATTCAACATGAAGCTTTGTCAGGTCTGTCCTCAAGAGGAGAAGAAGACTACTTTAACATGAGGAGTTTGTTGAACAGAGGGCGGAGCCATCGTTTATGATGCATTCAAGGAAGTCAGGAAATCTAAACACTGATCGGCTTTCACGGCACAGCATTAAGGTAATTTGTCTCAAGTTGAATTTTAGATCTGTATCACATTGTTAGCTGAACTTACATCGTCTTCAGATGATGCTGATGGGAGTCAGGATGTCATTACGGTGGATTACGTTCCGCCTGCTTTTGCTCTCCACACAGACTGTTTGTCCTGCATACACCAGCCTGCTGATACGTGATTGGTCAATACTACTCAGACTACAAATGCGCCAGAAATGGAAAGAACACTTCCTGTACTAAAATCGGGTCACATACCTACAGATTCTACATTTTTATCTAGAATCTGTAAATAGAGATTACATAGACCATAAAGCAGAGGAAGATTCAGGGCGGGGCGACTCTGTGATTGACAAGCCGCTACCACTGTGACCTGTATATCAGGACAGAGATGTAGCAATGTGTTTCCACCCTCAAATATGGTTCCAAAACAAGAGCGGTCTTCGGGTCTTCAGAATTGTCGTCTACAAACCAGTGTGTGACGTCACGGTGGCTCCGTCCACTCTGTGAATACAACATGAAGATGTAACATGCAGCGTGAAGCCCTGCTGGCTGCCTCAGTGAAAACGTGTTCATGTCACCGTTTGTTACACTTTCAGATACACCACAGATTTTACAGCATGTGTGCACTTCCCCCTGAGTGCCCCTTTTTTCAGTATGTGCGTGTGTGTGTGTGTGTGTTCTTGTGTGTGCGTTGCTGGCCAGTCAGCGTTTTGCCAGCACATCCGTCACCATGTGAAGCAGCAGAACAATATGTCTGTCTCTTCTGTCCCCACACAGTGTGACAGGAATTTACTCAGTTTGCCAGAAGTCATCATCAGCAAAACGAAAAGGACAGAGCTGTGTGGAAGAGACATATTCTGTGACACTGTGTGATGTCTTATTAGGTACTGTGTGTGTGTGTGTGTGTGTGCGTGTTATCCCTGTCAGCAGCCCCTTGAGGCTAAATGTACGAGTTCTGTGCCGCCGCCTCCATTGTGAGGCTCCTTAAAAGCTTCTGTTGTGATCTTTTATTTTCTATTGGCCCTGTGATGAATAGGCTGCGAATAGGCGGGCGAGAGGAGCATCCGTTTATCATAATCACTCTGAAAATACTACAGGAGATCCATAACAATGTTGGCCCCATCTGCAAATTCAGACCCAGGAATTGAAGGGAGGTGTCACGCTGAGACAAGAATTGTGTCGGTGTCGTGATTAAATTCGCACAAACAAAGAAAAAATCGACTCAGCTTTCAGAGGTGCAGAGATGAATCATTTTAAAACACAGTAGCTAAACAGCCAAAGAGCAAATTCAGTGTGATCTATCATCCACGTGCTAAACTCTCAGCTGCTCTCGTTCTGCACGGGTTTACAATGTCGACACAAATGTAAGGTCTGTTCGATAAAATCTAAATGATCCCCTTCTTCCCTCTGCTCTACATATAAAGTGCACTTTTAAGGTGTGCCACACAAGCATACACAAAGTGTAATAACTTGTTAGTAGTCCCTAGAAGAGACAATGTTCCACCAGACCCCATTGACAACAAAAAACAATTTTACAGGGGAGTTGTTGGTTAACCGCTGCCTCAGTTAATTCCTTTTTTGTGTTACAAGTAAGGTACAGGTACAAAACGTTTCTGAATTTGCTGTTTTTCCGGTCTCTGCAAGTGTTGCGAGTAAACAGTAATCTACTATGGCTGAACAAACAAAGAAAAGATGGATGACGACAGATACAACTTCAAAAAGAAGTGAAAATCCAAAGAAAAAGAAACAAACTCGATGCTCAGATGAAGCAAACAGTCTAAAGAGGAAAGCGACCGTCAGCGAGGAAAATCAAGAGATACAACCGGAGCAAAGGGAGCCAACTGTGGATGTCTGGTTAAATTGGGAAGTGGACCCCTGCAATTACCGTTTATTGCCATTAGAGGCGCCAAAGAGAGCGAAACTGAAATCTTTGAGATTTAATCTTTAATTAAAATCTGTCAAAATTGTTTTTTTTGACCTTGTCATGTTTTTATGACACAATTTCAATCAATATTTAAGGTTTCTAGTGAAACGGTTTGACCACGTGCCAAGGTCACAGTTAGGATAACAGTCTAACAGTACTGAGGTCAGGTTTGGTTCTAAGTCAGTTTCTTCTTCAAGATAGATCAAACCGGAACAGACACTTTATCACTTACATCTGTTATTATTTCAAAAGGGAAACAAGACAAAAGAAATAAAAAGAACAGCGTTTCTTCTGGAAGTCCAAAATCCAGTCTGTGAGTTCTTTCAACAGTCCACAACAACAGCCTTTTCAGGTTGGTACACATCAAACATGAATCAACACTGCAGATTAATGCGAGGAACATTTTAAGAAACACATGCATGCTGTCAAGAGTCCAGTCAGTCCAATTCAGGGTTTCTATCCAGTCGTCAGTCAGTCTCCGTCAGTGCAGCTGCTGTATTTCCACAATGCAGGACGAACTCCTCAGACTTTATATTCCAGTGGACACAACGTTACAGTAACACAAACACGAATTCAGAATGAACATGAAAACAAATGAAACAGCTCTGGTGGGACAGACGTGATTTGAGGTCGCTACAATTGCCTTACAAAACCTTTAAACTCAGGTTGCACAGATCCCAGGACGATGTGTCGGCACTGGCTGGCCTTTGAATGCATTCTGTTGTTCCTGTCCCTGCACCACCCCGCCGGTCGCTTTTTTTAGCCTAATTGTGAAATGATTTAGCCTCCGGTAAATGCTTTCTTAATAGTTCTATACAAGTTTATTATTTACCACTCATATCCATGTAGTAGTTTATTTCATAGGTACATTCCTAAGCAGCTAACCTGCAGGTAAACTAATGCTAACTCCATGCAGGCGATCATCGGGGAGGTGTCACAGACAGCAGACAGGCAGCGAGTTAATAAAACCCAACAAAGCCTCGGTGAGAGAAACGGTCCAACTCCAGAGCTCTACAGTAAATCAAGACGCAGGACTGAGTGAGAGGGAAGCTGGGAATGCTCCGCTCTAATATTTATGAATCGTCCTTTTGTTGTGGCAGAGCGGGTAGGCAGGCAGGAGAGCAGCATCCGTCCCTGGAGCTGGGAGCTATTTGAATGTTGAAAAATGCATGAGTGTTTTTATTGATAGGAACACAGATCGCCCTTTGATGGATGGCGTCTGATACCTCTACACAAACAGGAGGGAGGGAGAGAGTGCGGCTCCTGCTCATGTGTTTACTGTCATTAGGCTTTATTTATAATGCTCCGACTGAGCGCGTGGGCGAGTGTGTGTCTGTCTGCGAGAAGGTCATCAATAAGAAGTGGAACGCGAGCAGACAACATAATGCAGAAAGAGAGATTCCTCAAAACAGAATGATTTGTGTAATACTCCTACAGATAAAAATCAGCCCTGCAGTCACAGTGAGAGAAAACCAACATCCTCTTCACACAGAAATACAGTCAAATCAAAATACAGCTCCTAGCAGGGTTTTCATGACTGAAAGTGCAGTCTCGAGAAATGTCCTCCAAATCTACCAACATAACAATTCATACAACATCAAGAAGTCAGCCTGTTCTCACCAACGGCTCTCACCTCTAGGAGCTCTGTTAGTAGACCAACGTTTCAAAATATACCGCTGCAGGTGTTCCTTCTGGTAACTACACCCTTGAACGCACAGACGTTTAGTATGAAGAGCTCGGGCCGATCACCCTTTCTACAGATATCCATCAGTTTGAGTTCTTACTTAAGAGCTTCAGTGCAAATCAATGATGATTTGACTCAACCTTGTGTTCATCAGGACGGTGTCTTTGGCTGTTCCTGGTTGATCCATCATGTCACTGATGAATCACCGATTGATAGCTCACGTATAGATGTACAATGCAAGAGAGTCCAATAAACTTTTCTGCCATATACTCTCCACTTTATGACAGAAGTCAGTGGACTCGTCGCACTCCTCACACCTGTATGAGCTTGATGGACCGTCCAGTCTAAAGCCATTAAAATGACGTTCGAGCCCCCACTCGTTCTGGGAACACGTGTTTGGATTGTCGTGTGGAGGTTGGTGCCCATTCAGCCAACAGAGGATTTGTGAGTTCAGGCACTGAACGAGAAGGCCTGGCTCTTAATCACCTCCTCTCAAAGGTGTTCAGATGAGTGTAGATCTGAGCTCTGTGCAGACCAGCTGAGTGCCTCCACACAAACTCTGCTCACCATGTCTTTGTGGATCTCACTTTGTGCACGGCGGCAGTCACGTTCCTCCAAATCGTTGCAAAGTTAGAAGCGCCCAATTGGCTAAAATATCTTCATTCTAAGTTGCATTCAGAAGATCTGTCATTGAAACCATCATTTCTGAATTTGCAGCCTGTTTCTCTCAATCATTGGTGCCATTGCAGCCGCCGTAGTTTGAAAACCTCTGAGTGATCCGACAGAAGAAAGCAGTTTTTTTACACTCTGTGCTCCAGCCTTTGTTGGCCAAAGTCCATTAGTTTATTGATCTAGCACTTCATCAATAAGCTGTTGTGGCTTCTAGTTGCTTCTTGTCAGTACCCCATCCGTCCCAGCTGCCCAATCCGTTCTGCGCATGCGCAAACTTATTCCTACCAGATTTGTACCACACGTGTGAACGTTTGACGGCAGTCTTTTTTTTTTACTAACTTTATTAACAACATAATATTAGACAAATACACTACACTGCAATACAAATAACAGTACGTGGCCGTTATTAGCCAACATTAAAGATCTGAAAACACACCATGAAATGATTTCTATGCAACCAAGAAGTTTCTTGACAACCGAGCAACATCTCATGGTATATTTTCGGATGGGGTACTGACACTTCTAAACAATAACAGCACTTAGAGTTGACCTGTGCAGATGAAGCATGGCCATAATTTAGCAAACTGACTAATGCAAAGGAATCTGACGATGGTGCAATGTTACAGTTAGTACGCTTTTTACGTCCAATTCTATCTAAATCTTAAATTGTTTTCCATTGAGATGAAATGTTTGTGGTTGATTCAGCATATAAGGCATACTTTTTAATATATCACTGCCAGGACATTGCCATCTGAGATCTAAATGCTTAAATACATTGCTCACTTTGTGACCTGAAACAAAGGCTTCATAAAGTATATTGTTTTACAGGGCTTCATATTAACGTGGCTCATACTGAATATAAATGTGGTTGTACAAAGATTTTGTGGTAATTTATTGGGAACAGGACTGATGAATAAATTGATGATTAACTGATGAACAGGTGTGCGTACCTGTTATGTGTTTGGTCACACTAAAACCTAAAGTGCATGCACCACAGACCTGTGACAGCCTTCCTGGTTGGTTCACATGCAGAGTTTGAACCTGACTCAAAGCCTTCCTTTAATAATAATCATCCTGAGACAAGAGGGGAGACAAAGAGGAGAGACTGGCAAATATTTCATCCTTTTCTGCCGTTGCTAAGCAGCAGTCATCCAACCATGGCCAGTCTGACAGGCCAGCCACTCCTCGAATACCATCAGAGGGGTAAAGACGGAGCCTGAGAGGGGGGCAAGGACCTCACACTGAAACACTAAATCTACTGTCTTCTGACAGGGACTTTCAGCCTGGTGTTGTGTACCTCAGCCAAGTTGTGGCCCTTCACTCTCTGGTTTATGGTCCACTTTTTATATAAATAATCAGATTTTCTGAAGTTAAAATAACTTCCTGTGTTTATATTTTTCAGCCATGTTGAATTCACATACGTATTTCCCCCTAAACCATTAATGCAGTAATCCTCAGGTTTATTGGACATCATCTCTGCCAGACTGACCCCTCGATCCCACAGGATCCGTCTGAGCCGCGTTTCTGGTCCGTCAACGGCGCGAGCCCTCGCCCACAGGAAGTGTGTCTGGTCCGATCTGCTCTGTTGAGCTTGACGCATGCTTGAAGCGGCCTCTGTCAAAAATAGACCTGGCGCGTATCTTTGACTTGAATGGGCGCGATTGACTCCGGAGGTCGCGGCGCACACAGAACGCGCCGTGGCGGATCCTGTGGAATTTGAGGGTCAGACTGTGATTCTTAACTGCTTACAGAACTTACAGCTTTATTATTCTGCATCTTGAGCAGCTGTCTCACCAGAATCTAGTCAGTCTCCTCTTTATGTGTTGTAAATAGGAAGGGGGGGTCACAGCTCTGTATTCCATCAGGCTTCTGTTCTGAGTGCTCTCAGCGATGTGGCCTCAGTGTTGGATGGTGCTCTTTGCAGGTGACATGCTCCTGCCTTAGGTGACACTTGAGAGATTCCTCTTTGGACCGGGAAAGCTTCGGGATCGACCAGAAAGAGCTGGAAGAAGGATGTCTGGGCTTCCAAAATGAGCTGGCCTGGATAAGTGGCAATAAAAGGATGATTGATGGCAACATGCAAACGAGCAATGGTAACGAAATATAATCTATAGAGTAGTGTTAATTCAGCTGCACAAATTACAATCCAGCGTATTTCAACTGGAGGTTTATTTCTGATGCAGTCAAGTTCACTAAGGTCATGTTTTTGTTTTCTTTTCTTTCATGTTGTTATTTCCTGTTTTATTTTGAAAAAACTTGCCCTTGCCCTATATACTGTATACTGTACACTACATACTGTATACTATATACTCAGGGCTTGACATTAACTTTGTTGCTCACCAGCCACCGTGGCTAGTGGTTTTCCAAAATTACTAGCCACTCAACATTTTCACTAGCCACTATTTTTTTTCTTCACCTCGTCACAGCCGTACGTCCTGCAGTCAGCGCAGCTACATTATATTCTTTGTTGGATCATTTTCAGCCAATCTCGACCTGACCTTTTGGTCTTTCCTTTTTCTTTGTCTCTTTTTCTTTTACTGTTTCATCAAGTTTTCTCTTCTGTGTCTCCCCCCCTTACACTTCTGTGCAGCCAACGAGCAACGGGTGAGCAAACTTAAGGCAATACTGTGTGCAGGTAGTGCTCATGTCCCGCTCTGTATGCAAATGAACACGGAGCCTCACTCACCTTAATAAGACTTGAAAAAACATCACAAACCTGTGATGCAGACCCACAGCACAGAGAGGGGGAGAGCTGCTGCGCAGGCGCACAGAGGGAGGGAGTGCGTGAGTCCAGACCAAAGTGATGATGTGAAACGTTGTTTGATGATGAAGCCTGACGCCTGTGTTCATCAGTGAAATATATGAAGTACACATCATATGGACATATGACAGCATGTGGCGAGTTTATACTTTATAGTAGTCTACCTGTGCGCGGTAATATGGAGTGATTATCGATCCAGGTAGAAAGACAGATCTGTGTCATATCTCCTCCCTGCGCCGCATGATAACTGATTAACTACGCGTGGATCACCTCCGGTTCATTTCATTCACAGCCTGTGGACGTAGTTGCTTTATAAAGATGATTGTTCACGGAAATACGGAGACAGATCACGACCCTATTTAGTCAGGGGCAGAGCATGAGAACCACACACAGATCAGTGTCATCACTGCGCTGCATGATGATAAACTGCTCACTGCTGGATCACATGATTATGAACTCTGATAAACTGATAACAGATCACACTCTGGATCATCTCTCTCTCTCCGCGCTGTCTCGCCCTCTCTTCGGTTCTGGATTGTCCCGTATTAAAAACTTTAAAGCGTTCTCCTTACTGAAGAAAAAATAGAATGCCTACCCCCAGAGTGGCTAGTGTGAGTGAGTGAGTCACCCGCCACTGTCTAATTCTAACGCCATTTGGCGGCTGTTAATGTCAAGCCCTGTATAGACTACATACTGCATATTGTGTTCGGCTGTAGTTTGTAGTAAGGACTACAGAATGACTGTTTTGGAAAGCGGAAGTAATCAACAGCCTGCCAATAGCAAAAAGCTGCTTCTTTAGCTATAGCGCCCCCTTCTGCTGACGTATGCCATTTCAACTGCTGCTGTGACGTTCCAGCGCTTTGCATTGTGGGAATCAGTACAACATCCGGGTATTTTTCCGTACTGCACATTTTGCTTTTGTTTGCATTCATGCTACACTGTAGCCACATCAGTGCGTACTGCTAGTATTTTATGGCATTTCCAACCCAGCTTTTGTCTTTCAGACTCCTGCTCCCTGAGCCTCCCGCCTCATGTGTCAACACTGCACTAAGTAGACTCACCTGTGTCTCTTTCCCCCTGATTGTCTGTGTGTATACGCCCTGCGAGTCTTCCCTCTTGATGCCAGTCTGTTGTGCGTTGACCCTGATCTTTTGACGTTGCCTTTTTGCCTGCACCTCTTGGATTACTGCCTGTGATCACCTGAGTACCGAAACCTGGACGGGACATTAAACTCTGTCTTTTGCTGTTACCTGCCTTTAGTGAGTCGTGCATTTTTTGAGTCCATTATTTGATATTCTATTGGAGGTGTAAATTTCGTCTTGTTCCTGTGTGAGTAGTTTTAGTGCGAAGCTAAAATAAAAAAACAACAGCTTGTTTAAGCTCCTTAACTGGTTCAGTTTCAGTGTCTGTAAACTGTAACTTTTATTATGCATATCATCATCAACATTATTGTAACAGCAGTGACAGTCTCTTCTTAGAGATGTGTGTGTGTGTGTGTGTGTGTGGGTGTGTGTGTGTGCGTTATTTAAAATCCCCTCCGTGTGTCCTTTCAGGCTGCCTGTGAGGGACCAAGCAAAAAGGCAAAAAGACAAAGAGAGGTGTAATCAACACAAAATGTACTTTAATACGTAGACATCAAACAAAAGAACTAAAGCTACAACCTAACAAAAAAACTGAATCGACCTCACTTCAAATAACACATGAGGGGGTTAAACACAAAGGACGGGTGCAAGACAGACACAAAGGGGAAACTTAAAGATATAACCTCGATGATTTCAGTTTCGTTCTCTTTGGTGGCACCTTATGGTGATACATGGTAACTGCGGGGGTACACTTCCTACATATGCAGACGTCCACGGTTGGCTCCGGTTGTAACTCTTGATTTTCCTGGCTGACGGTCGCTTTCCTTGTTAGACTGTTTGCCTTCATCTGAGCGTCGAATTTGTTTCTGTTTCTTTGAAGTTGTATCTGTAGTCATCCATCTTTTCTTTGTTTGTTCAGCCATAGTAGATTACTGTTTACTCGCAACACTTGCAGAGAGTGGAAAAGCAGCCACTTAGCTCCGCCTACCCTCTCTGGCAGACCAACCACTGCTGGCTGATGGAAAACGCGTCACTAACTGGGCGCCGCCACAGACACCCAGTCCATAATAATACTATATACTGCAAATGCAAAGGCTGTCATCAGTGGGCCATAGGCTCAGTCACCATTGTGTTACCTCATTCAGAGAGAGATAGAGAC
Organism: Semicossyphus pulcher; assembly: GCF_022749685.1. Classification (NCBI taxonomy): domain Eukaryota; kingdom Metazoa; phylum Chordata; class Actinopteri; order Labriformes; family Labridae; genus Semicossyphus; species Semicossyphus pulcher. Next base: position 4,722,665 of record NW_027211770.1, on the reverse strand, counting down.
TTACAGACATTTATTTACATGAACACCTTTGAGATTTTATCTTTAAGTGACCAAACTAAACATGTAACAAACTTAGACATATGACGACATAAATAACCACAATAAACTATTTACAAGGAATGAAATGTATTTGGTGAAAGAAATAAAGTAAACAAAAAGTCTCCCCTTCTCCAATCCCTCCTTTTGGTACTTTCCACTTCCTGTGGGCGGGGCTTAAAAGGAGATCTTTGACAGGCATTAGGTTTGTCAGGGAAGCTCGGACAAACGACTCAGAAAGTTTTACTCTGAAAATGAACCATGTGACAGAAAAACAAGACAACACAACTGTCATAAAAGTAATAAAGTGATTTATTTGAACAAAACAAAGTGTGATGTATTTCAGGGTAGACAAACGGCTGAGTGTAAAATGTGACCAAACACACAAAGACATGCTAACACAGCAGCTGCCACTGAGCAAGGCAGGGAATCACTCCACACGTGTTTGATGTTTTTGTTTGGTTGAACCATTTGCAGAATCTGAACTCTCCATGTGTTTGGTGTGTTAGTGAAGTGTGTATCTGTCTTTGTGAATAATACTGGACCCATCTTTATATTCATGTTTTAACCCTTTTATTGGCTACTGACTTTTGACGATTGGTTGCGTCACCAGGTATCCCAGCATGCTTTGTGCAGTGAATCAGCCTTTTGCACAGACAATAAATGATTGAGAATTTCCCGTCCTGTCGGTTTGCGTGCAGTGAGCCTGCACTGTGAGCGAGGAGCGGATACTCTAACCCCTCCTCGCTCACATGCACTGAGCCTGAACGCAACACAGCTGGATATATTATTAATCTGCTGTCCTCGTGCACAGATCTTTGACTGTGGCTGAGATGTGATGTCATGTAAAGTGATGCACAAAGAGTTATAATAGCTCAGGGACTAATATCAGACACACCCAGTGATACTGTTTGAAGGCCTCGCTCACATTCCTCATCAATCACAGCGACGCTCACATGGAGACAGGTGAAGGGCAGCTGTTTGACGCTTTGGTGAGAAAATGCTCTGCAAGCGTCTCTCAAACCAAAATACTTCTGTGTGGCATTGATTACTTTGATACTTAAAATTCTTAAGAGCCTAATTCTTTAATTTGTCGGTGAGGTGATGTTGTAGCCAGCAGCTGTTTCAGTCTAAAGCAGCAGCGCCCTGAACCCCCCTGCAGCTGTGTGTGTACCTGTGGCGCTGCAGGTGGGAGTGCAGCACACAGCACAAAGTTTGATGTGATATTTGTTAGTGAAAGCGTGAAAGATGAGTCGGGCTCAGCCGGTGCACTCTCTATTGATTAAGCTCAGTTTGATTGCAGGATACATAAGTTTTAATTAATCATGTGGGTAATGAAAATGGCAGAGTTATTCCAGGCTCACAGCAGACTTTGGGGACCAATCGGAGGTACTATTGATTAACAACCTTTGCCTTCCTCCTCCAAAGAGACACTCCTGCCGATGGAGGCTGAGAGATTGACCTTTCAGTCCCAAACAAATCTTTTCTCTTTTTATCTGTAACATTGAAATGCCTCCGCGCGCACACACACACACACACACACATCCTCTGCATCCTTGTGTGCTGTTATGAGTTTCCATAACAGTTACATCAAAGGTCCTCTCGGAAGCACCTTTTCTTATTTACCTGTGAGCTCCGATCAGAGTATTTGTCTGTCTTATATTTTCTGCACATTTTGAGGCCTCAGACTAACCAGGACGTTTAACTGCATGTTTATATCTTTAAAATAAACACAATATGAATGTTTTCTTTCTAAAATGCATGTAAGGCTTAGCTTTCAACATAAACAGAACATACAGGTGTGTATTACACTTCTCTGGGGCGTCCCTGAATGTGGTATCTTTTAACTGATCACTTACTAACACTTGGGTCCTGTTTTATTCTAAATCTGCCCAGTAATTATCAGTTACAAAAAACACCATGTATGTTACAAATTTTGACATTGGAATCCTTTTATTATTGTGATGTCTACGGTGGCCCACAAGTGCAATCGCACGTTGTGTGGACTGATTTGCTGGTTGTCCTTCTGCGTGTGTTTTCTGGGTGTGTGCGTGTGTGTTTGACTTTGCATCGTTTCAGCAGCATGTTCAATGTTAATGCTTTTGTTTTGGCCTTGTGCAGCATGTTTTTTTCATTTGCAGCACATTTCCGTTGTTGAATTTGTTTTGGCCTTTTGCATCATTTCTGAGTGTGCAGCCTGTTTGTTCTAATGGAAACTGTTTGGGCCGTTGCAGTGCGATGGCCCTTGTCGGCCACAGAGATCTCAGCAGTTATCTTGGTATTTATTACTGTAAGCCATGATGGCAGTACCACAACTACTACAGGACTTTAAAGCTGGTAAACTATTTATTATTTTTGTATGTCAGAGGAATATTTACTCTGCTCAGCACAGCGAGTGAAAAGAACACTAAACTCCTAACTATCATCAAGCTATCTGGTAGATACGTATAAATACTATCTCCTTGACAGATAGCAACAACTCACATATTCACAAGGCGGCCATTTTTCTTTGACCTTTAGCTCAAGGTGGAAGACTCAAATGCTTTTATTATGTCGTTCTGACGTGCTCCAAATTTGGAAATCGTTTAAACGAGGAAACTGATGAATGGTTATAAAAAACAGACAGTGAAAATCTGGAGGAACCTCAGAGCATATCTCAAGTTCAAGTGTAAGTTTTGGTTCCCTGTTAAGGTTCATTTCCTGTTTAATTGTGTCTTTCACCCTTCCTTCTCCTTCCTCAATTCCCCAGTGTATTTAGTCTTGGGCTGGATCTCAGGTCTTTTATTTGATATTTCCTCACTCCTTGCTCAAACCGGAAGTAGTAGGAAGTAGTAGGAAGCATCCTTCACAGAAGCCTTTAACTGGCTGACACGCCCCCTTATTAGATATCAGTTACTGATTGGACGCTGCAGCTGAGCGGACTGATGTGAAACCAGAGAACAGAAGAAGCAGACCTTAAAACAGACTTTAAAGGGTGCCTTGAAACAGACTATAAACAACGTCGGTATAAAGAGTCGGTAAACCTGGGATCGTTTAGAACCAAATATTGAGCATAAAATAAACACAGAGTGAAAAACTTCAGATTTGATTTGAGTCAATCTAACTAAAAATAAGTTAAGTGTCTGAACATCAAAAGTAGCAAAAATAAATTAATTTCTATTTAATTAAATTTTACTAAGACCTCTGGTTATTTCCCCTCTGAACTTTTATTACGAATGAATGAATGAATTCAGAGAGAGACACTTTTTTATTGTCATTTCATTCAGTCACATGTGAGGCTGATCATTATGAAGCGTCGGGTTTGATCAGCACAACATCATTTCTATTTTTACACGTGTGTGCAGACACAAAGCCGACTGACAGCCGATCCAGTGGTGATCAGCTGACGACACTTCGCGTGACGCTTTAGAGGAAAGGACGTCTCATGTCTCCTAATTCATATTTCCTTGTTTCCTCTCTCCTCGTCTGGTTAAGGTTGGTGAAAACTGCTGCTGGTTAAAAAAGCACTTGCAGTTTCCTAATGTTGTATTCTTATGACCCGAACTGTTATTGTGAAAATCACTCCTAGTTCACAGACCCACCTGCTGCTTCACCTTTGACCTTTAATGCTGGGCTAACTGTAGCTGTACACACAGTTTCCCTGTGCAATGAGGGCTTATTAGTGTCATTTCAGTCGTGCCAAAGCTAACTAGCATGATAGAGATGATGTATTTGTTCATGTTCCACAAACTGTTTGCATCTGTTCCATCAATAGAAGTCAGCATGTTACTTCACGTTCAGATTGGGAAGGGGCTTTTAATGGCGGCCAGAAAGTGTTGCTGTAAATATTTCAAATAGGTCAAAGAAACTTTTTTATGAGAGCAAATTGGCAGATGCATCCTGACACAGGGCGCGGTGCTAATTTCCCTGCTTTAGGATGAAACAGAAAAGCTGCCAAGTTCCGTCTGGATGTGTTTGTCTGTGTGTAACCACATGGCAGCTAAACAAACACAAACACTGAGGGCAAACTGCTGCGCCACATATCTGCTATCAAATATTCCCATGAACTAAATGAGGGAAGTACCTGTGCTGGAACACATTTCCTGTGACACCCGTTTACATCTTGGCACCGTTTATCAGGAGGTGAGATAACGGGGGAGGCGGCGAGCGGGGGGTGAGGCTGAGTGGTGATGACAGAGGAAAACAAACATATTTCCCAGCTCACACTGACTGCAGCGCTCTGATCGCCAGGTTTATATCAGAGAATTATTCTGTACTTCATGAAACGTTCAGGAAAAAAAAATCAGCTGCTTTATGAATTGATGTCCTGCCGGTACAAATGAACAAAGACGCAATACTATCACCGGCATCAAATGAACAACTTATTATCTAACTATTAAGTGCCAGCTGAGATGATGATGATGAAGTCAATGTTAATACGGTAAAGTTACAGCATGCTACAAGCAAGAATAAGGGAGATGCTCAGGGGATCACGCCTACATCTCAAGCCTTGATAATTTGATTTAATGGATGCTCCAACAGCTTCTTAAATGGGGACATGAAGCTTTTTTTGTTACTGATTCACTCTGGAAGAAGTAGATCGACAGTGACGTCATTGATTAGTTTGTGGATTATGCTGATTTCAAGACCCAAGTTTGGCTTTTAGGCCATCGCCATCTTGGTTTTTTGGAGCTTGAAGTGACCATATTTGGACGAGAGGGTGGACAGTGGATACACTGTAGCTGTGTCTCAATTCAGGGGCTGCATCCTTCGAAGGAGGTTGTTTACGAAGGACGAGTCAGTTATAGTCTGTGTAGACGCTACTGCGGAACTGAAATGAGACGGTCTGGTCTACAGAGGATTTCCTGTTTGCATCACAGGCTGTTCCCGCCCTTACCTTTGCGTCACAAAGCTCCGGTCGCCTAGAAACAGGTAGCTAGCTGGCCAACCAGCTAACATAACTAACGTCACATAACTTAAACTAGTCCTAGTTCTTTTTAACAATTGTTTTAACACTGATTACTGCAACTCCCTCCTGGCAGGCCTTCCTGCTCGCACTTTCAAACCTCTGCAGGTGATGCAGAACGCAGCAGCACGACTGGTCTTCAATCAACCCAAAACGGCACATTGTTCGTATCACTCCACTGTTCGTATCCCTCCACTGTTCGTATCCCTCCACTGCTTGTATCCCTCCACTGGCTCCCAGTCGCCGCTCGCATCAAATTCAAACCCTGTTGCTTGCTTACAAAACAGCAACAAAAACGTCTCCTACCTACCTGAACGCCCTCATCCAGGTCTACACTCCGTCCCGCCCACTTACGCTCTGCCAATGAAAGGCACCTGGTACTCCTAACTAAACTCTTGTCCTCAGTCGTCCCCCGGTGGTGGAACGAGCTACCAAACTCCATTCGGCCTGCAGAGTCCCTTTCACCTTTAAGAAGAAACGAAAGACCTAGCTCTTTATGAACACCTCTGACCTTAATGATACTGATGATGATGATGATGATGACATCGAGGATGTAGTTTATGCTGGCGAGGATTTTCATGATGATGATGATGACTATACTGACCTTGTGGATGTTGCTGATGATGATTATTATTATTTGAAAAAAAAATGATAATCATCCCAACACACTTCCTATCAGCAGCAGTGTCCGATCGCACTTGAAGCTGTTTGTTGGCTCTTACTGACTTCGTTCCCTCCTGTCTTGATCGTTGCTTGTGTTGTATTAACTCTCAGATGTACGTCGCTTTGGACAAAAGTGTCTGCTAAATGAAACTGCGGCATTGTAACATTTTAACATTGTATTCCTCAGACGTTTGAGAGTTCGCCATCACGTGTGAATTGGTGCACAATGAATCTCACAATGAATAAGTTTAGCTGCAAAGGATGCACCCGATGGATCCTTCATGGCCCGGGAAAAGGAGGATGCATTTGAAGGAGTTTTCGAAATGGGACAGCCTTTGACATGCCGTTGTGACGCCTTCAAATACGTCCTTCAAAGGACGAAGCCCCTGGATTGTTAGGTATCTATCCTTGTTGACGGGTTGTGTTGGTAGCAACTTGGCAATCACAGGTAGCCCCGCCCTAAATCCTCCCCTGCTTTCTGGTTTCTGTGACTCTAAGTGGCAGCATCATTTACTAAAACATCATTCTGTGACTTTGTCGTAAAGTTCTTTTTATCCTTTTTATTTGCCCAAACTGTCTGTTTCTCTGTTCTCTTCTATGATACAGGTGTGTGACAGACCCAGGAGGTGATTGGTGGATTGACCTCTAGCTCCAGGCTGTCAGAGGTCCAGCTTCTACGTAAACACCACGATGGCGTCGTTAGTTTTTCACTGAACAGTTTGAACACCTCCGTGTTCTTATGTCCTCCATATCTGTCCTCTACTCATCTCGCTGCGTGTCTCTGCAAGTGTCAGAACCCGTAACCTACAATGCACAGTTTCATGGCTTGTTTCCTGTATTTGGTCCTACTTCAAGTCTGTTTACGTTCTCACCAGAATCAAACCGGACCGTGGTTCGTCTGGAAACGGACCGAGACCCGTCTTTTCTAGGGGACCATGGTCCGGTTGTTTGGTCCGCAATCCGGAGTTCACACCACCTAAACGAACCCCACTGAGGGGACAAACGCTCCAGGGTTCGGTTCAGTCGGACTGAACAAGGCTGCTGTGAACCCGCCCCTTAATTGACTTGACTTATATGGACCGGCCACAGTAGTTTAGCCTCAGCAGATACAGTGTAGATATAAAGATGGCAAAGCTGTAAGAATGACAAAACGATCAGGTGTGTTCTTCCCAGTACCTGATTTTTTTTAACACTACAGCCTGGATGCGTCACATGACATGAGACTTAAGTCTTGGTAAACTTTAAAAGAACATCATCGTCGTCCTCCAAGACCGCCCTGTCACGTCCCTCTCCTGTATAGTTATTATAACCACTGTTGCCTTAGGAGCCGGTGATCCCCTGAAAGGTGCTTTCTCATAAATACTCTCCTCCTTAAATAAGATACACACTTCTCTATTATTTCTGTATTATCTTCCTGTGCTTTAATCTCAGTGTGCTGGCAGCAGGCCTCAGTGCAGACCCATCTCCTTCCTTCATAGACCCATATTTTCCCCCTGACTTCCCACCGTGCTCTTTCAGGTGGCAGGGGGAGCTGTCAGCTTCAAGAACACCCCGTCTGACCTGAAAACTCTGAAGAATCTCTTTCAGTCGGCTGAATCTCTGCCCTCCTCTGCTGCAGCCTCCCAGTCCCACCCACCACCTCCACCACCATGCCCCCCCCGCTCCTCTCTCTGCTGTCTGAAAACATCTCACTTCTATTCTGTTTGTTCCTGATTAGAATCAGCAGCAGTCTGTGAAGTTCAAAGTTCAGAACAATATTTTTTAGAAACAAAACCTCTCTGGAAATAATCGTGAACACACCCCGGTGCACCCCCCGCTTCCTCCTCAGACTGGATGTACAAAGTGGGGAGAAATCGGGGCTATAATACAAACAATAAATACATAATGAGGACAAGATGTTTGAAGTACCCTCTTCAGATCTGGGAGCTTACTGCTTAATGCATTCCTGGGTCTAGGTGTCTGCTGGTGGAGCTGCTGCCCCCCCTCTCTTTGCCGTACCTCATTTCTCCCCCCGAGCTGTCAGATTTACTTCCAATTAACGTATATCTGTTCCAGTCCAACGACTCAACACAAGCACTGCTGCCGCCGCCGCCGCTCCCAGCTCACAACTTCTCAAACTTTCTGCTGTTGCTATGGAGTCTGCCTGCTTCCTGTGAGCGGCTGATTGCCTGAATGTTGTTCAGCTCTCTGCTGGCAAATAAAGGCGGCTTCCTCTCCAAGGCTGGAGACACGAACAGCAGATTCTAATACTCAGAGCTGCACACGTTGCTTAGTTTAGTCACCGGTGTGATTCTTCCACATTCTGCACCTAAATTTAGCTCATTATTGATGCAACACTGTGTAGCAGGGTGAGCCAGTCCACCTTAAAGGTCAGCCCACCTTAAGTCAGTCTAATCAGGTGCTAATGACCAACAGGTGGAGCCCACTTTTGTTCCCCCTCATACAGACCAGTCATCCCTCAGGCGGCAGAGACACAGCTCTCAGCCCTGTGGTGAGTGATCTTTTATTTGCATGTCGTTTTGATGTTTTATGTCCACGTTCACCTTGACTGCAACCACACACCATTGGTTGTTTTGTGACTGATGGGAAAGAGGTGAATGTCTGTTCCTGCCCCAAGTGAGAGCTCAATGAACACATTTTCGACTCCAGGTAAAAAATGGTGGGCCCTATTTAGACGGCGGAAGGTGCACAGTTTAAAGCGTGCGGCGTGAGGTGATTTAGGGCGTGTCTGACGCACTTTTGCTCGTTACACGGCGCACAATCTGGGCGCAAACCAAGGTGCAAGGTGCAAAGAGGTTGGTTTAAGTCCCTGAATTATTAAGAGGCGTGTTATCAGCATAACATGACCAATCAGAGTGTCAGCTCTCATTCCCTTTAAGAGCCCAGTGCTCATTTAAAAACCAACACGCCCATGGGCGCTAACGGTGGCACAAGTTTACTTGCTATTTACACAACGTGGGCGCTGGGCGTGAAAATGACGACTGCGCCGGGTGGAAGATAGCAATGACACTTGCGCTGCGTGCTTTGGCGCTTTGCGGTTGAGTGTTGTTGGCACTTTATCCTTTATCTTTAATTGGGTGTGGGTGATTTCACTGTCTCTACTTCCTCATTGTTTTTAACAATGACTGTCTGAATCGGTTGTACCCTTCAAACCCTGGTCACAAATGTATTGATCTTCAGGGGAAATTGGGTGTTCGGGAAACATACAAGTAAAAAAGCAGATTAGAGATGAGAAATCAAATCACATTACAACAAAGCAACAACATTCAAGGCTGACAAATGAATCCAAAGCTGCAGTTCCTCTGGTGTCCACTTGAGGCTGTCTCCAGCAGTGAGTCAGTCCCCATAGAGCCCCATGTTAAACTTTACAGCAGAAATAAACATGTTTATAGCCTGGTACAAAAAACAGTATGGGTCTCTATAGCTCATTTCTCTCTTAACTCAACTGTACGGGGAGAATCTTTATACAACTCACCTGTTTACATTATACTAAGGCTTAAAGTGATGCATCATTAGGGGCGTGGCCTCTTTGAGTGACAGGTGGGAGCTGCTAGCTGTCTGCTAGGTGTCCCCTCAGCTAATTCAGTCACTGAACGTAACCTCTGGGCCGTGTTTGTGCTGTTGGAGCGTTTTGGAGATTTGTTCATGTAAATATCAGACAGATAATCTGTGTGTGCGCTTTATTGGACTAACACGTCCAACACGTCTGACACACTGTTTTTACATGCAGTCACATTATTTTATTTACATGTTGCATGGAGTCTGCAGAGAAGACAGCTGGTGGTATTGATGAGAAGGCCAATAGGGGTGTTTAACCCCCACCACGCTCCCGAGATGTGGGCGAGTGAGAGGAAGTTTCAACAATCTCTCTTTTTTCTTTGTTTAGTAAATAAACAACTCCAGTCAGCGACCACCGCAAGTATTACCTTATTAAAGCACTTTGATTTGCTTTGTGTATGAATGGTGCTCTATAAATACATTTGCCTTGTTATGTGGAAAACAGTCTAACTGGCTCAGTAGCCTGCAGATGAATTTCCTGTAGACATAGACTTTATAATTCTGTGAGCTCATTCTGTGCAAACCCCTCGTTTCTCTCTAGCTCCACAGTCTTGTCCAAATATGGTCACTGCTGATGGTGTTCTTATGCTGGCCACGCCCATTATTTAGACAGTTTATGGTTTTGTGGTAAATTTAGCTGGTGACTGAACCCATGTTAGATAAACCACGCCCACTTCTGTGTCCTGAAAGCCTCGACAGCTACATTAGTTTGAAAAATAAGTACATGATAGGAACATCCTATTCATCTGTCTGACATTATGTTCATTTGAAGGAGCCGGGAGAGAGAGTCCAATAAGTTCTGTAATCTTTCCAAACAGATTATTCAACAAGCTCAACTCCTCTTACAGAGCTACTGGTTGGTTGGTTGTGTAAATACGAGCAGGAAGGCAAAGTTTGAACTTTTCCTTAAGCTTGATTTTTTCATTCTTCTCACAAACACTCTGTTATTTTTCATGTGAATGACCAAGTGTAACACCACACTGTGAGGAGGACTGTCTGAAGCCTCTTAGTCGCAGGCTTTGCCACCCAATCTGCGAACGTGATCATCCAGAACAGCTGTAAACACGTTGGCCTTCAGAGATGATCACTTACACTTTGAAGGTGTTTTAAAAACTTCTGGATGGACTTTTTGCTTTTATGAACCTGACAGAATTTATCCTAAAAATAAGTTATTCACCTCTCACATCCTGCATTCTTCCTCCAATGACACAACCAGCATCAATCAGGGGGTGAGCTTTCCGCTCACTCACCCTTGATGAAGGCTCCTTGATGGGGTCTTATCACCAAAGACCTTGCACATTTCTCATCCTTATCTTGCACATTTATCCTGATAATGAAGTCGCTCCTAATTGGAATGGTTTGAGGGCCTCCTCCTGACTCTTGCTCATTAGACAAAACTTCTACTTGCAGATGTGACAACTTCCTGAACACATTTAAACCTTCCTGAGAAAGAGGCAGATCTGACACAGTCGATATTGTAATATAAGTTTTAGCTTCGGGAATGAAAATAGTAACAGGGCATCGGGATCAAAAGCATTAGGACGCTCAGATAAGGAACAATGGAATCGAGCTGATTTTGTAGCTGACGCTCGATCGCATCGCGTGCTGTTAGGACACTGCTTTTATGAGGAACCTTCTTGAGAGCAAATAAAAATAAAAACACCTTCAGAGGATAATGGTGAATGAGGCCCAACGCGTGTTTAAAGCGAGCAGTGTTGCTGTACAATCAAGGCAACATGTCAGTGTTTTTATTGAGGCTTTACCCTCTGACTCCATAATGAGGAAATCATCCAAAAACTTATAGTGCATGCCTTTAAATGTGAAATATAGAATTATCTTTAACCTTTAATTAAACTCTCTCAGAATGACTGTATATGAATCGTAAACAGTGCACTCATTGAAGGAGGAAGGACTGTCAGTAAAATGGTTGTGTAATCACTGCTGGTAACTGTGTCTCTGAGCAGACAAAGGAGTCTTTCCAATCTCCTCTAAACTAATACATCATTCATTTCAAATGCAAGAGCTTCATTTCATAATCCTCCTAATATTCCTTTCAGCATCCGCTCTCTATCTGCGGCAGTAAAGGGGGAAAATGATTTGAATTAATCAATTAAAATTGTAAAATGATAAATTTGATTTTCCTTGCTTATCATAATTAAACATTCCCCTTGTCAATACTGTCCTGGCTCACATTGTGGGAGTCATTTAGTGGCGTTTGGAATTATTATTGAACCCAAATTAATCTTGTGAGGCTGCAGAGGATGGCTGTGTATAATGTACTCTGAAGGCTTTTAATCCAGTTTAATGTAAGTCTGCCTCTCCTCTGTCGGGGACTGCTGTCACAGAGAACAAAAGGGAGTTAAACAGAGGACTGGGACGGCACACGGAGCATATTAATGTTATTACCTGTGATGTTTAATTCATTCACACTGATGTGCTGCATCACAGTCACATTATCTTATCTCACAAATCCAAATGTGTCGACACTAAATGACTAACATCACTTTTAATTTGTTCCTCAGACGTTTAGTTTCAAACCAGTGAATTTAAGAATTAAAGATTTATGTACACATTTATTTATAATGTGAACATCTGAACCAGATGCAGCTTTGTCTCATGTCTTCTTTTAGTTTAAGAAATAAAAAAATAAAAAGTCATTACAACCATTTTGATAAAAGCTTTTATGAAAGAGGCTGATCACACTTCTGTGTGAAAACCTGAGGCCTTGTGTTGGGTGTTTGGCTCACTGTTGTTTGTTACACTTTATGTCAATGAGATTATGATGACTCTTTGAATGTCCTTTTTTATTTTGCACATCGGTCGACCTACGGAAGCCCTAAGCGGACACGCATCCATACATTCTATTTACTCTGTTTACCTGTGATAACGAGTCCTTTCAGTTGTTTTCTTGAGATTTCTCGTATTTATCTTGTTATCTCGAGATATCAAAGCTGGTTTTCTCGTGGTAACAGGATAATTTTCTGTCGATGTAGTTAACAGACCAACAGGCTGCTCACTGTGATACAGAGCAGGACATGCCATGCTGCCATCGCCCCCACACTAACGAGGTAAGTTGAGCTTCCTTCTGTGTTTGTTTTGTGCTCTTGCAGCTCTGAGGGTACGAGTTATGATCATCTGATGTTACAGTGCAGTGTTGTTATCTCGAGATAACGAGATTATTAAGTCGAGATCTCGAGAACTGAAATGACTCGTTATCAAAGGAAAACTGAGTACATAAAATGTATGGATGAATGTCCACTTGGGGCTTCTGTAGGATCTAGTGCTACAGGCACACCTAGACGTAGACGTTAGACGTAGATGTTAAAGCCAAACTAAAATGAGACGATCTGGTCTACCCTTGCGTCACCAAACGTTGCTCCCGTCACTTAGCAACAGATAGCTAGCGGGCTAACTAGCTAGCATAACTAACGTCGCGTAACTTAACCTCTTATTTTAAAGATAATTTGTTTCATTTCGTTTTCTTAAACATGTGTAGCACTAGCTATTTGATTGAGTTAAAAACAAAAACTTTTACATTTTAAAGTTTATTCCTCAGCCGTTTAAAAGTCCGCCATCTCGTTTTAATTACCGCACAATGCATCTCGGGATACGATGGGCTGCGAAGGACGCACCCAATGGATCCTTTGCAGCCGGGGAAATGGAGGACGCATTTGTCGGCCGCATCAGACCCAACCACTGCACCACCGTGCAGCCCCATCCTGCATCCTTCCTTCACTAACAAAACCAGCGTCTAGACTCCATCAGGGGGTTGGCTTTCGGCACCTTTAAGAGGTCTTATCACAAAGGCCCTGCTCATTTCTCACCTCCTTGTCTCTCCTGATTGAAATGGTTTGAGGGCCTCCTCCTGACTTTTCCTCCTGTGACCCTGGACTCAATGACAGCACAGCTTTTTAAAACTGACACAATCTATGTCGTAATATCACACGCTCAGCAATGTTGTTATTTGATCAGAGAGTCTGATCACTCCAGTTTCTTAGAACATATAGACAAACTCTTCTTTCATTACTAAACAATCAGATTTTACCTGCAGATCAGACAGTATTGGTACATCTCACCATCGCTCAGACTCTGCCTGTGTTATTACCTGCAGCACTGAATAATCCTAAAATAAAGGAATGTTAATGTGCAGGCGAGTGCATCATAATGAGCCGCATATGTAAGTGCTTGAGTGCGTCTGCAGACTGTGATGCCTGTTGCCATGGTTTCAGGTGTGACAGCGTGGTGATTTGGAGGTGGTGGGAGTGAATGAAGCCTTGGCTGGAGTCTCGCTTCACAGGAAGGTGCTTGGCATTTGAAGGGCAGGAATAATTCAGGCTACATGAGTCGAAATTGGAAATCTAAGAGACTGTGAACATAGCTGTCTGTCTTTGTGTCAAAACTGGAACACTAAGTACTGAGAGGTGTTGTTTCACTGGGTTTTTCTCTCTAAATTTGTGGAGTGATGAAGGTTTTATGGAGGAGTTTAAAACAGGAGCACATCACATTCATGTTTTTAATGTTGTATTTAAGGCTTTTTTATTTCTCTTGAGCATTTGTTGTTGAGTTTCATGTATCTTAAAGGCTCATCTAAGGGCGGATGCTGTGCACCATCAGTTTACTTGCTTTATACTTGTCCCTTTACAAATGAACATTAAAAACATGTCTCAAATAAAGGTTTGTTTATCAATCTCATCCCAAGCCTCCAGCCCCAGCTCACTAACCCTGGGCCTTGGGCCATCGTCCAGACATCTACCAGGTGTCCTTAGACTTTTCCTTCTTTTCCCACCTGACTGCCCCACGCAAACACACACCTGTTCATAAGGGGCCCATTCATACTGAGACTCTTGTGCACCAGGCTATGAGATTTGTTTTATGGGTGTATCAGAAGTTTCACCCGTAGACTGATTAAGTACTGGGCGCAGCCAACCCTAACCCTCACCCTCTAGTTTGTTTACTGCATTTTTGAATCCTCAATTTCAACATTTTGGCTGCGGCCATGTTGACTTTTTGGAGCCAGAGGAGAAAATATTTGGACAACAGGGTGGAGCTATAGAGGAGGGACGCAAACACCAGCTCATCAAAGATATAACATCTACGTCCATGGCTATTTCATTAGCTGTCTAATTAGTTAGAACATAATCATAACCCCTGAATGAGATTTTATTTGTGGCGGTAGCTGTGACCAAAGTAGGGGACTCAACACTTCACATGGCCGGTGATAGAGCGAGCAGCATGCAAACAAAACAAACAAGGTTACTTTGAAGAAGCGGTCTTCTCATCACTGCTCTCCGCCGTCTCCTCTGCAGGGAAAGCAACAACAGTCCTGACTCCCTGCACGGGTCGCCACGAATAAATCACTGTATGACAAACAGTGAACGAGCTAACAAGCAGGTATGGTGAGCACAGACACTGAAAGCTGCTAATCAGTGCTAACATGTTAATAAGTGTAAAAACAGTGTGTCAGACGTGTTGGACGTGTTAGTCCAATAAAGCGCACACACAGATTATCTGTCTGATATTTACATGAACAAATCTCCAAAAGGCTCCAACAGCACAAACACGGCCCAGAGGTTACGTTCAGTGACTGAATTAGCTGAGGGGACACCTAGCAGACAGCTAGCAGCTCCCACCTGTCACTCAAAGAGGCCACGCCCCTAATACTGCATCACTTTAAGCCTTAATATAATGTAAACAGGTGAGTTGTATAAAGATTCTCCCCGTACAGTTGTCATGAAGAGAGAAATGAGCTATAGAGACCCAAACTGTTTTTTGCACCAGGCTGTAAACCCCTTTCTCAGCATCACTTTTAGATTTAACTCAGAAGGCTGTAAAAAGTCCCAAATGTGTCCATATAGATTGTAATGGTAGGCCTACATCATCTTCAGGGATTATTTCCTGCTGGAGTTATTAATTTCCTCCTGTGGAGTCAGCTGATTGACAGCGAGCTGAACTGAACATCATGCTCTGATATTAAAACATTAAACCTCAACGCCGTGAAACAAAATGACAATATACAAGGTTTGACAGAGCTGAATGAGGTCTTCATGTCTATGTGATGGATGCTTCGGCTTTGTGAAGCTGGTTCTCATAATTCAAAGTGACGGTGAATGGAAACAATCCTGAGCTCTTCTAATTGAAAGCAGGAGCCATTAAGCAGAAAGGAAGGAGATGTGTTAATTAGTTAGTTCAGCTTTATTTATTCAGGATTTCTGACTGACATCAATATCTCTTTTAGAGAATCACACACACACACACACACACACACACACACACACACACACTATCTCTGTTTAAAATGAATGTGTCTTTAAAGACCGACTCCAGTCATGTGTTAAAACATATAAAATGCTCTGCTTGAAATAATAAATTGTGAGGTTTTTTTGCAAAATAAGTTTAATTATCTTGTAAAAATCCTCCCAAGGCATCTCCTCCTTCTCCCTCATTAAAAATTCCTCAATCTGCACACTTCCAACCGCCCCCTCCGTCGCGAAAACAAAACACGTCTCTGTTCTCTCGTATCGTTAACAGGCAACTTGTTGAAACTTAGCAGCTTGAAATGTAGTAATCAGTAGTAGTAACGTTAACGTTAGTAGTCAGCAGTGAGTTTGACAATGACGCTTACAGCTGGCTCGCACATCACCTAAGTGGTTGCCATAGGTTACACATAATGATATGCATAGCGTCATCCCGTCCATTAACGGGATTGGCTCCTTAGGTTTGTGACGTCTCAAACCTGCCAATCAGAACACGTGTTGTTCAGCCTGTCCTTGGTACACTGCAGGTTAAAAGCAGACAGGCCCAGCCATGGAGATGATGCTGATGTTGTCCCTGATATGTCTTGTAGCACATGAAGAACACCACATGGAGATGTTTACAAGGTTAGACACTTGAAGCGTTATTTTAGCTGCATCAGAACCGCAGTTTCTCTCCTGGACTGCATTTCAGATGTAACTGTAAACTGTAGGTAAAGGTAACTTAAAACAGAGGGTGGTTTAGTGGCATTACAGCTCGGTAATAACATGGTATTCATGGGATGATAGCTTGAAAATAAAGTGGTAATAATGAAGTTATACCATGTAGATACTAAAGGAATAAAAAGGAAAAAGCTTGGTATTAACAATAAGTATATCTGTGGATTATTACACTGTAATTTTAGGCATTAAGGAAAATAACAGAAAGAGTTATAATGGGGACACACACTGTAGTAATATTTGGGTAACATTACGGTTTCCTGCTGACAAAAAATAGTTAAAAATAGTAATTGCTTAATAACCTCATTAATGTCAGCCTGATTAAGTGGAGAGGTTTGTCCACCAATCAGAAGATTAGCCATAGAATCCCCATCTCCACGTCAAGCGTCCTCGGGCAGATACTAAACCCCACATAGCTTCTGAAGGCTGTGTCATCGATGTGTGATCGTGTGTTTGAATGAGTTAATCCTCGAGTTTGGGATATCGCTGCCGCCATGTTGGTTTTCTGGGGCCAGAAGTGACTATATTTCCGGTCTTCTCATCACTACAGTCCTGGCCAATGAATAAATACATGTATGATTAATCACTGAGCAGGCTAACAAGCCAGGTATGGCGAGCACAGTATACCTGCAACTTAGTGCTAAAATACAATAATATATTCTAGAATACTAGAATTTAACTCACCGAAAAGCTGGAGCTCAGACGTCCTGAGACGAGAGACAGATTATTTGTCGAAGTAAAGTTCAGTAACTGTGTGGCCGTGTTGAAACCTAGCAGACAGCTAGCAGCTCCCAACTGTCACTCAAACAGGCCACGCCCCTAATGCTCCATCACTTTAAGCCTTAATATAATGTAAACAGGTGAGTTGTATAATGATTCTCCCCGTTCAGTTGTCATGAAGAGAGAAATGAGCTATAGAGACCCAAACTGTTTTTTTGTACCAGGCTGTAAACATGTTTATTTCTGCTGTAAAGTTTTAACATGGGGCTCTATGGGGACTGACTCACTGCTGGAGACAGCCTCAAGTGGACACCAGAGGATTTATGCACTCCCCCAGTGGCTTCATTCTTCAACACCGAGGTTGCCTCTTGGTGCTGCCGCTGCAAGATCCATTATTGATAGTTGGCAGTGATATAATAAAAGTAGCACTGCACCAACAAAGGAAGAGAAGAAGAAGAAGCCTCCGAACTAGCAAACATGGTTTAAACAATGGTGGTTTAAAATATTCAGAAATCTTTGTTTGTTCTGAAGAAGAGCCCTCAGGGCCCCTTTAAGGTTGTAGGAAAGATAACAGCTCAGGTTAAATGCATTCCTCATTACAGTTAGGAAACCTTCATCACAAAGTTTAAAGGTTTGCTGCGGTTGGTTAACCCTGCACTGAACCTGCATCATTCTCACCCAGTTAACCATGGCTGGTTGTTTGGCATCCTGACACAGTTACAGGCCTTTTTATATCACTGCTCCCTCCATCACTGCTGGTCCTCAGCTTTGATCTGACGTTCACCATATACATCAGTACTAACACATTGTGTAGTGGAATGCATTCCTCCTTTCTTGTTAGGATCCTTCTCTCCACTGTAATTATTTCATCCAGTTATCACAGCAGTGAAGACCAGCTCCTATTATGAGCCTCATTGATCTGCAGAGGAGACAATATGTGCTGGATTACAGATGGCGTTTTGAGTCTATTCAAATAAAGACACTGCTGCTCTGCTGCAAACACAACAGTCAGCACAGTCAGGTAACATTTGTACAGCAGGAGCTGTAACACCCTGTGACAGTAAACTATCTGCTCTGTACTCATTTCTTCTCTGTATCAAACAGTAATTAACTGAATGCTATAGTAGAAGGGTTAGTGTTTGTTACACATCCCCTCTCTTTCCCCTTTTATTGCTTTGTTTAACAAAAGCTTTGTGAGCACATCCAGCAGGTCGGATCTCTATTTCTTCAAATAGTATTCCATTAGAGAGTCAGGAAATGCAATTATGTTTGCTGTGACACTGAGCGAATAATCATCTTGAATATAAAAATCATATTATAAAGTTAAGAGCTGCTTTTTTTATTCTAATTTACATCATATCAAAATAACAAACAGTAAGCCTTACTGTCGCTGACTTTATGTCAATGGCAAGTCAGACCACGCACACGACAAACACTGCAGCTGTGTCTCAGCCTTCAAAGGACAGAGGATTTCCTGTTTGCGTCAGCAGCTGCTCCCGCCCTTACCCTTGTGTCACAAAGTGCCGCTCGTGTCGCCCAGCAACAGGTAGCGAGCTGGCTAGCTAGCTAACATAACTAACGTCACGTAACTTAACCTCTTATTTTAAAGATAATGTTTCAAGGCCCCGATTGTTATTTTAACATTTGTATCTCTAGCTATTTGATTGAGTTGAAACCAAAAACTTTTACATTTACAGTGTATTCCTCGGCTGTTTAAGGGCGCATTCATCAAGTTTTGATGCGCGGGGGAACTGCTCTCTGATTGGTCAGGATTTCCACGTGGGAAAACTCCCTGAAGTAAACAAAGCAAGAGAGCACACTGATCGATCACACTCAACATGATCGCACACTTCAATCTTTGTTGTCGGAGTTGTCGATCAGTTCCATCTCCTTTGAACAGTTTGAACACCTCCGTGTTCTCGTGCATTTCCACAGCATTTGTGAAATTGTTTGGTCAGCTCATATTTCTATCTCCTCATTGCTCCCCCACGTCTGTCCTCTACTCATCTCGCTGCGTGTCTCTGCAGTTTCATGGTTTGTTTCCTGTATTTGGTCCTACTTTAAGTCCGATTACGTTCTCACCAGAATCAAACTGGACTGTGGTTCGTTTGGAAACGGACAGACACCCGTCTTTTCTAGTGGACCATGGTTGTTTGGTCCGCACCAGAGTTTCATTCCGGCGATCCCACCAACGAAACGAACCGCACCGAGGGGTTTGGTTCAGTCGGACTAAACAAGGCTGGTCTTGTTTGAATTGGCGGGCAATGAATCTTGGGATACGTTGGGGCGTGAAGGATGCACCCGATGGATCCTCCATGGCCCGGGAAAAGGAGGACGCTTCTGAAGGAGCCTTCAAAATGGGACAGCTTTTGACGTGCTGCTGTGATGCAATCTGCCTTCAAATACATCTTTGAAGGACACAGCCCCTGAATAGGGACACAGTTTATTTGTTTTCGGTCATCAAAATAAATGTTGCATTTCCACCTCTGCTTTGTACCACACAGATATTTGAACATTTTTACTGTTGGTCACAGTTTGATTATGGTTAGAGAAAGCTCATACTTTGGGACGAAATAAAAATATTTATTCTCATTACAGACCCCCAATCTGAGCAGATGTTGATGGTAAAAAATAAGTTTTCAATTTTTCCAGTGTAACTTTCTGATGGTCAGTTTAAGAACTTTAATTTGAAAACCTGCATCATGACGGTTCTGTTCAGGCTCTGTGGTCGTCCTCGTGTCTGCTGCTGATTAAACCTGCATTTATAAGAATAAAGTGTTCTGTTGGCAGCAGGTTTAAGTCATACATGAATCTGATTGTTACGATAAAGGTCAAATTTCCAACACTGAAGCAGAACCCGTTTTTCTTTCAGCTTCAACAGTATCCATTTAGTATTGTTTTCGACATAGTTACCATGACGACTGTAATGACTGTTTTCTGGCTTCCATCCACTTGTCATTCATTGCTGGTTAACATGTAATTCAGATTTTATTGTATCATCAGGCCCGTGTTTCTCTCCTCTGCAGGCTTGTTGTGCGGGTGTGTCTGCTGCCTCCTCACCATGCCATTAGACTGGCTGCTTCACGGAGGTGACGACTGTAATTTTCCCCCCACCTCTCTCTGTTTGCACTCTCTCAAACACTCAGCGGCTGAAAATTGCAGTTGGAACACAATGATGTGATGTGACTACTGATGCCCCACAGCTTCCCTCCACCAGGACTCCTGCTGTTTGTCTCAGATGGTTGATGGTCGGATGAGTTTCCCTCTTAAATCTCCTGCAGGCTGCACAAACCTGTGCTGCTGTTTATACAGCATGTGCAAGTGTAACAGTCTATATGTCAACGTATTATTAATACTATGAGATTAATTATTACACATGAGGAGGAAACTGCTGAGAAGATTTACAGAAGATGGGTTCAGTGCTGCCAGATTGCTTTTAGCCGCAAACAGGATTCAGATGAAGTTGTTCAGTAGCAAAGGCAGCTCAGGCTCTCTGAGCGTGTTTCAGTGACACCTGCCTCCCTCTCACTCATCTCCCAACCCCACCGTGTCTTCATCTCTGCCGGTGTCAGAGTCCAGTTCAGCATCACTGTACATATTCTGGCTACTGTAACGTTAACGTGACTCCCTGCCGTCAAAGTCACCACCATCATTCCCCACTGGTTCCCCTCCCCGGCCCGGCCCTGACAACTCCGAACTCCCGGCGGTCTGAGCTCCTTTGCTAGTTTGAGGAATGAACACTGACACACCTCTGTAAGAGTTAGTGAATAGTAGCCTACTGCTAGCTGTACAGCTAAGTCATATCTTGGCTAACAGAAGCTACACTTAGCTCTTCCTCTCAGCTAAAACACCGAGCGCCCTCACAGGCCTGAAACACTTCTGTTGTCTTGACTGGATTGGATGCGCACACTTTGCTTCCTCTGATTGGATGGTCAGTGGACAACGTGGAGGCGAGCTAATTGGCTGGTTGGCTGAGGCGTAAAGAAACTCACAACTGGTAGCTTGTAACTTCAGGTTCACACATGCACATATAAATGTGTGTGATTTTATGAACTCTCAAAGTCCACAAACACAAAGAGTTTCTACAGCTACGAAACCTTTTTTCAGATTAGCTAATCTTTTCCATGAGCACAAAATAGTTCTACACCTGCAAAACAAATTGACAAACTTGAATGTGTGCAGACACCTTTTTTAACACATTCACAAACGTAGATACTTGCATGCAATTTTTTTCACATGCACACAAAACATGAAATTCAACTGAGCTGTGAAATTATTTGTGAACATTTTGCGAGCTCAGAATAATTTTCACCTTTCTTTGACCCCATACTGTAGCGCCGGTAAGTTGGTAAGTGTCTTCTCGATCCATTCAAATAATATGAAACAGACCAGGGCCCAGAGTAATTGAATGGGACACGGATCCAAATCCCCATACAGCAACGAGGACTTTATGTGGTGGGGGCGGGGCTTGTCTCCTGTGCTCCTGTCTTCAGGCTTAACGAGCAGGTGAACTGTTCCACAAGGTTTTTTTTTAGTTGAAAAGCATGAACACGTTACCCTTCATCAAAATGATTTCTGTCTTTCTTTCGCTCTCTTTCAAACACATTCATCTGTCACACATAAAAGAAGAATCCTTCACATTTTAGGTAGATGTGAAGGTCTATACCAGCTGTTCTAACCAAGTGTTTGGCTGAACTGTGCAAACAGAGTGGAGTCCTCCAGGATTTAACCTGTTCCTACCACGTGGAGCCCACGAGCAGCTGATCTTACAGGGAGTTGTTGCTAGAATGCACAGCAGCACTTCTGCCAGCATGGAGGGAGAGATTATTGTGTCATTATCAACAGTATGGAAATTCAGAGCCTCCTCCCTGGGGATGCTTGATGCGCTTGTCTCCTCCATTAGCGCTACAAAAGGTAACCTACAATTAATTGGCATCGAGAGTTTGCATATTTATAATTCTGTATCTCAGTTTGACCAACATCTCCTTTCTTAGAATAAAGTTGTGGTTATCTGACTATGGAAGGATTAATTAGATAATATCAGAGGTTAAAGTATTAGTAGCTAAACTAATGCAGTGTTGCAGGCTGAAATATCATGGGTGTAAGCTGACATTGTGTACTTTGCTGTCCCTGTTTAGGCTACAACACGGACTGCAGACCTTTATGTGGCTAAAGCATTTTCAGTTCCTGAAACGTGGAGAGAAGGAGGTGGTAATTTAGCTGTGATTATATACCAAGGGGCAACCTCCGGGGCCGAAAAATGAAGCCAATGCAGCAGTGACAACAACTGCAGTTCCTCTCTTGTCCACTTGAGGCTGTCTCCAGCAGTGAGTCAATCCCCATAGGGCCCCATGTTAAACATTACAGCAGATATATTTACAGCCTGGTACAAAAAATGAGGGACCAAACAGGGGAGTTCGACAACCAGGGGATATTTCAGTACCTAGATGGTTTAATGCTTCAGAGCTGGGAGTCCAGGGAGGACAAAGACAGTCAGTCCAGGTCCGGGCCAACTCACTTGTATATTCCCTGTTTTCACACTGGCCTCTTTCGGTCTCCAGCTGTGTTCACTGGGGGACTGTTGATCCTGTTCCATTGCCCGCTGGCCTGGCTCTGGTTCTGGTGCCTGTTCCAGTGCCAATCCCCCACAGCAACACTTTCCTGATGATTGAACTGGGGGAAACTGTCCAACTAGTTTAGTAACAGACTACACAACAGGCATGACTACAATTACAATGCAAATGGCCAAGTGTGTAAAGCGTGGGATGGATGCTGAGATTGAACTACTTATTTTTAAGCTCTAATTTTTACTACTTCTGTCAGATTTAGTTGAACAGCCGAGTTCAAAACCGTCCCTCTTAGTCGCAGGCTTTTCCACACAGTATTCGAGTGTGATCATCAGAACAGCTGTAAACACTTCTGCCAGAAGAGGTTATCAGACGACTCTTCAGCCAGCTGCTGTCTGCTTTGTTTCAGGCAGAACGATACCTTCATAACTCCAGTTACCTTTGCTCCAGTTATTAATTCAAAGATTGAACCCAACCAGCAATTTTCAAGGAATATAAAAAAACTGCAGGATTGGCCGTGGATACAGCTAAATGATTTTAATGCCCCACTTGACATTTCCTCTTGAGGCAAACTTCCACCTGCAGATGCAACATACATTCGACTGGCCCTCAATGTAGCCCCTAAGTTCAGCCTGTCTGAGTAAGCCATTTAATGTCCTGCCTCAAGTTTTCAAGAAGCTCACTGAGGGGCATCAGCAGCAGAACTCAGTTCTTACAACCTCAGAGAGCAAGGCTGGAAAACAGAGACATGAAGAGTAGTCTGGAGCAGACGCGGCAAAATGACCCTTTGGGTGGACTGGAACATTCCTGCCACCCAAAGGGTGGCTTTGAAGCCAATAATCAAACAGTGGTCTACTCTCATTATGAAAGAGTTGTCTGTGGGGTTAAAGGAAGTGTTTTGCTTTCTCTGTGGACATTACAAAAGGAAGTTATAACCTTTGCTCAGCCCTCGCTCCTCTTCAGCTCAGCCTCTCCTCTAAACACGGTCATTTCTGGCTCCAAGAAAAACAAAATGGCAGCAGCTTCAAACAGCAGTTGATAAAACAATGGGTGGTGTCATGGAGGATATGGATGTGTTGTATGAAGCATAGAGCAATATCCATTGTCATTTACTCATATAGTGCCATAACAGCACTGTGCTGATTGCCAGGTAGTCACCCTGCTATCTTCTCTACATCCTCGCTCCAGGGGTCATGTTCATATCACTTCTGGAACAGCATGTTCACTGCTACCAGACACTTTTTGGTCACTAACCGCCTGCATGAAGTCTGGAGTTTCCCTGTGCTTTAGGAAGTCATTGATCACATTCCCTGTGAGCCGTTTTCATGTCTGAAAGCAGGAAGTGGTGAGCTGGCCTTCATCTGCACCCAGATCTTCTCCTTCCTGCCTCCAGCAGTCAGATACAGAGAGCTTCAGGGTTTCTTTGGGACAGCAGATCCATCTCACACTGCTCAAGGTAACCAGTGTAACAGAGGACGCTCAGGATCAGGGCTGCACTGAGGCTACAGATGGAAACAATGAACCACCTCTGTGGGTCAAACAATTGACTGTTCTTTTTTCCTCACAGCAGAGGTCTGATTCATTCCCTCCTCTCTATACAGATAACACTCGGAAATTACAATCTCAAGGTCCCTCAGCATCCTGAGTACGAGGAATGAAGTGAGTTCAAAATGAGGAAAAAAAACATCACAGTTTTTAATCTTCCTCTCTCTGAGCTGAGCTAAACTTTAAGAATGGTGCTCAGTAAAATCAATATGTTAGATATAAAACTATTCTCTGTGTTCACCATGTTCTTGTGTTTCAGATACTCAGGCCTGATGAGGCCATCGCACAGGCCGGGGGGGGTCTGGCACCGTGTGGCTCATCCTCTTTCTTTCCACACTGATCGTCATCTATGAGTCAGCATATGGCCCATCTCTCAGTGATATCTTCAAAAAAACGTTCACGTTTAAATTCACGTGAGTACAGTAAACCCTCAGACTGTCTGCACTGTACACTGTAACAGTAGTTTAAGTTTTCAGCAGCGGCCGCCTCCTCACTGACCTGTATGTACATCCACTGAGCTGCAGAGGAGTGACAGCTGTATTTTTCATGTGCTCTGATGCTGACTAAGACAGAGTTAATATTGTATGGGCCCATGTGGGGACCTTAAAGTGCTCTCCAGCTGTCACTTAGAGCTACTCGGGCATTAAGTCACAGTAGTGGTCTCACCCTACTCCCGGCTAAATGAACTGTAGTACTTTACATTCACGGACACATACATTTCAGTAAGTGTGTTTTTCACCACAGGAACCAGCTATGTTAAGAAACAATAAATACTGCATGGAATACTGTGTTTCAGGTCTGGTTAACCTGACAGGCTGCAGCACCTCGTTAGTTGCCAATCAGTTAAAAAGCATCTGTGCAGCTTTTAGCCGACATAAACACAGACACAGGTGGTTAGAGCTGTCGCCTCACAGAAGGTTCCTGGTTTGAATCCCGGTTCAGACATAGTGGGCCTTTCTGTGTGGAGTCTGCATGTTCTACCCGTGCATGCGTGGGTTCCCTCCAGGTACTCCGGCTTCCTCCCACAGTCCAAACACATGGTCGTTAGGTTCATTGGTGACTCTAAACTGCCTGTAGGTGTGAATGTGAGCCTGAAAGGTTGTCTGTCTGTGTGTGTCAGCCCTTGAATGGAGACCTGTCCAGGTGTAACCCCGCCTCTTGCCCAAATGACAGCTGCTCCAGCCCCCTGTGACCCTGAACAGGACAAGCGGTATAGATAATAGATGGGTGGGTGGTAACACAGACCACCGTTTCCAAAAGCATTTGGCTCAGATGATCATACAACAGAATTTATACACCTTCTTAGGATAACTGGTGTTTCCCAAAACTTTTCCTATTGAAGACGCAACCTGCAGAATTCCCCCAGACAGATATATGAATAAAATCCACGTTCAGAGTCTACACCATCATCATCCAGAGGCTCACAAATCTCTGTTAATTTCAACTACTTTCTCAGGAACTGTCAGGAGAATTTTGATGCTGACAGGCTTGTGGGACACAACCTCCTGCTGCGGGACTCATGGAGTAGGGAGGGCCGCCCCACATTTCCCCTCCCGTTAAGTTTCTCTGACGTCATCAAGGCCGTCAAAGTCCGACCATGTCCGGGGGGGAAGCTGCTGACGGTATTAACATGTATTGCCTTTATGTGTGAGCCCTTAGGCTAGATTAGTTGTGGTGCATTTAAGTACCATGGGATGTATGACTTCTATATCTGTGTTATTTTTGTGTTTTAAGAATATTTGGGGGCCGAGCCCCGCAGGGAGGATGGTTAGGGCCGGGGGTAGGACATTGGAGATGTATGCCTCTGTGTATCTCTGAGGGACGATGGGGAGAAAGGTCAGTGTGGTAAAGATCACTCTTTTGTTACCTTTCACCACTTCCCTTACCCGTCTCACTTCCTTTAGTTCACTTCCTTGTTTCTCCTTTCCTCATCACTGATTGGTTGTTTGCACTCATCCGATGGATTCACCTGATCCTCTTTAATTAAAGCCTGCTCTCCTTGCACTCAGGTTGGTAAGCTTTCCTTACTTTCAGTTATTCTTTATCCATATTAATTTACCCAATAATGTTATTTATTGATCTTTTATTGGGAGGAAAGTGAATCTGATTCATTAATAATGACAGTAAGAATTATAATAATCTAATATGACTTGTTTATTAATGTAATGTTGTCTTTCACATGTGTGACTGTGAATTTGAACCTCCTTAACTGCTTTCTTTTCTGCTGTTAGGAGTCTATTTATCATCAGTGTTTTATGCTAATATTTTTTATCCACTTTTTGTTGTTTTGCATATTTCCTGGTTGCACTTGTAAATAAATGTCCACTGACGGGACCTTCAACTAAGTATTGTGAGTCTGCCTCCGACCCTCTGGCTACACGATCTTACACGTACGACATTTTAACTTTATGCATTTTTAAAATAGTTTAAAGGCAGTGCCTGTGCACAGACATGCTGGGTTGTGTTTTCAGTGTTTGTAGACACACTCTTCAACTTCTCAGGGCCCAGCATGGCACACAATGACTGGTTTATTTGGAAGATAATCCAGGACATCTAAGGGTCGGATCAGACAGACCGTGTTTTAGCAGCTGGGGGTCTTTTTGTCATTGTTTTGAATGAGAAGTTTTTTGCGCGCTGCTTTTGCGTTGCAAAGCATCTCACGTTTTTCCGCTCAGAGCGCCTCGAGAAGAAAAAACTTCTGTCAGTTTACAATATAACGGTTAGGTTAATGACAGCTATGATTCAGTGGTTGCCTTAGCGACAGTAGAAAAAAAAAGCGCAGCGAGCTGCTCTGTTTTTTTAACCATAGGCTTCAACAAAAAAGTCAGTGCGGTGCGCCTCGCGTTTTACAGCCTGCAAAAAGCTTTCTGTCTGATCGGGCCCTCAGTAGAAACGCAGCAATTTACATTTGTCCCAGGGTTTAACAATAGGTGCACTGTGGCAAGAAAAACTCTGTTATCTTTAACACCTCAAACACCATGCAGTGCCTGCACTCATGTTAAAACAGAAAATAACACTTCACACCATGACTACCAGCGTATTTATTCATGTACAGGTGTTAACTGTGCACACAAACAGGACAGACACAGTTTGTCTCTTCTCTGTCGTGTCTCTGTTCTCAATAAGTCGACTTGATTGTTGGTTGAAAGTAAAATGACTCCAAATCTTCTTTCATAACAGACACACATTGCTTAAACCTTACACAACCTGCTGTAGAGAAGCAGGCACATGAAGGATCAACGCTCTAACGTGTGTTGCTGCAGCATGTCGTGTCGCAGGGATGCTCTTATGCATATCACATGCAGGCATGTGTGTTAGTGCATGTAATTGGCTACGACCCATGAAAGCATTTGTGAGTGGTGCAAAGGAAGTCACCAGATTTGCAGTTTTTTTAAAAATTTGAAATCATAATTTAAACAGACACATTTCAGGCCTGATATAAAAGTCAGGTTTAAATGTTCTGCTTTCCTCTACACCTGTAAAACCTGTACCTTGCTAGTTTACCTACATTCCTCATTAGCGAGCTAGCATCACTGTTTTCTGAATCACAGCTTTTCAGTATCGGCTCTTTTGTTTCACACACATGCTGCAGAGCTTTCTGCTGCAGTCAGAAATATATCTGTCCCGGATCTGTAAGTGATGCCTCCCCGTACACTGACATGTATGTGCAGGTGGGAGAGGTACTTCAGTAGGTTGGTGATATATCCAACCAATCTCTTATGCCTACAGTTTGTGTGTGTGTGTGTGTGCTGCACAGGAATACACATTACATACAATACATTTACTCATTAGAGACACATTTCACTGGCTCCCGAAAGCTAACCATCACCGGTGTGGTCTGCTAACACAAGCTAGCAACTGGTCAGCAGCGAGCTGGCTACACATGTGTCACTGTCTGGTGGGAAATAATGAATAGTTGGTGATTTGCCACCAAAGGAAAAACATGTTAATCATTTAGCTAAACATTAACCTGAAATGCTAAGCTAGGCTTGGGCAAAGAGGGGCACATTTTGTGTGCATTGTTCAACCTATACCATCATAAGGCAATGAAGTAAAGTCTCTGTGGATAATTCTATCAATGTTAGTATAGGGTTGACCTGATACAAACACCAGATAATTTTACCAGGGAACATGGGAGCTGTTAGTCTGATCTGCCTGGGTGGTAATAGTGTGCAGTCCAGGCAGAAGTAGACCAACAACCTCTGCGTTCTTCAAGGTAAAATTACTGATTGTTTCAATGGAGTCTGGTGTCTCTTAAAGTGGCAATGTTACCTGCCCTTTAACACAAAGGTCTATCTCTGATCTTGTACCGACAGGCTTCACTCACATTTGCCCTGGGCAGCTGTTTCACAAAAGCAGAATTTAGAAATCCAGTATTTTAATGCAGGATAACAAAAGGTAAAACACATGATAATAAAAAACATTGGCTTCCGATCGCAGTGCCTGCTGACTGAACTGATAACTGGTACCAGGATCAATCAAGCCTGGCTGTTAGCCCGGTCTGGAGCAGGCTCGCTGCACAGAATAAATCTCCATGGTAACTTATGTGCCACCGCTTTCAGGAAGCCGAGTCACAACTAAATTCAGCCGGCTCAAGCTATCTGATTGATTACGTTGCTGCCATTACAGCCTGTTTCATGGCTGCAGTCTGAAGCAACTCCAAAACCTTTCAGACATTCAGCCTTAAAATATGTAAAACATTGGACCCAGGTTAAAATATACCAACATATTAAGTATGTTGGACAAACAGCCAGCAGAAGGATTTATGAATAATACAGCCTTTCTGTTTACAAGATAAACTCTGCAGAGGCACTGGGACATGAATGCTATTGTACATTGTCTTGGATTTATCATACAGTCTGCATCAACACAAGAAACAGATGTGTTCTTTGAAAAATTAGAGTCTGTATTTTGTTGATGCATGTTTCAATAAGGGCCTGGTTCGCTCTGCACTGAAGATATTTAACTGCATAAAATACATAATGTATAATAACATGAAGAGCGTTCTGAAGTAGTGTTATAAATCCTGATTTTAAGTTTTCATAAATACTGCTGTGGGAGATTAATACATTGTCCCTGCCTGGTTCACACAGCACACACTGAGAGAGGATTTATTCTGGATTTCACACTTGCCATCACACTTAAATGATTCCGATGTTGGAGAGCTTTTAATAATTCTTGGCATTGATTTCTGAGGCAGCTTTGAATCATGGCTTAATGTTTTCAGGGACTAACAATTAATTTGTGGGGCTGATTGATGTCAGAAAACTCATTCTGCCCCACAGGAAAAAGGAAACATCTCCGACACGTTGAGCAGCAACCTACATTTTCCACCAGCTTATAATCCAATTAGCAGAGCAGCATTTATATTGGGCCTAAGCACACGGATAAATCTCTGTGTCTCTGTCAGTGTAATGGATAATGGAACATCCAGCGCTGCTGGAAATGACAAACACTGCTAGAAAATATAGATCCGCCGTTTCCCTGCAACACTTTCACAGGCGTGTTATTAAGAATGTCACTGAGCTAACATGTAATCAGGCAACACTGGTGGAGCTGAATGGATTTGGACTGCAGCAAAGTCATGTAAGAAAAACAGGCACACTAAAGATGATCGGTGTGTTCTCTGATCATGTGAGGAGGTCCAGAGTACCACACACTACATTCATTGTAACTCAGGGGACACAACATTCACGGTCTCAGTTATCGCAGCGAGAGTTGCCTTCTTTATGCCTGTTGCCTGTCTTTATGTCGAACAATATAGTTTTAATTTCTTCAATCATGAATTATTTTGTGTCCGTGCTTTAGGGAGCATTCTTCCCTCTTACTAAAGCTCCACTGCTTTCTCCACCACCTGAAATACGACGAGGCTGAAGTAAGAAGCCAACGAGGAACTGCCAAAAGCTGCAGTTCCTCTGGTGTCCACTTGAGGCTGTCTCCAGCAGTGAGTCCCCATAGAGCCCCATGTTAAACTTTACAGCAGAAATAAATAATAATAATAATAATAACTTTATTTATATAGCACCTTTAAAACAAGAGTTTACAAAGTGCTTTGACAGCCAAGCAAACAAAGTAAAGCAGAGAACAGCAGATCATAAACAAGCAGATCACAAAACCAGCAAAGCACAAAACCCAATACCCAATAGGCAACAGGAGAACCCTCAGCTAATTCAGTCACTAAACGTAACCTCTGTGCCGTGTTTGTGCTGTTGGAGCCTTTTGGAGATTTGTTCATGTAAATATCAGACAGATAATCTGTGTGTGTGCTTCGAGTCATGAGAAGACTGGATCTTTTAAATGACCTGGTTTGTTTTATTCAGCCTCCGTTCACTGTCCAACCAGAGAAGTGGCTGAGTGCGGGGTTAGGTTGTTCCATTCCCCAAGATCTTTCATCCTTATTTAAAAAAAGAGACGCCACTTTTAATAAAGGAACAACTCAACCACAAAAAGAATCTCATTCTTTGGGAAACATGGTTAACTAGCTAATTTGCAGCTCCACTCTCATGTCCAAATATGGTCACTTCTGACTCAAAAAAGAAAACAACCTTGTGAAATATAGGGAAGTATATTAGTACCAAGTGTTATATATAAATCAAATGAAGAAACAAATCTGAGCATGAGATGCCTGTCAGCATGTAAGAGCCATATGTGACCTGCCGTGTGTCTCGTCCTGTGGCTGGAGGCCTTATTACACTTAAAGTGAGTTATAAAATGTCTCCTGTTGATGACCTGCAGCAGAACAGATGTGCCTGCTCTGAAAATGTGACACTTCAGGTGTGTAGATCTTAAATGAAAGGTGTTGTTGCTGTTACATGTCTGTTCTGCTCCAGCCTTACAAGATACATTGCTTTCTTTAGACAAGATCCATGTGAGCATCTGAGCATTAATCAGTAACAGTTATTTGAGACTTACATGTGAGGACATTACTCCCAAAAGTTTGACTGTGTTTATTCTTTTTTTCTTTTAACATGGTTTGGATATGAACAGCCTTTACCGAACATGTTGCAGAGTGAAGGTCGTACCTTTTGACAGTACCTGTGCCCTGTAACTCGACCCCACCTGATCCTGTGAACTGAAGCTCCCCCTGCCTGTGCAGCAGCCGGGGGCCGGTCTGGGTAATCCTGAATTACCGGCTCGGGCTTCTCTGCGACCGTCTCCAGATGCGACGGCTTCTTTTTCCTGCTAGAGCAATTTTATTATGCTGATGAGCGTTTCATCCTAATGGAAAACCCATCAGGGTAAATATATGCAAATAAAGTGCTCCATTCTCTCTCCTCTGTTTGTGGCCGCAGGGTTAGATAAAGAGCTTTAATGTTTTCATAGAATGACAATTACTTAACAGAATCTCATGGTCCACTGTCCTCACAGAGGAGCCGCCAATAAACTCCCAGAACGTACCTTCACTTTCATGCTGATCCTTAATGAGGTCACCTGAGGTCACCTTTTCAGCTAACTCAGAGCTTCAGTTTTAACTCACTTGGGTTTACTGTTTTAGTTTGAGGTTTTAAATGTCCAACACTTAGCTCTCGTTCTGTTGGAGGATCTTATTTTGTGTAAAAACAATATTTAAACTTTGAAAGCTCGACATTTTGAACAGAAATATGACCTGTGCCATTTTGTCTCACTGACATAGTTCTTCTTTCTGTTGTACTCACATCAACTGTCATACACCCAACTTTCTCTTGTATTGGAGTAACAGACCAGGAGGATCTGTACTTTGACTCAAGTAATGAAGTTGTGTACTTTGTCCACCACTGCCTAGCAACAGGCAGCTAGCTGGCTAACCAGCTAACATAACTAATGTCACATAACTTGACCTGTTGTTTTAAAAATAATTCAAAGTTTCAAGGCCCCCTTCGTTTTTGTGTATCTCTACCTACTCGACTGAGTTGGAACCAAACGTGTTTACATTTAAAGTGTATTCCTCGGCTGCCTGAGAGTCCGCCATCTTGTTCGAATTGGTGCGCAATGAATCTTGGGATAAACTGGATACACCCGATGGATCCTTCGTGAAAGGAAGGACACATTTGTCGGCTGCATTTGAAGGAGCCTTCGAAATGGGAGGGCGTTTGGCGCGCCGCTGTGATGCAATCTGCCTTCAAATACGTCCTTCAAAGGACGCCGCTCCTGCCACATGCTCTGCGCTCCAAATCCGTTCACTCTGACTCTAAGCGGAGTTTTTCCCGACAGCCAGCTAACAAAACGGAGCAAAGTCGGGGTGATGAAGTTGTTAATGTTGAGCAGAGTTTCACCTGCTCGCCTCAGGTGTCTGTAGGATGTTTTCTACTGTTGTGTTTAACAGCCATTATTACTGAAGACTCCTCCTCCTCCTGCACGCTCAGCCAAGGTCCTTTACCTGAGTCGTAAACGAGCAGTACGCTGTGTTGCTTGTTGCATTGTTACTGTAGACGGAGCACTTCTTCTTCATCCTGCATGATGTCGTCTGTGTCTCCAAAGTCTGCTGAGAAGAAAACATTGATCATGATGTGCTACCAGGACGCTCTGTTCTTAAACACACCTTCCTGCAGATGTTTCCCTGTTTCTGTCTGCAGCTGTATTCACATCCAGATTATGAACGCCAGCAGAGAGCTACGTGGTCATTAAAAAGCAATCTGATCGCTCTATATGTAAACACAGGAGCACACGTTGTTTCTGACAGTTAGCACAGAGTGGGCTGAGCTGATTGTGATCAAACACTCTGCAGGGCCGGACTCAGGTGCGTGTGAGTGTGTGTGTGTGTGTGTGTGTGATAAATGCTGCACTCAGCCGCGATGCGTTGTGGTACAAAGAAGGCTGACTGTGTGAATATATAACCAGGAGAAACGGCGGCACTCTCTGTCACACATGCTCACCGTGTTCACATAAATTAGTGATGGAGAATACAGCAGCTCATAAATGAAGTACAACGAAGGTTTTAGACAGACATGGAAAAATAAATACGACAATATTCACTGTAAAACCTTTTATTAGAAGAAACAAGACTACGTGTAATAATGGACTTTTTTTCTTAACTTGTTGAATGATACAAAACCAGCTTTTAATTTAGGTAAAAAGATGGATTTCAGGGACCTGTATCCAGAAAGATCAAATCACGCCTGTTTATTGATGTTTATATTTAATGTTTACAGAGAGGAAACAGGGAAATCCCACCCGCCATCGATGTTGATAGTCTGCTGTGAGTTTTGTAACACTTTGTCTTACAAAGATCACAGATCTGGAAAAATGGCATCAACTCATTTTCAGGAAAGTCTGACTCTGCAGGACATGAACTGAAAAGATCAACGGTAGGACGCAGATTCTCACGCTAAAGGCATGTTCAGTGATTTGATGCTCACGTTACAGTTTGTTTGTATTTTCTGTTGTAAATGAAACATGTACGCTTAAATGCAGATGCAGATGTAGGATTTTTCAGGGATTCATTTTGTCCTTTTTCAGATGTTTCTCAAAATAGAGTCAGAGATCTCATGTGTACTAACAGAATATTGTCCTTATATTTAAAGGGGTAAATATATGTCACCACCTTGCATACTGCTGTATTTTATTTCAGTGTTATTTTCTTCAGTCTCTGTGATTTCTCTTCAGTTCTTAAAAAAATCTCTGCACTCTTCAACTCATCCAAAATGCAGCAGCCAGCGCTTTAAGCATCATTAAAAATGAGAACACATCAGGCCAAAGCTTGCATCACTCCACAGCTTACCTGAGACTTTACTAAAGATTTAAGTGATTGTCTTAAAGGCACTAATGTTTCTGATTCGTTCTGACCCTCAGCACCAGCCTCTCCTTTTATTATACGTGCCTCTGTTAGATATCTGGATACCTCCACACACTGCATTTGGTCAAATAATCCCAAAAGGACAATTTCTAATTATTTCTGTGACAATCTGACTCCATTTTGTGCCAATGGACCAAAGGGCATTAAACATGTTAAATTCCAGAATCTCATCTTTCATCATTCAGCTGTGTTAGTGCTCGGTGTGACGTTATCGGAGAAGACTCACCAGGAAGGGAATGGGGGAAAAAGCTCATTCCATCGGGTGCATTTTGGCGGAGTTCAGAGCTCTTCTGCAAGGCACCCGGAGTGCACAAGCAGAATGCTAACAACTGCTGGGAAAAGACACTATCTGATTGACCTTTGACATCTAACAGACTGTAGCTATGCTAGCTTGCACATAGCAGAAAACATATTTACCTGGCAATAAGTAGTGCTGCTAGCCAGTTAGCTCCACCAGTGGGGGCCTCAGCGGTGGCATGTTTCTGGAATAACTCATTTATAATAACTAAAAGTATTTCTGCACATTTGTCACCGTCAGCCAACAGAAAACTGAGGGATGCTCAGAAAGTCGAAGACCCTCCCGAGCATCTGATGATGGCCTCTTGGAGCATTTGCCACCTCATGGTGGAGTGACGAGCTGCCTCACCGCGCTGGCTACAGGTGGAGGTGATGCAGCGAAGTCACCAGGAGCTGTAGATTGATAAGCCACCTGACTTGAGCTGCCTGCAGGTGGAGGTGACGCAGCGGTAACAGAAGCTTCCCCCTGCACGACCGTCACAGGGACAACGCTCTCTATGAGCTGTTTAGAGTCCACGCACACAATCATTATAGCTTATAGCTACAATGATTTTAGATGTTATTATAAATGAACCATTCTGAACAGATCAAGTCGCCCATAGCGAGTCATATTTGCCCAATCAGTTTTTGCATTATAGAAAACGTGCTTGAGCTTTAACTACATGTTATAAACTTGTTAGTTCAGGTGTTTGATTATATTGTAGAAAGGCTGAAGAGTTTCAGTTCATGTTGAGCTGTCTGTCATCTATCAGAGACAAAAAGATGTTGAGTGCAGCTCAGTGGCTGCAGCCTGACAGGTGATTAATGTGAGAGCTGCTGAGCGCCATGATAAATCTACATATTAGCCGCCCGGCTGTGGTGTTCATGACGGTGCAAGAGGCTCCGGCTCCATCACAGATGAGCCTCGGTGCTGGTCATATTCCCGAAGGACAGGGCCAATGTTATGTTGCTGACGGAGATGTGTGTATGCACAGCAGTGTGCACGTGTATGTACGATGGAGGAGTGTGTTCGGTGTGCAGCGATGGATGCATTATCATGGAATAATGAAAAAGAGAGGAGCACCTTGCATGTTCTAATGTGCACCCGTCAGCTGAAGGGCTGTTAGGGCTGCGGCGGCTCCATTAGTGTGATCGAGGTGAGCAGCAGCAATAAAGCATCAGTCAGTGTGATCATGAAGGAGACCGCACTGTGATGGAAGGCCAGACGGACGGAGCAGGAGCCCACCTGCTCTGCACGAGGGGGAAATGTCTCAACAGCAGAGTCCTAACCTGGTTTAAAGTCCACACAGTGCTGATGAGAGTAACTTTAACCAAATGTTTAATGATGAAAACCAAACGATCACAGCTGAGTCAGGTTTAGTTAAAGATCATGATTTAAGCTGAAATAATAAAAACTGTTATCAACCAATGACTGTATATATAGATTGATAACGCATCTCCATCTGCTGCCTATGTACCAAAGTGATGCCACAATAGCCCCCGTGATAGGCGCTGCCATCTTACGATGGTGACGTCATTTGGAGCCAGAGTCTGCGCAGGAGAGATTGGTGGGTGGCGCCGCCGTAGCCACTTCTGCTAACCCAAACACACACTTAACTTAGCGAAAAAACAGCAAGGATCCCGCACGCCGGCGTGTTTAACAGCAGAACAGCTTCTTGTGTTGGTCTGAGGTTAACGGTCACAGGTATGGAAACTTCAATGACTGTATGACTCGTCGTTCCTCCTCTACTCTGCTAATACGGAACTGATCGGCTGCAGGAGCCGGATTTTTTGTCATTTTTCTGTTTAAATAACTAATTAAAAGTAAACTTGTCAGAAAAATTAACACTTGGACATAAATCAGCATGATAAGAACTAACTATAATGACAGAAACCATGTGTGAGAAAAATGTATTTGACTTGTATTTTGATTTTATAGTTTGACTCATGTCCCATCTGTTAACATGGAGGAGGCGGGCTTTATGACCTATACTGCAGCCAGTCAGCAGGGGGCGATAGAGAGGGCTTGGCTTCACTTTTAGGGAGCTGTCATGTCACCCATCTTTTAATACTGTCTATGATATCAACAAACAGCAAACATTTTCGTTGTTGGACAAAGTGTAGTTCATCGAAATGTCAACATATTTCAGCACTGTTTAGTTGTTCATATTATTCACTTGTTCTGATTGTCAATGTGAGAAGTGATCAACGGTCAATCGGACAGTCTCTTCAAAAATTAATATTCACCCTCAAAAAGAAGAAATAAATACCATGATTTGAGAACAAATTATTATTTTCCAGAACTGCAATTATCATGTGTAATGTCATCATCACGGTCACAGCGTGGTGACATATCAGTAGGACACAGCTTAAGCTCGGGCCTCACCGCCTAACTGAGCAGAAACTTTCCGTGTTGTCGTTCTGAGGTCAGAGCAGACAAACAGAGCGTGTGAACAGCAGCAGCGGAGCATCATTCAGTGTCTCACCTGTTTTTATCTGCTGACACGCACGATTCTCTGCTAAAATAGACTGACAATGACCTCATTTTAACGTCATACCAGCAATATTACATCGTTACAGATTACATGTCTGAGAACACTTCTTGTCTTCGTTTCAGATTTGAGCGTGTCAGAGGTAAACACAACGTAGAGACAAAGAGCTAACAGGAGCAGCAACAGGAGCAGCATCACTGTCTGTGTGGACAGCATTAGTGTGCAGCTGCAGCAGGTCAGGCAGGTCGCTCTCACACACAGGTCAGAAGGCGATGTGACCCAGGCGTTACACATCTGTCTGCATCAACTGTTGCTTCAGTCTTTTTTGTTTATAAACACAAGAAGGACCTCTCTGGCTAGAGGACATTATTTTGTGATGCTTAACTCTGCTCCGCAGACTTGCCGCAGACGACCAGAGACTGACTGAGGCTCTAATCCTGACCTGAACCATCTGACAATATTTTGTAGGAGCCGTCTGGATCCTGAGGTCATCAACATTTTATTAAACATACCTGAGTGATCACCTTGTAAAGTCATTCCTCCGTCATCAGAGCATCTGATGCTTTCAGCAGTTAACCTTACCCTCTGTGCTACATGCCGTGAGGCTGTGTGCAGCATTAGATAGCTGCCACTAACAGGAACACATCCAGGCAGCATCTGAAGCCAGCTCTGGCTGTGGCTCACAGAGCAGCAGGGGTTCCTAAAACATCTGGCGCCACTGACCAATAATCTGAGTCCACTTGGCTGCTGAACCTCTGCAGGCTGAAAAGGCAGCACAGAGGAGGAGGGCTGCTCCTGCAGCCGGTCTCTCTTCACTTCATCACTTGTCTGGTCCTCAGATGATGAACCACACAGCTCCTGCAGCCAGCCGACACACCATCTCTGTCCACATGCACCAACCAAAGTAGTGCCTGCAGTGGACAGTGATGACTTTAGATCGACTGCGGCTGCTTTGTGTGTTGGCTGAGAATAACAAGCTGTGTTCTCCATGGATCCTGCTGCTGTTGTCTGTGTTCGTCCCCGTCCTGAGCTTCAGTCTCCTCACTTCAGACACAATTATTATGGCTGATAAAATGCCTTCTGTGTCTGCATGTGTTACTAATATGTCTGCTGCTGGTGCTTTAAAAGAGACAACATGAGACGTGGCAACAAACCTGATATACAAGTGAAATAATTCAAAAAAATGTTATTACATTTTAAATATGTTGGAGTTGTTTTAGATTTCGACAGATTTTGAAGACGTGTTAAAAATGTCTTTGGACAGACAGCTCCAGAAAATATTAAGAGAGCTCTCCAGAAGTTCCTTAAATCAGCATCTCTCTCTACATGTCATGGCCAGCACAGTCCACATGTGAAGCCCTTTGAAAACCTGCTGAATGTGATCAGGAGGAAGAACAAAGAACAAAGCCGAGCCGCTATCGATCTGTGAACTCTTCCTGAGGTCAAACATTAGTATTCTGTTGTTTCAACATGAACTCGTTTTGCATTATTCAGCTCTGAAAAACATCTTTTGCTTTTCTTAACCAGTCGTCATTTTCAGAGAATCAAAGACCTTCATGAGAAGATTTTGTTTGGATGTGAGAAATGTTGTTTACATATTTTTGCAGCAGTGATGCACAGTGAGGTCAGCGGTCAGGGTTGGCACTACCTACCCTGACCGCACTTTACCACTTGCAGTGGTCTCTTAATTTTTCCTGGAGCTGTATAAGCCTTTGATAATCACAAGGTACTGCAAAGTCACCTCTTACGCCGGAGGTAACGTCTTACAATTTGAAACCAAACTGAGGATTCCACTCGATGATGGACGGCTACTCAAAACAGAACGGCGGTAACAGTAACATGACTGTTGTGATGGCACTTCACTTTCTGTCGGGCATGCTAATGCTTCTCAGGAGTGAGAGTGAAAACACCAGCACAGAATTTAAACTAGAAGCACTCAGACTGAGCACACGATTTAAACAACTCACTGAAATAAGACCTTTAACATGTGGCCACTACAAGAGAACAAACCACGCATGCTCCATATTTTCTTTTATGATATTTCAGTTTAATCCAAAGATGTAACCTCAAACATTGACCTGGTTCAAAAGAAATGCTAATGTTTGTTGTACTGAGTGTGTAGAGAAAATAGAGGTCAGACCCACTAAAACAGAATGCAAAGATCATGAAGATCAAAGCTTCGTTATCGTTTGTAATGAAACATTATCCTCCCCATGCTCTGTCATCTCTGCAGAGAGGGAAGAACAAGAGTCACCTCTGCAGAGAGGGCTTCAGCATCCTCAAGGTTCAGAGATCTTCCTTTGCATGTCGAAGCCTTTGAATGTAATTTGCTCCTCCCGATGATCCTGCAACTAACACACATCTTACAGCTTACTTTTCACTCCTCCATCAGTGGATTCAGATACTTTATGTCACAGCATCACAGTGTCTGCTTGTGTGAGGAGAAAGTAAGAACAGCTCTGCAGACAGTGGGAGCTGCTGCTGCTGCTGCTGTGCTGTCTGCTGTGGCTCTGGAGGCTCGCTCCTGCCAGCTCTCTGTTAATCATCATCCACTTTAAATAGGCTGAAAAAACCTGCTCTCTTTAATTGGCTCTGGTTAAGAGGGAAAGCAGCAGAAAAACCTCCCTCGAGGTCTCCCTTACCCTGTCTAAATGACACAGAGCAGTGTACCCCCCCTCCCCCCATCTGGCCTCGCCTGAAGCTGACTATTGATTGATCTGTGAGCTGAGCATGTTTTTGTTTTTCTCCCTAAACGTGGGCTGCTGGGAGATTACACCTCTGACACCACATGTGTCCTGCTCTGTGTAGGACGTACAGGGAGGACAAGTGCAGGTGGGAGTGTTCCCTTTGATGCTCCGACAGCCGCACAGGACGGGTCACTATGTAAAGTGCTCGGCTGGATTACTGCAACTATTAATCAGTGACATTCCCACGGAGGACTAAAGTCTGCTTCCTGTCTCTCTGTTGTCTCAGCAACTTTGCGTGAGCTGCCGCTGCTAGCTTGTGCTAGCATGCTAATATGAGAAAATAAGATGGTCAACATGGTAAACATCATAAACATTACACCTGCCAAACACCAGAATCAAAATCACGTTTAATTTTCACAAATATGGATCACGTGTGCGTTAAGAAAGTTCTGCAAGACGACACGTATGAAGGTGAAAATAAAACTAACAATGACGTCTGAAAAAACATAAGCTCCCAGTCACAGATATCTGAGCTATAGATATGTTAGGTCCTTTCACCAATCACTGTGAAAAGTTCTGTCAAACTCAGATTGTGTTCATTATGCTTTCAGTTCTTTCTTAAAAACATATTTGCCTGTAAAATACAGATAGATAACTAAAGGACGAAACACGCGTATGGAGAAGTATGTTTGGCAACGTAAATGAGGGGTAAGAGAATACTGACAACCAAAGAACGACAGCATCCGCTGCTACAGCAAAAAACCTCAACATTAAAAAGCATCTCCTCATTCTCCCTCATTCAAGATTCACCAAGATGATATGCACAGCGTCACCCCGTCCATTAACGGGATTGGCTCCTTAGGCTTGTGACGTCTCAAACCTGCCAGTCCTTGTTACACTGCAGTTTAAAAGCAGACAGGCCCAGACATGGAGATGACTGCTCATGTTGTCCCTGATGTGTCTGGTAGCACATGAAGAACACCACATGGAGATGTTTACAAGGATAAACACTGGGGGGGGGTCTTTAAATGCATGTATGTATTTAAACAGTGCGTGCAGAGTCTCTGCATTTTTCTCCGGTTCTGAAGCTCACAGAGCCACACCTCTTTTACCTGCACCTGGTGCTAATGCTTTCTTCTTCTTTTGTTATTTAATGGCGGTTAGCAAACAGCATTTTTTTGCGCTACAGCCACCATCTAACGGTAGCACAGAATTACAACCAGGCGTCGGAAAAACAATGGAAAAAAGCATGTTTTTAAGACAAGACAATAGTCGTGATATGACTTCGAATAGTCTGAATTCATGCCCCATCACTTATGTGTTTCTCTAAATGTTAAATTTATGTGACAACTTGGCGAAACTCATTTGGTGCGCGGTGTGTTTGGAACACAGTTTAGCATCACGTCACCAGCAGACATCGACAGCTCTGTATGCACCACTCACAACGTCACATGATGTATTGAGTTGTGCACGTACACTGTGACCTATTGTCTCGGTGACCAGGTGGCTGTTACCTGCGGATGAAGGATTGAATCCCAAATGCAGGTGTGTAAGTACGAGTCAGTCCTCTGGGTTTTTGTGCTGACAAATATTTTTGTGTAAAAAATGAACGACTTCGTAAAAGAAAGGATTAAAATGTTGTAAGATCCAGTTAGCTCAGAGTCAGTGTGTGAATGTATTTGTGATGTTTATTTACTGACAGGACTTTTGTTAACTGATACAATATACAGTATATAACTATCCCCATGAGAACATGGTGAGAATGAGGAGGGCCTGGGGCTGAAAGAATCCTTCACTCTTTTTATTGACGTGTTTTATATTTTACTCATCACTGCAGGCATGAGGA
Source organism: Semicossyphus pulcher (assembly GCF_022749685.1). Classification (NCBI taxonomy): domain Eukaryota; kingdom Metazoa; phylum Chordata; class Actinopteri; order Labriformes; family Labridae; genus Semicossyphus; species Semicossyphus pulcher. The sequence goes on along the minus strand of NW_027211770.1, from coordinate 4,681,587 downwards.
GGTTTTAACCTCAGCATGTGAGAGCGTTACATTTCTGTGCATTGTAAAGTCACTTCCTGTATTGATCTCTTGAATGCTACATGCATTAATCCACAGAATCTCCTCAAGCAGCGTTTTACACACTAAATTAAGAAACATGCTTCGGCCTTCCTCTGGAATCCTGAACAGGAGTTTAAACGCGGTGCTGGTCCCATCCGGAGCAGCTGCTGACCCGAGCTGGACCGGATCAGGTCTTTGAGATGTCTTCACTTCAATGTGGGTGGTCTGGAACAATCATCCTGTTTTAATATGCTGGAGACGAACCGTGAATGCAGACCTGTGTAATAAAGATGAGAAGAGGCTGGTTGGGAGTCGGGGTCGGGACGGTGGGGGTCGAGGCTGTGGTGGGCTGACACATCCTCTGGGCCAGATGATAGAGCTATAATTTCCTTCTTAGCAGTGATAACAGTGGATACCTGCCAAAGGACGGGAGCAGAGGGCTGATAATAGCAAGACTGGCTGAATATTTAAAGCTCCTTTCTTTGGGAGATATACGCTACAGAATGAATAAATCCACGACATTATGTTTCATTTCTCCGCTCACATTTGGCAGCCAGCTCCTTTCCTGAGGTTCAGCAGATGACCCTTTCTTAAATTAAATGTTATTTTAAAACAGACCTTTAAACACGCGCTCCCCGAAGAAGGATGGAGATAAGGACCTTAGCAGACCCTGACTGGCTGCTGCTGTTGTAGAAGTTGAACTTGCATACAAATGTAAGAATAAAAATGTGTTCACAGAAAAACAACACAAAGAAGTCTCTCTCCACTGAGTTCAGTGAAAGTTACTTTGTAATCTGCACAAAAACATAAAAGTTTCTTTGACATGAAAGGTTTTTAACGACACCCTCAGATAATAACCACTAACATGACTGGATAGATAAATGCAACCACAAGTTGATGTGATTAATTATGAGGCATTGAATGAGGACAAACATCAACCTGAACACAGGAACACAGGAGCTCACACAGAGGACGGGTACTTTAAAATCAAGTGGTGAAACAGTCAGAGGATTAACTGGTGTAGGCCGCTCCCTGTGGCTCCGCCCCACATGGAGACTCGCTCTGACTCGATATGTCTCTCTCTCTCTCAGCAGGAAACAGAGTGATAACATCTCGACACATCCTCTCCTGTCTGGGTGTGTTTCTAACACTTCTGACTTTCCTAACTTTTGTTTGCAGAGTTCTGATTTTAAAATCAGGTTGCGTTACAGACATCAGGAGAAACTAATATCAAACATGCACACACTACACGATTATAAAATAATTGCACATCACTCATCAAGCATATTTTCAAGGCTAGCATGTGTGCCAGAGTTAAGCAATGTACCACCTCACGTGATCTCGAATGGTCACGGGGAAACCAAAACAGAGCAAACACTGCTGTGGTACCAGAACCTGCTGCAGTGACGCTCTGCGGGGAGGATAAACTACGCTGGCCGACAAATGCTGCAACGACCCAAACGATTTCCATCAGGAGAAACCGGCTGCAAATTCAGAAACGATGCAAATTAAACAGCACACGCAAAGATCCAAAGCAAATGCAACGATGGAAACGTGCTGCGAATGAGAAAGACAAAACAAAAGCATCAACAGCAAACAACATGAAAGTATATTAACAATGCAAAATAAAACCACTGCAAATCCAGACTGGCTGCGTCGATTGTTGTGTGGTCTGATAATAATTACACGGGCACCTCTCTCTCTCTCTCTCTCTCTCGTCGTTAATAAAGGTGTTCAACTGAGTGCCCCCTACTGGCCTGGAACACTTCTGTGGCGATGTAAAGTATTGAAAACACTGATGTGTACATTCAGCTTTTAAATCGTAAATATGAAACACATCAGAAATCATCATGGTGGACTGTGAGGGTTAGAAGATTTAAGATCTGACCTTTGATTTGTCACATGACACTAATGGACGCCGGTCTTCAGCACATTTGGTGCCACTCAGGACTCAGCTGAGCTCCAGGTCGGCAGCTGTCATCTAGACCCGACTTGCTTTCTTGAAATGGGGCCGTAATGTGTGATGTCAATGGTGTCAGTCTTAACCTGTGTTAAGTCACGGTGTTATAAATACATAAAGTTCAGGATGTCTCATTTTAGCATAAATCCTCCCAATGGAAACGTCCTGCCAGTTCCTACATAGTACCTTAAAATGCTTCATGTCCGCACAGCCTGAGGTCAAAGGTTGTGCAAGTAAATAAATAATTTTAATTGACAAAAGTGTGTCGTAATAACCACAACATACTGGTCCGAAACAATCTTGAAAGTAAAAACTTGAAACAAAATATTTTGTATTTAAACAAATATAAAATAAAATAAATGGTAAAAATGTTCGCTCTGAGCAGAGCCCACGATGGCGTCCTCAAATGTCTTGTTTTGTCCAGGTGCAGAACAGATTCAGTTTAATAGTTTAATAAATCAAGTGCTGGACAGATCACTGCAGCCATTATTCCTCTGGTCTGATTAAACACACGGTCTGATATAAAAGTGTGTGTGTTACATAAACTCTGACAGGCACATGTAACACAAACACCAGGAGAAGCTGCTGTTTGTTTCAGTGAACTAAAATAGACACAGAGGAGCGTTTAACTCTGTTTATTGTTGTTTCTTATTGACTTGTTGAGTTCACTTGTTGTAGGAAAGGTGAGCTCCACCTGCAGACTCTGTTTTTAGTTGGTCTGCGTCTGATGAGCAGGAGGAAACAGGGACAGGGAGTTAAAGGTTCTGTGAGGTCTCACTGTCTTTTATTTTAATCTATTTAAAATGTTTGGATGTTTTAGTTTTCAGTTTCATAGTCTGTTGTGTCATCTGAAGCAGAAACACTGGTTTTACTTGTCATCAACATTAAGAGGATAATGTAAACAACGGTCGTCCACTGCCAGGTCACGGACGGCCCCTGATGCCTGCGTGTTTCAACACCTCCTAAATCACAAGAGATGTAAAGTAATGACATCATGACATTTCCTGTTAGCTGGATCAGTCCAGTGGTTAGAGCTGTCGCTTCACAGCTGGAAGGTTCCTGGTTTGAATCCCGGTTCCGACGTAGTGGGCCGTGTGGAGTCTGCATGTTTTCCCCGTGCATGCGTGGGTTCCCTCCGGATACTTCCTCCCACAGTCCAAAGACATGCTCGTTAGGTTCATCGGTGACTCTAAATTGCCAGTAGGTGTGATCGTGAGTGTGACAGGTTTTATGTCTCTCTGTGTTAGCCCTGTGATTGACAGGTGTAACCCCGCCTCTCGCCCAATGACAGCTAGAATGGGCTCCAGCCCCCAGTGACCGATGGATCAGTTTACAGTTTTCAGTTTGGCGTTGGTTAAATATTAATATGTTTCATACAAAATTAAACAACCAGTAAACTCGTCTTATCTTGAAAGAGCCACGTGTTCCGTCACTTCCTGTTACCTCTGTAGTCTTGCACTGAGTACAGCGAGTCCAGGCGGAGCTTGTTCACAGGGGCAAAGGGTGAACAGTGAAGTTCACTCATCTCTAAATGACACAATCATCTCGTTATACTGAGTATCATGAAGCCACACACTGATACAATACAGAACCTCCTGTTGGAGCCAGTAAGCAGCCAGTAAGGCCCATTAAATGGATCTATTTGTACTAATGAATGATAATGAATGATAATTTTTGCTGTGTATTGCTCGACTCACCCTGTTCTCTTTTTGCCATAGGATCATTACTCCCCATCTGCCTTCCTGTCTGCCTCAGCCTGCTCGCCGGATCCTCACCTCCTCACCTTGCCCCACTCCACCAGCCATGCTCACACCTCGCCTTCCCTCTGCAAACCTCTAGACAACCTCCCTCATCTCCATCTCCCTTTTCCTGCAATAAAACTTCATTACAAGCCTATACCTCAAGTTCGTGTTCTGCTTCTGGGTCCTTTTATCACCGGTCGTAATATCAACATAATTTACTTTATCACTTAAAATTACAAAGAAAGAAGTTTCAAATCCATTTGCATTCAGGCTGGAGATATACTTCCTTTTTAACCTTGTGTTCGGTTACACAATAAAAATCCAGCAGCCAGCTCAGGCGACTGATGACCGATGAACAGAACACCGTCCCCGCTCCGTCTCTCCAACATGGTCCTCCGTGCACGGACGTAACGGTCCCAGACTTTTGCAGGTTTCCATGTCGACTTCTAAAACAGAACTTATCTGTCTGCAGCTGTTTGACAGGCATGTTTGTCTCACACATCGTACAGATGTGGATCATCTTGGACTTGGTCTATCAGCTTGTCTTCAGAACTTTCTGCCATTGTTGTCCCCTCTGCCTCTACACTGCCCCTACTGTTCATGTGCAGTCTGAAGCTTGCGTACATGTAGCGTTAACTTTCGAGGAGGTGCACAGCCGACGCTCCAAACAGACGCAGGGCAGCAGCCATCATGTGCACATGAACGTGAAGTTAAATCAAGAATGTCTCCGGCGTTACACGTACAAAAAGATCTGTCACAGTTTATCTGCACACAGCAGCACGGCCGAGCTCACCTTGAGTTAAACATGCATTAAAGTAGGACAGGACAGGAAGTGGTTATGTGCAGTAATGTTCCAATCATACTTCTGTTAAAGCTGATTAAAGAATATAAAAGGTTTATTTGTTGACGGTCTCAGTTTGTTCTTCAGCAAATGTTTAGGTTTAACCTTTTAACATGAACAGGAAGTTAAAGGATCCGTTGGCTTCATACCAAACACAACAAACACCTAGCGTGCTTGCTTGTTAATTTGCTAACACAACAAGACTTGGAGTACAGCAACACAGAGGCTAAAGTAGTCCATAATCTCGTGTCTTAGCAGTAAACCATGATTAAATTAATAATGAATGAAGATAGTAATTGCTATAACAAGTATCCCCACAGTCATAAATGAAGCACATCATGTGCAAAGTATTTAATTAAGAACATTAGCAAGTGTCACTCAAGCTGTTTCACTTCAATATGTTTGTTCTATTTTCGTGTGCTGACAGTCCACACGAGGAGACGGCGTCGCTGCTGATCCAGAAACAGTCTGATGCCTTTTACAACCTGCCGCCTGAATTGTGACCCATAAATAGAAATGCTTCATAATTGCATGAATATAATTTTTCACGGGTGAGACAAACAAATCAGTCTGTTTTCCATCTTCAAGGTTGTGCTCACCTCTGAGAGTGAGTGCTACCACAGCGGCTCTTCCACCATTAGATCTGTTCCCTCACACGGCAGTAAACATCGTCTTTGAGCAGAATGCAAATGCTGGGCAGAAAGGTGGATCCATCAGTGTAATGACTGTGTTTATAGGACTGTTAGTGAATATCACGATGATGGTTGGAGCTACAGCTGCGTCTAATTGTGGGACTGGGAGGCCGGCTGCTTGCTGGAGGAGGATTAACTTCAATAGGACACAATCAACTCTCTTTTCATCCATCCTTTCCTCCCCTTTATTCTTCTCCTCTCTTCTTTGCCATCCTCGATCCCTCCATCCCTGTTCCATTCATTTGCACATTTCCCTCTTCCTTTAACATTCCCATACATCCCCCTCTCTCTCCTCCTCTCTCTTCCTCTCACTCTCTTATTTTAAGCACTTTTTGGAGCTCATGTTATCGATCAGCAGAGTTTGGAAGGGAAGTCTTCGAATAGCTGCAGTTTGACCTGATTCTGGAGTTGTGTTTTTGTTTACAGCAGTTATTCTGTTCATACCTGCAGCAGCAGTTTTATTTTACAGTATAACATCTGTTTTAACCTGTTGATTTCAACTCCTCAACACATGCATACATGTTGTGTTATTTCAGTGTTATATTTTTAATTACATTCCCTATGGGGAGGAGCAGTATTTATAGGCTACAAACGTACTTACACTATGTTTAGCTCTGCAGTGGTTTGGGGGGCAAGACATCACCCCACTTGTGATCTGCTCGGTCAACCCACGTGCCCCCAAATAATCTGTCGCTCCTGTTATCAGTCAAGTGCATGTGTGTAAACAGTGAGTCAAAACTAGCTTGTTAATTCTGACTAGTTACCTGCTGTAAACTGTGAATAACCTGTGCATGCTAACTGAAGCTAAAGTAAAGTTATGCTAACCACATGAAAACAGTCTATAGAGGGCTGGGCCGACGGACTCTAAGGTTGGGAGATAGACATGTAGATATAACCTTGCAGGCTGGTTGATCGACCCGCCCCGTGCTGGATGGTTTTTCGTCTGGGTGTAAAGATTCACTGATCCGAGTCAGTAACCGATTCTAACATTAAACATGCGACCACGTCTAAGTGGATCCCTGGGTCGGTTTGAATGTTAGACGAGCCAGTCGATGGCCCAATTATAAAGTTACGGTTTACTGAAGAGTCTCTGCTAATCCTGTATACTGTGAACAACCTCACCAATCTTGCAAGACTCCGACGCTGACCTTTGACCTCTAATAAGAGTTACATCAGTGTTTGGAGGCTTACAAGGAGAAAACATGTCTGTAAACGCAAAGTGATTCACAGGGCCAGGAGGCATTTGGACTTTAAATAAAGAGAAACTTTTCAGAAGTCTGTCTGTTTGTTTGCTCTGTAGAAAGGAGATTAGGTACAACAGCAGCAAGACAAATCGATACACTCACCTGGTGAGACGGCGGGGGGAAACTTGGGCGGGCAACAAGGATGCACAGACAAGAACACTCAAGTACAAAAGATTCCAGCCACAACTCAGCCAAGTTGAAGCTGTCATTGGGCACAGTTCACCTGTCAATCACACGGCTGACACACAGAGACAGACAACCTTTCACGCTCACATTCACACCTATGCACAAGTTAGAGTCACCAGTGAACCTAATGAGCATGTGTTTGGACTGTGGGAGGAAGCCGGAGTACCCGGAGGGAACCACTGCACTGTGCAGCCCAGCCTGGTATCCATGTAGAACATATATCAGAGATCTGTCTCTGGATGTTCGAACTCTGGATCTGGATCATTTATCTGCATCAGAAGAAACATCATGATTGTCAATGACTCCGAAAACAACAGAAATGACCCTTCTGCAAAACGACTAAACTAACTAAAACATATAAACCAACATAAACAAACATAACGCTACAAGGTTTTGGACATCTTCTGGAAGGATGACCCGTCACAGCCGGGGTCAAGCATTTGTCAACCAGTTAAAAAGTTACCTGATTCCCTCTTCCTGCTTTTTCAAGCTGCCTGAAGCTTTACGTTTCTGTCCAGCCCCCCACAAAATGTCCACTCACACAGCAGAGATGTTTATCAGTGACAGCATCTTGTTTCTGGCTGTGGTGGTTATTTGTTGCACATTTGTAGTGTATTTGCAGTGTAACATCCACACTGGATTTATCCATGTTCATGTGCTTCCTGAGGCCATGTCCACACGTGCACCGGTATTTTTCAAATTGTAGCTTTTTCTCTGCGTTTTGCTCTTTCGTCCACACAAACTAGTTTTACGTCACTGAAAACGGATCTTTTGTAAACCTCCGGCCAGGGTGAAGACTTTTAGAAACTCCGTTTCGGAGACGTGTAGATGGGGTAAACGGCGTTTTTGGCTCATGATGTCAGGCTGTGCACCGTTATCTCCATGGTGACATGTCACTAATGAGGCGACATTCCTTGCAAAATGATGGACGTGACAAAAACAGTGATGCTTAACAGACAAAAGCGTCAGGATAGATTTTTTCAGACATTTGATTGGCCACGATTCTTCTTCTTCTTCTTTGCATGACCGGGTTATATCTCCGCCTGTTGGTGTGGTGTTCTCTTGACAGCGTTTCTGTTGTGTTTTTGCGTTTTCATTTGGATGGGGATTTTTAATAACCGTGCTTGTGTGGACGGGGTTTTTGGGAAACGAAGGTGGCAAAAACTCAGTTTTTATTAACGCCCATGTACATGCGACAAGGCCTCAGTTTGCTTTAATATATAAACAATACATTCTCACAAACAAACTGGAGGTGTGGCTTTCTGTCTTTTTTTAAATGCCAGTGCGTTGTTTCCAGGCAACATGTGATATCTCAATACACACATACACACACACACACACACACACACTCACACACTGCGCACTGCATGCCTCATTCAAATGAAGAGTGTAAGGGTTTTGTGCTTCAGGCATCAGGGTGGAGAATGGGATTGGGCCTCTTCTCTCTCTGATCGACTCTCTGCGAGGCTGCTGCTGCACTTTTCCTTCTCCTCCTGGTTTCGTTCTGTTGGTTTAACTTCTTCTTTTTGCTTGGTGCTGACTGGCTGCAGTATAGGTCATAAAGCCTGCCTCTTCCATGTTAACAGATGGGACATGAGTCAAACTATAAAATCAAAATACATGTCAAATACATTTTTCTCAAACATGGTTTCTGTCATTATAGTTAGTTATTATCATGCTGATTTATGTCCAAGTGTTAATTTTTCTGACAAGTTTACTTTTAGTTAGTAATTTGATGCTAAGAAAAGGGGGCGTGACCTCATGATTGACAGCTCTGTTGACAAATGGGGTTCCTGCAGCGTTCTGTTCCTACGTAGCAGAGTAGAGGAGGAACGGCGAGAGGAGACGTAATTAACACTAACACTACAGTTGTTGAACTTTCCATAAGCGTGAATATCTGCTTCAGACCGACACAAGAAGCTGCTCTGCTGCAGACTGAGCCCACCTGAGGGATCCAACACGGCGAGCCCACCTGAGGGCTCCAACACGCCAAGGACACCCGAGGGCTCCAACACGCCAAGGACACAAGGTAAAGGTGTGTGTTGGGTGGAGGAAGGGGCGGGATGTCAATACTGCTCCATCAGCCGATCTCTACTGCACACACTCTGGTTACAGATGACATCATCAGATGGCGGCCATATTTTGCTTCACAAGAGGACGAGGAGACGCGTCAATAATCAGGACATTCAGTGCTGGTTTAAGGACTTTAATTTAAACCCTAAATAACCTGAATCATCAGGAATTTCATCACATCAAAGAAATAAAACCGATTAACGGGTTTTGTACAAATAAAAGGTAAGCCAGAGGACATTGGCTATCGCTCTCAGAGGCTACAGTGTTGTCAGCTGATAGATGATGAATTGTCAGAGGCTAAATGTGAGCTTTAACAAACATCCAAAACAGTGAAACCTTTGAAATCAACAAGTAAGGACAGCTCCGCACGATTCTCCCTTGATCCCTCGTAATGTGATCTGTGTCATTAAACCGTGCAGTGAGAAACAAACCGGCTCTGATTTTCTCGGCTGATTTAAAGCACATCACAGGGAAACAATTGATGTGTTGTAACGTTTCTGCTGCCTAACCAACGGTTCCTCCTCTCCTCTGAAGCCCCGCTCAGCCCCTCGGTGCAGAGGTGGAGAGCCGGGGGCCTCAGGGGGTGGGGGATTTTCTGATTTGCAGGTGGAGACGAGGCAGTGCAGAGAAAACAAGGCTGGATTAGCTGATGTAGGAGTGAGCACCAGGGAGAGGGGAAAAAGGCCACATCCTCAAGCTGTGCTCCTCCGCCCATATGAATAATACATGCAGAATTCATAATGCATGATCAAAGTTATGCGAGTTATCCTGCCTGTCACCGCTCCTTACTTTTATTCATCTGCTTGGGTGAAGATGCAGCGAGCCTCTGCTTTACTTTAGTTTAGACGCTTTACTGACTGCAGCTTTTTTTAGACAAGTGGAGCCCAAGGTCACGACGGGACTGGATTCAAGATTCTGTCTGTAAAGGTATTTATATAATGTACACCCCCACACACACTTTAATACTGATATTAAACAATGCTCAGTACATCAAACAACTGTTGCATGCTCAGCTTTCTTCCTGCGTGTGCTGAAAATTAAAAGTAAATGCCAATGCAAGTGATTGAGAACAAAATGTACTGTTCTGCTTCTGTACAAAAATACTTCAAACTTTTGCTCAGTAAATATGAGGTTTCAGTATTTAGACAAATCAAGTGTGTATCTCCCAAAGTCAAAACCATGTTTGCTCATAATTCCCAACTTTTTGGTTCCCTTGACATTCTTCTTGTGCTGAGGCTTTGTGAAGCAATCTCATAACCAGCTGTTGACTAACAATGCCTTAGCCTGTGAGCCTGTACCGTAGCCAGCAGAGGCCCAGACAATAGATAAATGATATCCAGGTCGATATCCAGGCATCCACAAGTCATGTTGAAAGTCAACTAGAAACTTGAGTTGAAAGAACGGAGTTGGAGTTGTAAGACAACATCTACAACTGGGTTGTTATTAAAACACATAAGCAGATATCTGTTTAAAGCTGCAGCAGGTAAGATGGAGAAGAGAGTGGACTTTGCTCCAAAATTTGAAAGATCACAACCTCCAGGTCCCTCCCCCTCTCTCTACGCGGCGCTCAGTCCTGCCTCCAAAGCCCTCCCCGCAGAGGAGGCTGTCGTGCGCACAGGCTAGTAACCACGGCAACTGATAAAGCCAGGTATACAATATGGCGGACACACTGGTAAAAAAGTGAAATGACAACAACCACAGCTGTTGTATTACACCACCGACACTATTGAAGCAGATACACATCAAACCAGTGGAAATCAGTGTTGTTGCTGTGAACGGTAATCTACAGCTAATTCTATTTAGCAAAACCAGCAGCACTTAGTTTGCTAACAGAGACTGTGGAAAAAACAGAGTCAGCTAAGCAGTAACTCACTGATGTTGTGAACATTTAGCCGTGAGAGCACAGGCACACAGAACTATCAGGAGGAAGTCTGACACGGTAACCCTGCCTGGGCACTTCACAGAGATATTTTCATCCACACCGCCATGAAACAACGCTGAACAGCAGCAGCAGCGGGAACAAGCTAACGTTAGCCCGACTGCAACACCAACGTAACACAGCGTCACAGTAACCGCAGACATCTTAGCAATGAGAAACAAATACAGCAGAAATGAAGCTGGGGTAATCACCTGTCGAGCAGAACTGTCTAACTCAGCATCGCTTTTTGATCCTCTCAGCTCCCGTAGCTCTCTCCACCTTGGAAACGCCGCTCCAATGTTTACTCTCGTTTTGTTTCTGTCTCGGTCCAACTCTTTCTTTGTAGCTTGCTTCTCCTCATTTCTCTTCTTCAGTTTAACAGTCCTGTAGTGCAAGCCTAGTTGGCAATGGGCAGTCTTATACCTCTTTTCCTTTGAAATTTAGCGTGTTGACGCCGTTTTTTTCAGACCCGGGAAGACCCTCTTACAGATGCCGATTGTCTCTTTTCCCATTGCCAGTGAAGTATCCTCCTGTCAGTCTCTTTTCTGCTGCATCACCGTCTGATGTCCCAAACGCACTCGCAACAGGGTTAGCAAACAGTGAAGATGTTACGGTGGTTAGGTCTTTATTGTATCTATCACTCATTCAGTCTGTTTATCAAACTCGGCACGACAAATCTGGAACGATGGACGGAATTTGTAGCTGAGATGACGAGGAGTCGCTGAAGTTACAGATAGGGTTGCCACCTTCCATGCAGAAAAATAAAGGATGCCAACCATGGGTCTGGTGATGCACCCATCCTTCCATCCATCCATTAACCCAAACCAGAATTTGAACCGGTGACCTTCTAGCTGTGAGGCAACAGCGCTAACCACTGCACCACCATGCAGCCCCTGGTGATGCACCACTGGTGGTAAATCATAACTTAAAACATGGTTTCAAGAAAGTATTAAGATTCGGGCGCTGGTTTGGCTCGGTTGGTAGAGCAGGCGCCCCATGTATAGAAACTACACTCCTCATCACACTGATCGCAGGTTCAACTCCCGGTCTGCCGATCCATTTGGTGCATGTCCTCCCCCAGTCTCTGCTCCCCACATTTCCTGTCTCTCTTCAGCTGTCCTATGAATAAAGGCATAAAGCCAAAAAATAAATAAATAAAAGAAAATAAAGTATTAAGATTCATACTTCAAGTTTGATGTGCTTTATTACCAGTGGACATTATAAATAAGCTGAACAGATAGGGAGGAGTAGGATAAGAAATTGTTAATGTAATTGAATCATTGTATTGGGTGGTGTGAACACGAGTTTTGGCTCAAATATTTCATTGTTTGCAGTCACACCACCCAAACAGTGAAACCACAGAAATATCTAGACACATTTTTAAATCTTAGAAAACTATTTAAGTAAAACACAGTTTTCATTATTGGTAAGTGAATCTATTTATTTATTCATTAAGTTTTTTTAATATAGCCTACTGTTAATCCATTAGTACTTAAGGATGCAATTTTCCAAATTGGGTAATCATAACATATCATAGTTCTTTCTTTTCCTCACATAGGCACTATATTTTGATTCATGTATTAAATAAATGCTTACGTATCCGACTGTAAACCTCAACCTTAGAGGACAAATTCACCCCTGGAAAAAGCAGCTGTCAGTCAAAGCTGGTGTTCTCTGCAATCAATAGAAGCAATAATATTTTAAATTTGCCTTAGCTGTGGAGAAAGTTGTACAAACAGCTTGTGCTTTAAACCCATTCTACATTCCTACAACACCCATAGTGCATTGCGCCCCTCTCTCTGAAAGGAATGGTCCAGCGTGGGCCTGGTTATATGGGGAAGTTATAGGTCTGCGCGAGAAGTCTGCCTGTTTGTTATGTTCGTTCTTTCGACCAGAACAGCTGGTAAACATAGGGGGTAATTCACTCCACTCTCTGCTGTGCGGTGCTGCGCTCTCAGCTGCGCGCACACTGACGGACCTCAACTGCATGCACAATTCGATGAGGGAGACAGGAGAGGAGGGGGCAGATCTTTGAACAGCTTACTGTAAAGTCCAGACTCGACAGGTGTTTACTAGTATTACTCTCTGTAACGCAGCTTTATGTTTTTAAAATAAGCGCGTAGCAGCAGCGTATACAGTCCATCCATATAATAATCCCCTTCCTGTGTAACGGCTCCGGACATGTGGACAAAGTGTGTCCATGTACCGCGGTTGAGCCTCGCACAGCCACGGACTGATTAGTCTCCCGATTATAATAATAATGACAAAACATTATTAACAGATTGTTTTTACAGACAAATACATTTTTCTGATCACACAAAAGGTTGAGTTGTTATCATGATCACTGGAAACTCTGAGCCTGACAGCCCTTATAATACTGCACCGCAGCTTCCACCACCTGCTGTGGTTACGCGCAAACGGTTCTGGAGCACACAGACACTATTTGCTCTGCAGCGCACTTTGGGGTGCATTTGAGTACGAGTCTTTATGTCATTTGCATAGGTTTCTGATTGGCTCTGACCCTGACGGTCTTTCCCTATCCCCAGCGCACATTTTTCACAGAATGCGGGTGAGATAATGCTGCGTTTATAACAACTCAGAAATACGGGACAAACCCTGTCCCGTATTGATTCAAAACGGACACAAATACGGGACAATTCCGTATTTTAAGGGACGGGTGGCAACCCTAGTTACAGACGGAGCATAGCATCACACCGGAAAGGGGGCAGAGATTACCGGTCGACACGGTGTTTTGTTTCCATCAATGCCGATCGAAGGCAATAATTCCCCGGGTCTGCTGCAGAGTCATGTGACTCGGGTATGAATGCAGATTGTAGCCTTTCCCCACTAACACCCACCTTTTTAGCTTAGTGGGTTTTTTGACCAGTGGGAAAATGACTTTAAATAGACAGTCTGAGTTTTTTGAAGTGGGGTTGTATGAGGTACATATCAATAGTAAGTGTACTGCATACAGTAAATAACAGTCAGTTAACAGAATCAGCTTTATTGGTCAGGTATGTACACATACAAGGAACTTCAGTTGAACAGTCAATATTGTATTTTCTCTTTTCTACTTGACGTCTCTTCTACAAACCGCTGACACAAACAGCTGATCTGCTACCGTGTGCTGCATGAGTATACAGGGCCTTTGTGCAGAGTGAGACAGTGCAGAAAGAAAGGGCTGTCTGATGTCAATGTGAAGAGGTGACAAGAAACTAAACTACAGCGTACACTTAAACTGACATGTAGGACTCTTTAAGTGGCTAAAGTATGTGATACTCCTGACCCTGTCTGCAGCCGTGCTTCACTTAGCTTCCTTGTAGGAACTCGGCTTCTCCTAACAAGGTCTGACTGTTATCTACTGTACGCAGATGATGTCCAGGCTCTGTGTAACATTCACCTCTTAATGTTGCTATCAATAGGCTTCCACAGAATAACTTTTAAGCCTGTAGAAAGGATACTGTTCTTTACTTTTATTATCCATCTCTTTGTGTTTAGCGATTTTGTTGTTTTGATTCTTTGAGCGAAAAAGCAATAAGACCCTAAATCAAATGACGGAGCTCCTCATTCACACAGGACTGATATTATCAGATGAAACATGGTTGGTAATATTTGCTTTGGGTTTTTACTTTTTTTTTATTAATTATTTTATTGGCCTTTATTGATAAGACAGCTTAAGAGAGACAGGAAATATGAGGAGAAGAGAGAGGGGGCTGAGTCGAACCTGCGGCCGCTGTGTGGAGGACTGTAGCTTCTGTATTTGTTGCGCCTGCTCTACCAACTGAGCTAAACCAGCGCACCCTGCATTTTAACTTTTGAAAATGCATACATTAGGGACATATGAAACCCTTGACTTCTCTTAATACTTCAATAATTCTGTTGTTGAAGTTTTATGAGCGTGTCAGACCTAAACTTATTAATAGTCTTTTAATCACAAGGATCTATGTGGACTTGAGCCAAACTGTGAATGTTTACAGTAAGTGTACAACCTGCAGTATGACAGACTGTTCCTGAGCCCCATTGATCGCAGAGGAACAAAGACAGAGTTGTGTTCCTGTGTTGTTTCGTGGGATGTATCCTGGGGAAGGATTACAGATGAGGCTCCTTGATGGCTTTGGCTTGTTTTCGTGCATCCCACAGCCGGCGGCACACGGAGCTCGTTGCTGCAGCAGCGGATTATGAAGAAGTGATTTACACATGGATTTCCCATTTTTAGAGGCTTTGCTTGTAACTCTGCTGTTGGCTAATAGAACAAACAAAGTGAAGCTGCTGCTGTTTGTCGTCCACGTAGCACAGCACCTGCCACCCAGAGGGACACAGTATCACTTGGCATGTGTGTTCTGAGGCGCACACACCTGGAGGAATACTGCAATAGTACAGTTATAAATGTATACGAAAAATATGGATCAAGGAGGACATCATGAACTTTCAGGACACGCTGAGAAGAAGCTAAGGCACGGGACTGTGCACCACACAGGCAGAACTCAAGCACATCATTTACAACCGACTAGAGACAGAAAACAGTCAGACAGAGGGACGGAGAGACAAGGACGGCATGCACACATGGGGGGAAAGAGGACAAAAAAAGGAGAGGCTGAATCTCAAGGAGGAGGAAGATGCAGACCCAAAACATCTACAATGACTCAACGACAGCCAGGAGAGAGGTCCCAGGACGAGCCAGGGTCCTGCACAGGGAAGGTCCGGTGAAAGGACAAGGAGAGGGAAAGGAACAGAGAGAGGGAGAGAAAGAGAGTCATATATGTACAGTATAAATATATATATATGTACAAATATTGAGGCAAACAGATGGAGAATAAAACAAACATGGTTAAGGAGATGCAGTGGTTTCATCAGGACAAACATGGACTGTAAGTGCTAAGCTTAACGAACAGCTTGAGACAGACACTAACCCGCTGGAGAAGTAACGAGTACAGGCCTGAGGAATCAAGGAACAGACAACTAACTGAAATTTAAGGTCATAAGATGATTTTAAATCAGATTTTTTAGGCCTAAACAGAGTCGGGCTGTGTGGTGGAAGCAGGGGGGGTACTTAAGACGAAGGGGGCACCACAGGAGAAACACTTCCTGCTGATTTTTACGGCACTCCAGTGATGAACAGGAGTTTAATGAGATCAGTCAGGTGTAAAGGAGCGACCCATTCAGAATTATACTAATCACAAGCATTTTAATATCATACAGAGTACAGTCCAGACCTGCTCTGTATGCAGCGCAAGCTATAAAACATTAAAACTGACGTAATAATGAAACTAAGCAGTTTGCTGATTAAACATTTATTAAGCACGAGCAGAAAACAGCAGACAGTTCATCTTTCATCCAGAAGTCGTTTAGCAGTGTAAGCACACACTGTTGTGATCCCACCAGGTCAGAGAAGAGCTCCTCATGGTTCACTGGAAGGAAACAGACGATACTGTGTGCGTCTGAAGAAGACACCTGAAAGTATCCATTAGACAACCTGGGATGGCGACGCGTTGGGCTTCCACAAACTGTTGGCAAATGTTGAGCCCCAGCACAAGCTACGATCTCTGCAAAAAACTATGAGAGTGGAGAGGATGTAGGAGGTAAGTGCAGCAAAGTTCAAACAAGGTAGCTACGACCACAGACTACTGGACAGCGTTTATTACGTCGTAGGTAACAGTCACCTGCCATATCAATCAGAAAGGTGTTCTGCTCATTGCAGACACGTCGCCGCCCGCGGAGGAGAGCATGTTGAGAAACTTAATGCTCATTTCCATGACAACATCAATTACATGGTGGTGTCTAACGCCTCCTTTTTTGCAAGCGCTCAAGGACTTTGTTATTTCATTAGAGTACTCAGGCATGGAAGTACTGTAACATGAGTGGTGCTGAATAAACACATTTAAAGACATCGGAGGGTCTCGTCTGACATCAAAAGGATGGAATAAATTGATGCTAAAATTAGTTTAACATGGTCGAATGTTCTCATTTAATTAAAATTGTGGCATTTAGAAATATTTAAACATTATCAGTTAGAACACAAGGTTCCAGGTATCAGTCAGGTTTGACTGTCAGGACTTGTCTAGTTGTATTTCTGTCTTGTATTTCGTTGTTTAGGTATTCAGGCCTTTGTGTGTTTCCCGCCTGTTCGACTATGTGCCCTGCCCTTATTGTTTTCATCTGCCTCTTGATTGTCTCACCTGTGTGTGATCAGTGTCACCTCCCAAGTTGGTTTAGTCTCTGTGCCTCCCTGTCTCAGTGTCAGTTCGTTGTTTGTCTGTTGTGTACCCTTTGTCCTGTGTGGATTACTTCCTTGTGGGATACTTCATGTGAGTTTTGGATATTACCTTATTTTGTTGGATTTCTACCCTGAATTATTCTCAGTAAGGATTTTGGATGTTGCCCCTTTGTCTTTTGTTTGTGTTAGGCTTGTTCTGCCTTGTACTTTTTATTCTTAGTCTGCATCTGGGTCCACTCCCTTTTTGTTTCAACTTTAAAATGCGCATTGACATGACATTGATGACGACACACCTGGCATCTCATGCAGATTTACAAGGTGGCAGTGCTGACACAGGTGGTCAGGTTCAGTTCAATTTAATTTCAAGGTTAAATTTAAGATAAACACCAATGGGTTAGTATAAGTAATCATCTGATAAAAAAAACTTTTGAGTTGTCTCGCAACCCGAACCCTGGTCTCCTGGGTGGAGGTCCTGTGTTGTTTGGCGCATCCATCACCCCCAACATCCAACCCACATGCCTTTTGTTGGTCTCTCTACGATGTCACTAACAGCTGTTCCTCTGTGATTTAAATATTGCCGCATGTTGGTTTACATTACATTTAGTTGAAAGACTGGTGCGTCTTATTCTTACGCTGTATAGAGTTTTGACAAAGCGTTGCTTTGGGAGCAGGCTGGTTGAACAGGTGACCAGAATTATCAGAATTAAGGAGCAGGAAATTATGTGAAATACTTTTTTTTTTTTTCTCACACAGTCACACACAGGCGTCTTATTTTCTAATTCAGGATGGATCGTCCAACCTTATAGGCACATATAGCAGAGTATCTTTAGCATAGAAATTTCATGAATAAAGTGAATCTTGGCAAGAGTTAAATTAAAAAAGAAAAAAGTAGAGGGCCTAGAACAGAGCCCAGAGGTACTCCATATTTAACACCAGAAGACTTTGTTTTCATGTTGTTATAGGAAACACACTTTGTGATGTAAGTCACATAAAAACAGAGAAAGTCAGATTACAATTCAGATTTCAGGTTTCAAGAACTGAATGACGGTGAACAACATTCAACGTTTCTTGTAAATGTATTTTCATTTATCTGATCTTTATATGTATGGCAATGGGAATCATGTAAAACCACCTGCATATGATCTCTAATATAAGGTTCTTAAGAGGAGTATACAGAGAGTATACATTTTGGGATTTAATCTCCCATTAAAGAAAAGGTGACTCGGCTCCACCTCCACAGAGGATCTCTGTACTGGCACAGGTGGGTTTCAGACGCTGTAATCTGGTCACACTCCATTAGTCAGTTCTGGGTCTCAATCTGTGTAATCTGGTCACGGTTTGTCAGGTCCGTGTGGTTGTCCCTCACTAGAATTTGGGATTATGTCTGTAAATCTCCTGTGGCGGGGATCAGAGCTGGATAAACGGCTGTGACTTTCCCTTTCACCGCTCTCCCCTGAACCGTTCAGCCCTGTGTTTACCGGGACAGTAATCTCCAGCAGCACACAGAGCGAGGAACACTGCAGCCTAACCCGGTGTGAGATTTCCACCTTAATGGCGCAGGGAAGATGCATCATGTTACACATGGTGTGATTTTTCATTTCTTTCTGATCCGACCGACTACTTCCCCCTCCAGCTGTGTGAGGATTTAGCTGTGTGGCAGAGTTCAAGGTGCTGCCATTGTTTCTGTTACATGATAAGCTTGGCTGGACCTTGTGGATTTTACCTGCGATTTTACACACCCTCACAGATTCCCAGGATATAGCTTCTGTTCCAGCACATATGACCGGCAAAATCCTTCCTATCACAACAACAGCCTTTTCCCTTCATCACCATGGCAACTCTAACCTTTCTTGTCCTCAGATTTCTCACAACAAAAAGGAAGCAATTAAAAAAAGGTCTTGCTCTTTTTAACACATAAAAAAAGGACCTTATTTTGAAGATCCAGCTGGCATGTTAAAAGGTAATTGCTAAGTGAAATTGCATGGTCACTTTGCTATCGCTAGTTACTAATGCAGGTGAGCTTCTGTGCATCACCTGGGCTGACACAGTGTGATATTTATATTGTTTAACTGCTGGCTCGCACGTTTTAGAGTCAAACAGACTAATATGTGTTCTTTTTCTTTTTCTACATCAGTGTAATTATGTATTGCAGAAATGATCTGTACTGTAGTAATATTTTACATTTTGACCTTATCATCCTCCGTCAGCCTGTTCTCACTCTTCTTGGTGCGACACATGAGACAGCAGGTTCGTCTCTAGCAGCGTTTCTGGTCACTGTTCTTCAGTGTAATGTTTTCATGCACCAAATCTAACCTGGTTGGTGGTGAGGGAGTTTTTAGTTTGCTAATACAATATTTCCTTATACAGTATGTTTTGGTACGCTCTTGTACTAACCTTTATACCCTCATCTGCTTTAGCCTGAAAACTTTGGACTTTGTTGTCCCTGTCTGAGTTTTTAATCCCTGTAATGTGCCAAGTAAAGACTCTTTACTTTTGACTTCTTCAGTTTTACTATCAGATTTCTTTTTGCCTATGAACTGTGACAGGATGGGTCTCACAAACACAGGACTTAACCAAGAGCCTAGTGTTTGACTGCCATGTGAAAGCAATGATCAGTGCACTTTTTGTATGTAGAAATAACCAAACCTTGACCGCTTCACAACATTAACCGGATTAAAAACTCATCACTTTTTATCATAGCTACCTTGAAACATCCAACAAGTGTTGTATTTCCAAAAACACATTAATACTGGGCCTGCATGGAGCATCAAATCAGGCAAGAATGACGGACAAGCAATCTGTCATCTGTGCCCTTGTGATGAAGAGCAGGCGGTCCGTCAGTGTGGCCCAGGACAAATGTTAGCACACTCTGCTGAAAGAATGTGGTTGAGTTGGTCCAGAGCGCCTCTCAATGTGTCCTCAGTGTCATAATTCAGTCTTGTTTAGTTACGTATTTCATTATTATCTGTTTTACGTGGTCACCTTTGGTGCTTCTCATTACGTTAATGACCCGGTCCTTCCAATTTCTTAAATGCACCTGGAGGAGACGAGGATCGAGGAGAGAGGAGGCTCCAGGAGGAGCTCCTAGCGAGGATACACAGGTGGATCCTACGCGAAAGTGTTCTAACCAAAGACGTGGCGTGATCACCCTTTATTCACACAGCTTATTCTCACAGCGGGGCTCCACACAAAATATAACAGTTTAATGGCCATGATGGCAAAATATATCTACATCACTAGATACAGGATCACTTCATTACAAAGTGTTGTGGTATCACACACAGCAGCAGTAGGCCTTTTATTTCATTTTTTGTTATTTACTTTACAATGAAATCAATGAAGTCGCAGCTCTGTGCTGATTAATGTGCAGACGATAAAAATGCAACTAAATAAAACAGACCAATAATCATAATAACACAGATCTGTACATGAAGACGATTTAAAAGGGAGATTAAAATAATTTACAGAAGTGACACCACTCACATTTGGCCATGTTAAACATGTTACATATCGCAATGAATAAAGGTTTGTATGACTTTACTATCTATCTATCTATCTATCTATCAAAGATACTTCAGGGTTTCAAATCGTAAACAAACATTTCTGTAAACGTTGATAAAGATCGGTTTGACAGCTGATACAGCTGAGCAGCACGTCATTAGTAAAATATGTCGCCTAACGGTGGCGCTAGGATTTCTCATTTGGCAGATTTGCCTCCTCTGTCCTTGCATCTCATTAAATCCCTCGCCGGGAGGAGCTAAGGCATGAGGAAACGACCCAAGTGAGGGACGCAGGACGTGCAAATGAATGTAATGAAAAGCACCGCTTGTCTCCTGTGATGTTCCATTTCCTGCCTTTGTGTGGTTTCCTGTCCTCATTGTTTTCACCTGCGTTGATTAGTCTCACCTGTCTCTGGTTACCCACTGTGTGTATATGGCTTTGTCTTCCCTTGTTTCTTTGCTAGTTCGTTATTGTCTTTCGTCGTGTTACCTCTGCAAAACTTTTGTCATACCTTTGTTTTCCTGTGGACTACATTTGTACCTGGATTCTTCTGCATTGTCCTCGTGGCTTCTTGTGTTTTGTTGCACTTTTGTTTACCTGGATTCTTGACAGTAAGCCTTTTGCTTTAGCCTTTTTGTTTCCTTTTGTTTGTTCTAATAAATATCTGAGTCTGCGTCTGGGTCCTCTGCCTTTTTGTTCAAATCAAAAACCTGACATTCAATGCTTCTAGGGTGTGTTTACACCTGTACTTAAGGATGTCCACATGTGATTGGATGATCCAGGATGAATTTTAATACCCAGTGTGAACAGGGCCTTATTTAAGAGTTCTGTTAAACTAATCTAACACATTTAAAAACTTGACTACCTTCAATATAAATATCTCTTTGGGTAGAGCATAAGTCAATGTGCTCACAGGGGACATTATGTATGCAGCATCACTTTGGTAAACTATGATACACTTGGAATATAAGGTAAGAATAATGACATTTAACGACACTTAGAAGTGAAAGAGAATTTAATTTCATGTTTCTCTTTTTGGCAGAAGAAGCAGCCCGACTCTCTCACCAACAGTTTACTGTTACCTCAGAGGTGGGTGAGCCAGTTCTGCTGTGAACAGCACAGACCTGCTCTGATGGAGCTCTGATGCTGGGTCACTGTGCAGAGAGACACACGTGAAGCTAACAGCCGATCTCTGAGGTCAAACACACGAGAGCAGGGCAGACATACACACACAGACGTGTTTAATGTCGTCTTTGGCTGCTTCTCCCACGGCTTCCTCTCCTCAGATCTGGGCCGCCTCGGGGTCAGGGCGAGGAGGATGGGTAATCTGATTGGCTGCTGTTCTGCTGAGTCATTGTGCAGAGCTTCGACAGAGGTCAGGGATTGGTTACGCATCGACCTTGTCAAGTGTTTGGTCTGTGCTGAGTGAGGAGGTTTCACGAGAACATTTTAAACGAGTTCACAGCGCTGGAAGCTTTAACAGTAAAACATGAGGACGACACATTCATATGGTTTATACCTTTTTAAAAAGTGTTAAATTATGGGGCCTCTTATTTTTGAACAGCTCTGTCATTATTCAGTCCTCCCAGGTTTCGCAGCTTTTTCTGATCGTTGGAGCCTGAAACGTCTGATTCTGTCCACAGCTTTTTAAAACAGTTGAGGTGCTTTGAGGCTTTTCTCTTGTTAAACACATCAGCTGCGAGTGACCGGGACTAACAATCCAATAAAGCCATCTATTGGCCGACTGAGCTGTTTGTCTTCTGACATCACTTCCAGTTGATTTCAATGTCAAGACACCACATCAAATTTAGCAATGAGTAAAACCTGAATGCAACGTGGAATACACTCTGAGTGTGTGTTACAATGCTATCTCTATGCTTAAAGCAGAATCTACATGTTTTTTTTACATTTTACATTTACCCTCAAATTCCACAGGATCCGTCTCTGGCGCGTTCCGTGTGCGCCGCGACCTCCGGAGTCAATCGTGCCCATTCAAGTCAATGCTTGTGATTCCACAGCACGCGCCGCGGTCCGTGTCTGGCGCGTCCCAGTAGTGTCTCTCCGCTCTGCTCCGCTAAAGATACGCGCCGGGTCTATTTTCTCAAGCACGCGTCAAGCTGAACAGAGCAGATCATTCCAAATAGGAAGTCACACACGAAAGCAGCACACAGCATCCGGTCATTTCAAAATAAAACACCATGTACCATGACTCCCGTTTTATTCCCTTTTCATAACAACACACTGAAATCTTGAATAAAGAACACCTTTAATGAAGTAGTGTACTCAGCCATGATAGAAGCACAAAAATCACGGAATGATCTCCAGATGAGCAGATAATCAACCTCGGAGGTCAAACTGAAATGTTGTTTGTGTGTTGCTCTGCTAACATTGATGTTATCACGTGATTTCGCAATTCTCATGCAATCTTGTGATCTTGCGAATCCAGCTGCTCGGGCCAGCGCTCCGCTGTGCTGCAGATCAGACATGCTTCCTGTGGGCGAGGGCTCGCGCTGTCTGACGGACCAGAACCGCGGTGCAGTCGGAACGCGTCGGACACGGATCCTGTGGGATCCAGGCATTACACTGTTCAGGTGCTGCGGCGAAATAGAAGCATTAGAAACAGTGGATCACTGTCTCACTGTACAATGACTCTTTGAGGTCTGCAGACACACACATTGCTCACACAGCCTCTGATTGGTCGACTGACTCAACCTAAGACATTAGAAAGTGGCTAAGTGGACGTCGGACAGTTTTTAAATGGATCAACAATCACAACTAGACTTCAAGTATTGGATGTATTGTTATGGATTTACCCAGAACACTGTATTTTTCTGAAAGCATAAAATGATGTCAGGAAATGAAGGAAAGCAAAGCTCCCCCCGTCCCATCAACAAATCCATCTGACTGTATAACAGATAACTGACAGATGTGTAACAGTGGAGTAGGAGCACTGCTGTGCATCCCTGTGTGTAACAAGCAGAGTGGAAGTGCTGTGTGAACTCGTCATGATGGAATATTGTTTGTGTCTTACCATCTGTTTGGCTATCTTACAAATTTAGAGGGTGGGTAAATGTATCCTTACCCGCCTCTAAAAGGTGTCGCAGGCATTTTTAACAAGTTTAACATCATGCTGTAAAATACAGTTTTACTCAGGCTACATGTCTGTGCAGAGTTACAGTGAGAAGAAACACCACGAGATGTGTTTTACTCTGATGTACAGTTACTGACGGTAACGCGTCGATGACATATATGGGGAAAAAATGTTAGCTTAGCAGCTGCAGTGCTAGCTTCAATGCAGTGCTTCAGCTAGCCTGACTAGCTAGGAGGTGCTGCTCAGAGCGGATCAGTCTACAGAGATCCGCTGTATCACTGTAAAACACACCAGGCCTGTTTCAGTGTGTCTTCATGAGGTGTGCGTATTTCACTGCACTCTGGCTGCTTTGTATCAAACACAGCTTCCACGTTTCTACTTTCACTCTGACCATGCTGATGTTTATTTTGAAGTACCAGCTGATGGATGCCTGTGATAATGATCGGTCGCTTAACTTTAGTTACTGATGTGTGTATGTTAAATATTTCCTTGTCGAGTGCTGGGTCTAAAAACTGAAGACATAATCCCAAAATGAAAGCTCACCGTTTGTTTTTTTGTTGTGACTCACACTAAACGTGATGCGTACATGTGATGTGTTCACTGTAGACGTTCTGCTAACTTGTTTCTATAGACCACAGCGCTCTTGTAGTGCACTACAGAAGGATTTATGCTCAGTGTTTGTAATATTCATGCTCTGAGACGCTCACACAGATAGTGGTATTGAAATGTACAGCGTGTTGTATTTCAGGTGTATAACACTTTCAACATAAAAGGAAGTTCAGCTCTGCTTGATGTGATTATGGAAGAAGTAGCAGTGGAAGTAATAAAGACAAGCGAGGATGTGATACACTGAGGTGCACAGAGATCCATCATCAATCATTGTATTGATAAGATGATCAGTTACACTCAAATGATCTGATCCGTGGCAGCCCCACCATCGACTTCAGACCAGGTTTTTATTGGTCAGTGGGGCTTCACTTTCTGCTGCCTGAAGAGAGCAACACGCCACCAGTGAGCCTGACCCCAGCGCGCCCCTGAGGAACGGAGCAGAGGATCCAGCCCTGGAAGTGATTTGTGTTAAAAAAAGAGGCAGATGAGACGAAGGTTGTGAATACTTTTTTATTTTCTTTAAACTTGTGCATCAACTTGAAAGGGTAAACTGTGTGCACGCCATTTTGTTTTCACAACAAGTTCAAAATTAGTTAAGTGTTCTTTATTAATTTTTTTAAATACATCTTTTTCCTTTTAAAACCATTTACACACGATTGCTCAGCACTGGACTCTAGCAGTCTATCAGTAGTCGGGGTGTAGAATGATAAGCATCATCAGCAGCCTTCCTCTCGTCCTGTGTGTGTGTGTATGTGTGTGTGTGTGTCTACTATATATTCACTGTTCATCATCACTCTTCTTTCATGTGAAGTAAAAATATCGTTCTTTAAATATGATTCCTTTACATGATAAAAATAGTTTATTTTGTCTTCCTGACAATGCTTACCACAACGCTCCGCACTAATAGAAGTACTAACAGGTGTGAAACTGCTCCATGGAGGATGGGTGCACCCTGCACTCCTGGGTCTGTGTGTGTGTGTGTGTGTGTGTGTGTGTGTGTGTGTGTTTCAGCTGTGTGTAGTTAAGCCTCCTGAACTTCCAGCCTGGAGTACCACCCGTCTGCCGTGGATGACACTCCTCATGGTGCGTTTTTGTGTTGATAAAAATCATTACAAAATTTTTGATTCTCTTCGTACAAAAACACTTTTTCATAGAAATTGCATTTGCACAAGTAAATGTGGAGCTCTGCTGACAAAGAAAGAAAGAAAGAAAGCCACAGGGGTACAAAAAGAAACGGGAGACTTGACAGTGAGCGAACGGAAAGAAACCGTGTGTTCCCAGAACGAGCTGGAGTGACGTGAGGTGTGTTTACGGCAGTAGTGAGTCCAGTCCGTAGAGATATAAATAAAGAGTTTCATAAATAAAACAATAAATACTTTGAATAAATAGTTTGTGTGTCGTGTGATTGCTGTGAATTTAGACTTCCTCCTTATTCACATTAGGGTGTGTACCTCCACAGAATCCTCTTTAATGACTTCATGGACATCAACAGTTCACTATAGACCCCTACTCCTGCGTTTACCCCGTATAATGTGCCTCTAAAAGCCCCCCCTACATTAAAGACTAAAAGTGTTAGTACTCTGAAACACAAATAAATGATTTCACTTATTGCCTGATGGATGATATACAGTATATCAATTTATGATGTCGATCAATATCATATGTGGCTAAGCAATGCCTCTCTATACATGTGGGGAGCAGCCGAGCTCGCAGGCGTCTTCACGATTCTGGGTTCAATTTCGTCGAGCCGGTGCCGTCCTTCTATTCACAGCTTGAGAAAATAAAGAATCCTTTACCAACCTTTCAGTGACTTTATATTTTCTCTCATGATCTGTGACGTGCTGCTCGACCAGCCTCGTTTTGAGCTGTGCGGTGAGAGACTGACTGAGCAGCAGCTTAACGTCATAGGTCCAATTCTCTTGTTCTTGTGTTAAAGGGACGACCTCGGTCCCCTTTAAATTTATATCCGCACTCTCTCCCTCTCCCACTCCTGGGTTTTTAAAAATCCTGGCACCTGTAGTTCGCCATGTTGCCAAGGTGGTAAGAGTAATGAGGTAACTTGCTTAAATTTCACCCAGGTTCAAGTTATTTCCACAGGAAATATTGTTGAATCTCTTAACCCCAGCTATTTATAAAGAAACAAGACTGACATGGTGTCAAGAAACGCCCAAGCACCTCTGCTCTACGCTCAAAATAACCCAACTGTCTGATATTACAACCCCGATACAACCCCCTTACCATTTACCCCCACCCCTTTCCCCAGTGTCTCTGCAGAACTCCTCACTGGAGGAGAGAGGGTGAAAAAGTGATTGAGATTCCCATTTTACGCCATGGTCTCTTTCCCTGGCAGTCTGCGGTCGTTGAAGGTGTGCATGTTGATGACCTCCTCCGTTTTCACCATGACGGGTGGCTGGGGCTTGTGTTTGAGGCGGCGCTGGCACTTCAGAGAAACCCGCAGCTCGTCCACCATGGCGCTGCAGAAGGACCTCTGCACGGGGAAACAGAAAGAGCGATCAGAGCGGGTTTCAGGCCACTTCCCCTGTCCAAATGTTATGGGCAAGAAAATAAGCCTGTTCTCCCTGTGGGCAACCTTTGTTTTGTAGCCCCCCCCCCCCATCACCACCCACCAACCTGGTTCAGAGCTGCCACAGGGGAAAATAGAGGAATATGCAGTGTAGCAGGCTGGGGATGGATGGAGTGCTGGATGGAAGCAGGGAAAGCAGGATGGAGGGAGGTGAAGGACCATAGGCTGTGTAGTAGAGTGTAACGAGTGAGGGCAGAGAGTTACTCAGAGTGTCAGAAAGCTTCAGTGCTGGATGTGTGGTTGTTGCTACTCATGCACTCAGTGTCTGATATATTACAAGCTATTGTATGTTTAAATATCCACTCGAGGTTCACTGTGGAAACAGAATCATGGTTCATATCGTACACTTGTTCAATGCAGTAATAAGGGTTTCTCTCCGTATGCTAATTAAGGTTAAATATGTTCAATAAGGTGCAGAGTTTGCATACAGAACCCCTGCAGTGCGTTTCCATTTATCCCCTTCTAACATGTTGTGAGTCAAATATGATTCCCCTTGTCTCTTTAAACAGCTGCATCATCCTGGACAAGCTTAAATCTGATTTATACTTCTGTGTTCTTTCTCGGTTGGCATCATCAGGAAAGGGTTAGCTTTGGACGCTACGCTGCAGCCTGACTGCATCTACACACACACTACATGAGGACCATAGCAGCTTTGATTCCTACACTTGATAGCTTAGCACCAAAACTACCTCTGACTTAGCTATCATTACATGATCTGCATTATTGTTTTAAGCAGGAAACGCTTAGCAGAGTGACACAGACAACCCGCCGGAGCTAACGCATGACGGTGTATTCACTGACACAGATTCACTGATGCACCTATAAATGCTCACAACAACGTAGGCTACATAGGTAGGGTATGGCGTAGGCTCTGCATAGATTCAACAATAAATAAGGCTTAACTTAGAGCTTATAAAATAAAAGAAAGGAGCACTTCCTGGACTCAAAGGCTGTTAGTTTGAGCTGCTCTCTTTGAAACAGGTCAGATGTCTTTATTGGAGGTTGACACGAACTCTTTCTCTTTAACTATTTGAGTACCTTGAATTTTGTCTTGTGTTTTTAACTGAAGCCTTCTGGTTAGCCGGGTCTCTTGGACCCCCCTCGTCTCAGGGGGTCGCCACAGACTCAGATGTTGGTTATTGGCCCTTTTTACATCTCACAGAATTAGTTTAGCTCTGCTAACACGTTTTGTTCAGCCTGTTGGTTCCTGTAACCCTGAATATAATCCTGGCCAGAAACTCAATCTGTTCAGAGAGAATTCTCCAGCTTTGTCATCAGCGTGTGTCCCCTCTGTGCAGTCAATCAGACATCTCTGAACCAGCCACAGACGAGGACCTGGAAGAATTAAGTCCTCCGCAACACTCTCACACTGCTGTTCATTATCAGCTGTTTCCAAATGTTGCTTACACACCTTGGTCGACTTCTACATTAGTAAAGGATTGTCTATCACTATACAAAACATACATTTAGTAAGTGAAGCATAACGTCAGGTTGATACTTGGCCCAACAGTCTTAACAACTGGATCCAGTCATCACTGTAGTCACCAGCCCTCCTCTATGGCTGTAGGTGACAGAGCCGCCTGCTGCAGAGCCTGACTGTAAGTTGCTCTGCCATAAAAGCTCAGGACTTTAGCAGCCTCCTTAGTTTGAAAAGTTTTAGGCTGTATAGTTTGAAAATGTGCACACCAGTTAGAAACATTTTGTGCTTTTACAGCAAAGTTTAAGTTGATATCATTGTCAGTATCTGTTTCTTTGGGTCTAGAAAACACTTGACACATACAATGCATTGTTATTTTTAACTATTAGATGGGTTGCTATAGAATTTGCCTCCCATACTGTGTATGCTAATAACTTTGGAGACGCTCTTGTCTTATCATGTAGCATGATCAATCAGGAGTCGGTGTATTTGGCGTAGTCCTTCGTCTTTAATCCTAACTAGCAAATGTAATATGATAACTTAGATGATGAACAGTCTCGGAGTTAAACCTGCTCAGCATCAGGATTGTTGACATTGTGAGCGGCTCGAAGCAGCCTCACAGTGCCTTCAGCATAACTGTAGACATGTCTAATGTCAGTGTGACTCCTTCTTGTACGGACACATTCAGACACAGGTAAAAGCTTGGTGTCGGAGCGTTACTGCCTTCTTCCTCTGAGGCAAAGAAAGGATATATCGACATTAAGCTGCACTCCTCTTTACAGGGCCTCTGTTTGACGGGCGTCTCATTTGTTGTAATTCTGTTGTTATTTATTTCCCCAAATGGAGATTGTCCATTCCTCGTTGCTGCAATGGGTTTACTCTTGCACAGAGAACTTTGTAAAGAGAAGAAGAAGGAGAATCAATGGCAACTAGTTGACTTATTAGTGCAACAAGTTACTGGTTTTCCACCCACCAACACTGCCAGCTGTACTCAAATGTCAACTGAGCGGGGGTCGAACCAGGTGCTCAGTTCAGGCTGAACTTTTGATGCTTTTTGATGCTGCTGCTGTGAGAGGTACAGGTAGGGTGATTTTAAATGACAAAATAAATACACAGAAAATTAAACTTCCAGCACCTGTACATAGCATGTTTTATCTTTCTGCTGCAACATGTTCTGACTAAGAACTCAGCTGTGTGAGTCCCCATATTCTAGCATCAGTTTTTGCACACACTGGCTTCTGTGGTCACCTTTGTGATATTCAATCAGCACAGATTCTTCAACTCAAAATAACGCCTGCTGAGATGCATTATTGTGGAAGTGTGTAATCTCTACCTGGTTATGTTGAAGAAAAGGATCATGGTTTGGGTTTAAGTAAATGATGACATTCTTATGTATCATCAGTTTTGTATACCAAAGAAGTATATACACCTCATGTGCGTTACGTAACTTCAAAAGAACTCAACCTCTTAGAAAAATATTGATTGTTGGTTCATCACAGGAATAAAACTTTGATCTCCTGGGCATCCGATGTGTGACCCATCCACAACACAAACTACACTTTTACCTGCTGGTTTCAAGGTCAAGGATTCACTGCTAATATTTAAACTCGTCATAACACTGAGGGATACCCAAACACAGAGTGAGTGGACCTTAAGTGGAGAATGTTGTTTTTAGCAGACCAAAAGCAGATGTGATGTAACTAAAGAAATGAACACAGAGGTCAGATTATGGTTGTTAAATATGGATGTCATTGTGTCTAAGTATCAGAAATCTTCCCAGAAAGAAAACACAGAATCACACACAGGTAAACATGTTTACAAAGCTGCAACCTCTGTTCCATAAGAGGCAACAGGTTGTTATTCTGTGCAAATTATCTGGATGGCAGTTTGGACTCATTTAGATTAAATTAAATAAAGCCGGTTGGTAAACTGCATCAAATGTTAAAAAGTCTCGATGTTATAAAAATGAGAAGAACAGCTTTGGGAAAATGCGCTCCATCTCCAGTGTGAGTAAGACTGTTGTTAATCAGACAGCTGTACTTCTACAGAGTTTCATTTACATACTGCCTCGTGCAGCTTTTTTCTCACATACTGTGATTATCATACTGTAGCTGAACATCTGGACACCATGCCAGATCATTTCTCTGTGTAGAGCCTGACTGAATATGAATTATATGAATATGTAATTAATGCAAAGATTCATGCATAATTGAATGATTAAATGTATCCACGTAGCCCACTGTGCAACCCACTGAAGGGAAACCCATCCCCAAAAAGAAAGCTCTAGCTGTGATGTGCACACATAAGGTATTTTTAAACATGGGCCCTATTTTTACATATTTTGGGGTCTAAATGACTCATAGCTAGGACTGAAACGTGATTGGTCAGTGCGCATAGTACAGATAAGCTGCTATTGGTATTTTACGTTAATATTACGTCTTATTTAATGTCTTTTTCATGCAATGTTTCACTCTAATGTAGCTGACATCTGTCCCCGAATGATGAGGACGAAGCCACTGGCGTCAGGCAACGACGTCTAGTAGGTCTACACGGAGCTCAGAGCAAAGCGTTCCATAGTTTGGGCTTACTTCACCAAACTCTGCTGCATCTTCGTGCAATTTATATAAAAAGGTAGCTGCGTCTAAAGGAGGTAACACCAGCAACCTCACGGAACACTTACAAGTTCACCAGTCTATAAATCTGAAGCAGAGCTGTGTGTTTGACTGCTTTAGCAAAGCGGCTAATGCTAGAACCATTGCTAGCGTTAATGATAGTACATCCTCTGTGCAGCCTTTGAGTCCCGGTGGCACCAATAGCAAAGCTTCAGATGAGATTAGCCAAACTAAAGATGCAGTTAAAACGCATTGTTCTTATGAATAAGCCTGTAGTTATTCAGTCACTGTTGTTAGCCAGCTAGCTTTGGTTATTAGCACTTCTCAGTTATGTTCCAATTTAATTCACAGACAGCGTCAGCCAAGCAGCAGCTTCATCTGCAGTGGGCACCGTTAGCAGAAGTCAAACAACAAATTAAACCCATCCTCCATCGCTAAACGAGGGAAAATGACACAGGAACAAACCGCAGAATGTCAAAGAGCTGTCGCCATGGTTACTGTAAAAGATTTGCTTCACTACAGTGGAGTCCAGTTGGGTTTAGGTACGCTAGTAACTCATAGCTTGCCTCAGATAATCAGAAAACTGTTTTTGTATTGCTTCTGATTGTGACTGTTACATTACTACATTTACTGTTAATGTTGACCCCAGTTACAGAGCAACCTAATAAAGACGTCTTTTTGTTTTTTTTTACACCAAGTAATGGAGAGCTGTATCAATAAGAGTATCAATAAGTATTGGTATCGATACCAGTATTGATAAAATCATAACGATGCCCATCCCTAGTAGTGTGTATAAAAGGTTTTAGAGCTCCAGTAGATTGCTTCAGTCGGCAGCAACACAAACAGGCCGTTTTGGCAGCAATGTAACCCTTGGGGGAACATTGGCCTGGCCAAAGTGCGTCCACTAAATCTTTGTCTGACGGGCTCAGATTGTTATTCTAAGTGTGTGACGACATCACAGAAAGGATCCCTACAGAGATAGACCTTTTTGTTACAGAGGAAGATGATTGTTTTAACCACAAACAGACGTTACACCTCTCTCTGCAAACACACCAGACTCCACTGACACAAACAGTCATTGTAATGGTGTTTTCATTGGTTGCTTTGGAGCCAGTACTAGTTATTATAATAACACAAAGAAACCGACCCAGGCAGAGGTGGACCAGCAACTCTTGTTCTGCAAGGTCAAATGTTTCACTAGGTTTCACAGTGGTTTGGCTGATGGTCAGAGGACATGGTCTTAAGCAGATTATTGGTTATAAAAAGGAACAGTAAACGCCCACTCAAAGGCACCAGGTGAGTCTCAGTCACACTGAACTGTGCAGAATAAAATCTATGCACAAACACAAACCCGACAGGCATGTCCAAGTGTGCGTAAACACGCTCTCAGTGAGCATGCTGGGTGTTACAGGCCCACAGAGCATCATCACTTATTGATGCACATTGTATCTCAGACTGGAATTCTGTGTTGCTGCATGCCCAATTAAACTGCTGCTTCTTCACATTCTCTCCTCTTTTCTCCTGAGCTGCTGTGGCATCTGCAAACACTGTGTGAAACGACACCAGCAGCTGGAACCGGAACAGTGTGCTCCTGCAGACGCTACAGGAGAACGCCACAGAGAGTGTGTGCACCCTGCTAAAAGGAGTGTATGGTGCTGCAACAGTGTGTTCAATTGTATTTGAAAGCTATAATTAGCACTGTGTGTGTTTTATCCTCTTTATATTAGAGATATTATAGCTTTTTAACGTCTCTAATAATTTATTTCAGGGGCTTATACAAATTTAAAAACCTAATTCAACATCCAACATGCATTGGAAAAGCTGTATTTTGTCTTGTGATAAATGTGACTTCACTACTGCAACATAGTGGATCTTCTTCCACTTCCACAGAACATTGCACTTATGTAAAAACGATGCATATTTACCCAGACTCTGGTATAAATCTGAAGACCATCGCAGGAACATTGCCACTGGTGTGAAATAGCGACTATCCTCTATAAAGGAAGGTGACTTAGTATAAAGAGTGATAAAGTCCACTTGGGGTAGCAGTCGGAGGAGATAGATGAGTCACACAAACACAAAGCTTACCCAGGAGACATGAGTTTGACTGATGTTCGAAAAACGGAAACCGCCACCCCGAGAGGACTAGGACCCTCTTCATACTACGTCACCTGACTCCACCGGAACATTAAAACAAGGGCTGCACGATATAAATCGTTTAACAATCACAATTGCGATAAATCATCACAGGACGTGCGATAGTGATGCAAACTGATGTAAATACGCCAGGCTGCTCCTTTGCTGTTTGATTCAAAACGAAAACTCGCCAGTTTGTCGTTTTCCATCACTGATCTACAACAAAAGTCCGTCTGATATCACGTCAGTGCAGCTCTTCATCAGAGCATGCAGAGACCTGACTGCTGAGCTGCAGCCTGTGTGTCACCTGCCTGTAAACTGTAAACACCCACACAACGCTGCTAATGTCACAGTTAATGTTGGCGGGATGGTTGAGGCAGACGCACAGTTAGAGCGCTGTGGCCACATAAACGAACCGTTCATGGTTTACTTTTAGCGGCTACACCTGCAGCACACACGGCGTGAGGTTGTGTGTGCCGACAGGAAGTAGGAGACGGTGAGCTTTTGTTCCAAAAAGTTACTGTCACAGAGCTGATCACGCCGATTAAACATGCATTATTAGAACACTGATAGAAACTGACAGTAACACAACAGCAGCCCACAAGTCTGTTTGTACTTATTTAAGAAAAGCTCCACCTGAACTCTCTCTACTTTTTCATTCGGGTGTCAGAGTCACTGAAGGAGTGATAGAAGTTGGAGGGGTTTTGTTTTGTTGGGAGAAAATTAATTTGGACATTTATCTGGTATAAATTTTTTTTTTTATCACAATAAATATGGCAAAACAAAAGTTATTGCAATATAAGTTTTTTCCAGTATTGTCAAACACCAATCAAAACCACAAGCTAGAAGACAGCTTCTTGACATTCTGCTAGAGGCCTCCCCACAGCCTTATGATGTGACCAGCAGCTGTATTTGATGAGTCAGGAGGGCCGACAGACTGCATGAGGAAACATTCAATCAATAAAATAAAATAAAACAATAGAGGCACAGCATAAAGTTGGGTCGTCTTTTGTTACAAGAATTATTACAAGTCATCAAATTTAGGTCTGACAGTCATTTTTGCTTGAATGCTACATTTACTGCTGTAAGTGAGAATGGATTGCCATCTCTGCAGTTTGTGCAGGCTTCTACTGTGTAGTGCTAACACTGCTTTATGTTACACCTGCAACAAACACGTAAAAGGTCTCCATATAAATCTTTGTGCACATGTTGTTCTCACAGTGCACCTGCTGATAGTCTAAGCTGCTTTCAAACAGGCCTTTCATAGATATTGATTTCCCCCTCTGTAAAATTAAATGGCATGGCGGTGTTTGCACCAGAAACAGCCACATAGCTGCAGGCTGTGGGGAACACTGGGCCACTCTGCACGCACTCAGGGGACACATTGCCATCATGGCTGCCTGCTGGTGGCGTGTTGGATTGATGGCGGCTGCTTAGGGTCATTGGATTACAGAGTTTTTATGACACTCAACAATCAGCCGCAGCTGTACGGCTGAATGGGGCTGCACAGCTCAGAGGAAGGGCCCGCTCACTGCACGGAGAATGGAACGGTCGTAAATCTGAAGCAGGAGCAGACATGGGAAGCAAAAAGGTGCATTTAGTCCATGCAATTATTTACACAGGCCTGATCGTACAGAAGAATAATGCTTAATAAAACTGTATATCATGAAGACATTTCTTCTATCTCACGGTTTAATCTTATTCTGCATGGATTTAATAGATGCATTAATCCAAAAGTAAGATGAAGAAGATGATGATTTAAGGAATACATACATAGCAGTTAAACATTAATCTGGTATATACTCCGTTTAAAAGGAACATTGAATAAAAGAGCAGATTGTGGAGTTCCCTCACCTGTGAGAGTGAATGAATGAGCTCCGTTTAGCTTGAATGGAGGAGGAACAGATGTGGAGCTGTGATGCAGATGGGATGGGGCACGGCTGCGCTGTAATCCTCAGTTTACTCTGCGTCTCTGGCCCCCGATGGGCAGTAAATGATTAGCTGCTTTGAGGGTTTGCTTAATGTGTGGGCTCCTCTGAGCTGTCGTCCACATTTGGTGCAGTGCAGTGTGCAGTGTGCACAGTGCATGACCTTTGCTCTCATTGTTGTCCTCATGTTAAAGAGGAATTCCAGCATTTTCACATTTGGCCCAGTTTTTACTAATTTTAGGGTCTAAATGACCAAGAGACACAACATGCTTTGAAAGTGCTCCAGTACATTTGTCCATAAACAGAGTAGATCCACTGGCAGGCTCAGAGTGTTATTCTAAGTGTCTGACAGCATTACAGAAAGGATCACTGCAGAGATAGACCTTTGTTACTTTTTCTAGACAACAACAAACAGCTTGACTCTGTTCAAAGCCACCAGACTGCACTGACAAAAACAGAAATTTGACCTCCAAGACTGTTAGCGACGCTTGTCTTTCACTGCCTTCATCGGTTACTTGTGTGTTTAACAACTTCTGTGTCAAGGCTAAAGTAACACACGTACACACGGACATCAAACATTAAAACAGAACAACTGATGCTGTGGTGAAACAGCAACTTCCCTCTCTGAGAGGTGAAATTACTGTGTTTGTCAGTGGAGTCTGGTGTCTTTGCAGAGAGTGATGTAACGTCTTTATCTGGTGAAGAAAATGATACTCTGTAACAAAAGGTCCATCTCTGTGGGGATCCTTTCCCTAATTACCTCTAACAGATAATCTGATCCTGTACGTTGCAGCCGTTACAGTCACAGCTGCCGTCTGAAAGAATCTCATGGAGCAAGTCCAAATGTTTTGTAGCTAATTGTCTTTTAGACCTTGAAATAAGTAAAAATAATACAATGTTCAAAAATACCAAAACTCCCCTTCTGGTTCTGTGTGCATTTCCACTCTGTGCATCATTTCTGTGTGTGTGTGTGTGTGTGTGTGTGTGTCAGTGATGTGAAGAATAATTCAACACCTGATAATTCCATAAGAGATTTAGGCCATGTCCACACTGTGGCTTTTACCCTTCAAGTCTATTATTCATACAGCGAGAAACAAATCTTGTTCTGCATGTATTCAAATATTCAGACACACAAACTTTTAATCCCTCGAGCATAAAACTCAAACAAATGTTTGAGTGTGTAATTTGTGTGTGTGTTCTTGTGATTCCAAAGCTTTGATTGTGTGACTCTTTCAAAACTTGTCACTTTCCTCCTCAGTAGTGAGTGACTCAACACGACTTACCTTGGCCAAACATTTCTATAGTGTTTAACAATGCTACATTTTTAAAAAGAAAAACGTATGAAAACAGTGTGAGTCAGTGTTTATAATCTAAAAACTTGAGTCTCAAATTACTTTGAAACGACCGGAAACTTTTATGAGGATGGACATCAAAGTTCCTCTGAGCTGCTCTAGTGACTAAAAAATAACGGGTTACTTTATTCTGTCTTGTACAGCTAAAGGAAAACATCGTGTTATCAATCTGACGAACTTGAAAGGGAAAAAAAAGTATCAAGTCACCTGAAGAATAACGTGTTGATTCATTTTGCCAATGGTGAACAAAGACAGCTACGTAGGTATTATAGTTTCTCTAGTGTGGACAAGGTGGATTAACCATCAAACTGAGAAATATGTTTTTAATGATCATTCAGAGAAAGACACTAAACAGGGATTCCCTGTGACAACAGCTCTGCAGGGGGCTGTGGGGGCAGGTAGGGATGTGTTGTTCAAGGTAACAGTGACGTGATGAAGCATTATCCAAAGGGACAGCTTTACACGTTACAAATGTGGTTGAAATATGACATCTGATGTATGAGGATGCAGAATATGATAGTGTCACTTTCATTGCACTCGCAGGTGAGGCTGACCCTGCATCTACAGCGACTCACAGAGACTCAAGGGAGACAACAAAAGCACAACAAAGGTCGGGAAGTGCTCCAGTAGATGGCCTCTGACAGCTGTAATTCCAGCTATGTAATCTTTTGGGGCAAATGCACCTAATCAGAATCTGTCCCTTATTAGTGCCGGTTTTTGCCACAGACATGCTCATGTTGTTCGACATGACAGAAAGGGTCCCTATAGAGATAGACCTTTTTGTTTCAGAGGAAGATGATTTTCTTAACCAGAAAAAGTGTTGCATAGCTCCCCTCAGACCTACCAAACAATTTCACTTGCAGAACAAGAAAATTAGCAGTGGTAGCCAAGCAACTCCCCTGTTCTGCAAGGTGAAATGTCACTGGAGTCTGGTGGCTTTGAGGAGAGAGTGGTTAGAGTTGTTCCTGGTATAAAATAAATAACATCTTACTCTGTAACAACAAGGTCTCTCTCTGTAGACCAGGTTTAAATATACTAGAGTTAGGTCTGAGTTTAGTCCGTAAACAGAAGCTGGCTCATAATGTCAAGTATTTTATGTGTCGGAACCCATCGACTGACAACGACGCCGCCTTTGGAAGCTGTGGCTAACTTTTGGGGGCTTCCAGTCCTGCGGTTGTTCTGAAAAGCGATAGGGTTTCTCCGTGCGACTACCAACTTCAAATGCAAGATTTGAGTCTTTGAATGGATCATTAGCTACACTAATACGCAAATATCTGTTTAAGGAGAGTTTAAATAGTTGTCAGAAGATGTCAGTGGGTTCCAGGATTTTATTACAGCTTCACTACTTTACGTGTTTCTGCCTCAAAAGCAGATTTTTCCTCAGTAAAATCTTTGGAGTTAAAAAAGTCTGACCGTTTCCTTTGAGCACAGACATCTCTTTATATGTCTGCGTGTGTGTGTGTGTGTGTGTGTGTGTGTGTGCATCCATATGCATGCAGGCTTGTATGTGTAAGTGTGTGTGTGTGTGCTGGCTTGATGAGATGGCTTCCTCACACACAGCTGGTGGTCCCTGCACCCAGAGACTCAGGTTAGTCTGCGGCAGCCTCAGCAGCAGGCAGGAAGAGAGGAAAAAGCAGCAGGAGGAGGAGGAGCGGAAAGAGGAGGAGCGGGAGAAGGAAGCTGAGAAGAAGCTGAGAGAGGGAGGGACGGGAGAGGAAAGAGAAGAACAAGAGGCGAAGGAGGAGGAGAGGGAGGACAGAGAGGAAGGGGACAACCATGGTAATCATGGAAATCTGACAGACGAGCATGGAGATGACAAAGAAATGCTCCATTTAAAGTCTATGAGGCATGTGATTCAGTGGAAAATTATGGAGTCCAAAATCTGTTCTCTGGAGATTTAACTTTGGTTAAATTAGCAGGAATCATTTCCTCAAACATCTTTCAACACACTGACATCTTTTTCTGAGGGTTCTAACACACTGGCCCATTTGCTCTGTGCTCTTCCTTTCAAGCAGGGATTATGAGAGCACACGTCCATATGTCTATCATAGTCTAAGTGCACATGAGAAACTGATTGACACCCACAGATATCCTGTTTGCCATCGTACCCTCAGTCAGCTGAGAAGACTGACACAGATTCATACATGGAGGTCCAGGATGTGTGTTTTTGTCCTCCCACACAAAAGAACACATAGGTTGATGGTCCCGGCCCGAGAGGAGATATACAACCTACAGGAGTATTTCCTAAATTAGCGCCCCCTACTGCTGGCAGGCAACACCCTCTCATACCTCCAGGAACACGGAGGAGGAACACGGAGGAGGAACACGCGGCTAACGTAGGGAAAAAATCCCACTTTGATCAGCGTCCTAGAAAAAGTTTTGAAAAAAATTGTTTGAGTTTAAGTAAGTGCGCTAGTTACATTAGCTAAATTATATGTTCATTACGTTACAAACAGGATGTAAGGTTAAACAATTACATACGTTGGTTACATGGGTTACTGGTTCTACATAGTCCTGGGACCAGTAGAGGTTGCTGCCTCACTACCAACGTTAATATGGGTCTTAATATGTTGGGAGGACTTCTATGTTATATCTTTGTTGTAGTTGGTATCTTTCATTTGCCCAGTGAACACAAAGATTAGCATGAGGAAAGTTCAAGCTGAGCTTTAGAAATGACACATATCAAACACAAATTGTATTGTTGTCTTACTTTAAAAAACGTAATCGTTAAAATCACGTTTGTGGAAGCAGTTCACTCAGAGGACTAGTCTGTGGGTTAATGAGAATTGTTTGGATCTATCAGTGGCAATGGAGGAAGAATCATTTTAAACGTACAAGTATTATTTATTTATTTATTATTTAAGTATTATTATTTGATTAATTAACACTTGATGTATGTATCCGGTCAGTTTAACAATGTATTAAATGCCTGTTTGGAAACTGGCTCTGACATTTGCTGAGATGTAATGAAAGACTCATTATCTGAATTGGGCCAATGTCACTGGTCAATGTACGAGACGGTTGATCTCAGCTAACCCTAGCTACAACGGATCTGAAGTTTTGTCTCAATCAAAATAATTTGTTTTTTGAAAACCGAACTGGTTTGGCCCACTCATGTTCGTTACTGGACACATATCACCTATAGTTTTGCATTATTGGAACGTAAGCAAACATGCTTTTGTATTGATTACAAATTGAGCTCTTTTCTGTCACACCTGTGACTTTGGACCTTTCTTGACTGAACTCATAAGAATTCAAAACTGTAGTGTTCAAGCAGAATCCTTGAAACCTCAGCACCAGAAGAGTATCTTTCTCTATTTCAGACCAAACTCCTGCGATTTGGCCGTTTCCAGAGGTAAAGGCAGGTGTTTTGTTACCTGAGTAAACAGCTTAAGGGTTTAATGGGAGCTAGCTTGTTCCAGCTGTCTTTGTATATGCTGGGCTGAACAGCTCCCAGATCTACCTCGGTACGGGGAGCAGAGGAAACTGATCTATCTTCTTTCCTGCCTGTGGATCCGAAGGCAAACAAGCAAACTTTTGGAGGGCTCTTTAAAGATGAATGTGTGGCCATGTAGCAGTGATAATGGAATGTACAGAAATAATATAAAGGGAGCAGACTCACGACAAAGAAATCAAACGTGTCATGACCTTGGTGGATTGATCAACATGACAAACCTACAGAGGTCTATGGTTTGTAAAGTTATCAAATGTTTATTAATACTTTTATTAAAATGTTTAACAAGTGTATATTTCCTCTTGACAATGCTTTCCTCTTGTGGTATTACAATCTATTTATTAAATGCAGTAATCTGAAAAACACATACTTAATGTCTATTTAACCTTTAAAAACACTATTAACAGTTCCCCTATTGTATAAGAGGGTGTATGGCTCATCCCATTATATAAATGACTAGCTGCTGTTTTTGCTCCTTTCTAATGTTACAGAACAGAAGTAATTATAAAATGCAAATTGCAGGGTGTGCACTGTCAAGCATGCGAAACACAACAAAGAGATGCTTAGCACCACATTTTTCAACTTGACACTTTCAGCATGATGGTGAGAAAACAACCCCATATTGTAAGAGTAGGTGGTATTCAATTACACGAGGAGCCTCGAGCAATGAAACAAAATATATGGTTGATTTTCACAAACAACAAAATAGACGGGTCATTTTCACAGGTTAGCCTGATACTAATTAGCATGGGGCTGGGGGATGCACAAGCTACATATTACAGTGCGTATTATAATTGTTTGCTCAGTATTTGGACTGAATGAATCTCGCTGCGGTGATGGTTAGATCGACATGTTAGTTTTCAAGTACTGGCCTTTCTAAGATCTCATA
Source organism: Semicossyphus pulcher (assembly GCF_022749685.1). NCBI lineage: Eukaryota > Metazoa > Chordata > Actinopteri > Labriformes > Labridae > Semicossyphus > Semicossyphus pulcher. The sequence continues at coordinate 4,641,105 of NW_027211770.1, read as the reverse complement.
TCAGCCAGCCTGAGTCATTAGCTGCTATTATTACTGGGGTTTCTTTCGGACAGAAGGGAAGTTTTTAGGGCCAGGCGTTGGGGTTAGAGTTAACCCTAAAAAATGAAAAGAGGAGAACTTTGCACTTTGAGATTTAAGTCAAAGTGCAAGTAAAGTCCAACTTTAGTTCTTTGTACCAGGTGTAAGAAAAAACCCAATTCAGATAATATAGATTTCTAAAATAACAGGAAGAGGAAAGTTTGACATTTTGACATTTTTATTATCAAAATGCAAAATATAAAAACTTCCTCCTCTACCTTTTCTTTAATACTTAAAGAATACAAAATTATCCTCCAAGGGTTTCTCTGTTGTGTCTGACTTGTATACTCTACATTACTGTTCATCAGTTCAGTTGTTGGCAGCTTACACTGTTCCACTACACTCTTATTTAGCCAATGCTAACGCTAACCAGAGGGCTGGTTAGTTCTGAGTGTTTGCTGGAGGTCTGTGTTTTTGTATGGCTCAGATACCCAGGGGGTCTACACTACCTGCCAAGCTCAAGGGGGCACCCCGCCATTTTTCTTTTTAATGCAGCCCACTATCAGTGGAGTTATGATAACTCGTCATTTAGAATCAGCCAGTGTTTGTTCTCTTTGTGCCAGTCAGAGGAAGAGGAAGGACCAGTTTGGGTGTTGGAGTGGCTGAGACCAGATTTCATGTCCCGTCACAATCCAAAGATGAATGTCTGCTACTTGAAAAACCATGATCTCTCCCTGACCTCAACAAAGTGCTTTCATTGCTTAAACTCAATTATACCTTAACCATGCTTTATTTTCCACAACCCTGATCTGTCCATACCATACCACAGGCTCGTGCAGATATTCCCAGCCAGCAGACCCACGTGGGGACCAAATGGACTGCACCTGGGCTAGTCTGGTAAAGCCAACTTGGACCCAGCCAAATGTGTCTACTTATTTTGTGGAGGCCCAACATGGGTTAGTAAAAATGGGTTGATGAAGGGCCCTCAATGGGCTCCAGACAGGGCCTTAAAATATGTGATTGTATTCTACTTGGGACCCTTCAAGTACCCATGGTATATCAATTTGGAGACAATGTATATTCTTCTGGGTTGCTCATGTAAGCCCCAACACCAACCCACTTCACAGCCCACCCTGAACCCATGCCCAGTTGAAGGCCAGCTTACCAAGGAAAACCAATGTGGGCCCTGCCTGAACATTTGGATGGGACTTAGAAAGAAATGAATTTGTCATTGATCAATGAAGACAATCCCACTGTTTTTGCCCACTAATGTCATTATTGACAGCAAAGTAAGCTGGTCTTAAAGCTGGGCCGGACTTGAGGGCTGAATATCAAGAACATATGCTGTAGTGCATCATAGTACATCGGCACCATAGACTGTGTATAAGAAGTGGATGTAGCCTCTTGGTTTCATAAGGAGAGTGAATCTGGCAGCGCCTTAACCCTGAATTCTTCCTAACAGGGCTGGTTGCAAAGAAGTCTAATAGTAAACGAGTGTACCGGAAAGAGAGCTTACTTTTCACTTGAGTTATTACCTAAGTAAACATTTTACCTATAAGTTTATGGTCTAATTTCAAGTCTTCTTTAATACAGCATGATATTCATTTAGTAAACGATAGAACCATTTGGAGTCAAATTGACGATAAAGCAGGGTATGCTTTGGGTTGTGGCTACTTTTGATTGACAAGTGGATGCCTGGCTAACCAGGATAGAGGTGTAGCAATGCCTATCCACATTCTTGTCCAAATATGGCACATTTAGGCTCCAAGAAACAAAGATTGCCGTGACCAAAATGCCAAACTAGAGGATTGAAAACAAAGTCCACCAAACAGTGTATGATGTCACTGTGGCTGCGTCCATGTCTTTTGTACAGTCTATGGTAGAAACGGAGGGCTCAGCTCTGTGAGCAGAAAACGGCCATTTGGGATATGGAATACATCAAAATGAAAGCGATTGTGGACAACTTCGACCCCCTGCAGAGTCTTGAGAACCACTTAATCAGAAAATAAACTTCAAATGGCTGATAACCCTCCTTAAAGAATTTAATTTGTCTGGCTTTTAGTGGGGGGCTTTGCTATTCTATGATGGTCTAAATACTTTTTCTGAAGCTATTTCAGTGAACACATACTAATTATTGGCTGCATCAAAACAGCCTTCGAAAACCAAAATTATTATGATTAATATTAGCCTATTTTACGGCAGCCAAGTGATCTTACATATTTTGTTGTGCAATCCCACGCTGAGTGACAGTGTGTCAATTCGTAACACATCCATGTGCACCAATCAAGGGACTGTCCACATAGCAGAGTGCTGAACATGTGACTGTAGTGCATTTGTGCATTAAAAACAAGAGTGCAAGCAATTCATCGTCAACACAAAGTTTAAAGTCGAGTGGTATGTTGTAATTTGAATAGAGGAACCTTGAATATTCAAAATAAGTTGTCAGACTATCTGCTCTATGCCTGCTAGGTGCCTGTGGGATATATTCATCATGTCTGTCTTTATTTAGCTGGTTCTGAATAGAGGAATAACCTTGTTTAAGGATAAATGTAGGTGCTGCAGCAGTGCTGCTCTGTATGTCTTATCGTTCAGTATATGCTCTCTTATAACCTGGTGTACTCACTCATAACATTGTTAGATATTAAAACCTTTTTTCAAGGCTTGGTAACAAGCTGCGGAAGAAGTACTTTCTGTAAAAGCACACTTGAGTCAGATGAAGTTGGTTCTAAATATCAATACATCATCCCAGTAAGCATTTTGATCTGAAGTACTGATGCAAAGCAAGGGCCAGCACCAACCTGAAGAAATACTCACAGCAGTACACATTTTAATGTCAGTCGTCCTGGTAGCTACCTGTTTTGTGTGAGCCACTGAGACAGCAATACTGATCTAAGATATATATACTCATGTAATGTGTATATGTATACTTGTTTACTTACTATACTTGACAGAGCAGCACCTCATGTATCACTGGCAGCCTCTTGTGGGTGAGGCAAACACATGCTGTACCCCAGGCAATAAGGCTGCTAATGGTACATAATGTATCCCTGAAGCATACTTGTATCCCTACATGCTTTTTAATGACCAGCAGGGGGCGACTCAAGTCTTCTTCAAAACATCATGATGTTCCTTTTGTTAATTATGGTCCCATTTAGAATCAAATAGACGTTAAAGTAGGGTATGTTTGAGGGTGGAGCTACTTGTGTTTTACAAGTGTCTACCAGCGCAAACTGTCCAACAGGATAGATTAAACAAAGCACGATCACTCTCTTGTCTCTTCACTTCTGCTTCAACAGAAATAAATGGTGCGGTCAAAATGCCAAACTTGAGGCTTCAAAGGGAGGTTCCCATATCAATGGAAGACTTCACTGTGGCCACTTCTTCTGTACAGTATGTGAGTACCCCTGGGTTGACTATTGTTCAGGTACATTATGCTACATTCTACATGAAGTAATGGGCCCCAGGCAGTAATGTGGTACATGATGCACCCTCGCAGCACCATATGTCTTCCTGCTTTACTAGGGGAATATTACCTTAGACAATAAGGCAGAGCAGCACCCAATGCGTCATTGTTAGCATTATTGCCAACGCATACACAAAATGTACCCCAGGCAATAAGGCTGCCAAGGTACATATTGTCCAGCTACATTATAGCACATCCTACGTGAACATCAAGAATCCCATGCAATAATGTTACTAATGGTACCTAATGTACCCCAGGAGCACCATTTAATGTACCGCTGGGGTAGTAGGCTAATCGTCTTAATGCTAGGGGTATATATTATGTCAATCCTGCCTACATATAAGCTACCCCTGGCAATAATAAACCTGGTAGCCTTATTGCCCCGGGTATGTTACCTTGGGCAGCAAGACAAAGGACCAACTAGTATACCCATGGCAGCCATACTGCATGAGGCACAATCTCTGAATCCATTGGCCATTGTTTGTAAGCAAAAGCCAACTTTTCTGGGTTTCTGGTGTAGCCAGCAGTTAGTGATAAAGGACTTCCATTTCAATGTGTTGCCATTGTTTACAGTATGACGGGAAACTTGAGAAGAGAAAATGAAGTTGGAGTTGAAATGCTATTGGAGGATACTGCTCAGACTACAAACAGAAACCAGAATTTGTCTGACACCAAAAACTGTGTCACTTGTCTACACCATCCGCATGTATATGCAGAATCTGTTCATAGAGATTATATGGGGCCCAGTCGGGCACACCCTCCAAAATAAAGGCCCTTTCAGACACAATGCAACAACAGAACCTGACCACAACTATTTTATGCTACAATGAGTACATGACACGTCACTTGGCTACCTAGCTAGGTAAGCTGTTTAATTTGTGACACTGAACCCAGCGTCGAGCACAGCTCAAATCATGTCTGAAAGGGCCGTTAGGGGTGCAAAATCGACACCTTTTGCACACTAATATGCACCCTTACTGAATTGCATATAGTACATTATGTCTGATAATATGGCAGAGCAGCAGCTACATTATTTGAATGCAGCATCTCATGTAAAAGTAGATAAATCTCAGTATAACACAATGAACTTAGGTTGTGATGGTGCAGGTTTGTAAAAGTAATTAGGTTGTACTCACACTTAACGCATCAATGTGTTTTGTTTGTTGATGTTACCCCTTGCAGTTAATTGTTTAATCTTCCAAATCTTCTCTAAACCCTAATCCTATTTCTTTACATTTGATATTTTTGTTGACTTTTTCAATTTCACCTGACAATATTATGAATACGTGGGAAGGTTTTACACGTTGATCCTAAAATATACACTCCCTTATTTAGTTACAATACAGAAGAGTGCAGTAACCCTGATTTAGTTCTGATCTATTCAAGAGATTTGCTGTTAATCCAAAAATAATAGTACCAGAACTTTCCTTTAAAATAAACGCCAAACCATTTTTATATAAAACACACCTTCATGTTGGTTGAAATTATTTGTTTAACCTCTGCTATTCTACATTTTATAAACTGAAGTGAAAGAACATGATCAGTACTGATTGTGTCCTTCCATACCATTTAAATCTGAGTTAATGACTTGATGTGCAATAAGAAGCATACTTCTCACTTCAGTGATAAGCTGTCTTTTTTATAAGCTTACATTGTGTATCACATTATTGTGCTTCCATGCATAGATGCAAATGTTTGCTCTGTAGGCAGCAAAATAAAAGCTGCTTTACATAATGTTTTCTCCTGGGAGATGTTTGCTTGTTCGTCATCACTTGTTGTGTAGTCTGTGGATGTCAAAGAAAGGTGTCTGGAAGGCAGTATGACTGTAAGTCATGGAAACATTTTAGCAGGTTAATATCACCGTAATGGAGTAACCCTAGTGACCTTGGTTGCCATGCACTTACAGTGTAATGTATTATTTTACTGCTGTGCTTTCAGCACATTTTTTCACAGTCAATGCCTTTTGACGTGTGTATGTGTTAATGGTTCATCAATATATTTTTATGTTTACACCATGTTAACATCTTTGAGGGCTTCTCTGTGTATTAATTCAACAGAGTTACACTTCAGGAGTGTGTGACTTATCAATACAGGCTCACTGGGCAAACCTCAGAAACTGTACAATCAATACAATCCAATGTTAAGGAGGCTGTTACCGCTCTCCTCCAGGATAAGTGCTGTATAGCCCCAGAGTTTGAAATGATCATGTCTTTCCTCCCATGAGACCTTCACTTTTCAGGCAAAACAGCACTGACAGAGGATCGACGCTGCCTTTGACGCTCTCCATTGGATAATTGTTCTTTTGGTAAATGGCTTCAAAGCTTTAGGACACAATTTCAATATGTCATTCTATTCAGTACACAGATCTGACGTTTTGACCAAAATATTATTTTGGTCAGCATTATTTTTTTTAAATGTATAATATAATAATAACTTTAAAACAATAAAATGTTGTAAATCTAAAAAAATGTGTTATTAGTTTTATGTAAAACTGTGTGCAGTATTCATGTTGTGTCACAACATAGTACATAATAAGTATATGCAGAAAATATCTAGCTATGTACACATAAAGGTTGTGAGTATGAAATATTGTCATTATTAAAAGTCCAACATCTCTGTGTATTAAACCATAATCTTTGAATAGAAACATTACCTGAAAAACATTTTTCCCATTTAAATACGAACTATATATTTATGGCAAAACACCGCTTTGTGCTTCTCCCTATTTATTATCAGCTTTTGTGAAAACACAGTAAAACAAACCTATACAATCTATGAAATATTTTTGTCTTGTATTTATTAGCTAATCTTAACTGAAGGCTAATTTGACAATCGTCTTCTACATATGAGCTTCTGGCTCGCTTCTACTGTTAATCTTTGGAGCTAATAAAATAATTAATTACTGTTTTTTATGAAGTCAGAAATACATTCAATTAAATATCTCTCTCACTGTTAAATGCACCACTTTTGACTAAAATATACACATACAGATATTTATACAAAAACTGTTATGGACATCCATAACACAGTTCGAGCTGCCTCTAGCCTAAAGTAGACGTGGGTTAAACACGTGAAGCTGTTTACATATTTTGGCAGCTTATTAAGTCAACAGAAAGTTAATATAAACATCTGTTATATTTTGTATGTGGTCCAACAAGGGTTAGTAAATGTCTCCTGGGTTTTGAACATGACAAAAGTGAAAAAAAATGTGGAGGGTTTGTGGACCGCTGTTTCGAATCCTCAGGTTTAGCAAACCGGAAGTGACCATATGTGGAAGAGAGGGTGGAAACGCATTGCTTTGCCTCTATCCTGGGTGACAGTGGAAGCAACCTGAAATACAGTCGTACTTCTTTTTAAGGCCTCGTGCATTGGCTTCACTTGACAAGAAGTTATTGAAGTTCTGATATGCAGTCTGTAAGTGAAACCATCTATTGTCAGTTATTATCAGTATTGAACAAGGACAACCAAGGTGCAATTATACCTTTTCATTGACATTTCATGTGTTTACAGTTGCCCCAGGTATTTCTTAGGTGGTGCAGGCCATTAAATCAGTAACTCTTAAATGTCAGAAAGTTTGCTGGGAAGCTCAAGTCAACCAACACAATGTTTTGTTGTGTCATTGAAAGGCTACAGTATGTACCGGCTAAGTGTCACAGATATGAACAGTGAGAGTTGTAACAGTATAAGCAGGATGATGATTGCAGAGTGGAGATGGACAGCAGAAGGGGGAGGTGTGTTAGTGGCTGTTGAGGACGTGGGTCATGCAGCAGAGCAAACATTTGCAATACATGTGCCTGTGATGCAGCTGTGTATGACTGCCAGCACTCCAAACGTTTTATTACACTGCTCTTAGTGTTCCCATTCCCTCAGGAAAACAACAAAAGACAGCTCAGTACTTTTGGGAATTTTTAGATCATATTAGATTACAATAAAAAAAACAGTTTCTGGAGTTTTTCTTGAGGTCATTTGAGATGGTGGTTATAGTCTAGCTTGGATCCATGGTGACAGCAGAATTCCTCACGTTTCTTATCTCGTTGTCGCCATTGGGCCTAAGTGAATAAATGCAAAGAAACCAACCCTTATCTTCCTGCAGATAATATGTCATTATGTCATTATTGTGTGATGTTCCGCAAATTGGCAAACAGATTATTGTTTAAATTATATATTAGAAATGATAAAAATAAAAATATTTAGCATATATTTTGTTTCATTTTAGCATTTAAAGATTTATTCGTCTTTGCCAAGAGATATGGTAAGAAATTCTGCTATCATTATTTTAAACAATGTGCAGATGAATATTTAAGGGATTTTTTTACCTTTTCCAGTTGTGCGTTCTGTTTGGACTTGTAGAGGAACTCTCCGACAGCCACGAACACTGAGAGGACAAGTCCAGCAGCCAGGACGATGAAGATCCCTCCAATGTTCTGCACCCCGAGGGCGCTGGCCTCCTTACTCTCCTCCTCCGGGCAGCCGTTTCCTCTCCACCATTTCTCCTTCATCATGTGCAGCTTCCCTTCCTCCTGAAGCTGCAGGATGGCAATAGTGATCTTATCTCTGTACGGAGAGCCTGAAGGATCAAAAAACATGAGGTCAGAGCGAGCAAGCAACATAAGGACATGGACTGGATGACACAAATCCACTCTGATGATCAGCCCAAGTCTAGTATTGTCTCCTTAACATCAAACAGAAAACCAACTGCCAACACTGACACCAAACAGGGTTAATAAGGGAAAAAACTCGGGGGGGGAATTCACTAAGAATGAATTGCACCCACTATCTGCTCCGCCTCAAGGTCTCATTCACAAAGCAAACTGCACTGATAATAAGCACAAACACGTCCATAAAGTTTCACAGATCCGTGCAGATTTCAACTCCATGCACAGATCGGTGATGAGCAGGGAGAGGAGACTCGACAGGTGTTTACTAGTTTCACTGTCTGTAACGCAGCTTCATTTTTTAAACGAGCGTGCAACAGCAGCTCATCCATATAATAATTCCCGTCCTGCGTAACGGCTCCAAAATGTGCCCATGTGCCCATGAGAGGGTTGAGCCTCTCTCCCTGGACTGATTGGTCTCCAGATTATAGTACAGCCCTTGTAATACTGCGCTGCAGTTCCCACCAGCTCTCTGCAGACGGTATATTTTCACTCTTACTGCACGGTGCTGTTTGCGCTGCTGTTTGTAAAATTAGGTGCATTCAACCCTCTGCGTGTGCTTGGAAATTGAGGCGGAGTCTTTTTGTGTCATTTGCACAGGTTTTACGGGCTAGATAGATTTCCTCCTAAAGGCATCAGCATGACTACAGAGTCAGTATGTAGAGATATAAAAGTATAAAGTTAACTGTATTCATTTCTTGTTAATTTCATAGTAGTGGTATGTAAAGGTATAATCGCAAAGATTTACATGTTTTTTAAATGTTAAGTCTTTATCTATCAAAGAATGAGGTAACACAATGGTGACTGAGCCTATGGCCCACTGATGAAAGCCTTTGCATTTGCAGTATATAGTATTATTATGGACTGGGTGTAATCACAAGCGGCGCCCAGTTAGTGACGCGTTTTCCATCAGCCAGCAGTGGTTGGTCTGGCAGAGAAGGTATGGTAACCCTAACCCTAACCCAACTTACCCTAACAAACGCGACGCTCAGATGAAGGCAAACAGTCTAAAAAGGAAAGCGACTGTCAGCCAGGAAAATCAAGAGTTACAACCGTAGCCAACCTTGGACGTCTGGTTATCTTGGATGGATGCGCCCGCAATTGCTTTTTATCTCCAGTAGTTTCCGCCAAATAAAACGAAACTGAGAACTTCGAGATTCTATCTTTCAAATACAAATGCTGTATAGTATTTTAAGGAGCACAACACAAACCAAATCAAGATTGTGTTTTTTACTTTTAGAAGTAAAGATAATTTTGAGATATTTTCTCTCAGCATTCCCTCACTTCCTCCTTTGTGTACCATGCAGTGCTTGAGTGCAGAAAGAGGCTTAGATTGCTGCAATGTTGGTACCGTTGCGTCATGATGATACCAGCAACATATTGAGCTTACTTTAAATCTACTATGTTTAAGAGACAATCAGTGTAGCTGACTGATGTAGTTGGTGTGCAGTGGTTTAGTAATGCATTGGTTCAGCATGTTCCATGTTTTTGTGTCAACCCATATAAGACACCTCTAAATGTATCTTCTGAGATGTGAAGATCTTTTGAATAACGTTTTCTTTGAGATCTATGATCTATGAGTCTATGATTTTAATACTCCACCCGGTCTCACGGCAGGTCATAAATAGTCATAACATTCTGTCTATAGAATTGTGTACATGGACCTGCAAGACGCCTTTATCTAAACTTATGAGGTCGTACACAGAGCCAGAAAGTCCACGGCACTGCAGTTGGGGGTGATGGACACAGGGCACTGTTTTTGGTGCCCCGTATGAGGCTGAAAGTCAAAGTCTAATTATTTTAACTGATGTAATGTAAAGTAAAGCAAAATACATATTGTGACTACATTCTTTTATCATTTCTTTGATATCCATATTTTAACAGAGACCACCTTCTTTATCCGAATCCAGCCAAGTAGTTTTGGTGCCTAAACATCATAATTTTTTTCTAACTTGTAGGAACTAAACATACTTATGGTTATTAAGGACAAGTTTAGGGTTGGGCTTAAGTACACATTAATATGACTTTTGGTTTCAAATAGGACACACACAATGATGATAGACTTTAGGCAGAAAGCCCTGAAGGCTGCTTGGCTACATAAATCATTATCTATAATGTATTAAATTTCTTGAGTCGTCCTTCTGAATAAAATATGAGCTGACCGACACAAACACAAAGTTTCCATGCTCACGATTATATATTGTATTTTTTTGAATGTCTCAAACTGTTGTGACATTAGATTGGAAAACGTCAATTCATTGTATATATTGTACTTAAACAATATGCCATGTGTGCTTTGTTTTGTGACTTACCCTTCTTGTGATTGTCTTATAGTATGTAATGTAAAAGGGGGTGTGGGAGAGTGCAACAGAAATAAGTCCAGGTTGGATGCAAACCCTCCTGTCCTCCCTTGGCTGTCTGTGCTATAAAGATAATGGGAACAACGAATGAAACGCACTTTCTGTGTTAAAAGTATGTAATGAAAAAAAACCATTAAGCCAATACAAGTAATGCAATTTAGATTTTCACTGGTGCAGATCAGCTTTGATTGGATCATCATTACTGCATAAAATGTGTGTACTGTTCCGATTAGCAGACCTCTCATAACTGGCAAATACTGCTAATTGGTATTTAGCTTCACATGTCCCATATTTGCTAGCAGTGTTTGTAATTGTGATTAAGTTACTTCCCATTCTAAGTCAACTTCTTTCTCATATTTACGTATGCTTTATTTATCTATTGACTTGTTTTTCCAATTTATTTGTTGCTTTATTCTTCTCATGCTGTTGTTTTACAGCCTTATTTAAACCTATGATAGTCAACTTTGCTTTATGTTGGTGTATTTTGATTAAAATGTCATTATATTTCAGTGGGCATTCAGTAAATTCCAGCCTACATTTCTGTATATTTCATTGCACATTTAACATTGTAAAATATTAATGCTAATGTCTACTATTACCACTTTATTGTCCCCACGGGCCCAAAACACTGAACTAATGAAGCCTAACACATCTATGGGGCTCATATTTCCTCTCATTCCACCTGTATGGCTGTCTAATTAAAACCTGTGGCCATGGTTAATGTTTGCTAATGTTTTCACTGTGAGCTGTTACCTTGGCTCAATAAATTAAGGTCCCCAAAGTGAGGCTTGAAGTACACCCCCCTGCCCATGTGAGATGCCTGCAGAGCGCTCAGTGAATCCCTCCCCCCTCCTCTGTCTACTCAGCAGCCCTCCGCCTCCCTTTCTTCAGTCAGGTAAAGCACTCCAACAGCTTCCGCTGCTCTGCTGATAAAAAGCAGTCACACGTCGAGATCCCTGATTAAACCTGAACGCTGAGAGAAAAAAGAAAAACAGAATCCTGCCACACTCCCACTCCCCAAACCACCCTGTGCTACACCGATGCAGCGCAATCAGGATGTTAATGCAGCTTGAATTATTAAAAAAACTAATAACACCTATTATCGCAAACACTTAGAATGAACTCTCCCTGGAGCACAGGGAGGAAAACATGTTTAGATTAGAAAACATTAACAGTTGGCTTGCTCCGATGGAGTGGCGTCTCTGGGATGAGCAGTTAGTATGCAGAGCCGCTTTAGCAGCAGTATTACGTAGTGGACCCAAAAGACCCTAACAGTGACAATGATCAGCCACGCTCCCCTCCTGGAGCCTCAGCGTCGTGGCTGCTTGGCTGCAGTCACAAGGCCATGTTCACTCTCTTTAACATCTCTGCTGTCCTTCATCTCTGCCCAAGGGCTTCTGCTATCTGACTCTTTATTTCAGAGTGAGCCAGCCAGCATGGTTCAAAAGCATCTATCACCATGGTGATGGCGAACATGAAACGCACTCCGGTTCTAGTTATTCACTGCCATCTACAATAGATACCTCCCCTTTAGCTCCGCAGAGGAACAACAAGCCACGACATGGAAACAGGCAGCCTTGAAATTGGGCCAGTTCTGCCCCACTCAAACAAACGGAGAGACGTCAACTGTGATATCACGGGCAAGATGAACACGAGCGCTGTGTCGTGTAGTCAAGACCTGTGCTGCACTGTGCCAGCCACGTTTTTGGCAAGTGTTGTAACACACATTCATATGAACATAAAAAAGGTGAACGATTTGATCTGCCTCCTGACCCACTGAGTTTAAATAGAGCAACAGTGTTTCCTCTGTCAATTGGTTTCATATTAGAGTTGTAAAATATGCTGCTCATGATCAGACCCTGCAGCATTTTTTTACACAGGAAGCCTTCCGGTCTAGGCTGTGATAATTCAAGGCTCCACAAATACCACATGCCTTTATACTCAGTGACGAATATGTGTTAAAAACTGATATGCTGTTCATTGGTCAGAGCAGTGCTGTACAATCAGTCCAGTCTCCTATGCCTTCATCACACACCAAAACCTCAATACTGCAATAGCATTCTTTATGATACATCATCCAAAGTCCATTCACGTAAATCCAGAACCTCCACTGATCCTTCATAACTTTAATTCAAAGTCCGTCACTTCTCTTACTGAGCCAATTACAGTACAAACAGGGCAAGTGACTCAAAGTATAATAATATAATGAATTATATAATGTCCTTGTAGTGCTTTCCATGTAAGCGCTGATTGGCTGGATGTGATCACATAAGGAGAAGTGGTGAGGAGAGTGTGGTTGGTTGATACATGGAGGAATGTGCTGTTATCCTTGGCAGGGCTAAACAGAATATGTTAATTTCTTAGCAGAAAAAAGGCCTCTGCATGTCTGCCCATAAAAGAGCAGCTTAATCTTCCAATTCAGGGAGGAGTGGAGAGAGAGAAGTGACGGGCCAGCTGAATCCTGAATAAGACACATAGATGTAATCTGCCAGATTAAAGCAAGAGCAATAGCACAAAGATGCATTGTCTCTCAGTGAAGTTAAAAATAGAAATTCAAATGGGCTGCAGTGCCTGACACTCTTTTGATTTGGGTTTATTCTTACAATTCCATCCGCTTAGAAAAGCTAAATCAAACAGATGTAATTTGGTAAATAAGCAGTTCTTAAATTGAAGCAGAACTCATTACACATTTGATTTCTGTCCAACTGGGTGCAATCACTTTAATAGTCAGTACTTCTAATGAACGTAGATACACATGATGTGGTGCCTGTAATTGTCAGGCAAAAGAGGCTACTTCCCTCAAACGTAGGCGACTTTCGCTTTGATTAGCTGCTGCTGTAACACCACAGTTTCCCAAGATTCCTAGCCTTCCATCCATCCATCCATCCTTTCCATCCATCCATCCATCCATCCATTCATTCATTCCATCCATCCATCATCCAACCATTCATTCCATCCATCCATCCATCCATTCATTCCATCCATCCATAAATCATCCATACATCCATCCATCCATCATCTATCATCCATCCATCCATCCATCCATTCATTCCATCCATCATCTATCATCCATCCATCCATCCATTCATTCCATCCATCATCTATCATCCATCCATCCATCCATTCCATCCATCATTTATCATCCATCCATACATCCATCCATCATCTATCATCCATCTATCCATACATCCATCCTGTAGTGAAGCTCTTGTGGTTAGGGAGGTAAGTCATCAACATGGGGTGTCTAGTCAGGACACGGGAGGCTGGGATTCCTTTCAGCATTTATTGATAACTAAATCAATGTACACAGATGCTCAGGCACTGTACTTACTGTATCATATTAGGTGGGAGTGTGTTCTAAAACAAAGAGGATCAAAGACATCTACATTAACTATGTTACCCACATACACGTTATGCCATCTACAATTAACATAAATCTCACAATATTATGACCATAAATTGCTAACAGAAACTATTTCCTTTTACAATGAATACACACATTAACACATGCTTGTGGTCGGTCATGAATGCACACAAACTGTTAAACAACTGAAACATAGCTTCCGTTAAATGTCCAACTTTACCTAAAAACGAACTGTCACTTTTGAACCAGCGCAAGCCGTGTGCAAAACGGTCGTTGCCCTGCAACAGGTCCAACGTCACTGTCCACCTGTCCTCCTGCCACCTGACTGAGCTTTTTGCACACATCCATCCATCCATTCATCCATCCATCATCCATCCATTCATTCCATCCATCCATCCATCCATCCAACCATTCATTCCATCCATCCATCCAAACAAACAAACAAACAAGCCACAAAAGGCCAAAATGTGCAGCTTTTACATTCTGTAAAATGTGTTTTTCTTCAGTTCCGAGCTGCAGGATAAGAGAACCGCGTTTTGTTGGCTCCTTTAAACAATCTTGGTCCACAAATGACCTGACCTGAGCCTCGCAGGGTAATTGCCTTTAGAGCAAAGCGATAATCAATGTGTGGTCCTTAAACAGTGATATCCAAGAATAATTTACATGTACACACGAGGTGCAGAACTCGACCCAGTCTCACTGCAGCTTGTAAAAAAGTCACAACAATATAATAGAAGTTTTTTTTTTACATGTCAGTCAGCACAAATTTGAAGCTCATGTATTTTATAGCTTGTTTGTGTCAGTCGGGGCTCCGTGCAGTACGTGGTAGAGTAGCCTTTACGTTTCTCTGTCTCCCAGGAGGCAGCCACGTGTGTCCCATGTGAAACCAGAAGTCAACAGTGATTTGTTTTATGACCTAACAATGATCTTTACTAAACATTAATTATGCCTAAACAGAAAAGGGTCGCAGTCTGGCTATGTTTGGCACCAAAGACTACTGGGGTAGGTGTGGCTCAGTGGTTGTCTTTCAGTTTGAAGGTTGGTGGTTCAATACCCGGCTGCTGCATGTCGAAGTGTCCTGAGCTTCAGAGACACTGAAGCTTCTGATTGGAGCTTGGCGATTTGGCACTTTGAATGGCAGCCTCTGTCATCAGTATATGAACGTGTGAAATGTGGGCCACATCCATTAAGGTTGTAAAATAAAGACTCACTACAATCATCACATTTTTCTTTTTTGTGCATCCTATATCAAATAAAGCATTTCTAATTATTGCTCTGTCTTTCAGTTCGTCTCCTTTCTGTCATCAGCCTATAGACATGTTGTTCCCATAATTAGATGTGAAGTCCTGTTTGGAAACAGTTGTAGATGTTTTCACATTCAGGGACTTCAGGAGAACCGCTGCATCCCGCTGCATCCTGCATCTTCATTCTATGTCTGCTCACTTTCTAATAAGAGTGTGCTCAGGAGGTGGTGAACGTGTCGGGGAGCTGAGGGTTGGGGGTTGGGGTAAACTGCCGCAGGTCACGGCTTTGGAGATCTTCTATCTAACAGAAATGCATTCAGGACTCTTCCAGTTTATGAGGCGAGGCTGAGGCACCTGGAGGGCAGCAGCAGAGTCACGTCGAAGGACAGGAGCCTGCTGACAAGTAGCACAGACACTTCCCCCTTACCCTGTTTGATTAATAACACCTAATGAAGCTAAATGAAGATTGATAGTCATCAGGAAGAGAGACAAAGGGAAAAGAAGGATGTGGAAAATGCAGAGCCTCCTGGGACTACACTCAGGGAAGAGGAGGAGACAGAAGCTTCGCGAGCTGCCTGTAGAAAATGGGCGAATGAATCCTGTAATGGAAGTACAGGCAGTCACTGCATTTAATGACCTAATGGAAATACTCACAAACTGCCAAAAAAACAGAGAATTATCCCTTTAAAGTGACTGAAGCAGTATCCTTAGTACAGTAAGTGAGAACAGTAACATCCACCAAAAAGCCAAACCTGAAGAGAGGCAGAGAACGAACCTAATCTTAACTTCACAATCTGGGCAGATTCCCCCGCCTGGTTCCCCGCAGACACACTCAGTATTTTGACTAATTAAGGATGGCTAGATACCATTTTATTATTTCTTTACCATAACAGGGGTTTTCTAACAATATAAAAAAACCATTCATAATTGTAATAAGCACTTTCAGATATAAAATATGATGTAGAAATTGTCACATTTCCATACATGCCTGTTTGTAGTACTGACCAGGAACCTGTTCAGATTTTTCATGCATTCGAGGATTTCACTGACATCTTGTAGAGATCTCGCCAGGGAACCAAAATGTATGCTCACGTCATGAAAGTTTTAGCCTCTTAACAGGTCCTGTTTGTTCTGGGATTGATTTTAGAATCTTATTGACAATCTATAAGGTTCTTAATGACCTGGCTCCAGGTTAAATTTTACACCTTAAATCCCTCATGGACCCCCTGTGTAGTTTGAGATCATCAGGCAGTGGTCTTTTGTCTCTTCTCAGGCTTTTGCTGTCAGGGCTCTGAGGCTCTGCAACAACCAGCCTCAACAAATTAAAACGTCGGAGTCTTCCTGTAAGTCTTTACAGTCTCACTTTTATCAAGAAACATTTCCTGATTTTATCTGAGGTGATTTTATTGTTTCTTTATTTTATGCCTTTAACTTTTTCATTTTGCTAGCTGTACAATTGTATGATTGTATAAGTGTAGTTGTAATTTTAATATTATTTTATTATATTATTATACAGTATATTATTTTTATTTTTGTCTGTAATTGTATTATTCTCTGACGGGCTTAAGAGGTTGGGTTGACAGATGTGTGATTTCATATGTCTTGTAACCTACCGACCGACCTACCTACCTAATTTATTCTGGTGTTGTAGTTCAATATCTCTATCTGTGAAGCACTCTGCTTTGGTTTGTAAAGAGCTCTATAAATAAGGCGTATTAAATATTATTATTATAAATATTCACAGCACATGTTGCAAGTGTCTCTGAATGAAAAAGCTTCAATAAAGATTTAAAACAAGTAGTATCAAAGTGCTCATGTGTGGAATAAGCAGCCCCCCCTTTTCGCTCCCACCTTGTCAAATACGGCAGCCTGGACAACACTTCCAAACATAAATCACATTATTTATTGTCATCGTAATCTCGTGTTAGTTTATTGAAGCTCATCCAAAAGTCATGAACTGTTCTATTTTTCTCATCAAGCTTTAATTTGAAAGTCTAACCAGACATTGCTTATTTATTATCACTGACAGGACTGCTTTCTTTTTCAAAGTCGAACAGAACGTTGCATATTTAGAAACGCTAACTTGATCACAGAGTCCTGCATGAACAAAGCTGTCACTAGAGGCGTGCCGAGATCATCATATTCTGAACCGTAGGGCCACTGACCAAACTGCTGAATTTGCAGTTGGGGGTAAGAACGTGTCAGAAATTATAATAAACATTAAAGCAACAAGTGAAAGTGTTTGTGTTTTCAGATTCCCATGTTATTCTCTCACATTATCTCTGATTTGCAAAGACACTATCTTCTTATGTTGCCCTTTTACATGAGTCAATAAGCTCAAGTACAACTCTTGGTTCTCCCTGCAACACTGGGTGACACACCCTCGGTTATTGGACAGTACTGACCTACGAGAAGCAGCTTTGGGGGGCCTGGAATGATGGTGAAAGAACTACATTTAAATCCTGGTTTTACCCGTTCAATGGTAAATGGACTGCTTTTAAGTGGTTTAAAATTTGACTCTCATGGACCGCTTCACTCCCACACACTAACCGCTTCCTTCGCCCATGCGAGGCACTGGCCGAATAAAGGACACTTCAGCGCGTGTAGGTAGAGACCCTGCATTCACTGGACAACCCTCTCTGCAGGTTCACTGAAGTTTCTGTGTTCCAAAAATGTGTCCTGGAAAAGTTTCTGTGATGGGGGATGAGGCTGCTAATATTGCATGTTATAATATAAAGTGTTGTGCATTTAATCAATATAGTTTTCTTAAATAAAACCTGAAACACACAGGATGCATCTATGTTCCTAATCCGGCCCTTAGATGTGTAAATGTCGATGTAAAAAAATCAACAGAGATTGCCAGTAGATGTGTCATGTAGTAAACACACCATTAGCCATGACTAACAGCTGGGAGGTGAGCTTCGTCTGTCCATTACAGAGCACAGAGAGCTGCCAAGGCGCCAAGCGCTGAGTGCTGTGGCTCCATCAGAGGCTGAGTGCTAATGCAGGCCGACACCTCCTTTCTGTTCAAGTCAATGAGATATATGCTAAATGACCCGGCTACATGGGAATACAGGCTGCATATGGTAAAGGGTACTAAAAGGGTAGGATTAGCAATTTAAATACCTTGTTCTGACTGCATGTGAATGGGCCACCAGGGACAAATGATGCTAACACCCTGCTTCTTCAGTACGGACAATCTGTGCGGTGCACGAGCCGCCACAGGCTCTCTGCTTTCATTCCTTCCACCCTCTCTTTCTCTCAGTGACACATAAACATGCATAGTATGAATACAATGCATGCTCTGTTATGTGTTCCATCAAAGGAACATATATACAATGTAAGTCAGGCACCTGCACCAGCATGTACACGTATACATACAAAATAAAATGCACACGCAAACACAGCTACATTCCTATATTACCATCAGTGGATTATTGCGCCACACCAACAGAGTGAGGACTCATGAAGATAAACAGGTATAGAATAGAAAAAATACTTTAAAGTCTTTCTCCAAAATATTAAGGTAATCGTCCTCAGTTGTTTAGACATGATTGTTACCATGATTTAAAGGAGACCTCCAAAATGTCCCCTGTTTTTGGTCCCCATCTCATGAACGCCTTGGTCCACTGTTTGTAATGTAAGTGTGCACACACACTAATACAAACACACATACACACACTGTAGCAAACCTTCAAAAGATGCACATCAGTCAGGTAATGCAATCACCCCAAACAAATACAGCCTACCTCCACTGTTTTCACACACAGCAAAGCAGTCACTCAAATTACCCTGTGAGGCTGAGCAGCAGAGCGTACACAAACAGCAGCCAGCGACCTTGCCAACACTCACAGTCCCGGAGGACATTTCCCTGATTTGTCAGGAGGATACTGGATATCATGTAACCTCCACGGAGAAAGAGTTTCTGTTTTCAGATAATCTCTAGAAATGTTCATGTCAACATGTCGGAGTATAAGAACCTATGTTTTAAAGATTATTTTTTGGCTATGGGAAGAGAGAGTGGGGATGACACGCAGCAAAGGGCCGAGGGCGGGAGTTGAACCCGGGGCCGCCGCATTGAGGACTGTAGCCTCTGTATATGGTCACTGATTTAACCGGTGCCCAAACCTGTTTTAAACACTAGTGCTGAGCTTCCAAAGGTACAAAGGCTTAATGTGGGGGCTCGCAGGATGTTTCTGTTGCTCACATTATTATTTAAGCTTCAATAAAGAGCTGATCACAATATGTGATACGGTCAGATGAAGCTGGAACAAATGAGCGGATAATCGGTCGATAGAAACTGAATCACCAAACATTCTGAAGATGGATGAATGGTTCTGGTGCTTTGAGCCTCTTAAATGTAATGTTTGTTTCATTTAGGAAATGAAAAGTCTTTGTTTGTTTGACAGAAGGAGAAATGTAAAGACTTCACTTTGGGCTCTGGAAAATTGTGATTAACAACTTTCTGATATTTCAAAAACTAAACGATTAATCCATTAATCGTGAAAATAATCCATTAAGAAAATAACGGTAAGTTGCAGCTCTACAACCAGACAGTGTGGAATGAGGCCCCGTGTCCGTGTAGCACCTTTTTTCTGGCAGAAAAGCGCTGGCAGGGCGCTGGGGAGGGCTGGGATGAAGCACTTGTGCAGTGAGAGAAAAAATGCTGCACGCCGGTTTTGTTTCTATGACGACAATAAGTTAAACTTACTACACAGCTAACAACATGCTTACAACGCGTGGGGCGATAAAAGCACAACACTGACCAGCAACATGTAGGGGGGAATTCACTAGTAATGAATTGTGGCTGCTGATAGCTCCATAAATTGTGCATAATTTGCCCCCGCTGACAGTTCCGTCTCTGTTCTGTCTGATTGTGGAGTGGAGCTGTCTGCACCTCTGCTCTCTGCTGCGCCGCGCCGTGACAGGTCTCAACTCCATGATGAGCAGGGAGAGGAGGGGGCCGCTCTTTTACACTTTATTGTGAAGTCCAGACTCGACAGGTGTTTACTAGATTAACTTTTCGAACAGCAGCTCGTTCTTATAAAAATCCCCGTCATGCGTAACGGCTCCAAAATGTGCCCGTGAGCCGGGGTTGAGCCTCGAACAGCCCCGGACTGAATGGTCTCCAGATTATAATAATAATGACAATATATTATTAACAGATTGTTTTTACAAACATTTTTTGATCACACAAAAGGTGAATTGTCGTCATGATCAGTGTAAACTCTGAGCGTGACAGCCCTTATAAAAGGTCCACTGCAGTTCCCACCAGCTCTCTGCAGACAGTATATTCTCACTGTAACTGGGCGCTGCTGTTAGCGCTGCAGTTTGTGAATGAGGTGCTTTTTGCCACAAGGCTCATTTATACAGAAAGGAGCCAAATTTACCCTGAAGGTCTGCTTAATGACTCATTTAAATATGCGCAAAAGAGGCTGTTTGCTCTGCAGCGCTCTTTGGGGTGCATTCATACAGGTTTTGCCTGCACAAAAGCTGCACAGTCCTTTAGTGAGTTCCCCCCTAGTGTCCGGCCAATCTGCTCCCACAAATGGCCTTTTCGGTCTCTATAGTGATACTGTTTGAGTGTCACACGTACAGCTCCGACAGAAACGGCCAAAACTATTTGCTCGTCCGTGGTTACCAGATGTGCCCTTAACAGATGTGCAACATTTCTACTGCAGGTTTAGACTGTCATGATTTAAGCTCTTCTGTATGAAATTAATTCTGTACACTGGCAAAAGGATTATTAATCTAACATTAGCGTCATATTCTTTTTCCTGTAGTATTTCTCTTATATTTTCCAAGTATAAACATACAGTAAACCAGAGCCTGGTTTATGTCGTTCAGGTCGTCGGAGCTTTAAAGCTTCAGGTTTAATAGACTAGCTTTCATTCAGTCATCATGTAGCTGAAAAGCCACATTTACAGGAGCATAAACGCTGTAGAAACTATTTTACAACCGCCTCCTTCTGAGTAAATTTGATTAAGAGCAGCCTTTTGCATAAGATCATCATTCTGTCTGCTCGTTATAACTCTGCAGGCTCCTAACCACAGTTTTTCTCTAGCTCTATATGTAACAGGATTATGACATTCTGCTGCTGAGCCCTGTAATCAAACGTTGCACCTCCACACACATAACGTGTAATGAACCACCCTCCCTATTCATCCCTCTGTTTATGTGACAGTGTTACACTCTGCCTGCTGGAGATAGCCCCAGGATTCTCCCTCTAAGTATTCCCTTCACCTGGGTTACCCCCGGGGATGTGTTGCAGCATAAACACTGAAAAATACAGTGACACAACTTTCATTTGCAACTGCAGAGTTTTAAATGTTACAGAACTTTTTTATGCATCTTGCCCTACATTATCCTGTGCATGTTTTTGTTCTACCTTTTGACCGACTGTTTTGCTGTTCTATGTGGAGAGAAAGGAGGATTATCGTGACCTGGTGATGGCAGCACAGGTCCCTAACCTGGGCGTACACACACTCATTCCAGTCACACATCCAAATCATCAAGTCCACTTTCTACCACATGAAAAACATCTCCAGATTCTGGCAAATCTCTGTCTAACTCTGAGGCAGAGATCTTCATCCACACTCTCATCATCTCCTGTCTGAATGTCTGCAGTCATGTTGAAGCAGAGTGCATGTAATCTGGCTAAAGCTTCAGATTTCCAGGCGTCACTTCCATTGAATTGCCAGCGTTACCTACACGCTCTATTAGTTGGTTCCCACAAGTAATTAAACATATATATGAATCATCAAAATATATCTTTGTGGGTGTAAGAAGTAGTTTCTGTCAAGGCAAATTTGACTTGACTTCACCTTTATTCAGTTACATTATCTTAGCCCAAATCATGATCGACTCCTAAACTTAACCAAGAAGTCTGGTGTGTGTAGGGATTAAACAACCTGGTTAGGTTAGGAAGCTCTGGTATCCTCATGGCACATCCATGGTTTGTTTGAATGATCCATCTGCCGGACCATCCTCCCAGCAGACTGTCTGCATCTATTCCAAGTCACCACTCGTACCATTTGTGAAGAATGGGACCAACAAAAAAGACTGTTTCCATTCTGAGGCTCTTCCACAAACTCCTGTGAGACCAGGTAGGAGATAATACATACTCTGCACCTCAAGGCATTGACACAGCAGGACAGTGGTTGACCATGGCTTCATGACAGTAGTAGCATCTAAATGACACATGACCCAAAGAAGACAGCTCTGTCCTGTTGATTCCTGCTAAAGTGGCATGTCATGTTAAGAACTGCTGACTTCACAATGCAGTAACAGAAAGTAGGCTGTAGTTATTGAATGCATACGTAGAATATGTCGGTATAAGAGAATAGTTTCATACATACCCATTGGAGTGCCGACCCCATAGGCTTTGGAGTCAATAAGGCCTCCTATCTGGGTGAGGTTACAGTTGCGTTGCGTCACAAACTCGATGGTGGTGGACTCCATGAGGAACGCGTAGTCCGAGGTGAGCACACGGTGAATGCCTTCCTCAATGTTCTTCACCATCACTGAGTGCCTCCGACTGCTCATGAACTCCCACATCTTATCATAGGTTGAGATCTTGGTTTTCTGTGAGGAGACACACATCGTGAGTAAGAAAAGAAACCGTCTTACTTTATTAAAACATGTGGCAGTCAAGCATTGTAAAGGCTGAACTCTGTTTTGATGATTGTGGGGGTTGGAGGTTGATGAAGAATTGCTTTTGTTTCCAGCAGTTAAACTGCTCTGAGCGAGTAAAAGAAGAAGAGCACTCACATAACTCATTTAAATACTGCCAATGCACGCAGCTCTATCTAAGCCCGCAGACACATTTACATTCAATTATTTTCCAAATTTCATTAAGAAAACACGTCATCTGCTTCACTTTTTGTGCAGCTCCAGCAACACTATATGCCTTCTGTCTGCCTCAGTCATTATCTCCTGTGAGGAGAATATAGGCTGAAGCAGACGAGCATGCTAAACAGCAGCAGCAGTGTGATTTTGTATGGCCGTGCTCTGGCTGCTGTCTGTGCTGCAGCTATCATCTGTAGTTAGGAGCAGCAGCGGCGTTGTCAGCAGCAGTGTGCCTCACTTTCTACACCTGTAATCATGGAGAAAAATCCAAGAGCACATTACTCTCCAGGGGAGCTGATTTGAAGGCATTTTTGAAGCCATTTGAAACCTAATTAAGTCACATCTTCAAGGTCCTGCCCGCCATTATTGTGTGTAATGACTTTTTGTGGCTGGTCGATATTTTAGATCAACTGGGTGATTTGCGGAGTGCCTATCAGAATCTTTTGGAGTCACCCTTGACAAATCAGGCGATTGAGCATGCAAGCCTCAGACTGCTGATAAGGCGAGAGCAGTGGCTGTGAATACATGGAGAGCCAGATAACCACCTACACTACAAGTCAGGCAGGGAGCCAACACGGGCTTCCCAGAACCTCCACACAGGGACCCAGAGCTGATTACGCTTAAATCATACAAGAGATTTTAGAAAACGCAACGGGTACACAAGATGAATAGCTGTCAAACCAAAATAGCAGACAAGTCCAAGATAATCCATCCATAGCACCGCAGAATGTGTCATATATTTCTGTTCAGTCAAACTCAATCAATCTCCTCTCCTTCAGTCACTAAAAAGCATGTCCCAAAAAGTCTCTGAAGTTTGCACCTCAACGCTGTCCTCTTGTTGGTTAATCGCGTCACCATATTGAAGCCATGCTGTCTCGTGCTGTACAGATCTGTGCTGTAGATTTTAGTCCTGCGTTTCTTCACTGTTTGTCCTTAACTCACAAACACTGTTCGCAAGAGCTGAAAGGCCCCCAGCTGCGTGTTAGGCAGCAGTGAGTGATGTGGGGTGATGGGGAGAAAAGAGCCAGCCAAAACCACCACCAGCCTTAGTTAGATCAACATGCTGAGTGAGTAATCCTCTCTATTACTGCTCGAGTGAGTCTTTACACTGTGCACTAACTGGTTTGTGTCATGTAATTGCTTCCAATAACACTCAGTCCAGATTGACAGGATACGGCATCATTTAGTCTGTGAGCAAATAAGCTTTCAGTGTGATGCTAATTCGTTTTTACAGTTACCGATTCAGAATCAGAATCAGCTTTATTGGGCAGGTATGTACACATACAAGGGATCTGACTCTGGTTTAACTTTGCTCTCTGCATATTAAACATTAAACTCATGTGTATGCTACGAGAGACAACAGTGCAATGATCTGGAGCGCAAAGGATGCTGAAGTAATATCATCCTTTTTTTTTTAAAAATATGTTACAGATGGGTTCATTTACATGAGGCCGATCAATGTACACATTAAATATAGTCAATATGATCATTTTAAAATCGGAATATCATCAAAAGCTCAGAAAGGTCATCGAGCCGTCCAGATCGGAGGGGGGGTCAAATTTTAAGGAAATCTTGACTTTTACAAAGAACCAAGTTATTCACATTCATATGCTACATTTGTTTTTCTATCCAAAGACATTTAATTACATTGTTAAAGGTGGTAAATGACATGAGACATGTGTCTGTGCTTTTGCTTGATTTGAGCGCCGCATTTGATACGATTGATCATACCATATAAATTGATCGCCTTGAGAAACGGGTGGGTCTCTCAGGCACAGTACTTGACTGGTTTTGTTCATACTTGTCAGAAAATTCTTAGTTAGTCTAGGTGATTGTGTTTCAGCAACATTTGACATTGATTATGGTGTTACTCAAGGAAGTATTCTAGGTCCTATTCTCTTTCCTTTATATGCTCCCTCTGGGTAAAATAATAAGTAATCAGCATTCAAACATGTCAAATATCATTGTTACGCTGATGATACACCCGACTGACCACAGTGCTTTAAATTCTCTTTTGAACTGTCTTGACGATATTAATCTTTGGATGAGTAAAAACCTTTTAAGAGTAAACAGGCAGAAAACTGACATTCTCCTCGGCGGTACAAAAACACAGCAGCAGAGACTAGAATCTGTTTTTACCAGCCTCTCCAACCACATTAAACACGTTACAGATTTGAGAGTGATTTTAGACTGTGATCTTAATTTTATTAAACATTTTAACAAGGTTGCAAAAACATCATTTTTTCATCCTAGGAATATTTTTCCAAAACCAGACAGATGCTGAAGTGCTAATAGATGCTTTTATTACCAGCTGCTTAGATTATTGCAACTCTCTCTTTACTGGTCTCCCCAAAACATTTCAGAACATTACAGTTAATCCAGAATGCTACAGCCTGGATTATAACTAACACAAAGAAAAGAGATCACATGACCTATCTGCTCTCGACTCTGCACAGGCTACCAGTTTTTTGGCATTTTGCCTTTATTAGATAAAAAAGCAGAAGAGAGACAGAAAATGTGGGGAGCAGAGATAGGGGGAAGACATGAACCAAATGGATCGACGGACCGGGAGTCGAGGACCTTAGCCTCTAGACACGTGGTGCCGGCTCTACCAACTTCGCTAAACCAGCGCCCCTTTTACAATTGATTTTAAAGTACTTTTACTCGTCTACAAGGCCTTACATAATTTAGCACCTACATACATCGCTGACAGCCTCTCATTTTATATCCCAACCCGCAGTCTCGGATCTTCCACTGCCTTTCTTCTAGAAGCTCCTAGAGTGTCTCAAGAATCCTGGTGAGGCAGCTTTGAGTTTTAATGGCCCTAAATTGTGGAACTCTCTCCCCCTGGATCTTACGACAGCAAAATGCCTTGGAATTTTTAAAAAGAAATTAAAGACCTGTTTAATTCAGCTTTTAAGTAGGGTTAAGTTTTGTATATTATTTTAAACACGACAACCTTTCCCTTACCAAACCAATAGGTTTTAATGGTCTTATAATTATGTTATTTTGTCCACCCTGTGTTCTCTAAGTCTCTATGTCCTAGCTATCAAGCAATAAAGACATTCTAATAAGCAGTCGGGGCACAGGGTCTTAACGAAGCATTCTGCTCAGTTTCTATTTTATGCAGAAAACACAGATTTAAATTCCTATCACAATCCAAACCTGCAGTCAGCTTTGGATTGGGAGAAATCCCCTGCAGGCCCTGTCAGACGGCTCCTCCACCCTTCCACAGAAAGTTCAGCTTCTTGTCTGAAAACAAGACATTAATTGTTCTGCTTGCTTCGCGTCTCTGAGCTGTGCGAGTAAAGGAGTGGGTTTGGGTCAGCAAGTCCTGAAACATCACGTAGCAGCTAACAGTAGCTATGGAGCCTATTTTCTGGCCAACAGTGCAGAGTCGACAAAATAACAAATCAAACTAAAGCTGCGCTCTGGGACCTCGGGGGAGCAGCAAACAAAAGTGCACAGTAATCATCCCAGCTCTGGAAAATCAAATCGCAGACTTAATGAGAGCAGACTCATTTAACATGATAATGTTGTTAGAGATGCAAGACTATATTTACTTTAAGATATTCATCAGGCGGAGAGCAGACTACAGCAGGTCCTGTGAGATCCACTGTTAGCTTTCGAGAGGTCTTTAAGGAGACCGAGTGACTTTGGGATTCATGTTCACACTCTGTATCCAACACCCTGTGGAGCATGTTGGCCTTCTCTTTGTCATGCTCAGTAAGTCAGGTGAAACACAGATGCACAAGTCATTTCTTAGACCCTCCTGAACTTAGCAAGAGATCATTTTTGTTTATTTGTGTTGGTTCAAGACAACCTGCAAATATTCGTCCGCCGAGATGTTTGGCAAAAGCATAACATCGTCCTAATTTCACCTCCTTCTCCAGGAACTATGGCGAGATTAACTTTGCATTAGATTCCAGCTCCTTGAGGATGTATCGAGCAAGTTGGCTGAAATCTGGCTCACTACAGCGGTATAAACCCACAATAAACTGATTTTGATTTAACTCTAATAAACAGGCCGCTGATGCTGAAATAAATACATGATGCAGATTTGTAGAAAGTAAAAATGCATGTTTTGTTACGTTGTGTCAGCAGAACCAGACAAGCAAACTACTTATAAAATATTTGGAATGTAGGTGGGATCCAACATTTCTGATGCAGCCTCGAGACATCGGGCGTCAAGCATTGTCCAGCAAACCTCGATCCAAATGATACGACTTTGACGACGGTCATTTCATCTTTAAATTGACTTGGAAAGCAAACACGCTGCATAAAGTGGGTTGTTGTTTCACACTGAAAAATGATGCTCATATTAGAAGTCCAGTGACACTCTATCAACATTCAGTTAACTTTTGTCTCAATTTATGGCATTGCAAGTTGCCTTGTGTTCTGTTCCCTCCAAGTACAAGGCGCCAGTCCTTCTGCTGTCACCGCCTCCGCCTCTCTGCGTTACGCTCCTCCCTGACCTCTCACTGAGAGCTCCGTTTCTCTGACACGCCTTTGTAGTCCTGACACAATGAATCACGTGTGGACAAGGACACAGGCCTTCAGACAGTCTCTCCTCAAAGCATGTATTGCGTCACACTCAGTTGTACGCAAGTGAATGAAGTCCCTTTTGTGACACTGACAGAATAAAGCTGATCCTGCCTTGCACACATCATTTAGTTGATGCCACAATGGACTTAAATATGAGCTCTTTAGGTTCTAACTTGAACTTGTTCAAATGATGCTGCACTATCGGCATTGTTTCTTGGCATTTTGGAAACATTAAGCCAAAAACAAAAGATACACAGATAGTCTCACCATTTCTAATCCTCTCCAAACCAGTTTACAACAATCATAGGATCTAGACCAACCAGTTTCCAAAAGCAGTCAGAACTCCGAACCCATGCACCTTCATCTTACAGGAAACTCGCTGTTTTGCAGGTGGATTATGATCTTTTGTTTTACAGCCAAAAAATAAATACATTTAACTTGTGCCAAAGGTTTAACATATTCTGTCCCTTTATTTGCAGTCTTAAGGTTACATTTACAAACTTTTCTAACCGGTTTGTGTACTTAAATCAATCCTGTGATTAATAACTTTCTTTCTGACCATGAATAGTGAAGGGATTATTTTTACTCTTATAAGAGTCGCTGCTGAAGGCTGGCCCACACTAAGAGATGTTTAAAATGTTAACAGATATGTAAAATGTGAGAAAGCCACACATGACGAGAGATAATGACACATTGAACAGTTTTGTTCCTGTAGTGTGTCGAGAGCAATGATATGACCCAAACAGCACAGCACACACTGACAGATTAATTCACCAACAACCAGAGTCCGACTCTCACAGCTGGAAATCTCACTAAATCTCTGGCGGACAAACGAGACTTTAGAGTAAACAAACATGGCAGACGACGGGCAGGAAGAATGAGTGCAGGAAGAAAAAAGAACAAACTGTGGATGAAGTGGTGGAGACGGCGTAAACACGGGCTGTACATGTTACTTTAGGTTTGCTTTGGTCGCCATGGCTGTGGTTGTTGTGCTTCCTGCTTCAGTCAGCTTGCTTCCTTATTGGCTATCGTTTGGTTCCACCTGACGATCCACAGAGAGCGTGTTCGGCTAATATTTACGATTTAAAATCTGCGCGGCCATGGTGTTCTTCCAAGCAGATCGTGCACACGTCAGAAACATCTAGAGAGACTTATTTTTTTTGTTTATGTAACAGGGACAGTGCACATTCAGGAACATTGCTGTAAATGTGCCAGAGTTAGCCAAGAGGCTATTGTTCATCTGTAGTCCCTGGACAGATGTTTGGAGTCAGTGATCATCATCTTTAGAACCTATAAAACATCAGGACTTGGCTTACTTTTGTCTGAAGAGGAGAATCGGGCCCAAAATCATCTTGATTATCTTGCAGTGTGTACCATGCATAAAGTTATGTATAACTTACAGCGTACATAATAGTACTGTGAGTGTTGTGGTTGTACATGGCAGAGATGTGGACTTGAGACTTGGTGACTTGGACTCGAGTCGACTCGACTCACTGTTTTGATGACTTGCGACTTGACTTGACAAAAAATGAATGACTTGAGACTACTTGACTTGACTCTGATGACTTGCGTGTGTTGATAAGTTTGAATGTTAGCTGTTAAATATAAAATGATAAAATTCAATGTTGTCAAGTTTCTGTCTAACTATCAAGTATGTACGCAGCGCAACTGGGAGTCATTATTGGATGATTCAAAAAGCTCCCCGGTATGTGATTATCATGATTGGATGACTGGCTGTCAGTCAAACTCCTCGGTATGGCAACACGCAACATCAAAGCCCCCAAAGAGAAGCCTCATCAGTCGTACTCGTTACTACTCAATACGGTCTCAGAGCAGACCATCATCATGGCTGCGTCTGTGCCAAGATAACACAGATACAATTCACTGTCATACTGTTTGAACAGGTTATATAAATTGGCCAATTATATCATTATTAGACGGGCTGCTAACACCTTGTGTTTTCTCTTTATAAAGACCGGATACTACAGGCAAGAGTGCTGCATCTTGGGTGGAAAAAAAGTGACTTGACTTGACCTGCCCAAGAAAAAATGACTCGAAACTTGCTTGAGACTTGAGCAAAGATGACTTGCTCACAACACTGGTATATGGTCTATACATGACTTGCTTTGTTTTGCGCTCTCACAATAACTGGAGCAAAGTTTCCTGAGTAGTTTTATACATTTACTATGTTAATTTTTATATTCTTTGTCTTTATATATTGTTCTTCCCAGACGGATGGCCGTGTAGATATGTGCATGTGGTATAACAAAAGTTTGATATGAGGTGAATTGGAAGGTTGTTGAACTGTGTAAATCAATCACTATTTTTTGTCTGTTTTTTGACTCTAGACAAATGTTCTTAACCCTCCTAGGCCAGACTTCCCACAGCGTTTCAGGTGCTTTAAACAATCAGACAAGCACTTTATATGAAGCAGCCTGAGGCCTAAAGTTCTTTAACACAACACTGTTTATAGCTGAAGTCGACTCCCTCACTGCAGTCAATATTCAGGCAGCCACACGAGGTTTCCTGTCAGAGCAGCTTGCCTTGTTCGATCAGACGACCAGTGCTGTCGAGGTGAGGACAGTCACAGAGGATTCATGCTTAAACAAGATATAATATCTAGCTGTCTGTCCGTTAACGGGGCTTTTTCCTGAACTTTCACAGTTTAACACACAAAGCTTAACCAGCTGCTTTACAAGAGGTGCTAAAAGTTGCTTTGCTGCACACTGAATCCGTTTACCTGCCACAGGAAGTGACACACTTTACCTGTCCACTTCCTTTAGACTTAACAGGAGAGGAAGTAGACTCATAGTTATCATTTGTGTCTGCACACACAATGTGTCTGTGTCTTGGGTTATTTGTCCCTGAACACATTTTATCTCAGTAAACTGAGTGAGTATACACTATGTGGTTATCTTTTATACATACAGTATTCAGCGTGTGTGTGTGTTTGTGTTTGTGTGTGTGTGTATGTGTGTTTTAGGCTAGCCTTGAATTACATTAACAACACACACTCTGTGAGTCCTTGTCGAGACTCAGCGTCGCTGCTTGCCAAAGTGGTTTGCATATTTTTCAAAGACCTCTAATCAAAAGAATCCACAGAGCGGAGGGAAAGGCACACACTCTGTGTCAGCACAAACAACAGCTCTGCTTTTATGAAGCTTTCTCTTATGCCAGATTTTACATGCACTCTTTATGATACACTGTTGACACTGAAGACAAGTGGCTCTAAAAGGAAAACCAAATCTGCACTCATGTGTGGCTTTGTCAGCTCGACCTGCAGAAAGTTCACTGACAGAGCAGATACTAGAAGCCAACTCAGAACAGGAGTCACAGATGGAATAAAACCCTGAGGAGACATTTAGTGTATAATGTTCTTAGTGTAAGAAGACACAACGTGTAAGAAGACAAAAGAGGTAAAATAACAAATGTCTTGACTTTGCAGGGTTGGATATAAACTGCAGCTTGCTGTGCGTTATGCCTGCAAGGACTTCAGCATGAAGCAAACATACATGATCTGTTCAGCATCTTTTTACTGGTGCCGTCACATCTACAAGTTTTCCAAACCACTTTAGATGAAACCACGCCCACTTCTACACTCCCCTGGAAACTTGGTTCACCTTACCCCAGCGACATATGACAAACACTATAGCTCTGAATTTGTGCTCAACATGTGCAACTGAGCGGCCACCCCTGAAATCTCATTGGTCAGCCCTGCGGCCACCCCAGATCTGATAGGTAGTTGGTTAAGTTAATCAACATAATAAGGCAGGACAAATGCTGATCAATCAATGATGACAGCCCAGCTGATCGGCTGATTCAGGGCCAGTTTGCAGTTAGTAAAGGTAGGACGGAGGATGTGAGCGCTGATCTCTGGTCAGCGGATGTTTGACCATGAATGAAAAAAAAAGAGGTCCTAAAATCAAAAGTGCTGTTGAGCGCAGCCATGGCACCGGCTGCATCCCGCCGAGCACTGCATTTGGTGGAGAGCAGACTTCAGTGTTTTATAGACATTAGCAAAAGAATTGAAGACAAGAAGAAGAATTACATTTTACTGCACAAAGAGCGACGCCGTCATTACGAGCTGTGAAAGCACCGGGAAACACCGGCAACGTGACGACGCACAGTAAGCATTGAGACGTTTTCCCAACACGCCACACAGACGTTAACAGGTCAGGGGATGAACCATCAATGAATCCTACCTTTATAAAGCCAACATCATACTTTTACAGCGGAGCAATCTGTATGGATGCAACACAAATAGTGTTTGTCATTTTTACTAGCTGCAGGCCTATGCCTGTTGCTTTCACTGTGGGAAATGCTGCAGTCAAATCAAAGCAAATCACTTTTTTTTGGTATAGCGCCAAACCATAACCAAAGTGATCTCAGACACTTTACAGACAGAGCAGGTGTAGACTGACTCTTGGTTATGTTATTTAAAGAGAGGCCCGACATGAATCACCATGAGCAGCAACATTCAGCACATTGGCAGAAAAACTTCTTTTAACAGGCAGAAACCTCGAGCAGAACCAGACTCAGGTGATCACATCTGTCTGTGTCAAAATCGTAAGGCGATGATTATCAGTTGTTTTCCTCTTCTTTATTTCTCTTGCAGCTCATTTGTAGCACAGCCACATATGAAGTAATGACACAGACAGCTTCGCTGGTTACTAGATTTAAACTTAAATTGCACCGTGGTGGTCCGCTCCTCCTCTGAGCCGCTGGTCAGAGACAAAACATCACCCTCGCGGGTCCGATAATTACTCTCTGTAAAAGTCCCAAAATGCGAGCAGAGCTGGAATACGAGGACATTTAATTCACCGAGTCACAGCCTCGCTTATGGTTATACTGGGAGAGAAGGCAGGGACGGCTGTTACAGTGGCAGCTCTAAAAGAGAGTCTGAGCATGTGACAGGATACAACAGTTACTTTTTTCTTTATGTTGTCATTTATTAAGATCCAAACACGAACACTGTCAGCAGGCTGTTGATCATTGTAAGCTAATTAATTAAACAGCATTTGTACAGGAATGATTTTGTACCTAACCTAACAGCTGTTTACAGACTGGCTGGGCACAGAGTGATAAAACACATGAGGCCTAATTCTCCTTTGCAATAATTCCCTCACTGTTTAGAAATGGGTTAGCAAAAAAATATGTCATAATAATTATCAGTTTATATGATAGAAGAGTGCCATTAAAACGAGCTGGAACCAATAAGTGTAGCTTTTACAGCCACGTTTTTGGAGCATGCCCCCAGACCCCCCCAGCTGTCTACTTTTCCACACTGGCTGAAAACTGCATATGTTTGTGGAAAGCCCTGAATAATTAGAACAATATTGTACCATATTATGTACTATTTATTTAAATCACAACTTCTCTTATGCTCATGGGTATTTTAACGTCATCCACAGAACCAAACTGACTTCTTAGATATAAGAACAGTTCATCCTCCCTCCCTGCTCTGCCCTCTCTCAGGTATCATCTCAGTAATGTTTATCTGCTGGCTGTAATCACCATGCTGCAGGCGTCCCTCCCATTTGTCTTATAGCTAATGCAAAACAATGGAGGCTTGTACAGCCTGGGGACACGCAGCTCAGTGCCACGGCTACGTAAAGGTCTACTGTCTCTGCCTCACTCTCTGACAGACTCACCCCATTATACACACAAGGTGAAAAAGCAGCACTGCCTTTAATAAGATGTGATTTTATTAGCTAACAAGCACGGCACAGCAGTGGAGTCTGTTTGCTTATTAAATTATTCAGTGTTATTGTAGCGGCTGTCCATTGGGAACGTCCCAGCGAGGAAGACGAGTGGCGCGCTTCAATGCTTCAGAGACTATCCTGCGCACACATTTACATAATTATCCTCCATTAGACTTGCATTTAACAGCACAAGTCAATAATTACACAAACAGGAGGTATTTTGTCTTTTTTTTCTGCGTTTGAATCCTGATCATGATGTGTGTGCATAATCTGTGTGTGCTGGCAGAATAACAGTGAGGAGAGCTCTGATCAAAACGCTCCATCATCACAACAGCGTGTTTCACCTCAGACAGGATGTGTGGACAGAATGTGATAACTCGGTGAAGGACAAACACCCTCTGCCTTCACCGGGACTCATTCAGACTCAAACAGGTCCAAACATACGGGAACAAGCGACCAGTGGAGCTCATGTTAAAGTCTGCTCTGCAGTGTGTCTGATGTCTGTTTTTTACACTTGTAACATTTTGTTCTATATTTTCATAACAACCAGTTGAGGTGGTTCGGGCATCTGATTGGGATGCCTCCTGAGCGCCTCCCTTTGGAGGTTTTCTGGTCACATCCAACCTGCTCGCTGGAGGGATTATATATCCCACCTGGCCTGGGAACACTTCAGGATCCTCCAGGAGGAGCTGGGAAATGCTGCTGGGGAGAGGGACGTCTGGGCTAACTTAGCCTGCTGCCACCGCGACCCGACGCCAGGGAGGCGGAACAAAATGGATTGATGGATTTTTACGACCAAACACAGAAGTTTATCCTGACTCACTGGTGCATGTACATAGTCGTAACATGATTATTAGGAGGGCAAGATGCTGGATCTCCATTTTTCAAGCAAAGCTGATCAGTAGTGCCTACCAGAGCTGCTCAACCAAGAGTGCCGACAGTCTGTGTTCCTGTTTCATTTGAGAAACAGATTGAATTTGCCTGCAGTGTGAACAAAACCTTAGTCGACCACGTTTTTAATTAGTTTACAGTCGGTAGTGAAAGAAAAAAGAACGAGTGAAAACTACATCCAGGAGCTTTGCATGGACTCTGGTCCTCTTAGCAGGAGGGTGGTCTTGTAAAGGAACGTATGGATGTGTCTACGTCTTGTCGGTTCGTTGTGGGATGTGAGTCGAGAGAAGTATGAGGATGTACAGCCGACAAAGTGAAGCTCAGGTTTTTCTTTTTAAGTCAGCACAAAGTGTCCAGATGGTTGAGTTTGCTGCACTGAGTGATTACAACGACTGTAAATCTTTACGTTTCACCACCATTCTCCAATAGTTAGCTAATAACCAGCTACAAGCTAGGCTAACGCTAAAGACCAAAGCTTGAAAGTTAACAGCAGGTTTCATCTTCAGTTTTTCAACTCTATTAAGCAAATGCACTTGCTTCTTAGACACAGTTATGTGTATTTGTTGCAGGTCTGAAAAGTTTGGAGCATGTTTTTTCCATATATTGCAAAATGAAGCCTACTTAGTGCTGACACTTGTACATCAGAACAATAAAGTGTGTAATCTGCGTTGGTATCCTGTCTTCATATACCAACAGAGGCCATACTACACTATTTATTTGGACGAACGGCGTCAGACCTGCGGCTGTAAATCTGCCTGCAGAGGGACCGGAGCACAGGTAGGATGATTAACAAGCAAATATGCTGCTTCTTACACCAACTGTTGTTTTCAGTAATTTGTGCGGTGAAATGATAAAGAGTCTGTTCAGCTATCACCAGGGATTCCTAATGAATTAGTGTGAATATGTTTCAGTGTGAAGAAGAGACACACACAAACATATTAATCACACAGTTACCTGCGAACGCATCGCAGCTTATTGCACAGATGGATGAAAGCAAGGTGTGAAAAAAAGGCTTGAATAGCTAAGGACAAAATGCAACAAAAAAAAGTGTTGAGAAACTTGGAGCAAAGAGATGAACTGCAGGGAAGTTTCAAACTGGATTAACACACCATCCTTGATATGCAGCAGGTATTCTATATGTGACACACTGAGGGGATTACCAAGCAGAGCCATAGCAGGGGAACAACTGTCACTGCTACATGGTTCCAGGCTATTGGAACAGGTACAGCAGCGTTTGATCATGGTCACACTGTCGCCTCATAGCAAGAAAGTCCTGTGATGAACACGACCCAGCAGCCTCAGACTCCTCTGTACAGAGTTCTCATGCACGTTATGCGAAGGGGAAAGTGCCTGAAGGTGTGAATGTGTCTGTGTGAACTCAGTCACCAACTGCAGGCTCCAGCTCGTCATGACCCTGAACAGGATTAGTGAGTACAGGATACAGATGCATGGTTATCAGTGAAAGTAGACCAAGTATGAAATAACTAATAAAGCTACAGTTACTCCTAAAGGCATGGCATTAATGCCAACTGGGCAAAGTGACCGACGACCTCCTGTTCACTGTGTGTCGGGTGTTTTGTGGTACGTAAGTTCATGACAAAGTTGTTCGGGAATTTGCAACAATTAAGTACAAATCATCTTGGGCAGGTTCTGCATTATTAAGTCGTCTTTGGGTCGTGTCTTTTCGAAGGAGAAAGAAAGTTGTATTAGAATAAAATACCACAACCAAAGTTACGCACACGTTCATGGAGTAGAGGCAGGTGTATCAGTGATACTCCAACAGAGGAAAACCAGAGGAATTCAGAAAATTAATACGGAACGATTCAAAGAAAAAACAGCTCCTGGTATATTTTCATTGTCTAATTTGGTGTTTCGATTAGCAGGAAGAAAGGTTGATAAGTTGGTTAAGTTAATTTGTAATTAATTTCAGCAATAAGGAAATGTTCAATATTATGTTAATTTGGTGGTTAAATGAGGTTCATTTATTATTTTGCAACCATCATTCCTGGCTTTGTATCAGTGGAAGCGGCAGTCAAGTTAAAGTTTCAATCAATCATGGGGGATATATGTGAATACTGAAAATATTTAAAAGAATAAAGAGGTGATAGCGCTTTCATAGTCACGATCCTGAGACTGTGGAACAGCCTGCCCCTGTCAATCAGATCCACTCCCTCCATCGACTCCTTCACGTCCCGGCTCACACACGTTTACAGACTAGCTTTCGAGCCTTCCTGTTCTGCATAGGCTGCTTTATTACTCTGCTTATGTCCTTCAGTGTTTTGTTTCTTGATCTTTTTTTTTATACCACAGGTGTCTGTCATATCCTGTTTGTGTTCTCTATGTTTCTATGTGTTGATGTTTTTAACGCTTCTGTGATTGGTTTTTGGCTTTGTACAGCTCTTTGGTCAGCTGTCGCTGTTTTTAAATGTGCTTTATAAATAAATGTATTATTATTATCATTTACAGGAGGGACATAATACCAGTGTCTCTGCAGAACATGTGATTATCAGCAGATCTTCTCATGACAGCAGAACAAATAACAGAAAGGACAGAGCGAGGGGTGGAATGACGGCACCGTTCTCTCGGATAGTTTCATTTCACTCTAGATATTTGGGAGGTTATTGGACGGACGTGGTGACAGTGGACTGGACCTTTCATCTTTGATCAGTTCATCGTCCTTGAGTCAATGTGGACACTTTAAAGAAACTATTGAGGTATTGCTGAGATATCACGTTCACGAGAATGGGCTGGAAAGAAGAGTTTTTCCAGGACATTATGATGTAAAACAGCATGTCTTAAGAATTTGATCCTTTCAGAGATTTGTGTGAAATCGTGTCACTACTGGTCGACTAATTCTTGAGAAATGGACCAAATATACGTTTCTGTTCTGTAAGGTTACAGTGACCTTGACCTTCAACCACCAAAATCTGTTCAGTTCAGCCTGGAGTCCAAGTGGATGTTTGTGCCCAATCTGAATATGATGCCTTCAGGCGTTCCTGAGATATCGGATTCACAAGAATGAGACAGACAGATGGACGGACAACCAAAGAACATAGTGCCTCCGGCCACTGCAGTCGCTGGAGGCATAAAAATGTATTTCCAGTTAAAAAATGAGCTCTATTAATATATGCATGCAGCTTTGACATATTCACTAATATCACTCAACCATCTCAGACTTCAGTGTCAGTACAGCGCTGGGTGAAACACCAGACTGTAGCTTGTTTAATGATATCCAGCTGTAACCAACCTTAAAGAAGGTCATGGTGGAGCCGTCCTCCACCACCCCATACTCTATCTTGGTCTGCTTGGCCAGGTCGTCAGCAGAGTCGATGGGCGACTCCATCCTCTCCACGGTGAGGAAGGCCGCCAGGTTTGCCGTGTAGGAGGAGATGATGATGAGCGTGAAAAACCACCAGATTCCTCCTACAATTCTGGTGGAGAGGGCTTTCGGCATGAGCTCAGATCCTGAACGAGAGGAGCAGAGGAGGGGGTGAGGCCTGGGATAACACTAGGCTGGAGAGGGGCAGCACCCAGACCAGGCCAGGCCAGGCCGTGCCAGGCCAGACCTCTGTATCTGCTGCCTGGATCAGACACTCAGACTCAGACACACAGCGTGGGCAGAGTGGGCAGCCTCATAGTTGGACATGGTGATTAGTATTTAGTCTAACGCTGGAGATATGATTCACACTTCCTGTGTTCTCTGGACTGACTGTGAGTCTGTACCGCCTCCTCTACAAATTACAATGCCAAGATCATCTTCTATCAGTTCTGTGTAGTTTAAAAATAAAAAGTGTCCCTTTAATAGAACTAGGTTAAATTCATCCACAGGATATTCAGACATAAGTTTATTCTAAAAGGTTGTCTAGACTGACCACTTAGGGAAAGCTAACTACACACATGCTAGTTAGTCAGAAGGTGTTATTTGTTTTCCCAATAGAGTTCTGCCTCATTACACCCTGGTGTGCTGTTTGGCTCCTGCCTCAAAGTTTGAGTAGCAGGCACTCAGAAAGGGCGCCAGGCTTTGAAGCCAGTTTGACATCGTGGCCAAACTTTGTCATTTCAATTACCCGGCCATCATGTGACACACACTGGCCCAGAAAGACTTGCTATGTACTTACAAAGTCTTTAAATCAGCAGGTACACTCACTCACTTTCATTTATTTAAATGATTAAGTCCTTGTATTGGGAAACTCAGTAACCGCTCAATCCACAGTTAGAGCATACTGTCTCAGAGTCATGGGTTTGGAGGCGGGGTTAAATGAAACCTTAATGCATTGCTGTACGGGCGTCATGATGCTGAAGCTATCGAGAACAACTGGGTTATTTGGTCATTCTTGCTTCATGCACCAGATGAACGATGTCCATGGGTGGAAAGTTATCCTTATACATCCATGGAGTCGGGGATGTACGTCCCCACATTGACTGATTGGTTTAGCCCAAAGCACGATCTTTATCTGAACCCAACCGAGAAGTGTTGGTGAATAAAACTAACCGCATTACAACAGTTTTAGGGCCTGTGTCCACTAACAACGTTTTTGTTGCTTGATTTCAGAGCGCTTCTCACCGGGTCACTGTCGCTAGGTTATGAAAGTTTTGTCGCGGCACATCTGCTCCCCTTGGTAGTGGCTGTTATGTCTGTTTTAAATCGCTCTGTGTGCTTCTTATTTGTTTTTATTCAAGGAAACTTTACAAAGAAAACATAAAAACGATGAAAGGAATCGTGTCCTGGCAATAGCAGCAGCTCTACACTTGGAAATTGTACCCTGGAAAAAAACCCGAAAGGATTAGCTTCTCCTCCGCCATTGTTATTGACAAAGTTGATATCTCAAGTCCCGCCCCTTCTTGATTTTGATTGGTCGGTGAGGAAGCGACCAATCATTGATGAGCGCGGTTGTGTTCCAAAAGTAAAAATATTTTCAACTGAGAGTGCAGCGACGAAGAACAGCTGATACTGAGGGCGTTTTTGTGCTGAGGACGCTCAGCACTGAAAAGCATTTGTATTGAAAATTGGCGCCGCCAAAAAAACGTCATTACTGCACAGGCCCTGACAAGGTTAATCACTAACTCAGTTAGGTAGGGCACCAAAACTACTTGGTTAGTTTTATTGTGGTTTGGGCTTCATAATAAATGAAGCCTGATATTTATTTTCACTTGGCTGAACGTCCTGTGCTTCACCAGTAGGATTCTCAAGCCAATGAAAGCACAAAAGGATGGATTGAGACAGAACTATAAAGGGAAAACATTTGTATTATTCTTGCTAACTATTTGGGAAAAATATTTTTGAGAAGGTAGCTCCTAAAAAGCGTCTGACAGCAGCTTTGTTTTGGTTGCTTAACGAAATGAATTGATTGCAAGCTTCAATGGGGCGTGTCTCATTTCCTTTTATACAGTTACGTAGCACATTATAACATTTATTAGCCTGAACAACCATAAGTTTGATCAGTTGTAAATATGCCAGAGCAAACAACAGATTTTTCCACTACCACCTGTGTTGTGACAGAATATTCTGCTTTAATTCAGGGTTTTACCAAATTGGATTTGATGCAGCTTACATGATGGCTTCCCCTTTCCCAGACC
Source organism: Semicossyphus pulcher (assembly GCF_022749685.1). Lineage (NCBI taxonomy): Eukaryota > Metazoa > Chordata > Actinopteri > Labriformes > Labridae > Semicossyphus > Semicossyphus pulcher. Next base: position 4,601,438 of record NW_027211770.1, on the reverse strand, counting down.
CTTCAGCTCTCTGGTCACTCAGAGATCAGACCTGGCGAGCTGGTTTGCAGTTGGTCAATAGCGTGAAATTGCACGTCAAGATCCTTTGAATCTAATTGATTTTTGTCTGATATGTTGAAGCTGTAATTGCTGCTCTGATCGGCCCCTTACACTGTCAACATGGACTTATTTAATTCAGCAATGAGTTACTTTAGCCCTGGTGTACAATGTCATCCCTTACAACAGAGTGAATGACATCTTCAGTTAATCTGACTGCTTTGTACTGAGGTTTTATGCAGAGTAGTTGTATGTGTGCAGAATGTATGCAGAGCATGAAGGAGTATACATTTGTGAGTGGGTAGAGTGTGGGTGAGGGAGGGAGGGAGGTTTGTTGTCAGGGTTATAGAAGGTGGGCTCGGGTTATATCACGACCATTCTGCTCAAGCGGCTTAAGCAATTGAAAGCAGGGATTTTGCACATTCACTCGGAGGGAAAGCTGATAAAGAGTCAGAGCGATAGGAGGTTAAGAACTCTGTGCTCCACTCCCTTTGTGAGAGACTCAATCTGCACTCTCACTTTTCATCAAACTTTCTTTCTTTCCCACAGTCCCCTGAGTGAGCTGTCTAGTAGAGGGAGCATGCAGGGAGAGACATGACAGCCGGCTTCAGCTCCAGCTCTCTACTAGTGATGCTGCACTGGAGAGGGAGCGACGGGCTGGAGGGGGCACACACCTCCCAGGGTTCCTATCTCCCCCAGCAGAGGTTTTCAGGAGATTATCTCTTAAGTGACTTTGCAAGATGATAAAAACCACAGTGGTTGATTTAATTACAATAACACATTCATGTCTTTTCACAAGTAGCTGAATGTTTACTGTTAGCATGTCTCAAAAGCAGACATGGCACAACACCTTGTCTGTTGTGCCACCATATCACTATTAATGAGGGGTGTTAAATGCTTATTTTAATGCATCCTAGAACACCCACAATATGTTGATACTAAACTGACAGCAGCAGCAGAGCCCTTCATTATAACTCAAAGCATTGTGTAAAGTATCGCTGTAGTAAACGTCAGCCTACAGTGAATGCTAGGAGGCCACTTTACATACAGCACTTGTTAATGTCGATTAAGGTATCATTTCAGAGCCGCACTGCACACAAACTATGAAACTGTGTGGGACTTTCTGGCATGCTCCTAAATCAGTCTGAACTCCACTGAAGGACAGGGATCACTTTGTGCACGAGTGAACACAAAGGACGAATGTTCCCCCAAGGATCTTTTTTCAGTTAGACGACAGCACACAGATTTCAGGAACCATGTTGGTGATTGTTCTTGGTGCTGCAGAAGAAGGATTTAAAGTCAGCACTCAGGCTGCGTCCATACTACAGCTTCTTTCTTCAAAAACACATAACGTTGCTGTGTTTGAGGTAGCGTCCACACTGCTGAGATGTTTTAAACACTGCAGACGCCCTCATTTACTCTGACTGGGTCTTACCAGCCACCACACGTTCTTCCTTTTTTCCTGAGAAAACTTCCCTCATACCTTCTTCCTAATAATATTACTCGCTCTGCTTACCTTGTCGTCTATGCTAGCTGCTGCGGTCCAGATAAATCCTGTTTTTTATAATGATGCTACCGCTTACTTGCACAGGAGGGAAGCCATAACTGGAGTGATTCCTGTGTCCAGTGTTATCAGGCCTGCATGGAGGGCAGCTGTTTCTTGTTAGAGAATCACGACCTGTTTACATGCCCAGTGTACCTGAATGGTCATGTGATGTGCATTTTAGTATGGACATAGATTAGATATGAAATGGTGTCCAGAACTTCTGGATGGAGATAGCCAATGACATTTTTACCATCACTCCAGTTATCAGGTATTTTCACTGCTTCAGCTCGTGGTTTTTATTCCATCTTTAAATATAGTACTGAAATAAATAGTTTATAGTCTGTTTTGTTTTTCTTTTGCATATTTGCTAAATGTTTTATTTTTTAGGTGTAACTAAAAGTACTTTGACTTGTCTCGTTGTTAAAAGGTCTCATAGTGTAAAGACTTCTCATAGCTCCTCATAGAGACTCTTTCTCTTTGACCAGCAGCCACCCACTTTGCCCATTCATCGAACCACAATCAAGCATGAAATCAAGGTAGCAGGCATGAACACAAACACATATTCATCAGTATAATCAGCAGAGGGTTCTGCTTGTTCTGGGTCGGGCCCAGGTCTGGCTGTCACATTATAAAAGAGGAACATGTTACCACCTCTGAGCTTCTGATCCTGTTCCACCTCAGAAACCAGAACAAACAACAAAGAAAAAAAACCCAAACAGAGCCTGGTTGGGGCTGACTGTCATGTACCCAAGGTAACGTCATGACCAAACAGCACATCCCACAGTTTTCTGGGGGGCGGGGCCACCCGCCGGGCAGGGGAGCCTCTCTACAGTGCAGAGCAGCACGGTGCCATGCAGACACTGTGTGTTCATCCAGTCCAGTCGTCCCACAGCTTTCTGGCCTTCAGCCACATCTTCTCAACTGGTCAACCTAAACATCTGTTTAACTGGCTCGTCAAAGAAACCTCGCGTCTCTAGACTGAACCTGCTCGCTAAAATAAACAACACCTCCATAATCTTGTTAGTGAAAACATGTTTTATGCTCAGTGTTCTTAGAAGCTGTTAGGTGGTCCTATCTTGTGGGGAGGTTAAAGTTAAACCACGTTTGATCTAGAATATTGTCCCATCTTTGAAGAAAACAAAAGTCGTTTAAAAACCTTAGTAACTACTTTCGGGATATTAGTAAGCATGCAGTATAAGTACGCATGCAACAAGGCAACACGGGGTAAGTTATGAGCTATCAAATCCTAGAAAAGATAAAGATTATCTGACTTAAAGGGTCACTTCGTCCAAAAGTGTATATGTTTATCTTTTACCTCAAGTGCAGTCCATGCAATAGTTTTGCATTATTCATCCAGGTTAGTTGAAAAGGTGAGAAGGGCCCAGAAAGAGTAAACAACAATGGATGCAGAGGGGGCCCAGAACTCTATACTGCTGTGATTACGATTGCTGCATGTCTCCTGTCATACATTAAAAATACAGCCATGCACAATGTTATTTTGGCCATAACATTTTATGTAATGAAAACACTGAAATCATATCTGTCTAATTTATTAAACGGCATGATTTCAGATCAGAATAATTTAACTTCTTTGGCATCCAAATCACAATAAAGTATTGATTTTATGATTTAAACAATTTCATTTCATTTATATGTTGTGAGCACCACTAATGAAACTCCTTTCAGTGTATGGGTGTTCAAACAGACATCTGAGACAGATAAAACCTGCACATATATAAGCAAAACTAACTGCATGGCAGGTTTCTTGTAATTTGGTTGAACTGGCCCTTTAAATCAGCTGCAGCTAGCTAACTGAGTGTGTGCTCAACTTGTCAAATGCAGGAGCATATACAGACGTAAATCATGCTTTCAAGCCCTAAAATTATCACTACCTGTAGTAATATGTTGCAATGCCAATTGTTTTGGAAGAATACTGATGTAAAGATGCAACATATCTCTCATTGTGACATGCACTGTGAAGGGCAAAGATCATAGAACTGTTCAGGTAAACAATTTTCTATTTGTTGTAACTTTTCTCTCCACTAGTTGAGAAGATTTGGCATTGGTTTGGCAGAAGGAAGCAAACCAAACAGGCAGTGGAAGCTGTCAGGGTCTCATTCAGTCGCACCCATTGGATCCGTCTCAGGTATTCTGGGGGGGGACACACTTACCTGTTCAGACGCCTGTGAAGAGGTGAGGGAGAGGGGAGAGGGAGCATGCAGGAGCACCATCCTTCATTCATTAATCACATCATTCAAATCCCACTCAGTCCCTCCTGCTGGACTCTACCAGTCAAGCACCCAGCATCATGCACAGAGGCCCCCATGCATGGTCATGGGCCTGGTCAAAGAGCAACGTTGACCCCCAGCAAAAAAGTGGGACTTGTGCTTTAAAAAGGGGGGGGCAGGCAGAGGCGTCTACCTTGCTGCATGAGAGCTCCAACTCCGAACCAGAAACTATTTAGCAGGGTGAAATTGTTTTCCACTACATCCGAGTCAGGGTTGCAAGGGTGGGGGTTATACCACTCGTATGGACTAAACCTGCGACAGTTAACAGAGAACACACACACACACACACACACACACACACACATATATGTTTACTGCAGTTGCATAACGACACAAGAGAAGACAATAAAACAGACCAAGAGTGATCGTCCTACCTGGGGAGACAGGGGAGAGAAAGCACAGGTTAGTTAGTCGTGTGCAGAGATGAAACACTGCAGATGATTCCTGTGAACACTTCCTGAGTCAATAAGCATCGCTGTATCTACATGTGCATTTACCTCTGCGGCTGTTACTGGAGAGTAAATTAAAAGTGTAATCACAATATTGACACAGCAGCCATTTCTTTCTGCAGCCATGCTCCGGGTGGAAAGCCTGAATGCTCTGCTTGTGGTTCTGCTGTGCTCCAGTCATATAAACCTCAATTTACAACTTCATGATCGATCAGCATTTCAAAGGACAATTTCAAAGTTAAACACTTAGCTGTTGGAAAACCAGCAGATGTTGGTACTCAACCTCTTCAATGCTAACATAACGGCTAGCTGGTAAGCAAGGCCTTTCCTGTAGTATCCTATAAGTACTTTCTGGGAGTATCTGTACTTTACTTGAGTTTTTATATTCCTGCCAACTTCCACTTTTACATTTCCTTGAAGAATGTTTACTTAAATTGGGAAAAAATGTGTTGGTCTATTTCCTGTTTGGGTCACCAGCTGTTCCTGCCCTTATCCTTGCATCACCAAACGGTGCTCCTGTCGCCTAGCAACAGGTAGCTAGCGGGCTAACTAGCTAACATAACTAAGGTCACATAACTTAACCTATTATTTTAAAGATAAATGGAATTGTCAAAGCCCCTTTGTTATTTTTTGACATGTGTATCTCTAGCTATTTCATTGAGTTGAAACCAAAAACTAAAGTGTATTCCTCGGTCGTTTTAGAGTCCGCCATCTTGTTTGAATTGGTGCACAAGAGATCTCGGGTTATAAGCCACAGAGGATGCACCCGATGGATCCTCCGTGGCCCCAGGAATAGGAAGTGGCATTTGTCGGCCGCATCTAAAGCAGCCTTAGAAATGGGCCTTTGACGTGACCCTGTGACGTAATCAGCCTTAAAATACGTCCTTTGAAGGTTGCAGACCCTTAATTGGGACACAGCTTATGACGAACGAGTCGACAAACGTCCCTTTAAGTTGTCAAGACTTGTTCGTCTTCAAGTGACTCCATTTTTTAAGTTGGTTTACAGTTAAAAATAAAGTTCAGGATTCTCAAAATTCAGACCTTTCTTTTTTATTAACTGAGTTTAGTAAATATCAGATACTTTAAGATTTGCTCTAGTTATTTTAGAATAGCTTTTACTTTACCTTGGACCAAAGTCAATTCCTAGTGTGATATCTGTACTTTTCAAGCATAGCTTTCAGGTAATTTATCCACCACTGGCTGGGAAGTTTCTATACATACATATATATATATATATATATACAGTATATATATATAGCTGATATTAGCTCTTGTCTGTTGGTAACTAAAGAGTCATCAAATGTGTTGTTTTAACTTTACATGTGGCCCGACGTGTCTCCACACTTTCCCTGCTCATTGTCTTTTCAGTTGCTGATCAAATTAAATGACAATGTTTTGTGAGATTCCCTGCAGTTATACATCCTGGAAATCACCAATATAACAGCATCCCAGCTTCCCATCTTGAGAGTGACGTCAGAGGAAAATGGGCGCCGTGTGAGTATGGTGAATTACACAGATGTTGATTTGGACTTCTTTACTGAAAACACTAAAATGACTGTTGATCTCAATCCCTCTGTGTGTTTTTACATTTAATACTCGGGAAGTGGGCTCGAATTAACACCACTCATATTCCCAAAGTGGCTCCTTGTGTAGGAGTGCTCATATCAAAGGCAATTCCCTCAGTAATTTAATCGATGGGGTCTGAAAATAACTCCATTGTCAGCGGAGAAAAGAACTAATAATCCTTATAATCTTGGAGGAGCATTAATATTCAGCAGATCAAACGGTTCGTTCCCATCATGCCCACGCCGGCCCCGGCGCTCCCCCTCACTCCGTGCACTCCTCAAGCAGAGAGATTTCTCATTTATTCATATTAAATAAAAGTGACATTACATTAGTAAAGGTTGATTGGTCTACAATTAAGCATCCTGACCTGATTTGGTTTGCACTGGAGTACAGGGGGAACCGGGACCCTATCTCCACTCAAGCTGTTTAACACACACAAGGGTTTGACTAATCAAATTGCTATGCATAATGTAGACTTGTCTCAGTGTGGGTCTTTTTACTGTGCAGGGAGTCAGAAACGATAACCTCAGGAGGATGTAACATCTGCGTGGAGGATAATGCAGATGAGACTGCTACAGCGGCGTGTGTCGGGGCTTTGATCCATCGTCCTCTGGGTGAAATACAGCAGTACTGTGTTGAACACTGCGAGACAGTGCTCTGTATGAAGATGTATGGCTGTATCGATAAAATGACAGCATCATAACTGTGCCCTGTCATTGACTAATGGGCTTTGCCATTATAATGTGGTTAGCACTGGTGTTCCTTTTCACCCCTACAACATATTGTGAAGCTTAGCTCAAGGACCTCTGAATGTCCCCTTTATTCCTGCTCGGAGACAATCCTTGGCCTTAAATCAATCCGTCTGCTCACTCAATTTGTCCCAGATTTGCTTGCTTGTCAATTTGCAATGCCAAATTGAGTTCAAGTGAACTGCGACCTTGGAGCTGCATATGTGACGATGTGACCCAATCCCTCGAGCAGAGGTCTCCGAGAGTGTTTCCTCCAATCATGTTGTGGAAAGCCAATTACAGCTCGCCATGAACATGGATGAGCGAAGTTGTCAGTGGCGTGCTGGGTAATGGGAGTGGCTGGACAGACGGCTGCTGTTTGGGTCAGGGAATGCTAAACCAAGCCGTTTACAGGAGACAACACAGCTTAGCTGCTTGGCCCGTTTGCTGTCATTTTGATCCAATTACACTGCCCTTACATTATCTCAGGTCATCTGAGCTGCAGAGGGAGAAACTTTGAGCAAGGTCAGTGCAGAGATAAGAGCGGGCGAAAAGCAAGGATTTCACCAGCAGCGCAGAAACAATGTGAGCTTTTATCTTTGTATGGGAGGGGGGTCACTGCAGAAAACTCCAGCCATGATGTGCACGATAACGTCAGCGTCCGGGGGAGATGAATCAACAGAGTCAGAGCGGTCCTGCTGTTCTGTCACAGGGTGAGAGACTGGGACTGTCGACACATGAGACTGTTCCTGCTCACTGTCTCTGACACTAAAGGGACAGCTCATCCTCACTACCAAGTCATGAAATACAGCAGCTTGATCAGTGGCCATACTCTTAAAAGTATGATGCTGCAGGTCCCCCTCTTGCATCATTTTTGGATGCTGCGTGTCCACTAGCGTAAAGGTAGGCTGTGCCTGTATAAAAATCTAATCGAGTAGTTGACTTTTTTTTGTACTGATGTAATGTTCTTTAATAACATGACTTTTGTTTGTACGTTAATACAAATTTAAAGTCCATCCGTGATCTTTCATCCAACCCAGTGTTTTTGGTGTTAAAGTCCAACCCCTCCTCCTGACCATGGGACGACAAAAAACATGCTTATTATTGCTGCACGTCCAAAAGTCATTAAACACGATATGTTTCCAGCAGGCTTTATTTCTGTGTAACTAGACAGTGCTTATTCATAACTAGAAGATTGCAGGCCAATCACTTGAGACACTTGAAGCAGCCTACAATAAAAACATGTCTGATCCAAACCAGGCTCTGAATAATCAATACGAACTATGAAGATACAGCGTCTCAGGTTTTAATAAGGTCAGACTGAAGCACTCCTTTGTGCATCAATCCATTCTCAAATTAAATATAGAGTTAAATCTCAGATCAAACTTACATAAAAGGCCTTGAATACTCGTCTGTGTTATGAAATGTGTCAAATGTTTTGTCCTCAACTTTGATGCTGCAAATGGAGCTGCTGTGACGCAGAACAAACTTCAGACTTGGTCTGACAATAAAGCATTATCTCTCTAACTGCAGACATGACCGCTTTAATTCTAAAGTCTACACAGATGTTGTTCATGTATCTTTACTAGCCGGATAACAAGCTCTGCCCGTGCAACTCTGACACGTGAGGGGGTATCTATATAGTCATATATTTATACTGACCATGCTGCTGCGTTTCAGGAGTCGAGAGTGTGAAGATGTTGGGAGTAACTGGACTGCAGTTTGTTTTAAGAGAAGATGCATGAAGCTATGTGCTCCACATAAGTGCAGGACACTTTCAGATATAAGACTTTATACTTTCTAAAATGGATCTTTCACCCTTTCAATTAGTTCCAATGGTATATACTAAATACCAAATGCTCCCTGTGTCTGCATCCTCTGTGAGCCAATTTAACCTGAGCTAACATGAGCTAACATCACTCTGATAGGACTTAAGGTTACTTGAATAAGACAGTTTGTGCAGATTGATTTAAAACCTGCAAAACAGACGAGACACTATCTGTAACGACATGTATACGCTTATTTGTACAAGTCGAGTCACCTGGAGTTACCTCCACTGTATTTTCAGAATCAAAGACTTCGTAGAAAGGGTGATGAGCATATATTCAGAAGATCCGACAGCACTTGATTCAGAGGAGAGTTTTAACAACATGATGAAGGGCTGTGTCTTTAATATGAGCACGTACTTAACCAAAGGCGTTTCACTCAAAGACTGAGGACACACAGATAACACTTTGATGTGAGCACACAGAAATATTCTAACCAACGAGATGTCAGCATCACGACTCGAATTATTCAGAGAACGAAGATCTGCACAAATGTTCGGACTGATAACCGTCGCCGAGCTTTACCTCCTGCCTGTCTTTAGAAAATGAGCTTAATGTGTATGATGCAGTAATATTGGTCCCACTAACAGTAACAGGGTGGTAATGCACGGGCTGTAGCAGAGGTGTGATGGACTACAGAGGGGGTTCTCTCAGCTGTTTCATCACCTGTGCCAGGAGCAGCAGCAGTGCCACTGATGTCATTAGAGGGAACATAATAGCAATAACAACCAGTAACATTAACATCAGTGAGTGAAGATATCAGGGCAGGTGGCAGTACAACATGTGGTTTTAGCTGTGCACCATGTGGCTGCTCTAACACTAACACTGTGTACGTCTGTCCCAGTACTCAGTCCCTCACTCATACAAACAGGCAGTCTCACAGTACAGCACAAACGCAAGCATACATAGATAAAATGTGTAATGCGTACACACACATATACCAACAGTTTATTAATGCACAGTTGAATAAAACCTTGTCGTGTTAAAACTCTCTGTGCTCGACAGTTTGGTCTCACAAATGTTGGTGAAATGAGAGGATTGTCAGGAAACTCACAGAACACGGGGGTCGCTGGTCTCACGCTGCCTACGTCAGTTTTATTTTTGTGTTGGATTCACATTTAAAACATCGACGTCAAACAATAACACAAACAAAGGCAGCTGTTGAAGCAGAGGTAGACCAGCAACTCCTGTGTTCTGCAAGATAACGTCTGTTTCTGTTAAACGAATCATCTTCCTTTCTGTCTGACACTAAAAAACAAGAAGCAGGATTTACTTCGATTGGGTGCATGTGCCCCAAAGATGATGTTGCACCATTAGGACCTGTTTCACTGCTGCAGCTAAAGAACTGGAGCAGTTCAAAAAGTGTTTGTGACCCCATTATGACCCCAGAAACCTGTACAGCATGGTCCAGGTGCACAAAATACCAGAATGACCATTTAACAGTCAGTGTCATGGTTAAGAAAAAACAAGCAGGTAGTTCTTCTTCTAACCACAACAACAACAGCTGCCTTCACCTGCGTCCTCGTGCCTAAACCTAACTACACTTTCACATGTTCTGCATGGATACTTTGGTTTTCCCTTTGTGCTGACAGGATATGACAGCAAAGCTTGTCTGAATATTTTCTTAAAGCTAGCATATACACCGATCAGCCATAACATTATGACCACGGACAGGTCAAGTGAACAACATGGATTATGCTGTTACCATGGCTCCTGTCAGATTGTGAGATATATTAGCCAGCATGTAAACATTTTGTCCTGGAAGCAGGAATCTTGTGTGAGGATGTGAGCGACTCTGACAAGGGCCAAACTGTGATGGCTAGACGAGTGGGTCAGAGCATCTCCAGACCTGCATCTCTTGTCGGGGTTCCCGGTCTGCAGCGGTCAGAACCTACCAAAAGTGGTCCAAGGTAACAGGGTCATTGGCGGCCAAGGGTCATTGATGTGTGTGGGGAGTGAAGGCTGGCCCGTGTGGTCCGATCCAACAGAAGAGCTACTGTAGCTCAAGCTGCTGAAAGAGTTAATGCTGGTTCTGACAGAAAGGTGTCAGAACACACAGAGCATCACAGTTTGTTGTGTATGAGGCTGTGTAGCTGCAGACCGGCCAGGGTGCCCGTGCTGACCCCTGTCCACCGCTGAAAGCTCCTACAATGGACACGTGAGCATCAGAACTGGACCATGGAGCGATGGAAGAAGGCGGCCTGGTCTGATGAATCACGTTTTCTTCTACATCATGTGGATGGTCGGGTGCGTGTGCGTCTCTTACCTGGGGAAGACATGGCACCAGGATGCACTATGGGAAGAAGGTGAGCCGGCGGAGGCAGTGTGATGCTTTGGGCGATGTTCTGCTGGGAAACCTTGGGTCCTGCCGCTCATGTGGATGTTACTTTGACACGTTTCACCTACCTAAACATTGTTGCAGACCAAGTACACCCCTTCATTATCCATCTTTCAGCACGATAATGCGCCCTGCAACACTGCAGACATGGTTCAGGAATGGTTTAAGGAACACGACGAGTTCAAGGTGTTGACTTGGCCTCCAAATTCCCCAGATCTCAATCCAGTCGAGCGTCTGTGGGATGTGCTGGACAAACAAGTCCGATCCATGGCGGCCCCACCTCGCAACTTACAGGACTTAAAGGATCGGCTGCTCACGTCTTGGTGCCAGATACTTCAGCACACCTTCAGAGGTCCAGTGGAGTCCATGCCTTGACAGGTCAGGGCTGTTTTAGCGGTAAAAGGGGACCTACACGATATTAGGCAGGTGGTCATAATGTTATGGCTGATCAGTTAGCTAATACCAAATTTAAACAACAGGTCCACTCCCCTCCCCCTGCTGATATCTAGGTCTGTAAATTGTGTATTCCCTGCAGAGTTGTTGGGATATCTGTTTATGGGTTATTCCTGATTTATTTCAGCTGCAGAGAGTAGTGTCATAAAAAAGGTTTGTAAATGATCTAGAACAAACAGGACAAGCTCGTCTGATAAGAAAAACTAATGTAATTGTGCTGAAGCAGTTTCATACCACAAAGTTAGAGGATAATTCACATGTGCACTATGTTCACACTAACCTCATACCAGTGCAGCACGAGTTGTTGTCACTATCTAACTATGATCGTGGAGTTCTCATTTCATGAAAGTTTGTGAGACTGTTGTGTGCTACAATCTACAGCAAAAACATGCAGCTGTAGCCCAACATGCATCTGTGTATACAGGAGAAAAGGAGGATTAAGTGAGGGGGAATTTATACACTTACCCAAACACTTACTTATTGTGAAATTAAATACAGATAGGTGCATATTCTGAGCCAACTTAGATGACAGTTGCCGCTTTTTACTCTCATGTGTGATCATATCGCCAGTAACATCGGAAAACACGTGTGTGTTAACGCTAAAACTGTCGGGTCGTGGCTGCAAGAGAGCCTGTGTGCCCCGAAAGTTTTGGAGTTAACGTTTGCTTTTCTTTCTCTTTCGTCTTCACCGTGCTTCAAACTGCAGCTACAAGAGAGAGCCACCAGATAAACTACGCCAGCCTTCACTATATATTCTGCTAGCTTCATCAACCACACAAGGACACTAAAGAAAGGCTCTGAGCAAAAATCAGTCGCATCATTTTACCAGCTAAAGCGCTGTTGATGTCGACTGCATCGCCAAACTAAGCTGTAGATTAGATTAACACAAAGGGTGACATGTTACATGGCTGCTTGGATCTGTTGGAGATACAGCAGCTACTAATCTATACAACGTTCGCTTACAGACTCATCGAGGTGTTTTCAGAGCTTCCTTACAGATGTGTTGGAAACCAAACACCTTCATCTCTGGGTTCGTAACATCACCGAGAGCACACAGCTAGGTTAATCTCCCCTCCTCCTCCTGAGCTGTGTCTGATGAACTCTCCTGCTGCTTCCAGCTCCTTGAAGCTGACCAGTGCCCAGTGTGCTGAGCTGTTAGCTCGGATCAGTACCAGGATTTCTCTGATGGACACCAACAAGCGGCGTCCTGTGGAGCGCCTGTCAGGGCGTCAGGAGAATCTCAAAGATGACACAGTTCTCGCTCAATCCGATGTTAAACAACTCCCACGAATTACATGAATTGCATTGGTGTCATTGGAGTCGCCTGGAACAAATACAAGCCGTTGCTTTGGTTTGTGTTTAATCTCGCCAAGCAAACGGTTGGCTTCGCTTTTGTTCTGAACACACCTTAAGAGTTAGTTCACGTCAAGTCCTGGTGGTTCCATTAAGACAATGTTTTTTAGAACATCAGTTCTGATATGAGTTCCTTCATTTTCAACATGGTGTCCTACTTACAATGTCTACTCATGCTTCCCCAACCCTCTAAGACAATTACAGTGTCATCAACCTTATACGTCTGCAGAGATGTTCACAACAAGCATGTTAAGAGCAACGTATTTAAACTCTGCAGCACTCCCTCCTTGGGTTTAGCGTCTCTGAACGAGTGTAAGGCCTTTGGAACTTGGATGGCAGAAATTAACTGCAGTAATAGACCTGAAATTGCAGGTCACAGCCTCATTTATGAGAGAACTTTAGTGCAGAAGTGAGAGAAAAAAATCCACGGTTGCTGCAGAGGAAAAAAACAGCCAACGCTTCCTAAAGCATTCAAAGCCAAGCATTGCAAAGTAGTCTGAACATATATTTGGTGTTATCATTATGGATTCTTGGCTGTTATAAGCACTGGAGACAGTTAGTTACAACAAAGAATATGGATCAGTTTGACAGCCTGAGTGTAACTTACGAGAACAATATTTGACGCTGCTTTTCCAACAAAACGTCTCACCTGTGAAGCAACAGTTCAAACTCTTATAAACCAGCTACTGCACTTTAAAGTCTGCATTACTTTCAGTGAATAATAAGGACACTGTGGACCAAAGCAAGCTTTATCTCTGAGTCACAGTTTCGTTTGAAGCAAGGCGAAGGAAACAAGAGAGAAGAAAAGACAGCATGAACTCGGAGACACTGGGGACAGTGAGGGAAAGGTGGGAGAGGAGGGCAGCAGTGTTTACATCGAGCTCCACACATCCCACACACACACGCACACACACACACATATATATCCGTATGAGTGTACAATCTTTCTGCCATTCTCTCAGACACATACCACAACCCTCAAAAGGCTGACAGGCCTGAAACCTCTCTGTCTAAGGTCTGTGTTCCTGCGTGTGCGTGACATCCTCTGGTTTTATTTACCGGTACAGATGTGAGCATGGAGAAAACCTAGCAGCCATGCTAATTAGAAAAACTGATCCTTTTTAAATGTCTGATGGTGGAAAAGGCAACGTTAGCTGCATTAAAACACACAGCACTGAGTCTGAGCTGTGATACATGACCATTGATTTGCTTTCACTACGTGGAGTCAGTGTGGTCAGGACACACTTCCTGTAATTACAGAGATTAGCCTGCGGTTAGTTAGCTGAGCAGTGTGTCTGACTGTGTGTGAAGCTGTGATCACTGGAAGCGACATGTTACCTGGCTATGACAAACAGCACACAACTGACACCCAAGTAAGCCAGCAGAATATACATCCAGATATCGGGCGAGAGGGGGTTGAGGAAGGAGAAGACCCCAGGGTTGGTCCCGTTGGGCTTGCGGTACAGTATACTTATACCCAGCGTCATGAAGGGCTTGGAGAAGTCGATAACCTTCTCGCGCACGTAGGTGATGGCGAGGGGAGCCACTGCCAGATCAGCTCTCTGTCAACAGCAAACATAAAAGGAAAGAGAGATAGGCTATAAGTCACGGGCACAGGAAGCGTTTAGAGGCAATCAAATTAAGAAAACAGGGTCTTTACACACTACAGAATCTGTCCCGAGGCACTTAGCGAGAAATTTAAAGCCCTCTTTCTTTCTCCACCCATCAAGTCTAAACTCACCTTCCTCTCTTTGGAGTCTAAATCAAAGCTTTTATTTATTTCCCCATACAGACTTTCTCCATCTGTTAGACTGGCTGTGAGATCTAGCTGGAGCATTATAATATACTTTATATGATGCGTCAGGGGAGTCGAGTGCACTGGAGGACTAAAACTAGAAGAACAGTCGTGTTAAAGCAGGAACTCATTACTCTTGCTGATCTGCAGTCGTTGGAGGAAGAGTATCATTAGTTCAGCTTTCTTTCTAAGCTCTGGTAAAAATGAAAACACTATAGGGCTGCACCCAAGCATTATTGTTTTTTATAAATCCTCTCCACTGGTTTGTGTCGGAAGTGCGCAGTGAGTGAGTGGTCGAGCAAGAGAGAGAGAGAGCGGTAGAGTGAGTGATAAATACGAGCGGAGCAGAGAGAAAGTTTGGCTTATATTTCACGTCGTTTTTTGAGGCTCAAGCCAGCGCTCCCCTGAATGTTGTGCCCTAGGAGACCTCCTGTGCCTCCTATGCCTTCAGCAGTACCTGGTTCTTTCCCCTATTTTGACAGCCAGCGATGAGTGACAAGATCCGTTTCTGAATGCAGATAACTAACTGTGCCCCAGCTCTTCACTGAGCCATCTTGTCTTCGCGACGCATCGACACACGTTATACAAATCGTCACCCCATAACACGCAGTATGCTAATGCTCAAACATTTGACTTAAGCACAAAGTTTTAGCCTATTTGTTATTTTGTTTAAAGCTGTGTTGAGCTACTTTCTGCTTAAGCCAACACACAGCCAGTATCAAGACTTCAAGTTGTTTCAAAAGCTAAATCACATTCTAGTAATATAGTAGTATTTTAACATATTTTGGGGTCTAAATGACTCATAGGTACTAAAAAATGTGTTCACCCTGCAGCAGTGAAACAGGCTGTAATGGCTGCAACATAATCCTTGATGGATCAAAGGTCGTCTTCTTGTTGTTTCCACTGACAGGCTCAGATTGTTATTCTGTGACAACATTACAGAAAGGATCCCTACAGAGAGAGACCTTTTTGTTACAGAGGAAGAGGATTTTTTTCGCTCTCTGCAAACACACCAGACTCCATTCATAAAAACAGTGATTTAAGCTCCCAGGACACAGGAGTAACTGGTCTACAAAGTGGTTTGTTTGTTTGTAGTATTGTGTTTTGGTCGATCCAAGCCAACCCACAGTCATACTACAATGAAAACAATCCAATGTCGAGGCAGCTGTACACAACCCACTGCTGTGTTCTGGGAGGTTAAAAATAATGTTTTGGTCCATGGAGTCTGGTGGCTTTGAAGAGAGCGATGTAATAACTGTTTCTAGAACTATTTTGGAATTAATTGAGCTTCAGCCCGGGCCTCGCAAGCCAAGGTTATGTTGTTTCCCCATAACCTTGTGAGACTTTGGTTTGAAAGTCTTTCTTGCTATCCGACTGTATTTTACAAACCAGGATTTCTTCGATATGCTCCATAAAAAGACCAAAACCAGACCAACTACATCATGTTACAGTTATTTATAATAATTCACAATAATCCTTTATTTAAATGCACAGAAGTTATGCCTATATGCAAGATGTGTGCATTAGAGGTTTAGAGAAGGGACGTAAGGAGCCTGCACGGGAAAGTCACGTTTCCATATCTGGGCTAAAAACCGTGTTGTGCTGTTGACAGTTAATAAATCTCCGGCTGCACTGCGACTATAAATGCTAAACATTCACAGCAAGGTCAAGTGCTTCATTTCTCAAAGATATATCCTTTTTGTCTCATGAAGGTTGCCATACATCACTCAAGGATAAATTGACTGAGCTCGCTGCTCACAGTTGTGATACATGAGAAAATTCTTGCTGATATCAGCCATCTTTGAATTCATCCAGACTTCTCGAACGCAGCCCTACATGACACACATACATCAGGATGTGTTTACTGCACTCGGAGCCGACCAGAGATAAGTTTGCTAGATTTCTTTGACTGGATGTTTCCAACTTGTTCAGTTTAATTCAACATTTCTTCCTCAAACTGCGCTTCATTCTCTGTGAGTGCACATTCCCCGGTCTTCTGAGGGGCCTGTCTGCTGCAATCACCATCTGTCTAAGTCGAGCCAGAAAGCGGGGCAAACCCATGCTGAACATCATGTCGCAGGGGATGGGGCCCTTCACCCACGAAAAGACCAGACTATCTGTCACAACAGCCAATCACTGCTCTGATCAAGAGCAGAAGCAGAAGCCGAGTCTAAAGGAGGCTTGACCCCTCGTGGGTGCTCCTTCTAACAGGGTCAGATATCGACTATTGGCCAAGCAGAGCAAGATATTTTTCTGCCCATGCAGTTTATCCTGAGTGCGACTTTGTTGGGTGTAATGATCTGCACTGTGAGCAGATTGTGTGTGTGTTTTAATAAGCTCTGTGGGGGAAACAAGTCACAGCAGAATCTATGCTATCCCTGCATCGCTGTACTTTCAAAAAGGGCTTGTTGTTGCCTCCTTCTTTTTACAACTTTTTTATAATAAAAAAAACATCTTGACTAGTGCAGCCAGGAAAAATGGCTGTTTTTGTCAATGGTGTGTTTGCAGAGAGCGATGTAACGTCTGTTTGTGGTTAAAAAAATCATCTTCCTCTGTAACAAAAAGGTCTATCTCTGTAGGGATCCTTTCTGTGATGTTGTCACACACTTAGAATAACAGTCTGAGGCTGTCAGTGGAAACAACAAGAACTTTTAGTGGACGACCTTTGACCCATCAAGGATTATGTTGCAGCCATTACAGCCTGTTTCACTGCTGCAGGATGAACACGTCTACTGGAGTCATTCAGACACTTTCCGTTCCTATAAGTCAGTCACACACCAAAATATGTAGAATTACCAAAGTAAAAAAATAAGTAAATAATTCCCAAACAAAGTGTTTATGACCGGTGTGATCATCTGTCAGCTGCTGCGTCTTTCTCTCGCTCTGTAGTGTGTGACCTTGGTTTGCACAGTGTAATCAGAACTAGAAGAAGCATTGGCCAAAGCTATGAAAATAGGATAAACACGAATGATCCTGTAGAATAGGTGTAAATATATGTTTAATAATGATGTGAAAAGACTTACATGGTCCATTAGCTCCTTGACCATGCCGTTCCACTGGCCCGTGTTCTCATCCTGAGCGCCGTACCTCCCATCTTCCACCAGGCGGACCTCGTAAGTAAAGCCCAGGATGTTGGACAGCTCCCTCAGCAGGTCTATGCAGTAGCCTTCGAAGCGGTCGTTCCCGTACAGCGGCTTGTCAGACTTCTTGAACATCACATATGGCTCCTCCTGTCAGGTGAAAAAGCAGAGGAGGGATGAGTCCTTGCAGTCCTTAGCATCTTTTACCTGCTGATAAGGCCTATCTGAGAGGGTGTCTGATGTGTGAGATAGCCCAAACACACACTGACTGGGCGAGTGAAGCGTGTGTGAAGCCGCTGTGTTTGTGTGTGTGTGCTTGCCAGCAGTGCCAGTCCTGTGATGTGGGCTAGGCTGGGTGCAAAGTGAGGCATGACCATAATAAGAGATAATCCCCCATATCAATGACTCTGTGCTCCTCTCAGGCTTAGCAGGCTGGCTTTGGGCCCGGGCCCAGCTTTCAGGACACCACATGCTTTGTCAATAAGATAAGAGGAGCTGATAGACGGACACAAAAAGAGAGAGCGAGAGCCGGCACAGCAGCTCTGTTCACACAAACAGCTGGGGAGATTACTAATGTCTTCTTTTATGCTGCTTCTTTTCTCCCTCCCGCCTACTGAACATCTCCTCCACCTCCTCTCTTTCCTCCACGCTTCACTCCCTGCTTCCTCCTCCTCCGCCTCCTGCTTCCTCCCCTCTCTATACCTCAGCTCCACGCACCATCTGTCTCTGTTAGCCTTAGACGCTCGTTCTCACCCAACGTCCCTCATTTCTACGACTCCCTTGTCTCTCTCAGACAAATAAATCCTAAAACATATACTGTCAGGCAGGTGTTGTTTATGATATAACTGTGCCATGACTGTGAAAAATATCATTAAAGATTGCTAACAGCTTTGACACATTCCACTGGCTGGAGTTTTAACAGCATGCAGGCTGTACGATGTGTGCATGAGGGGGTAAAAACAAACAGTTTGTTCTTTTCACTCCGAGTGTCAGCCAAACAAACCGGCTGCTGCGGCAGTATATCAGAAATACGCCTTATTCCGGCGATAATAGACAGATGTTGAGCATAATGATTTCACTGCAGCACAGTGAGAATAAAAAGATTCTGAGGCAAAATACTAAGAACGATGTGTCTGTTTGCTTTATTTATCTGATAAAAACCTAATGATAAAATCTTTGTGTGCTTATTTATTTCAGTTTTTATATGACGTTTTTTATATAATGTAATCAGGTGTGGTAAAAATATGTTCAAAAATGTTGCCCCTTACAATAAAAGTATGTGTAACATTAGTGTTTTTATTCATGATATCTGACATTTGAAAACCACAAACCACACAAACCAAATTCATCATAAGTCAAATGTTCTTTACTCTCATACATAGACTTTCTCTTGTTATATTTCATTTCCAGTACATCTGGCACACACACACACACACACACACACATCGAACCAATTCAGATATCATCATCCAAAATACGCTAATTCATCTTTCCTTTTCGATATGTGCCTTTTTCATTACATATCTGCGTACATATCTATCTATAAATTCACTTTATGGCATCTAAAATGACATTTTAACAAGTTATAGAATAAACTGTAGATATCTCAAATACAATAGTTACAGGTACAGATATTATTTTCATTTGAGGCTGCCAACAGAATCCCTCGACATCTGATCGTTAACGTTCTACAACTGGGCCGTTCACATCAAAGAAACGCAATGCGCACAGACGCAGCTGACCGTCTCCATAGCAACGACACACTGACACACCCCACTACTTCTGCGTTAATGGTATAACATTAGTTAATACTACATAACATTAGAATTAGGCCGAGGTTACATTAATTAGCTAGCTGGACTTCTATTATCGTTATATAAAGAAGTGGATGGCGGTGACATGCTCACATTGTTAGCTGTAACACTGATTAATTAACGGCAAAGACGGAGAGTTTGGAAAGAGAGGATCTGGAGCTGTCTTGGCTACTGCAGAGCCAGAGACAGGGTGCCTATGCCAATTTATTTTGTTTCCTGATTGGCTGAAGTGAAATAGGTACATCATTCAGTTCTAAAACTGCATTTGGAGATTTGACAATCAAATCTTTTGCAACTCGAGGCAACGTCTTTAGACACTCTGCAAATAACCAGTTCACAGCGCTGCAACTCTCTCTGCAATGTTTTGTTTTGCGTTGCAAATCGTTGATCTGAACTGGGCTTTAGGACCAGATCTGACAGAGCGCATTTTGCAGGCTGTAAAACGCGAGGCGCACCGCACTGCCTTTTTAGTTAGTAAGACTACGGTTAAAAAAAGAGCCGCTCGCTGAGCCTTTTTTTTAACTGTTGTTAAGGCAACCACTGAATCGTTAGCTGTCATTAACCTAACTGTTACATTGTAAACTGACAGAAGGCCCGCCTCTCCTTTCATCCTATTGCAATAGTAAACTGCCTTCTGCCCTAATATAGAAACAGGGAAGCCTCACTTTAAACACACAGTAACAGTATATAGTTGCTGACACAGCTCAATATGTGTCATATCGACTACAGCTCGTGTGCTACTACATTAGACCTCAGCTGCTACATGGCTGCAAAGATACTGATGTAATCATGAGGAAAGAGCAGAAAACACTGTCCACACACAGATCAATAACAGAGAGCCTGAGATGTGAAGAGAACAAACACCAAAACACACGAGCGTTTGTTTGAACCGGCATGTGAATGAAGGAGGACATGAGTGGAACATACAAGGATGTACTGTACCAACACATTCGAGCAGAAATAATATGATGGAAACTGTTTCTGCCTGAAGTTACTCATTGTTAATCAGGGAAAATAAGTCAGCAGCAATTGACGTGTCATGTCTGTCAGCCATAATGTTTCCGAATCAAAAACATCAATTCTGTTTGAAAAATAGTACTTTGATTTCATTAACTGGCTGTTTCGTTTTCTCCACATAATATGTAAGCAACCTTTATGTTGTGTAGATTCCCAAAGAGTCAGTTGTTTTACATGGGCGCCACCTAACAGTGAAAGATGTTCACGGTTGGCTCTGGTTGTAACTCTTGATTTTCCTGGCTGACGGTCGCTTTCCTCTTTAGACTGTTTCCTTCATCTGAGCGTCGAGTTTGTTTCTTTTTCTTTGGATTTTCACTTCTTGTTGAAGTTGTATCTGTAGTCATCCATCTTTTCTTTGTTTGTTCAGCCATAGTAGATTACTGTTTACTTGCAACACTTGCAGAGACCGGAAAAGCAGCCGCTTAGCTCCGCCTACCCTCTCTGGCAGACCAACCACTGCTGGCTGATGGAAAACGCGTCACTAACTGGGCGTAGCTTGTGATTTTTTCAGTCCATAATAATACTATATACTGCAAAAGCAAAGGCTTTCATCAGTGGGCCATAGGCTCAGTCACCATTGTGTTACCTTATTCAGCGGTAGATAGAGACTTACAGACATTTATTTACATGCCAATCTTAGATTCACTTTAATATAACAAAATAACACTGTTAAATGAACATTGACTATCACATAAGGGAACATATGTCACTGTTGGCCAAACCAAAATATATACAATGGGTAAATGAAGACTAAATACCAAGCAAAACTATGACACAGAAAGATACAGGAGGTCTTTCTTACAGACAAACCCTGATCATTTGGCTTTTTGAACAGTTGCAGAACATCTCTGATCACATAGTGACCATAAGTAGACCTCCATGATCCTGGCATTAAAAACAGGCACACACACTGGAGCCAATTAAAATAGAAATACTTGTATTGAGCTGTTGGATCAGCTCCTGTTTAAGACACCAACACACAGACGTGACAGCACTGTACTGTGCAGGTGATACTATGAATATACAACATTTTTCTTTTCCTACACATTCATTCCAACATCCAACAATCCAAGGTGGGAGGGGTGTTTTCCTTTCTTCTTATTGCCATGGTAACTGAAACCATTGCTGTTTCAGTGGTGATGAGAGCGTCAGTGTTTGAAAATCCACACAGGTAGTTTTCTCTGATCTTTATTGCTGTGTGCAGAGGGACAACACTCACTGATACTGTTAATATTAGAGTGTGAAACTGGTGAGTTTTTAGTCAGTTATTTATAGAATATTAGTTACTTTACTGAAGCAGACTCACAGGTAAAGATGCACCTTTGCTTTAGGCTTTAGGCCAAATCTATACTCTCTATTTTACTCTAAACTCTGACTCTTTAACATTGCACATTGTATTTGCACATCAACACTTCTACCTCCATGTGTAGTATTTTATATTGTTATTATATTATGATACTGAGTATAATTTATTTATGTGTAAGGGTATATTTATGCTGTATGTATTCTCGTTGCTACGTTCTTTGCTTTGTTAACCCTAACCCTTACAACCCTTGCTGCTGTAACACCACAATTTCCCAGAGTGGAATCAAAAGTACATCCATGTCTTCTTCCTATTTAAAGATATATAAATATATATTAGGGCAAAATAATTCCCAAGAGATATCTTATTGAAAATGGCATCTTTATCATCGTCAGAAATCTAGAAAGGATTGTTGAGATCTCTTTTGCAGGACAGCATCAGGGCCCGTGTCCAGCGCCTATTTTCTAAACAAACCGATGCAGTTCAGTGTCCTCAGCGCGAAAAACATTCTTTACATCAGCTGTTTTTAGTCGCAGCGCTCTCAGTTGAAAATAGTTCAACTTTTGGAAGACCACTGCGCTCGTCAATGTCACTTCTCCCTCACCGACCAATCAAAATCAAGAAGGGGCGGGACTTGAGATATCAACTTTGTCAACGACAATGGCAGAGAAGTTATTCCTTTCGTGTTTTCAAGGGTACAATTTCCAGGTGTAGAGCTGCTGCTAACGCCAGGACACGATTCCTTTTGTTGTTTTCTTTGTAACATTTCCTTGAATTAAAGCAAACATTAATAATACAGAGTGATTTACAACAGACTTAACGATCACTCCCGAGGGAAAAGGAAGTGCAAGTGCAAAAAAACACTGTTAGTGGACACAGGCCCTTAATTTGTTGTTGTGTTTTGACATTAAGTATAGTGTCCCCTGTGATGGGGAGGCTACAGTGCACCATGTAGGGCTTTAGATGGAGTAAAGATCACTTATTTAAACTTAACCCATGTATCTGTGCAATTGTATTTTTACCTTTGATCACACAGGGTTTTTTACTAAATAATTAATATCCTCTTTTTTTATTTAATTTCTCATTGTGTCTTCATCAATTATTGATCTCTTTTGTTAGTTATGTTATTTTAGTAAAGGTAGATGTATGTAGCTCAACTGTCAGATTTCCCCTCAGGGACAATAAAGTTTATCTTATTTATTATTTTAAACTGTTGAACAAAATGTGTGGAAATGTATTTCTCTGCACACACACCATTCCTGGCTGCTGGGTTCTTACCTGTCATTTAATATTATTCATAAACGTACATGATTTCCAAATGTTTTTACTCGGCTGGTTTAATTTGCCAGTTGATTTCCCAGCAGTAGGTGATGTAAACTGACACTTTATTTATATCTGCAGTGTGATCGCACCCAACCTTGCACATACAAACACATACTGTCCGTTATATTTGAAGAGGCTTATAATTAAACAATTCTGCTTTTGTTTTAGATTTGTTTTTGTCTGTCTGAAATGACCTTTTGACCCCGGCAACAGTAAATTCCTCCTCAGCCCCTTTAAATGATCATTTCCTTCCTCTTTTTATTATTCGACTATTTTCTCCCTCTCTCTATTTGCTGCCATGTTAACGAGTGGAACAACTGTTATCTAGCATGTCGAGCACAAAGAAGCCATTGTGAGCCCATTAGCAGCTTATGACCTCTCACCTTCTGTCAACTGTGAAAGACTGTAATTATCATAAACAGTCGCCGGGCACATTAACAAAGAGCATCTCTGGCTGGAACTGTGCAGTACCTGTGATTCTTCCTGGACATCATCAAAGCTCTTACCTTCCATCTGTGGAGGAGGAAACGCTGCATGGAGGGGATTTAATACATTTATGGAATATGAGAGAAATCTTTCTCTTTATAGAGTTCAAAAAATACTTCAGAGCTGAACCTCACAACATTTACTTGCAATGTAGACATGGTTAGTGATTGTGATTGTGACAGTTCCAGACAAGTAGATAACCATTGGTAAATGCTTTAAGCGGTGTACACACTACAAGATAATCAGACCGATTTTGGGCCCGCTTCCCCCCTCTGACAATGGCAAGCAAAGTCCTGATGTTCTGATGGTTCTAAAGATGATCTCTCCAGATGTTCCTGTGGTGTGAGGGATGTTAAGAGTGATTTTACTTCCCCCGATCTGCTCGGAAGAACGTTGTGGCCGCACCGATTTCAAATATTGAACATGTTCAATATTTACGATTCGTTGTCCTGTTGTGTGGGGGGAACCCCGAGGACAGCCGAGCATGCGCTCTGTGGATCATCAGGTGGACCCAAACAATAGCCAGTCAGGGAGCAAGCTGACTGAAGCAGGAAGCACAACAACCGCTGCCATGGCGACCAAAGCAAACATGCAGCATAAAGTAACATGTCCAGCCCGTGTTCACGTCGTCTCCACCACTTCATCCACGTTTGTTCTTTTTTCTGCCTGAATTTTCAGTAAAAAGTCCAAAAACTATCATCACCAATTCTTCCTGCCCGTCGTCCGCCATGTTTGTTTACTCTAAAGTCTCGTTTGAGCAGCTTTAGTGAGATTTGCAGCTGACCAGTCGGACTCTGGTTGTTGAATGAATGTGTTAGTGTGTTGTGTGCTGTTTGGGTCATATCGTTGCTCTCCACACACTACAGGAACTAAACTGTTCAATCTGCCGTAATCTGTCGTCATGTGTGGCTCGCTCACATTTTACACATCTGTTAAGGCTTTTAACAACTTTTAGTGCGGGCCAGGCATTACTCACTCAGCTCGATCATTACTCAGCTTCTGCTCCACTCATTCAAATTATGCAGTATTTCAAGCAGTAAGTTGACTCTGGTTTGGTTGAGGCCGGAGCTGACCAGTAGAGATGTATGAATGTCTATTTTTTAAAGAATTAAAGCTTCAAAAGAGCCGCTGTTCAAAAGAATCTTTAATGGCAGGGTCTGAATTAACCAGCGTGGCTCTCCTGCTTCTTTTCACAGACTTTAATCCCAATTAATCGCATCATCACAACCCAGAGAAGAACATAATCTGACACATGAGCATATAACCCAATAAGATTACACACAGTACATGTACTGCTCATGCACTGTGTGCAATCTGCAATATGGTGTCCCAGAGGAGACAAATGTTATCACAGTACATATCACAGTGAGCTATATCATATAAATCCATATATAAAGAGGATAACATTGTTTCTTTAGATGGTCATATTTATATATTTACAGCCACTGTTACTATTGTAATCTTCTATCTTCTCTGAGCAACACACAAACATAATCATGTCCTATAAATATACAGTATATCATTTTCAATTTTTCTTTTTGTTTGTTTCAAATAGGACCCATCTTAAGAAATGTGCCAAATGAAATCCAAGAAGTGTTTAAAGACCTGATGAAACTGTCACGTCTTTAACAACATCTGCAGATTAAATACAGTTAAACACTTCACATTCTCACTCCTAACTCCTCAAAGAGGGCAGCTTAAGCCTGGCCCGCACTAAAAGGTGTTTAAAATGTTAACAGATGTGTAAAATGTGAGAAAGCCACACATGACGACAGATACTGACAGACTGAACAGTTTAGTTCCTGTAGTGTGTGGAGAGAAACGATATGACCCAAACAGCACAGCACACACTAACAGAGTCATTCCCCAACAACCAGAGTCCGACTCTCACAGCTAGAAATCTCACTAAATCTCTGGCGGTCAAACGAGACTTTAGAGAGGGGTGATGATACTTTATGCTGCACGTTTGCTTTTGCTGCCATGGCTGCAGTTGTTGTGCTTCCGGCTTCAGTCAGCTTGCTTCCCCATTGGCTGTTTCATTCCATGTGACATTACACAGAGTGTGTGCTCGGCTGTCCTCGGGAACATGTGGAGAGATTATCTTTCAAAGCATCAAGAAAATACTACTTTTGTCTGAAGGAGGAAATCAGGCCCAAAATCAGCCTGATTATCTTGTAGTGGACCCTTTATTAAGCACCTTATGTTAGGACAAAACTACATATGCACATTAGTTCTTTGAACTGGAACCATGATCTGTTTCCTGAATTTCAATAAGCTGCTAAAAGCTAACCAAAGTGCTACCATTTCATAACATTAACTACATGTTAAATACTGTTTCACTTTACAGGTTAGGAATGAGAATAGGTTGGGTTTTATGGACAAAACAAGTAAGAAATACATTTTATAGTTATTGGGGTCATTTTAGAAATAAATAAGCTCAGTGTTTTTATTGGCTGTTAACACATTTCTTGGTGAGTTAAAAAGCATACATGTGTACATCATATGTAGGGGGTTTAATCCAAATCTATTACTTAAATTATTAAGTGATTTAGAATATAAATAAACTGCGTTGTACTTAATATTAAAAATAAATATAGTATAATATAAGATTAAAATAAAATTTGGGGTATTGCTGAATCGGATGAGTGTCGTTTTTGTTGTATGGAATCGGAGTCAGCAGTACACATGTTCTGGTATTGTCATGTTGTGTCTGCCTTTTGGAGGGAGGTTGAAGAGATGTGCAACGGAAGGAAACTGTGCCTTAAACTAGATTTTCTCTCTGTGATATTTTGCGATCTTACAGAGACAGATTGCTATATTATTAATTTTGTTAGGAAAAAGATTTATATTTAAAGCTGCTGGAGTGGACTCCTTAAATATATATAATTTCAGAATGTTTATCAAACATCATTTTACCTTAGAAAGCTATACTGCAAATATGAACGGAGATGTTAAAAAACATTTGGAAAGGTGTAAGAGCTTTATTGAGGTGGAAGGCTGGTAGAAATGTAATTTATTTTATTTTGTCTTTTATTTATTTCTCGTTTTTGGACAGGATCGTTCTGACAGACTGTTACATTTCTTATAATAATGATTAGAATTCTTTTTTTATGGATTGAGTTTTTTTTTTGTTTTTTTATTATTATTATTATTATTATTGTTATTATTTTATATATATATATATATATATATATTTTTTTTTTACCTTATCTATATAATCCTCACTTCCTTTAGTATTTAAACATTGTTACTTAATTTGGGTTGTTTGACCTGAGAATATTTGGTGTATAAATGTTATGTGTTTGTGCTTTACTTTGGGAATGTAACTTGGTGTGTTATGTTTGTTATGTATTGGTCATGTATGTTGTGTTTTGTTTTAAAAAAAGAATAAAAATTAAAAAATATATATTTATATAAATAACATAACTATGAATAAAAATATAAAAGACAATCACTAAAGACAATCACTAAAAGATAACAGCATTCTTAGGTTCTCCTCAGTATTACTCTCTCCCCAGCAGCCCTGAACACACGCAAACACACAAACACAAACACACAGACTCCCTTCCGTCTCCTGCAGCGAGCCTGGCTGCAGACGGCGGCCGGTGTATCTTTAATTAAAAGCAGAGAGTGAAGAAGAAGCCAAGTATCTCCGTAAAGCAAACCCAATTAAAGCTATAGCACTTCCATCTCTCTCTGCAGACTCTCCTTAAACACACGTTCAGGCCCATTCTTCTTCTACAAATTAAAAACAATGGATTTTGTGCCTGAGATAAAACAAATGATGTGGCCTTATTTGAGTCCTTTTCAAACATTATTTTAGTGTTATTGATTCCCTTCCATGCAGCGTGGCTGAGAACAAAGCCAATCATCCAGGTGCTCTCAGCATGCAGGGGTGTGATGGAAGATGGCCCATTGGCTTCAACACAACAAAGATACTGGGGATGTGTGATATATCGGACTACTCTCAGTTTCTATCAGAAACAATATACAAGTCCTGATAACTTGCAGTAAAGTGAGCATATTCAGTGTACGTATGGGAGCTTATAGCTTCACTAAAACAGTCAATTTATTGCTGTACAAAAGACAAGAAAAACTATTGTTTCTTTTGTTGTATCAATGTGTCCACCCATGTATACATGTAATGATTACTGTGTCTGACACATTACAGAAAGGATCGCTGCAGAGACAGACCTTTTTGAAAAGCAGTAATTTTACCCTTACAGAAAACAGGAGCTTCTGGTCTACCGCTGCATTGCTTGGTTACTTTTTGTGATATTGTGTTGCTTCGAAACCAAGCTTACCCTTTAAAAAGCCAAAGCCACCAAATCCAAATAAACAGGTGTTCTGCAGGTTAAAATAAGATGTTTCACAATGGAGTCTGGTGGTTTTCAAAAGAACAGTCCAATGGCTGTCTCTAGTTGAAGAAGGAGCACCTTACCTTGACAAAAAGGCCTATCTCCTGAATAACACTTAGAATAAGATTGGGCACATTTGCACTGAAAGATGACATCGGAACCATTCCTGCCTGTTTCTTGGCTGATAGCTGAAGCAATCTACAGGAGCAAATCCAGAGCTTCTTGTACCTACTAGTAACTTAGACCCAAAAATATGTAAAATTAGGTACCAGCGAACAATAAAAATGGTGACGCATTAATCCAAGATGGCGATTCACAGTAGGTCGGCATCGGTGAGCGTCTGTGGCTGCCCCATCCTTAAGCCCCATTAAAATCTGCGGTTGTTTTAATCCCTTGGATTATTCTTGTGGATCACCCCATCTCTGGATTCTCCCTGGAGGACGACCTTCACGGCCCGGTACCGGAGGTAACTTTGACTGTGTCGGAGGAGTTTGTCTGCTTTTCTTTTCGGCCAAAGAGTGTTTATGATCAGTGAGAGGTCTCACTCGGTATCTTGTTGGAGCTAACGGAGAGCCAGAGTGCGTTGGCAGGAGGGCTCACTCTTTGTGGATATTTGGAACAAAACCTGTGGTGTTACCATGGGAACTGAACTGAAAAAAGGGCTCATTTTTGTTAGTTGTTGAACTAAGGACACAAGACGCGTTATTTTGCCTGTTAAGGACACCTTTTGTTGAATTGTTTTTGCTTTGCTTCTGTTCAATATATTTTGGTACTAAACTGTGTTGCTTGGTTTGACTCTTACTTCTGTTGTGGCTCATTTCATGTGTTTGTTTAATTTACTGTATAACTGGGTACTTCTTGATACTGAGGTATCCTTGCAGTGGTTTAAATATAAAAAATAATAATAAATTGTCGGTTGAAATACCGGCTGGCACCCCAAGAAATTCATCAAAACTGCTACAAGGTTTAAAAAATAGAATGTGCCCTTGGTACTTCTTACTGATCAGCCATAACATTATGACCACTGACAGGTTGAGTAAATAACATTGATTATCGCTCTACAATGGCTCCTGTCAGTGGGTGGGATATATTGTCCTCGAAGTTGATGGAAGCAGGAAACATGGGCAAGTGAAAGGACGTGAGCAACTTTGACAAGGGCCAAATTGTGACAGCTAGATGACTGGGTCAGAGCAACTTCAAAACTGCAGCTCTCTGCAGTGGTTAGAACCCACCAAAAGTGGTCCAAGGAAGGAAAACCTGTGAACCGGCGACAGGGTCATGGGCCGCCAAGGCTCACTGATGTGCATGGGGAGTGAAGGCTGGCTCATGTGGTCCGATCCAACAGAAGAGCTACTGTATAAAGCAAGCCAGCGGAGGCAGTGTGATGCTTTGGGCAATGTTCTTCTGGGAACTCTTGGTTCCAGATATTACTTTGACACGTACCACCTACCCAAACATTGTTGCAGACCAAGTACACCCCTTCATGGAAACAGTATTCCCTAATGGCAGTGGCCTCTCTCAGCAGGATAATGCACCCTGCCACACTGCAGACATGGTTCAGGAATGGTTTAAGGAACACGACAACGAGTTCAAGGTGTTGACTTGGCCTCCAAATTCCCCAGATCTCAATCCAATTGAGCATCTTTGGGATGTGCTTGAGAAACAAGTCCAATCCATGGAGGCCCCACCTCGCAACTTACAGGGAATAAACTGACAATCTCAAAGATATCAGTTTAATTCTCTTGGGCTACCTAATGGCGATATACGGATGTTGCTGGAGGACGCTTCCCAATTCATCCAGACGTCTATGGCTGGTTCCCTTTGTCACGGTTGTAACTCTTGATTTTCCTCGCTGACGGTCACTTTCCTTTTTAGACTGTTTGCTTCATCTGAGCGTCAAGTTTGTTTCTGTTTCTTTTGATTTTCACTTCTTGTTGAAGTTGTATCTGTTGTCATCCATCTTTTCTTTGTTTGTTCAGCCGGAGAAGCAGCCACTTAGCTCCGTCTACCCTCTCTGGCAGACCAACCACTACTGGGTGATGGAGAACGCGTCACTAACTGGGCGTCGCTTGTGATTTTTTCTGTGAATGTCGCCACAGACACCCAGTCCATAATAATACTATATACTGCAATGCAAAGGCTTTCATCAGTGGGCCATAGGCTCAATCGCCATTGTGTTACCTCATTTGGCGATAGACGTTTATTTACAAGAAAATCTTCGAGATCATTACTTTAAAGGATCTGCTGCTCACGTCTTGGTGCCAGATACCTCAGCACACCTTCAGAGGTCCAGTGGAGTCCATGCCTAAACAGGTCAGGGCTGTTTTGGTGGCAAAAAGGAGGACTTACACATTTTTGGGCAGGTGGTCATAATGTTATGGCTGATCGGTGTATATTATATTCCCTTTAACAAGATACCTCTGGTGGTGTTCTGGTGTTAAGTTTGTATGTTTTATATTCAGAGAAACGTTTGTTGTCATAAGAAAAGTAACAGGTGGTAAATGAAGTTTCATTTCATGCCAGGGTTGAGAAATGGTCCGTTAACGTCTTGTTTAATTTTACGGAGGTGTAAAAATATTCTGTATCTGTGAATATAGTTTTTAATGTGGACAAAAGCATATTATTGATAACCACCACAAACTTTTACTGATTCAGATGCCATGCAGACATTATATCAGTGGATGTTGAGGTTATTTCAGTTCATGTTGTTGTCTTCCTGTTACACTCTCTGATTAATGTCCTACATTTGATCAGCTGAAGGCAACATTTGCTCCTCAGGACATGTGAGAAAAATGAGCAGCATCAGGCAGCAGATAATCTCCAGGATATGTTACACTAACAACATATGTTTGAGAGCTCGGGCATTTAGCTTAATGATCCTTTACAGTACTTATTCGTCAGTATGAAACAGTGATTAATGATTCCAGTCCTATATATTCATTCTTTACCACATCTGTCTCTTTGCTGAAACCCTCTGAAGGTTACAGCATGGAGGCAGTGTTTTTTACCTCACATCTTGTCCTTGAACACATTTCTATTTTCAGATTTCGCTGTTCGTGCTGACGTTCTTCAGAGAAAGGACACACATTTGTTTTATTTAACAAAGCCTGATTGAAAGATTGCACAGCTGAAGTAAATAATAGAAAAGATACAAACTCTTCCTCACATCCTGCTCTACAGCATAACAGAGGAATTTCATCTTATCAGCAACTGAAAGCTGGAAGTCTCCTTACAGGAAAAAATGTTCCATCCATGTTCCAAAATCCATGTTAACATTTAGCTGAACTATTTTGTTTGTGTTTCGGACACAAGAATCTTATTTTTTCTGAGCGAGAACTACATTTGGCTGTCAGTGTTAAAATGCAGACAATGGTAAGTTACTAGTTAAAAATTCACATTGGTAATCTGTAGACATCTGCAAGATCAGAAGAAGATTTTACGTGTAAAGAGTACCATGATAACTCATGATAATGTGGCTGCAGCTGTTAAATATCTTTAAAATCAAAAAGTTCCACGTAGAGAGGCAAACCAACAACGATAGGAGGACTTTGGGGAGGGATTAATAAATAAGACTTATATACTGTACATAGCTCCAGCATGAGAAATAGACCAATCATCATTCACCGTCAGGCTGCCTTCTTGCACCAGCTTGTAGTCAAGTCATTGTCAAGATTTCAACGTACCATTCCGACACCTCCTGGCGATTCTGGCTCATACATATAAGGCGAATAATCGATCTTAGAGCAGCCATGTTTTCTACAACTTTGGAGTGACAGTGCAGTGCGGCCACTTCCCCACGTGGGATCGCACACATGGGGGAGGGGCTACGCGGTCACTCCAAATGCTGTCAGCCAATCGTGGCGAAGGTCTGACCTTTGAATGGCAAAACGGCTTGTTGGTTTCAGGACGAAGGAGAGGCTCCAAAGAATAATTAACTTAAAATATGTAAACAACAAAAACAAACAAACTTTACCAACGTGATACAAAAACAAATAGAATAACTATAAAATAATAAAATAAATGAATTGCACAGCCAAAATATGTCCCCGCAGAGCGCTATTGGATTCAGAATGTTGATGTGTTTCCTTTAAAAGCTGATAGCCAAATGCATTATGGGCCATATTCTGGGATAAAGGTGTAAATCTGCGCAATATATTTGTTATAAAAATATAAGAATGTATTTTAATACTGTATTGGTCCGAATATAAGACGACCCCCCCTTTTAAGATAAAATCCCTTCCAAAATGTAATGGAATGAAGTCGTTCATTAAGCCTACATCTATCCAAGTTACACCTGAAAGAACATAGCAACATATTCAGGAGTCAGACTGTTCTATCGTCTTTCAGTTGGTTAGAAAGTGTCTCAAGGCGCCAATCTTGTATCACTCGCACGACTGGTTTGCGAATGTGACAGCTCTGGGAGCCGAGACTGGAAACTACCGGCTAGCTGACATCAGAATGTGTCATCACGTCATTTTAAGTCAAAGGATCCCGTGTTTTAGTTGTGCGCTAACAGAAATTAGCATTGCGATAATATTATCTTAACAAACAATCAATTTTTCTTTACATGCTTAACTATTAGCTAATCACTTCACAATGCTAACAATCTGCTGCTTCAATACTGAACACTAACCAGGTACAGCAACCTCAAAGGGTCAAAACTCAGAAACGCAATGGGTTTAAAAATACAGCCACCACTAGGGGGAGACATTGCGTGCTAGGTGAGATCAAACCTGTCATACCGCACAGCTCATCCTGACAACAGTCACGTGTCAAACAAAAATATGCACTTCGGTTTAAGTATGCAATCTGAGTGAGGGGCTAAAGTAAATTAAAATTTTCCAGGACAACATGAATTATTTCCAGGATATTTGGTCTATTTAATCAATTTCCAGGTGTTTCCAGGACTGGAAAACTAGTCTCTAAATTTCCAGGTTTTCCAAGACGCGTGGGAACCCTGCTAGGAGCTTAACCAAGGTGCGGAGGGCCGGGCTACCCTTACTCAACGGATAAGTGGTGCCGTCTACTGTTTTTAACGTATATTGGCCTTTAAAAGTCTAGACCCCAAATATTAGACGGTCCATTTTTCTGAATAATGTCAAGTTGAAAACGCCCGTCTTATATTTGAGCCAATACGGTATAATGGGAGCTCTTAAACACAGATATATGAGTGCATGTGGACGGCGAAAAGGCCTTTTTCCTAAAACTATTCCTTCAATGTAGGAACAGAAATGCTATTAATCAAACAAGCACAACCATATGGCCCATGCAGAGGACCTGGAACCATGGTTTTGTAGTCACCGAACATCTGTCACTGTTTATTAATCATATCTCCTGTGATTATATTCGTGCATACACGCCTACAAACATTAGGCTCATATTCTGTGTCACATGAGAAGCATGACAGTGGAGGAAGCGTCTCATAGCGTGACAAATAGAAGCCACATGCGATCCTGGTACTGAGGAGGAAAGCATAAAAATAACAATATCAAGTAAATTATGGGTTGTCATTATTTATCGCGGGCCTTCTTTCCTTCCTCGTGCTGTGAAGTGATTGGATTGCAGTTATTAGCAAAGACTCTCTGCGGCTGTAATTGCCATATCAGGATTGAGTCATGGGGAGATGTGTGATGGCTGTGAGCAGTGAGGAAGAGAAGGGAGGGCTGACAATAATTGGGTTTGTTACATTTGATTGATGCACACTTTCATCCAGCTTCTCATCATTTTCTCAGGGATTATGTACTATAAAACATGATGTAATTACTGCTGAGATCTTGGCCTATCAACAGTTTATCTACTTTGAAAATCGCTCTCGTAATGCTGCGCTGGAAATGAAGTACCTTTAGGCTAATGGCTGGAGCTGCAGATAATATACTGTGTAATGTCTTAAGTGAGCAATGAGTGGGCCTGCTTCCACTGCCACAGAGGCATCCCGTGTTGTATCTGTCGCTGCAGGAGGAAAGTAGATCTACTCGATGCCTGCTCTAATAAACTGAAGGTTACACAAACTCAGGGTTAGTGTTGCAAAATATTACACTGTACATTTACTGTACATTTTATTTAATTGAATTCTCCTTGCAAAGCAATAAGGCCAGAAAAGATATTAAAAACACCAGGCAGCTGAGGCAGTCGGGGGCAGCGTGTATCGCATTATAACATTCATGTCATGAATAAACATCTGTTGCTGTACCAGCGGTTTAAAGACATATATCATCATTTAATCATTTCTAATAAACCTCTAAAACTAGCTAATGCTTGGGCCCAATGAGTCCTCCAGACTACACAACTAAACACATGTAAGAAAACCGACATGATTCATATCTCTTTAATGATGTTAAGGCGTTTTGTCCCAGCTGAAAACTGGAAGTCACTTCTCTTAAAACATGCTGTCATTCACTTTTACTTTACAGTAAATAATGTACGATCATTTGTCTACAACCCATGAAATCATTAGCCAATGTGGGCGCATCCATCCATCCAAAATCTATACTGCTTATCCAGTTCTGCGTTCTTGATCCCATCCACTCTCCTCACTCACTCCCGTGAACACATCACCCCCCGTCCTCCAGACCCTCCACTGGCTCCCTGTTCAACAACGCATCCAGTTCAAAGTCCTTCTTCTCACCTACAAAGCCCTCCATAACCAGGCCCCTTCATACCTCACAGACCTGCTCCACCGCCACGCTCCCTCCCGCAGCCTCCCCTCTTCTAAAGTGCCTTTGAGTATGTGTTGGAGAAGGCATTGGACATTTGTAGTAGCACACAAACCATTGTATGATGAGGAGATGCTTGGTTGAAGGCACAAAAAGGGGTTCACAGTGTCTGTGCTGCCTTTACTGACTGCAAAGACCTCTGAGACAAATATGGCAATATAAAACATGAACACCTAAATATCATATTTTTATTGTTTACATAAAAACAAGTGAGCATTTGCATTTTTTTTGGGTCGTACTCCTTACTCACAGAGAATCATTACACGGCCATGATTTGGTAAGTACTAGATCCATCCATCAATCTTGTGACACTAAACATAATATAAGATACAGATCTCACAGATTTTAAACTCCCAACTTTCTCAAAGTTCTGTCTGACTTGTTTGTTTTTGGCACAGAGAGAGAAAACAACACGATATGCCTGAAAAATCGCTCGATAGGAGGAAGAGCCGCAAACCATGAAATCTTATTGGACAATCAATCAGTCAATTTTGCCTGCCTGAGCCTGCTCCCGCCAAATTGGAGTCCTCTACAGTGGTGAAGTCAACTGGCAATTTGGGAGTGCAGTGCTTTGGGGTACTCTGCTTCTGTTGAGGCGGAGAGCAGCATCCCCAGAAAGTGCTCTGAACAGAAAGGGCAGCTCAGGCAAAGCACTGAAGGATTCTTCAAGAGGAAAAGCTTAAAAATAATGACATCTTTGGAGGGAGTCTGTTATGGCTGAGAGCTCTTCTAGCCTTCTATAATTGGTCCCACATAAAGCACCATTACAATTTGATTTGGCTATAAACAGACATTTAAAGCTGCAATATTTAATTTGCTCTTTGTTGGCCCAAAATGGCAGCAGGAGGAAGCTGCATTTTGCAGACTTCATTACTAAGAAATGCTTTCAGATAAGATTAATAAAATACACACAGCAGGGTTTTTTATTGAAAGGGTCAGTGTGTGTGTGTGTGTGTGTGTGTGTGTTACTTTTTACCAGAGAGCTGATCAAATACTACGACTGAGCTAAATGATGTCGACAGTGAGAGACAGTAAGAAAAGCCTCTCATTGGCCGACCTATTTCTTCAGCGTTTCTTATCGGTGTATTAGTTGGCTAACAGTGATGACTGACACCCTGACCTTGAGCAAAAGCTTTTCATTCGACTGATGTTAAATTGATCTCCCTTTTCCTTGTTTATTCTGTGGCTATATGTTGGTGTCGTGTTATCGACGGCAGGTTAAAAATCAAATGCGCTCGTTTTAATGCCGTTGATCTCTCATGACCCAGTTCCACATTTCTAACGTCCAATCTGCGGCCTGAAAAAGGCCAACATCAGAACAGGTGACGGCAAATATGTCAGGACTTCATGCACTGGTCATTGTTAGCAGTCTGACTAGCAACTTGAGAGTGAAATGGAGAATGGAGTTTGAGTTGAGAGACGACATCTAAAGAGCTGATCCCCATCTGCAAACATGCAGATATCTGTTTAAACAGATGAATAAAATCTGAATCATCAGATGATAGCCAATGGGAACCTGGATTGCAGGTGCTCTGTCTCTCAACACCAACCATTTTCCTGCATACAACCTGTGCTGCCCTTTTGAGGCCCGCAATGGCTCCAGCCAGTAGTTTGGCCCTGTCAGGCTGCCGTAGGCTAGCCCAGTGTGGCGTTTTGAAGCAGCAGAGGAGCAGACCAGACAGCAGCTTTATGTTTGTTGAGTATAGGAAATATATGCCTGTTAGTGTGAGTGCATGTGGGGTTTGTTTGTTAGGTATGTGAGAATAAAATAGATCTCTTCCTCAGTTACTGCAAACTGGATGCAGTTTCCTGTTAATAGCAATTTACATTATCTGTTACCACCAAGATAACAAAGTAAGTGTTACGTTTTTAGCTATATATGAATGCGTCCTGTTCAAACAGGACAAGATTAAACCCTTGAAGAGCCACAGGACAAAAATGCACTTCGGGCCCAAACTCCAAACCCACTGGGCACAGCAGACTGCACATGGTGTTAGATTTAACCCTGGAAATCAACCTGTACATCTCCATAGGGGTACTCTAGTACCCTGACTTTTTTTTTCTCTGGGGCATTTCAGAGGCATCTGGACAGTTGCCCACAAGGAAATCAAGTCTTGTCGCCTAATTTAGCAATACCAGTGTGAAAACATAATACCTGAATTCCATTTGGAAAAGCAAGGGGAAACAAAGGAGTGATAATGTGTTTCGAATGCATACTATACAATTATTCCAGCAGACTTACCATCTGCTGTGTGACTGAACTTCAATACTGAGTTCACATAATGACTCCTGAGCCCAGTCCGTGAGATGCAGCTAAAAGCTCCACAAAAAAAGTGGCCCATTGAGTTCGATTATCTTGCTACCCAAGTTGCTACCCTCGCTGTCTCTGAGTTTGGTCTTAATGGACACTGTGGTCACATAATCATACAACACAACCAAACTGTAAAAACAA
This sequence comes from Semicossyphus pulcher, assembly GCF_022749685.1. Lineage (NCBI taxonomy): Eukaryota > Metazoa > Chordata > Actinopteri > Labriformes > Labridae > Semicossyphus > Semicossyphus pulcher. Next base: position 4,564,514 of record NW_027211770.1, on the reverse strand, counting down.
CAGATCAATAAAACAAGTAAACAGATCATTAAAAATGAGATTACCAGTATGGTGGAGACGACCAGGGACCGATTGGATAAGGAATCAGAGACATTAGTCGTCTTCCCTTTCTGGTTGTCCGTCATGTTCAGGCCACTCGGAGGGTCCCAGGTTCCAATCTGTGAAAACAAATACACATGGTTAATATTTTAACGGGTTCCTGGACAGATAGATACATGTCAAATCCACTTATGCAGACATACAAAACAAATAATATGCCATAAAGGTACACTGAATCGTCATCAACCAAAAGAAGCGCTCCCTTCAGCATAAAACAGGAAGCAGGTTACAGGACAGGCAGTAAACAGGAGGTGGCTTCTGACATGCCAAAAGCTGCTTCTGTTTCTGCTCTATTCTTTAGTTTAGTTTATTAGTCTATTTGACAGGGGCAATGAACAGCAACTGGGCCAGAGTTAGCTAAATAGCTACTCTAACACACCTGAGTCGAATGTTTTGCTCGTTATCAATCCCCTGAGACGCGAGCAGATCATTCAAATCAGGTGTGTTAGAGTACAGAGAAACCTAAAACATGCATGATCTCCAGCTCTCCAGGAGCAGGGTTGGAGACCCCTGCTGTAAGATATCCAGTCTTTGCATAATCTTGCAGTGTGTAAAATGTATTTAGATATGTGAGGGTGTCAGACTTTGTCTTATGCACTTCATGGCCACCTCTTGAACCAACAGTCTTACTTTCGATCGTGCTGTGCAGAGGACACTTCTTCCTGCACTGGTCATAAATGTTGCGGTCTGAAACCTTTGCATGCGAGTGTGATCTGTAGGGATTCTGGTCAGGTAGAGAATTGGATCTGTAACTTTGCCAAACGCTTAGACAGGTTCTTTTTTTAAACTGCTAACACTACCAAACACACAGGCAGACATGTACAGCGTGGACATTTACTGTACTCAGACCCAATCTTCCTATTCTGGATTCATACATAAAAATGAGCAGCACCCTGAGGACACAGCTGACAGCCAAGTGAACCCTCAACACTTTCTTCCAGGTCTCTCAGGGAATAGTGTTCGGGATGATCAAGGATCTGGATTGGCCCTGCGGCCTTTTGGAGGGTCAGCGGAAGACGTCACTTAGGCAGGGTTGAGAGGAAGAGGGGGGCAGGAAGAAGAAGAAGGCGAAGCTATCAGATCGTGCCTCAAGGCTTCTCTTGTCCTCTCTCAGCTCTCCCTCAAGTCTTCACCTGAGCCTCCCCTTCAGCTCCCCGTGCTCTCCACCAAACCCCACCGCCCTGAGCAGCACTGGAAGGGACCACAAACACCAGACCCACAGCAGCCACACACTCCTCAGGGCTCCTCTGATGGCCTGCGCGAGGGCCTGAGACCCACTTTGTAATTGCAAATCAACTCTTTAATTCAGGCTTCATGAGGCTGGAGGGCTTCTGAAGGGGGTTTTATTAATGGAGTAAATTATTCATGGAGGTGCGGGCGCACACAAACCAGAGGTCAGGAGCCGCAGAGAGGCAGCACCTGTGAGGACGCTCGAGTGTTTGCGGTTGCATTGGAGAATATTATTTGTATGTGTGGTATTAGCAGGTTCTCTTCACACTGATAATCTCATGAATCTTAAAGTGACTGCTGAACACGGGAGTGATGCCACTGCTAGGAAAATATGTAAACTATACACACTCTTATTCATGTGAGTACAGACACATGCTAATGTGTATACACATTTGTGAGTCTGAACACTTCTATCCGTGGGTTTATGTTTACATAGACAGTTACAGCAATATTCACACAGGACAGAAATAACCTTGGGATGTCTCATATGGTGCTAGTAATACCGTTCAAACCTGCCATGTCCGCAATTTGAAAAGTGAAAACTTCACCAATTACCAACCATGTTTCATCAGACACAGAGGTCCTGTGATGAAATCAAGTCATGAATTGGTGTATCTGGGATTTTGGAGCGTTTTTGGTCCGCGCCTTTTTTCCGCCTCTTCCAGGTCATGATTTTTGAGGCTGACTGGCAAATATAAAAAAAATAGTATGGCAACTTTTTCGATGCTAATACGGAGCTTCATCTTGCTGCGTGATGGATGACATGCAGCATGAAGTTAGGAACGTTTTTTGACTTTTAAACGGAGTCAACAGTTATCATGAGTAGGAATCAATCTGACTTACAATACTACATTAGAAATGTTGAGCAGACAACTTGACGTCTTGTCAGGGGGAATATATCAGTAAATCTGAGTAAAACGTGGACGTTGCTTATCCTGTGTGAATGTGCCACATAACCACACGACGTGAGAAAATTGATTTCCCGAGGTTTCCTGGGAGAGGTGGTTTAATTTTGCCCTTGTTGGATCCATCAAAGTTAGTTGTCAGATATAACCCAGTGAGCAGCGACCAGGATTTTAACGATGATTTGGGGTTTTAAAAGGGTGAAATCAGGACTGAATGTGTAAGAACACTTTCAACCAGCTAAAACACGGTCACATCCTTAAATATACAATCTAGAATATTTCAGTTTTGTGCTCTTGGGCGCCACCCACTGGCGATAATCAGTAAATACAGGAGCACACGTCCCAATTTAACCTGACGTCCGTTTTACATGGGCGCCACCTAACGGTGAAAGATGTTCACGGTTGGCTCTGGTTGTAACTCTTGATTTTCCTGGCTGACGGTCGCTTTCCTCTTTAGACTGTTTGTCTTCATCTGAGCGTCGAGTTTGTTTCTTTTTCTTTGGATTTTCACTTCTTGTTGAAGTTGTATCTGTAGTCATTTTCACAGCCATAGTAGATTACTGTTTACTCGCAACACTTGCAGAGAGCGGAAAAGCAGCCGCTTAGCTCCGCCTACCCTCTCTGGCAGACCAACGACTGCTGGCTGATGGAAAACGCGTCACTAACTGGGCGCACGCTTGTGATTTTTTCAGTCCATAATAATATTATATACTGCAAAAGCAAAGGCTGTCATCCATGGGCCATAGGCTCAGTCACCATTGTGTTACCTCATTCAGAGAGAGATGGAGACTTACAGACATTTATTTACATGAAAAAGTTCCAGACTGTATCTGTAACGAGTCACACAACACATTTTTGGTTGCTCTGAAAGGGTGATGAAAGTGATGATTGTAGCGGCATTTCTCCAAAGTAATTTTGCAGCGGTGGGTTAAATCCGGTCTACACGAAGATAATTTCAACACATTTTATTTTTCATACACAAAACAAAAACACAGCGCTTTCTGGGCTGTGTGATGTTAACAAGGTTCAGAGACGTCGTAAAGAGAAGTTTCAAAGCATGTGCAGGGACTTCGGTTGTGCAGCTCTGAGGACGAAGGCAAAACGACCCCTGGATGCTGATGAAGGTGATTAACACGAGTCTGAAGAGATCTCGGTGACCGGCGGTGATGAGTGCTGAACGTGAGTGCAGCTCTCGTGAGATTGAATCCAACTCCACTCGCGTTTGTAATGTTTTCGTTGGTGAGCGTGATGTGTGTTTTTTGAGCTTTTCTACGAGAAGGCTTTTCTCTCATTCATCTATTTTCACGTGCACCAATGGCAACAGAAATGCCATTCAAGGCGCTGTTGGACAGTGGGATCAACTTCAAGGACTCTTCTATAGAAAGAAGAGGGGATTGAACCTCCGCAATAAGACAACACTCTACCTCCTCATGCTCATAACCTGTTAAAACATTGTCCTTTACAAGTTTTTCCTGGCTTAAATACATTGTGCGCTTTCTTTGTGAACATCTGAAAAACATCTCCTGTCTTTGCTCTTATTCACAGAGACGCAGACATAAAAGTGTTCTGAGTGAAACAAGAGGAACAGATTGGGTTTGAATCAGTCTAAATTTGTCACATGAAAACAGAGAGTGCTTTTAGCTCGCTGGATCTTACATCTCTACTGTTAGCTGTCACTTGCCATTTCAGTTGAATAGACCGGGATTTAAAAAAGAAAAAACTTCCAGCAGTCAGATTCACACAATGAGGCTTAAATCTCCCTTCACACTGAGTCACACTGAGTCAGAGCAAAGCTTGAGAAGCAGGCCGGATGTGGCAGCAGAGAAAACAGTCAAATGAACGAATGAAAATCTGCATCACAGTGAGAAACGGGTTTTTCATCCACGGGGCCGCCAAAATCAACAAAGTGAATGTTTCTCAGAGCTGTTTGAAAGCATCTCGACCTTTCTGCTGAAACATGTTCGACCCCATGAGATCTTCTTTGATTGTACAACATTCCCGAATCCAAAGCCTCCATTCTCACAGGATAATGGTGATGTCTGTGCCCACATTACATGGACTTATTTTCTAAAAAAAATCATCAAATTTGTGCCCATTCTATCAACATGGTTTGTGCAAATGTCACACCTTTCTTCGAATTAAAACAATCTCTGTTCAGACAGCACAGTCTCAGAAGTGAACTCCGTCCATCTGAAAAGACATCACATGACCATCACTACACTGGGCACGTGCGTGCTGGTGTGAGCAGACACAAACAAAACACCTGTGAGCTCCATGTAGGGCTGATAACGCTGCTAGCATAGACAACAAGGTCAGCATCGCCTGTGATTAATAATTCATGTTGAGTAAACTGCTGCTGGTCATAACTGATGTGGTTTGTTTTCTTCTGGAAGGAGCCAATCAGGAAGTGAATCTTGTGTGTGCGTCATGGTTTCCAAAGTCTGGTTCGCTCTCAAACACAACAGCAGAGTTTCAGACGGACACAGGGTCAGCAGTGTTCTCTAACACAGCAGAGTCGTGTGGACTCCAGGCGTGAACAAAAGTTGTGTTTTGAATTAAAAACATTTTAGAGTGGATGTAGCCGATGTCTAAAAACCTTTCAGAGAAGGATATATTCTCTTCCTGGTCTGCTATGAAATCACAGACACATTGTAGCATTGAGCTGTGAAGGTTTTCTTCTGGTAGCAAAGTTGAATTCTTCACTGCTGTACAAGACAAGGCCAAAACTACAGTCATGTGGCTTTACAAGAGTTAGACACACCTGCAACAAAATCTATTGGCTGTTTCAGCTACAAACACGCCATCTTTCATGATCGCTGTTTGCAGCTGTGACTTTGGTGCACTTTGCTCCCAGCCCATTTACTTTTGTACTTTTTATTATTAATTCTACAAATGGGAGGTTATTTTTCAAGTAAAAAAGTGAGCTGCTGGGCAAATCAGTACGGAAGCCTGAAGTGGACATGCAGCCATACATTTTATTTACTCGACTTCCCGTAATAATGAGTAATTTCAGTTCACTCGACTTATTTATCTCGAGATAACAAAGCTGGTTTCCTCGAGATAACGAGATCATTTTCTGTCTGATATCACAGAGCAGGACATGCCATGCTGCCATCGCCCACACTAACGAGGTCAGTTCAGCCTGTTTCTATGTTTGTTTGGTGCTTTTGCAGCTCTGGGGATACCAGTTATGATCATCTGACGTTACGGTGGTGCAGAGATAAGTAGGTTGAGATCTCGAGAAAACAAAAATGACTTGTTATCACGGGGAAACGTATGAATGTATGTCCACCTGGGGCTTCCATAAATCAGATATATTTGCACCACAGTAGGGCTGCAACAAACTATTTTGATAATCGATTAATCTGTCGATTATTTCTACGATTGATCGATTATTAATCGGATAAAAAGAAAAAAAGCTCAACTTTAGTATTAACATGATATGCTAGTATATCATGTTAATATATCAATTATGTAACTCAATTAATATCTTGTTGATTTACTTAATAATGTCACATGACAAAGGAACGTACCGACGAGGCCACGACAATAAAACAGGACGTTGGGGATGCAGCCATGAACTGAGTCTAACAGGGACATGTAACTAATCAATATATTTAATCAGACACTGCTCAAGTTTCTGTTGTGAATAAATAAAAGATTAACTTTAGTCTGTCTCTGACTAATGGCATGAAATATTCAAAAACTCTATAACGTTATGTTTTACCCCGACCTGTCTGTCCGACCGAACTTCAGCTAATGAGCGATAGCTTAGTGTCCGCTCTGACGGACAAACACACGATTACAAGTTAATTTAAACACAACGTGACGGACAGAATCACTCTCCGTTAGTTTTCTCTCCATGTTCTGATGTTTAATGAAGCCGGGCATTAGCTTTATGAAGAGTTAGCGTTAAACTAGCTTTAACAGTGGCGTTAGCTTATTAACAGCTTTACTACCACGGTATATTGTCCTCCGCTGCTTTATCAGCGGCTTGGCTATGGGCCCATCACAAAACGGAGAGGAGAGAAAATAATTGGAGTTTCAGTTCGTTACGTTTGTTTCCGTGTAAACGGACACTCATCTACCAGAGGCGGACACATCATCAGATCTGCACAACTAACGAATACTACTCTCTGAAAAATACTTCATGTTTATCCCAGAGGAGACCGGAGACGTTTTAACTTCCTGTAATTCATCATGTGAGCTACACGAGCCACGGAATTGGCTGCCTGCCCCCGTGACGTTTTCACAGCGCATGCTGTGCATCATGACAAAGACCCAACTAGTTGATGATGAAATGTGTTGGCAAATATTTTAATCATCGATTTTAATCGATTAGTTGCAGCCCTACACCACAGTAAAAAAATGGCACCAGGATGACATGCTTTGGTAGTTTTTAACAAGTGGATGTTATAACAAAGTTTATGCAGTTCAACATTAAAAAATGGGTTTTTGACCTGCAGTCAGGACCGAGTCAAAGTTCACACAGACGCCTACCAACACCTCTGAAGCTCATGAATTGACCAACATCTCATTTGTTTAATACACAAGCCAAAGCTGTTGAGTTTCAGCAAGAAACCTCTTCATTTCTTTTTGGTTGCACTTCCAGGTCAGAGGAGGAGGCTGGAGTATTTTTAACCTTTACAGAGCGAGGAGAGCCGTTTCCTGCTGCTCGCAGTCTGACTCCGGCTCCTTTACCAACACACAAACAGGAGACTGATATCCATTTTCTCATCTCGCAAAGAAAGAAAAGCACTCCTGTAAACCGACGGGTCACTAATAAAACGCTCACAGCCGCTGCTACCCATGACTTATGAACCTCCAATGTGGCTGCCAGAGTTAATGGCCTGCAGATGCAATTGGCACCTCCATGTAAATGGGATATTTGGACATGTTTGTGTTGATGTTTGAATCAGTGTTACATTTACACCTTGATTTTATATTTCACAGACACACTACCTTCTCGAGCCCCTCCTCCTTCAGACTGATGACGTCCAGGTCAAAGTCCGTCCTCAGACCGTTGGAGCGGTTGAAAGTGATTCTCCCGGTCAGGCCGTCCCAGTGGGCCTAAAGAGAGAGAGAGAGAGAGAGAGAGAGAGAGAGAGAGACTATCAGGGAAGACATCCAACCATCAGCATCAAATCTACATCTCTGCTCTTCAGTAAAGTGTCTGAGGGAAGCAGTCACACTTCTTTATCTCTTCTATTCCTCCCTCTTTCCCCACACTGCTTCTGTTCGTATTATGTTACCTGGTATCTAGAGGCCTACACAGACTCTGAGGCTGCATCTGTAACAGTGGGAAGCAATTACCCCATCTTTACAGATATTTAGGGCTGTGATAGGATACAATGTAGCATGAAAGTGGCTCAGAGCAGGAGAGGCGCCCTCTCAGGTGTCACGCTCTCTCACAGCGCTGCTCTGACAGGAAGCCGGGGACTTCAGGGTCTATCTTTAGTTAAACGAGTGGGAGTCACAGACCTGGAAGTTACTCGCTCAGTACACTCAACTGCTCACAACACATTTGTTCTACTATTCTGACTCAGAGACTGAACGCCGCTCCATTGATACCAGAGCTGCTCACAGATACATGTTACTCTAACGGGGATTATTATGCCTTACCTTTACCACAATGTATTTGTTTACTTTATCGAACAATAAATGGATTATCCACAAATAGCTGAACCACATTTTTGAGTCTTTTATTCATTAATGTGTCCGTAAATTTATGCATTGAAGTCTGTTTTACCTCTTTGTTAATATGCAAGTTGAAGGGCCTAGTTTCTGCGTTTGGTTTGGGGAACAGGGAGGAAACATCGTTTAGACTTTTATGCAAGGCACCACCACCTATCCCCCGTAGACGGGTGTGTAACATAAACCGGGCGATGGTCCGGGATCCTTTTTTCCATCTTCGCTCGGTACGTTACTTAACTGCTTTCTTTAGGTTGGCATTTTTACTGTGTGGAGGTTAAATGTTTGGGTGAGTTTACATAAAATAGATTAGATTGATGTATAAAGGCAGAATTATTTCTAATTTCTTTGACATTTCTGTGCCATTAAACGCACGGATGGCAGACATCAGAGTGTGTCTGTCAGAACAGCTGGTAGAGAGGTAGAGCAAAGGTTTTAGGTAGGTTCGTCATTTTGTCTCTCCAAGGTATTTAACTGCTGGCCATTTATCCTGAGTATCTAGGATAGGTATTGATGGTCCCCAGAGGAGGATCCCTGCAGATGTTGGTGTCTTACCATCATGTCACTGCTACAAGAAGATTTACAAATGCAAGCTTAAGGAAAGTTAAAAACCTGGTTTGAATTGGCAAAGAACTTAATGTGAGCATTCATACTCCACCAAGGATGAACCCAGTGAGAAATGTTTTGTTCTAAGAACGTTCTGAGAATGTTACATGCGATGTTCTGGTAATGTTTTAGCGGGAAGTTTTTATTTGTTTCTCAGAATGTTCCTTTCAATAGTAGGAGAACGTTCTCTGAAGACATTGCAGTGAGAATACTCAAATCCCACTTCAGGAACATTTTATATATCCCGTTCTGTCAGCTCAGGCCGTACTAACATCCTGAGAAGATCCTCAGGATGTTGCAGTGAGCATGTTCTACCTGTGTTTTTATGTAACATTGAGCAAAAGGCGTTCTGACATCCCAGGCCTCGATAACATCCTGAAAATATCTGCAGAATGTTTCAGTTGTGTCTTAGTTTTAAGCCCAGTTCACATCAATGATATGCAACGCAACAAAACAGTTTCAGAATATTGTAGCGGTGTGAGCGGTTAGTTGCAGAGCGTCTGATGCCGTTGCATGGAGTTGAAAAAATGCAGTTGTAGAACTGAATGATGTACCTGTTTCACTTCAGCCAATCAGGAAACAGCATTAATTGGCGTAGGCACCCTGTCTCTGGCGCTGCAGCAGCCAAAGATGTTCAACGTTTATCAATCAGTGTTACAGCTAACATTGCGAGCACGTCACTGTCACTGTCATCCACTTTTTTTTAAACAATAACAGAAATCCATCTAGATAATTCATGTGACCTCGGCCTAATACTAATGGTATAGTATTAACCAACTTAATAGTATTAACACAGAAGTAGTGGGGTATGTCAGTGCGTTGTTGCTATGGAGACGGTCAGCTGCGTCGCGTTGCTTTGATGTGAACAGCCCAGTTTTAGAGTGTTTACGATCACATGCCAGGGGATTCTTTTGGCAGTTGCATCCAGTCTCGTTGCGAATCATTGATCTGAACTGGCCATACGTTTAAACGTTACAAGAACTTTATTTGAAATGATAAACATCCTTAAAACGTTCTTTGAATATCAGATTAAAACGTTGTCTTTCAAACGTAATTAGAACTTGTAGCTAATGTTAGCCGATGTTATGGGAACGCTCCCTGCTAGCTGGGAACGCTTTCCATTTTGACCCATCCATAATCTGTCTTGGGCCCTGCCCCGTGTAGTTTGATAATCCGCCAAGATTTTCAGAGTGAATATTTCTTTTTAACACAATCATTCAGAATATGAAGTGTGAGCCACATTGCCATGAGAGACGTGAGCATGTTGATGCTCCTCTGAGGTTGAACCTTTGTTCTCTCGAACAGAAAAGATTTCTAAACTCAAAAGATGATGGACATATTGTGTCATCAGCCTGTTTTGTATTTGCAGGTAAGACTGTTTCTGGGGTCTGTCTGTGTTTCTTCATGCTGTTTGTTCTGTTTTTAATCAGGTTTTCGATATGCTTTATATCATCCAGTCTGAAATGATAGTCCAAGTGTTATGAGATTTTTATAAGCCTGTGAAAAGGAATGAGGTGAACAACATCTGTCTGCAGGTATGGATTTAAATATTCACTGAGACTTGGATTAATAAAACAAACTGTGTTTATGGCGGCATTTGAAACAGAGCTACAGCAAACATGAGCAACACGATGATGACTGGTTGTTCTATAGCTCCGTTTTCTCTGTTCAGGTTTAAAAAACCTTTGACCGCTTTTATTTAAATAATGACCGTCAAAATGTTGAGTGTTATCAAGGAAACACAGCAAAGGATGAAACCAGTAAAAAGTGAAATAATCAGGTGGAGAAAGGTGTTTGAGACCTTGACTTTCCAGCTGCTGACAAAGTTTTTTGTCACACAGCAAAGCACTCCACACCTACTGTTCAACACACAGCAGCTCAGTGACCCTGAGGTTAGACTGCTGGACAATGGGAGGCTGAAGCGTCCTATTTTCTAGAATGCAGCAAAGACTCTAAAATGGAGGCACGCAGAGTGAGAGGTAACACAAAGGACGACACGACAGCCAGCAAAGTGTGTCTCAAACTGGGGTCACTGACTTTAACACGTCCAGTAAGCTGTTCAGAAGTGAGCCCAGGAATGTTGTTCTGAAATGTTCTTACACAGAGGATAATGGGGAGTGTTCATTACATCACACTATACTGAAGAGACGGACTTAAACATAGTGGTTTAAATGCAAGCACCTCAGAGGATTTGGATTAAAGCTGTTGGATTACACCAAGGTGTAACTCAGTCCGAAGGCAGGTCGTGAAATAGTCAAGACATTTTAAGACTTGTGTACATGGAGACAAATCCAGCCTTTGTTCTGCGTGAATGTCAAAGTAATGTATTTCATTTGGAATAATATGTCGTGTCTGCAACATGAACCTTCATGAAGGCTGGTGATGTAGCATAAAGAGCCACAACGTCCACTGTGATAGCTGTCGGGTACCAATGGTGGCAGGGCCGGCTCAAGGCATAGGCAATATAGGCGGTCGCCTAGGGCGGCACGTTCTGGTGGGGGGGGCTTTAGCCTCAAACGTATTGAATGTAGCCCCGGGTACGATGTTAATAATCTCGTACTTTTTCATGTAAATAAATGTCTGTAATGTCTACACGTTCTTGGGGAGAATCCTCCAGAACCCCCTACCGGGGTCTAAGGCCCCGCAATGTCCTCATACCCTAACACCATGGTTCTCAACTGGTGGGTCGGGACCCAAAAGTGGGTCGCGGAGCTGTTTTCTGTGGGTCGTGGATGTGTGCTTGGGAAAAAAAAAGTTGTGGCAAAAACGGATGCAGCGCTTTTATTTTGAAGGACATCGGTTTCCTCTGTCGTGCGACCAATAGTAGTGTAGTTTAGTCACGCTTTTGTCAGGTTGACATACTGTGATGTTAAGTTCGGTCTCGGGTCCAAATGGCACCATATTTCATTAAATAATTTGAGTGGTTGAAAAAATCTGAAATTTGTCATTAAGGAGGTGGTGGTGGGTCTTGAGGCGAGACCAGTTGCCCTAACACATAACCTTAGTCTTTAATATAACATCAAACCTAATGATCAGGTCTCTTCTGGATAGCTGTGTTGTAAAAATGGCACGCAATATATATAAAGAAGATATTGTGTGGCAGAAAACATTATAGACATTATATCATTTGCTATGAGGGGCACCAGAGCCCCTGATGGGTTACAGTAGCTCAAGTCCTCTGAGAGACCAAAAGTCAAACTTGAGTTTTCTTATGCAGGAAACATGACTTCTTTCTTTTACAGTTTCCTTGATGAAGCATATTTTAACCTAAACTAAGATCTCAGCTCTGGACATGTTTGTTGGAGCCTACATATAACCACATATGTTTACGCTACAAAAAGTTACTTTTGGGCTAAAATAATATTCCAACTGTGACTTTCACACGCGACACGAGCAGACGTCAGCTTCTGAAACAGCTTCTGACAGAAAGCTCCGCAGGCACATCATTCGTGTAGTAAATGTGGTTGTGCTGACTGACACCAAAAGGGTTTCTTGTTGAACGCCTCAAATAAACTTCCAATGAAATACATTAAAATCCGTGCTGAGATTTGTTCATCCCTTAGGAAGCAGGACTGCACTGGAAATTCATGGATTTCCATGTTATTCTTTCTTATGTGCAACTGGAAGGTTTGATTTATTCATTCATTGTGTTTTTCTTTAAATGGCGCTGGAAGTCAGGGACACAACTCTGCATACAGACACCAAACCTACAGCAAACATGAACAGATGTCAGTCTGTATTATTCGTGAAATATTTGTACCACAGCAGTTTATTAAAAGTAACTGAGGACACTCAGGCTTTCATTTAGCACCAGCGATGTTCCAATTATAAATTCATGAATTAAATAAAACGGTAATCTTGTCTTTAAGTTGTCAACTTACTGTTTTTAAACCATGAATTAAACATAACTTCTACATGCTTCATGAATATTTTCACTCAGTCTGCAGTGCGATCAGAATGATTTCTCTGGAGTCTTTCTGCACAGGGAAGATCGCTCTAAAGACCATCCTTTGGATGAGCTGCAGCGTCGTCAATGACTACTCAGCACTGTAGCCATTGAGCTAAACAGCGTTGTCTAATACACTGACTCTTCCTGTGTGACTCTAAGCTTAAAGATCTTAGAGGACAAAACAGCAGCAGCAGAGGAGATGGACAGAAGAGAGGGAATGTGTTTAGGAAAGCAAAAATGAGATTTGCATGGTTCATATAAATACATCCACATTTATGCATACTAACCGTCAGTGTACAGTTTAATTATTTGCAGTCTTCTCATGATCTCTGCAAACTAAAGAGGAGCCCTAAATATAGGTTTCCTAATCCCCGGCCTTCCACAGACAGAAAGCTCTGGATTAGCAGTCCCGGCTTCACAAATGCAGCGAACTGTGGGGCAATTACCAAAAATGTAGATAATGCTGTGTTTTTGTTTCTGCATGGCTGATTAATGCTGGAACTCAGAGCTCAGGCTCCAGATACACGCCCTCCTCCGGGGAGTGTGTATGAACACACACTGAAAGAATTTCATATAAATAAATACACAGATAAATCATTTCTGTTTATTCATATCCCCCTTCTTCTTGACAGGCTCAGCCTTATTTACATTCCGTCTCCGTCTGCTTCCTGAGAGCACATGTGTTGTGTGTGAGGGTGTGTGTGTGCTGAGGGGGAGACAGAGCGGGGAGCAGGTAGAGCAGCATCTACCTCTTTGATGAGGGCCATGAAGCGGTTGCCGAAGCGCCAGGGTTTGTGCCGGTTGCACTGTAATGAGCTGACAGTGATCTGCTGAGACTGCTGCACAGCCACGGCCACCACGTGCACGGCATCGTACATCAGCGCGGCGTCCGTCTGCAGGCCGAGACAGAGGGGGAGAAAACAGAGCATCATTAACATGGAACACACACACACACACACTCACACACGCACACACACACATACACATACACATACACATCCGCATGGATCTGCTCAGAATCACAGAATTATCAATATCATGATGACTGAATCAGAGCCTCACATCACGACTCAGACGTATGGAGCTGCATCTTTTCATGAGATGGACACAAAGGACATGAATATTTGATGACTTCACTGACGTGTTAATACAGACTCACAGCAGGAATAGTGATATGCTCCTGAAATCAAATTGTTTTCCTGCAGGATATTAAGAACAAATAAAGATAATGAAATAAATGATTACTGACGGGAGACAAGTACCACTTGAACAACACTTAAAAGCTTTATATAAATATACCACTGAGGATTTTAACTCATGTTTATAAAGATTCAATGAGTGGGAAGTGTGGAAGTGATGAATAACTGAGTGTAAGACATTAACAACAATATGTAGAGAGAGAAACAGGAACAGGAAGCAGAGACAGGAGGAAATATATGAACACCACACTGTATATAGTTTATACTGTAAAGTATAACTGTAGGGATGGGTATCCAGAACCGGTATTTTTCTGGTACTTAATTAGTCGGCACCAACAGTACCGATAAGCTCATGGACAAACGGTGCTCCTGTCGGTATTTTCCGTCTTATTAATGCCGCTTTCATTCAGTCGTTTCATTCTAACGTAGCTGACATCTGTCCCAGAGTGATGACGAAGCCGCCTGCGCCAGACAAGGCAGCAGCCTCCGGACTGGGACACAGCTAATGACGTTGTATTGTTGTGTTCTCGTGGCTAATGCTAATGCCGTCCTCAGCGCAGCCTCCAAGTCCCGGTGGCTCTGATGGCAACGCTGCAGATGGGCCTAGCCAAACTAAAAATGCAGTTAACACGCATGGCTCTTATAAATAAGCCTGTAGTTATGCAGGCAATGTTGTTTGCTAGCTGCCTCTGATCCCTCCTGTTGCGAGCAACGTATCTAGACATGCTCGTAAGAGAAACACACACACACACACACACAGACGTCCACTGTGCAACGTCTGGTCGTTAAATATGGACCTTGTTATGGTGCTGTTTCAAAAGTAAGTACTGATAGGAACCGGTATCGATACCGGTATCGATAAAATCCTAACGATACCCATCCTTATATAAATGTAAATGCATTTGTGTAACCCTCTAAAATATCCTATATTAGATGTCAGGCTGACACCTTTATAAACTAATAAGTCACAACAATAAACACACAGCCATGCCGAGAGCAGCCAGAGCTCTGTCACAGCTACAGTCAACCAGCTCTGCCTATCTGTCCAGCTGCAGTGATACACAGCTGCAGTCCAACAATACATTATACATTACACTGTATCCTAATGAAGCTCAGCTCACAGGGAAAAATGAATGGTGAGGGAACGCTAAAGCATTTCAGGAAACAAAATCCAACATGACCCCAGAGGGGCCGTGATCAGTAGTGGTCACATGCTTCATGAATGTCTTTTTAATGTCTGGCTGTGCTGCAAGAATTCACCCTCTCTATCTCTAAGCTAAATGTGTCGGGGCCGAGTGATTTTTGATTCTTTAAAGGTAAAAAAAAAAGCAGTGTAAATGTAAATGTAGCTGTTAAGTTCAACATAAACAGTAATATTAAATATTTCCAATGTTCTGTAGATAATATTTAATGCTACAGAGCTACAAATGCAACACAAAAATCAATATATATGTACATAGGGGAGAGAGAGAGAGAGAGAGAGAGAGAGAGAGAGAGAGAGTGTGTCGGTCCAAACAGAGAAGTGCCAGTCATCCACGCTTCATAAGAGAAGCCTATAATTTTACACTTCTTCTTCTTCTTCTTCAAAAAACTAATTAGTGTTTGTCTCGCTTGATTGAAAAGCAATCAAAACAGCTCTCCACAGTTGTTGCATGGAAATCGTGCCCTGAGGTGGTGGGAAGAGCTTTGTCCTGCAGGAAAAAATCACTCTCAAACCCGTCATTTTCCCCCGTTTGAGCCCTGATTGAGCAGCACAGGGCTGCAGCTTAAGAATCCAGTTTGTCTGTAATAACATCGTGAAGACAAACCACTGGGCATTTTCACGTGTGTGTGTGTGTGTGTGTGTGTGTGTGTGTGTGTGTGTGTGTGTGTGTGTAGCTGGATCCATATGCATGGGAGATGTCCAGAGATGTTTCAAAAACAATCACAGTCAGTAAGCTTGCCTCGCAGAGATCCAGCCTGGCTGCAGCGTGTCCCCGCAGGAGTGTGAGGTATTAATAATCTGTGTTAGAAGAAGGTGTTGAAGCAAACGGAGTGTGAATGTGTTGCAGTGTGGGTGTCACCTGGAGGCTGTTAAGTGTGTGTGGGGGGTTATACGAATATGCAGTTTAATTTTGAAGATACGGGTGTCAACAGTGATGGGATGGATATGATCTGCTTAGAAACGTTATAGAAATAACCGTTGCCACACTGTTGGTACTGGTTTGATTGAATGTATATGTACGGAGGACACCTAATGATGGGGATTACCAAGATCAGAGGGGTTCAGTCCTTCAGAAAATCCTAATGGAATTAATAAAATAGAGACATTCTTTTTATTTTGGGTTACAAAGGTTGTGTCTTCATGGTGGCTGAGAGCCAATCGAGTGTCCTAAGAGGACAGGCTTACGCTCTGGCGAGCAGGAGGATCTCATGGTGGATTTCTACTCGTTCAGCCTCGTTCTCTGGATTCTATGCGTTACCCTCTAGAGTCATTTCCGGACGCTGTGAAAGAACACCATGAAGCTACTAGAATCCCCTACAGCCTGAAGAAACATCATTTTAAATCTAGATTCAGGCACAAATGTGCTTTTTAAAACGGTTGAGTTTACAACGGGGTACTCGAGTTTAAGGGGTGATCAATGTGTCGAACAAAAACATTCAGGAGACCAAGATTTGATTCCTGTCTAACTTACTTAATAAGGCTGCCGCTAATGATTATTTTTCTATTGATTAATCTATCGACGAAACGATTCATTTTCTTCAATTACTACACAATTATTCAAACGTTATTGTTTTTATTGCAACAAAAAGAAATGCTTTAATAAATAACTACTCATGGAAGCCCTACCCAACGTGCACGAACACACACACACACACACACACACACACAGTCAACCTATAATAAACCCAGATTTTAGCCCTAACATTTTCTCAAACACTGTTTGGAAGTTCGAAGGCAGCAGGCAAGCGACTTTATGGCTTTATGAGCGTATTAAACGATACCAGGACCATAAGCTCTCCCTACTGATGAACAGACCACACTCACGGCGGTTTTGCCTTCGCCTTTCTGGCGGTCCATTATCCAGAATAGCGCCTGGGTTTTCTCTTCAGGTGCTCGTGCAGCACTAGTGCTGCTGTGGTTGCCAGTGAAACTTGCACAGGGTACAAACCCAGCTGCCCCAGGGGATTATGTTGCAGCCATTGCGGCTGTATCGCGGTTACGGCAGAGGACATCTACTGGACCGATTCCAAAAGATTTTGTTCCTATGAGTCCCGAATGTATAAAAATAGGGCCCAGGTTTAAAAAATACCAAACTTCCCCTTTAAACTGCACAGCCCCCTGCATTAACCCCGCCTCCTGACCCTTTGCTTCTGACAGGAAACAGGCAAAAGTCCTTGTGAAGGCGATGTAAAACAAACATGCAGTTTTAAGTGTACACCATGGCTAATGCTGCTCTTCTTAGTGAGGACAGTCTCTGATATCGGCCTTCACAAACCTCCTGTAGTTTAACGCTGTGTTTGTGTTTTTGGATGGGGAAGAGTTTGATGTGTCTGCCAGCTTCATGGCAACCAGCCTCTCTCTCTCTCTCTCTCTCGTAGTGCTGAGGGCAGGAGCTGCAGCTCTGTGATGTTCACACTGCCACCCTTTCCCCCCCCTATAAACCCCACAGGCCTGCAGGGAGCTCATAATAGCAATGTGACACCCTGTCAGTCAATCACGGCTCTGATACTGTGAACGAGAAGAGTCAGCAGGATTTGTTGGGTGTAAGAAGTAAACTTTTATTCTCAGACTTGGGGCTTAGATTTCGCTGACATGGCTTCATTCACGATGACGTGTATTTTGGGAGGTTTTGGGAGGCCTCTTATTTTTATATATTTTGGCATTTCAATGACTTAAAGGTACAAAAAGATTTGGAATTGCTCCAGAGGATATCAACAATCAAAGAGGCTGTAATGGCTTAAACCTAATCGTTTACTACAAATGGCGCCATTCAAACTCTGCCCACTAAAAGTTCTTGTTGTTTCCACTGACAGGCTCAGATTGGTATTCTAAATGTCTGCATCATTACAGAAAGGATCCCTACAGAGACAGACCTTTGTGTTACAGAGGAAGATGATTGTTTAATCTCTCTACAAAGCTGCCAGACTCCATTTAAAGAAAAACTGCAATTGTGCCTGCAGAACGTTGGAGTTGCTGGTGTTCCTCTTTCTTCAGCAGGTTGTTTTTGTGTGGTTGTGTGACTTTGCAGTTTTAGAGGGCCAAATAAGATCCTATACAACACCAGACAAGAAAGCAGTTGACCAGCAACTCCAACGTTCTGCCAGTTAAAAGTGTTTGTTAATGGAGTCTGCTTGCTTTAAAGACAGAGAGGTAACAACCGTTTCTGGTCTTGTGTGATTTTGGTGTTTACAGAGAGTATCCATCAACAATACAAACTGACTGATGGAGGCAGCAGTTGACCAGCAAATTCAGTGCTCTGCAAGGTAAAATAACTGTTTTTCAGAATAGTCATGCAGCTTTGAGCAGCTTTGTAACAGCTGTGTTTGGTTTAACAAAAAGGTCTATCTCTGTAGGGATCCTTTCTGTAATGTTGTCACACACTTAGAATAATAATCTGAGCCTGTCAGTGGAAACTACAAGAACTTTTAGTGGACGACCTTTGATCCATCAAGGATTATGTTGCAGCCATTACAGCCTGTTGCACTGCTGCCGAGTAAAGCAATCTACTGGAGCCAGTCCAAAGTGTTTGTACCTAATTTAATCATTTAGACCCTAAAGTATCTTTCATAAAGAATGTCGGACTCCTCCTTTAAAGACTAACTCAACACAATGATATTCCAGTTGAAGCCTTCAGTCAATAAGGTGTCAAAGTTAAGAAAGTATTCCATGAATTAAATATGGCCTTAATTAAAGTAAGCAGGCAAATGTATTCAGTGGAGCCAGCAGTGAGTGGAGATGAGTGGAGGCTTGCTGGAGGAGTTCTGGCAGCAGAGGTTTGTGTGCCTCTCTGCTTCTCCCCAGTGTGAGCCTCACAAGTACCCGTCAGGCACACTCGCAAATGATTTAGCAACACCGGCACTTCACTCTATAAACATCTCATTAAAATCAATTATGTCACTCCTGAATGAAATTAAAGCTAAACGCTTTAAAAGCTGCTTTTCCCTTGTGTCAGCCAATATGAGCATTACCCCTGACGCTGTCTATTTTCCCACCTCATTGTTGCCTCCTTTCTCTCTCTTTCTCTCTCTTTCCTGCTCCTCTCTCTCTCTCTCTCTCTCTCTCTCTCCTCTCTCTCTCCTCTCACAGAGAGACTGAGAGAGATTTATTAAATCTCCTAAGCTCAGATTGATTTCAACAGTTTTATGAATTGTTAAAATGCCCAGGCCTGACTTGGCGGCTGCAAAGGCCCCCTCCCATCCACCCAGCTCATCAACATTGCCATGGAAACAAAGTGGCAAGAAATAGCTTTTCAGCAGACTGGGGCCGAGGTTATCGTTCTCCGGCGCTGGTTTGCAGCGAGCTCTTTGTGAATGCACTTTGCAGCGAGCCGAGCCGCACACAGAGATCTAACCTGAGAATTAAGGTTCACATTTAGGTTCTGAAGGAGATTTAATAGCAATACTGTGAATTTAAACTAGCTACAGTCCGTGTTTCTGCAGTATTCTGGTGCTCTAACCTTTTTTAATTCCTATGGTAGAAATGTAATGATATGCCTAAAACAAGTATGAAAAGCACAGGGGTCCCTGCAGATCTACTTCGTTTATAGGTGCTTCATTCTATCAATCAGTTTTTTCCTGATGACTTTACATCATTTGTTTTCTGTATGCATTAGGGTCCACGGGGGGCCCGGATTCAGCAGATATTTAGAGTGAATGTTTGAAAATCCGCAGGGTGGAAGTCTGAGATATTTCTTTAACCAATAAAGCCTTTAAGACAAAACTACATGCCTACTGTTATGTTTGTACTCAGAGCAGAGGCTGTATTATATTGGCCATGAGCCGACAATATAGTCTGACACCTGATCCCAATAAAAACATATAGACCAGTTATGTTGATCTTCTGGAATAACACTGGGTGATGAGATGCATTTCTGCTCTGGTGATATTGCGTGCGACAGATGTTGGAAGAAAAGGATCAGACAGAGGTCGATGCTAGCCCTTCTTAACATTTGGCCATGGGGGACAGTGATGGATTTATTCTGAAGTTCCTCTCAGAAACCGGGACACGAGGCTAATAGCAGTCCTTCACAGTCCGGGCTGGTGATAGCAGGAAAAAGGAGGAAAGGGGATTGGAGGGGTGGCGCTTTTATGGCTGATTTCTGAAGCGGTGAAGGGTGGCGGCGGAGGCCGAGGCTCTGCCGGCCACGTGGAAAGCTGTGGTCACGCTGCTCTGGCTCTTTTGATTGAAACATAAACACCTTGAGAGATGAGGGCGCACTTGGGAACAAGCCGGGGAAAGTAGGTATAGTCGGAAGGTGTGTGTATGTGTGCAAGTGTGCGGGAGGTATAACACTAGAGCGGCCGCCTGAAGCAGCTCATACCCCCCTCCCTGCCTGCTCTGCGGCCACTCGGCCCCTCCTCCCTGCTACTTGAAGGGATTAAAAATTGAGCATGTTTTGTACTCTTTTGGAATCTCTCAGAGGCCTTAGTCATGACTAGGTCACTCACTGCCATCAGCTATTTTTGCTATTCTCAGCATTGTACACACAGGCTGTACTGATATGTCATAAATAATTTTATCCAGCATACTGGAATATTCTGCAATGTCAGGGGGACAGAAAGAGCAAAAAAATGATTCAGTTACCTGCTCAGAGCTCTACTGGCAGACGGATCAAAGGACCAACACGCTGAGTCCGGAGATATTGTTTGTATTTTAATAAAAATAGCAAATTCACCAGCTAATACATTAGACAAGGACGCAAACTGACACTGGATCTCATTCAGCACCACACTTCTGGACAGCTCCCGGAGAGATTATTGGATACGTTTCATTTTATATAAATTGAGATAAAATAAAACCTGGGCATATCTTCAATCATTATGAGGCTTAAATGACTGACGGGTCCAAAAGTTTTGGAATTGCTCCAATAGATTGCTGCAGCCGAGAAACAGGCTGTTAAGGCTGCGATGTCACCATTGGGGGCAAACACATCAATCAAAGCACGTCCCCTAAAAGTGCTTGTTTTTCCAATGACAGACACGAGTGCAGTTTGTGACAGCTTAACACATTCAAAGATTCCAAATATCTTTGCAAACTGTTAACTCTTTTTTTATACAGACTAATCATAGAATAGTACAGCTATGCTACAGAGCGTTAAACTGAGCATTGATTGCCAATATGTCCTGTGGTTAAACATGGCTTTATTCTGCCATGACACATATATCTGTTTCCATCCTTTTTTATACATTAAACAAACGCAGGCAGGGAGCAACACAGTCTGTTTCTTCTCTCAGACATCAGCAGCGACAGCATTAAAGCGACGGCAGTGATAGTGAGCGGGAGAAGAAAGAACATGTCACTTATTCCCTCCATTAGCTTCATTAGTGCGGGAGGATGAGGCAGATTAAGACCGCAGCGGGTTGGATGATGATGTGATTTGGCAGGGTTATCTGTTATTTCAGGCCCGGCCATTTTGGCGCCTGTGTTTGGGCTGGGTTCTAATGTGATGTGATGCCCGGGCCCTCGGGGGCCGCACTGCTGTTGCTACCAGCCTCTCTGATTAAAATCTGCTCTCACCAGCCAGCCTCCGTCTGGATGCCCTCACGCTCGCCTCTCATCTCCATCCAGCACCGTGCAGCTTTTTTACTCCTCATCCCACGTAACGTTTCACTGCCATGCCACGGAGTTAGAGAGGCCAAGTCAGAGCAGACACTTCACATGCACACACCTGAAGACCGTCCAGTGCTACAGAAACATTCTTATGTTGGAGAAAAGGCGAATTTATGTATATTTTTGAATACATCAACTAAAATAATAAATGTATTCTATTGATTCTAGCAAGATTTTAAATATGATTTTTCATGTGGTTATTATGTCTCAGAGTAGTTTAGTTTAGCTGACACTGATTGAGGGCAGACTCATTTTTCTGCTCTCTCCTTGTTAAGGAATTATGAATCCACAAACAAATAACTACTATCACGTGATTATATTGTTTCATCACTTCTTGAGACTGAAAGGAAGAAATTACTTTAGTATATGAACTCTGACTGGTGGAGAGAGAGAGAGCGTGCATATGGACAACACGGACACAACGAAAAAAGTGTTCATTTGATGATGACATCTTGTTCAGATGTATAACTTTCACTTTAGCGAAGTATATGAACTGAACTGCAGACTGGAGTCTGTGTTTACTGAGACAGACTGACAGAGTAACAGCTGTCTGATATGAGCAACTCCTCCGCAGGTTGAAAGTCCAACAGTTACGTCCATCATATATTAATTTTTCAACAAAACTGTTGGTAAAGAGTCACGTAATTCTTAGACATTGGAATGCAAGAAGCAAATACTATAACTGGCAATTACCAGAACTGGGCACTGGTTTAAATCCCAGTTCAGACGTAGTGGGCCTTTCTGTGTGGAGTCTGCATGTTCTCCCCGTGCATGCGTGGGTTCCCTCCGGCTTCTCCGGCTTCCTCCCACAGTCCAAAGACATGCTCGTTAGGTTCACTGGTGACTCTAAATTGCCCGTAGGTGTGACTGTGAGCTTGAAAGGTTGTCTGTCTCTGTGTGTCAGCCCTGTGATTGACAGGTGACCTATCCAGGTGTAACCCCACCTCTCGCCCGATGACAGCTGGGATAGCCCCCCCGCGACCCTGAACAGGATAAGCGGTATAGATAACGGATGGATGGATGGTAGGGACATGTACACCCTGCGCTCAGTTCATTGGGTTTAGTAGGTTTTCACATACAGGGAAATCTGCCTCGTTAATTTGATGCATAACATTAAATATAATGAGAGAAAATTGTTCGAAAACAAAAATAGGAAATATAAAATATTCTATAGTTTGTACAATATAACTGTTCACACAGTGAAACAGTTTAGTGATGGATGTGCTAAAGATCATAGTATGAAGTCAACAAATGAGACAAAAGATGGACGTAAATGAAGGATGCAGGGGTTAACAGTGCATGTCAGTGGGAATCTCTCTCCTCGTTGGAACTTGCTGTGGTCGGGAAAAGTTCGTCAGTTTGGGAAACATGTTTATTAATTTTGTTCCTAAGATTAAGATAGTAATACCTCAACGAAAAATACAAATATTATTTTGATTCTTTGAACCGATCTGGTGTCTAATAATCTTTTAAAACAGACTTCTTCTTGGGCTCCCTTTTCCCACTCATCAGCCCTCGTGTGTTAAAAAGGCCTATGTTGGTAGGATGAGGGGTGGGACACAATCAGTGAAGTGAGGTCAGAAGTGTGAACGCAGCACAACAACGGAGGCAGAAAGTTCTGCAGAGAAACTAAGTTCAGCTTGTTGTCCCTGTCATCACCTTTTCTGCAGCGACTCACTGACTCATGAGAATCTGTGTGTGCCAGTTTTCATGGCTTTTCCAAAACAAACATCATTTCATCGCCAGCCAACATTTAATAATAGAGTCAGAATCATGTTTCCCCCACAGCATGAACAAACTCTGCATCATTGATCACACACAGCGTTCTATTCATATCCAAATAAACTTAATGAAACATGGAAATGGACAAACTTCAGACTTCTCTGTGCTCAGTGTTGAAGACGAGTTTGTTTCCCTGGCTGCTAAAGGAGGAAAGAAGGTGACAGAGAGTAAACTCTCCTTCTCCACCGTCCGTCCGTCACTGTGGCTGGAATCGCTGAAATGTATTCTGGATCACAGCTGAGGAAGGATTCGTGGGTGTCGAGCCGCTCAAGGGTTCCACAAGAGTCTCAGTGAGGAGTCTCTCCACGTAATGAGACTAATGTCTCTAATTGGTGCTTAAATTAATGCTGTCAGCTTATTGGACAACTTCATGTATTAAGAGTTACACCAGTGTGCTCAGTGTGGTCATGTTGCTTTTAAATGAAGTAGATGTTTTAAATGGGAAGAAGCTCTCACTGCTCAGGTCCTCACGCTGATTTAAGACAATCTGAATGTGGTTTTAGGATCGGTGCCTCTTGGGATCTAACCACACAGTGACTGGGAAATATGCTCAGCTCAAAAGCCTTTCTGATGAGAGGTCAGGAGAGGAGGGAGATGTGCAGAGGCCCAGAGCAGTCTTCAAGCGGACGACCAGCAACAGCAGCAGAAGTGGCCTGCAGTATAATCTTCTCGGTTCGGCTCAAACTAAAGTTTTGAGCCAAATGATCCCTGATTCAGCCCCAGTCAGAGGAGGGATCCTTGGTTAAACATCCTGAGCAGCTCGCGGACTCAGAGCCGCCTCGATAATATCAACCATGTTTGATATTTAGGATCTAACATCTGTAGGATTTTGTCGATACTCTCCGAGCAGGACCGCAACAGCCAATGAGAGAGCAGTGTACTAGAACACAGCGCCACTGAGTGTGTTTCTAAACAACAGTAAACATTGTAGCCCTGAGGCTAACGTTAGCAACAATGCTACTGTTGACAGAAAACTAACAGTCTCACGTTAGTTCCTGCTGTAGAAGAGACAATCTGTGTTGCCTCGTTCAGCCTTCTGCTTTTGTTTTTCCCGGTGCAGAGCGTCACCACAGCAGGCTGGTGTTGTAGTAGTTGTAGTTTTTTTTCCCTTATATTAAGTGTAAAGCAATCCCAATCATGAATATAGATCTTAACTCTAGTGTAGTCTGAACCAGACCTAAAATGGACAAAATAATATTAGAGCTGTAAGAAAAAATAAATTAGGGGAATAATTTTGTCCTCTTGATTTTGCATTTCAAGAACAAAAGTGAGAATGTTGAGAATAAAATGAAACGTAAAAATTCCTTCCTCAACTTTATTTTGAATTTTTTTTTGTTTTAATTTAGACTTTCAGCTTCTGACTTCCTCATAATTCTCAAAGTGAAATAAATGAATTTTAAAAAAATCTTATTTTTCATTATATCTGGCACATAAACTCTCAACATCTTGAAATGCAAAATGAAACTAAAATATAATGTTTTGTTGACATGTTTCTGCCCTGCACATTAAATCAAGCGCTCCCTAAACAGCCACTCCACCAGGGGGCGATGGAGAGGTCTGGTCTTCACTTTTGGGGGATGGCATGTAATGTGATGAGCGGGGTTAAGGGCGAAGCAAAGAGGTGATGAAACCTGCGTCTGTGCTGCAAAGCAACACGACTAACTTGTTGAAGCAGCTGAAGAAACAGCACAAAGTGCAGCATGATGAGTGTGTGAAGGCCGGGAGGAAAAACGAGCTGCTCCCCGTCCTCCAACATCAAGTCAGACATCCAGAACAGAGACGCTGCACAGAGACACCCTATCCACCCAAAGACACACTGAAATTACCCATGATGCACCACATTCAGGTAAAGAACCTGATTTAGAGTCTTAGTTTGACGCAAAATTTTTACATGAGCTGTAATGTAGCATCATTTTGGCCATCATCGTGCAGCCCTAGTTTGAAGACAAAACAATGTTATATTTAGTCGTGCTTGCTGCTGCACACCCTGTCGGATCCTGTCGGTAGAAAGTGAGGATATAGATAAAAACAGTATATAGACATGGCCCTTTAAGAGTCCATATGAGTCAAAGCCTTTATACTCTCTAAACCTGCAAAGCAAACCTGAAACCTTTTAGACATAAAAGAGCCGACTGTGCGGGGGGAGCGGAGCAGACTGCCTGCAGGCTGCTGTTTATTTCTGCAGCTCTGCCTGCGGCAAAGACTCCAGATGGGTTTTAAAATCTATCTCTTCACTGAAATCAAATGTTTCTCCAAAATCTTTCCCATGGCAACCACTTCCCCTCCAGAATTTGGCTCCAGTGACCACTCCCCTTATGTACAAAAAGATCAGTTAAATTAAAAACAATTTTGCATCGGGGAGGTGAAATGTCGAGTCCAAAAAGGAGGAAGTCACAATGAAAAGAAGGCGGGAGACCAAAGGCACGGCAGAATTGTGTGACAATAATGTGCCTCAATAGGAGGGGAAATTGACTGTGTAAAAGCGAATCATTACTGTGGCTGGCTTTCCTTTGTAACGACAATATGTGTCTCTCCACATCCCATCAGCGAACATGCCCCTAAAATGACGGCAGGAAATGAGTCCTGAAGATGACTGCTGGCTGCCAGTGAGAGCGATCGGGATGACAACTGGAGGAGCGCTACAAGCCATTAACACAGAGCCGGGCTGAACATGAGCATTGTATCAGGATACTTGACAGGAATCAGGACACAAAAGGCAAAGGCTCATGGGATTGAAGGCATGGCAGTGAAAATGGCAAACAACAAGATGATATCAGCTGCATGTCTGAACAGATTACTGCTGAACGAGTGGAAACACGGAGCGTCAGAGGAAGATGAACTCAGGTCGGTCTCATCAAGACGTGTCCACCCTGAGATGTAATTACTCTCAGCATTAAAATATAAAGGACGAGAAGTATTAAATTACATTCATAATAATGAAGACTGAGATTTTGTAAAGTCCCTGTTTCACACTGGTCAGAAGTCCATCCCAGAAGCACTGTAATGTATATATGGATATGGGCTATAAAAACAAGATAATTTTGATTGGTCGAAAAAGGACATATTCAGGATTTACAGCAGCACAAAAACAGATATTGGCCATTTTACAGAATTAAAGATTAAAAAAAACATCTTCAAAAAACTGTATTTTTGTAAAATATCTACAGTACACATTTCTAGTGATTTTGTCACAACAGAAACACAATAATATAGGGTGTAAAAATGCTACCCTTTTGAGACTTTTTTACATCTACCTTGTAAATATATATTTTAATATTTTATTAAATATTTTCTGAAGGAAATCAAGAAAAAGTTTTTTTTATATTTTAAGTGTAATTGATGATTTTAGTTGTTCTTGTACTTTCAACCCGATGAGAACAACACATACTTTATCTCTGACCAAACATACAAATTATTATTTGTACCAATACCATTATCTGGTCAAAAGCTAGTGCACACTTTCAGTGGTGATGTTTTGGCAGTGACCACAATATTTAACATATAAAAAAGTGATGTTCATAGATTTTTATGTAAGTCTACATCTACCCAAGTTCACCTGAAAGAACATAGCAACATATTGACAAAAAAAAGATTGTGATATTCAAGTGTCAGACTTTTCTATCGTCTTTCAGTTGGTTAGAAAGTGTCTCAAGGGGCCGCTCTAATATCGCTCGCAGGACTCGATTGCGAATGTGACAGCTCTGGGAGCCGAGAGTTGAGGCGGTTGAAACGCAAACTTGTGCTACCGGCTAGCCGACATCAGAATATGCCATCAAGTAATTTTAAGTCAAAAGATCCGGTGTTTCAGTTGCGCGCTAACGGAAATTAGCATCGCCATGAATTTACTTTACAAACAATTTATTTAACTTCACATGCTTAACATAAAATGACGTGTGCTCATAGTTACAGGAATATCACTATTAGCTGCTCACTTCACAATGCTAACAATCTGCTGCTTCAATACTGCACACTAACCAGGTACAGCAACCTCAAAGGGTCAAAACTCAGAAACGCAATGGGTTTAAAAATACAGCCACCACTAGGGGGAGACATTGTGTGCTAGGTGAGATCAAACCTGTCATACCGCACAGCTCATCCTGACAACAGTCATGTTTCAAACAAAAATACGCACTTCGGTTTACGTATGCAATCTGAGTGAGTGCTCTGTCATTGCCACCGCTGCCCTGCACCAGTACTACGCTCATACTTTCATCGCCACCCCAGCATCCACCTGCAGGCTCCGGCTAGGGGGGTTTAAGATATTATCTCATCGCTCCGCAAATTTCTGCATGTAAAATAAATCTGAGGAGTGATGAGGTCGGAGCCTCGGCACCAAACACAAGCTGTGTTCTGCTGCTGCAGTAAACATTACAGACGTGATGTTGTTTGATGTTGTACTGTATTGTAATCATTTATGAATTTGCTTCCCATTCTTGTCTCTTATTTTACCACATAAGATGTAGAATATGTTACAAAGAATAACTTCATTTTTAAATCATATCAACCAACACCTTCAGGCTATCTGAAGTATAACATTCATCTAATATGTAGGAAAGAAATAAACACATAAGCGTGTGTGTTTATGACGTCTGCTGTTGCTAATAAAGGCCTCACAGGAAACAATAAAGTCATCTCTAACTCTCTCACATCCATTTACACAAATACTGTCAACAGAGCAGAAATAAAACAGATGATATTAAAACCAAACACAGAGAGAGTGCGGGCCATCAAACCAAACATCACTGAGAACACATGCAGCTCGTATCAGAGAGCTTCACACCTACACGGCAAACTGTAACGTGTGTGCCCAAATATCAACATGGATTCACTGGCAGAGAGCCGATACATAGTCACAGCTCCATCTCCAGTTTGTTTCAACCTTTTCCTGCGAGTCTTTAAAATAGCTGAACGGATAAACAAGCGGCAGAGGCAGTGACGTCCAGTTCAAAAAGTCTTCACAGATATGTCTTTAGTCAGAGTAATTTATACCTGATACGTTACAGAAATGAAGGAGTGTGAGACCCAAGAAAAAGGAATTCTGGGAATGCTACAAACTCAGGTCAATTATAACTGACGAGTTATAATTAAAGAGACAGGAGACTGATGCTGTTATTGTTGCATCGTAACCGGACCTGAGCTTACATTTGAACATATTTTAATGTGTTATTTTTGCCTAATATCACATTTGTTTTAAAGCTCCCAGTGTTCATAATGTTCTGTTTGTAACTGTGTAAAGCACACTATGAAAGAATGGTGCTTCATATATAAACTTGCCTTACAGATACTTTTTACTGTGGGTAATACCTGAAACAATTGTTAATAATTGTAGAATTGCAGATTTTCAACCTCAGTGCTATCATGCTGTTATGGAGAGCTGATGCCGTTAAGGTAGGAAAAAAATGCAATTTCCCTCTGTGCCTTTGGAGGACGCTATCCACTTCTCCAACGGGCCCTACGTAAAACGTGTCATCTGGCGGAGGCCAGGGAGCTCGCTAAACTACACTTCCTCAGTCTAGGACGCCGCCTGAGATGTCTGCAGTGTTTAGTTGAAAAAAACACAAACCATAAAATAATAATAAAAAAATAAAAAATCATTTGTTCTGTGAGGTGCCTTGAAACACTTCCACATTTACAACTGAGTCGTGTCTCGTTCGCCGGCAGTGAAACGGCAGTATTTCACTCCAGCGTCTCTCACTGGGCCGTTCCTTTCAGAGGGGGCGCAATGCATGTTGGGTGTTGTAGGAATGTAGAATAGGTGAAACCACCAGCTGTTTGTACAACTTTCTCCACAGCTATGGCGCCAATTTCAAATATTATTGCTATTGCTTTGACTGACCGAGGCTTTTTCCAGGGGAGAACTGCTCCTTTAAATAACTTCTGGAGTGTTGAGAAATACTTTGTCCTTGCTTCATTATTCTGAATTTTCTCAGATCCATTTATTTTGTGTGATTATTTTTTGTCTGATAATACTTGTGGATTAAATTGTGTTTTTAAAAGGTCAGTAGAAACCTTCCATTCTTTGTTGTGAGCCCAGTCTCTGAGCGTCTAATGATGTTTATGTATGACTAATTTGTTTTACCAATTATATTTTGAAGAGCAAATGTAATAGCTGTTTGGATTATGATCAATGTCAGTGATGTTTTCAGTTAATGAAGGGCTGTGTTTTTACTGAGCGGATGGTGGAGTGACGGAGCACAGGTCTTTGAAGGTGAGGACAGGAAGGTTTGTGGAGTTACAGCTCAAAAAATAAAATTCCAATCTGTGTTACTGACATATTTAAAGGGTAATGCTGTTATTTTAAAACCTGGGTCCTATCTGAACATATGTTGGTGTCTAAATGACAAGACATTGCTAATGTAGGAATCCAGCAACATCACCACGACGAGCGAAACAAAGACTCAACAGCTGACAGATGATCAGACAGCTTGTAAACACTATTTGGGAAAATTAATTTGACATATTTTGGTGTGTGACTGACTACGGTACCAAAACATTTTGAATGTCTCCAGTAGATGTGTTCATCCTGAAGCAGTGAAACAGGCTGTAATGGCTGCAACATAATCCTTGATGGATCAAAGGTCGTCCACTAAAAGTTCTTGTTGTTTCCACTGACAGGCTCAGATTGTTATTCTAAGTGTGTGACAACATAACAGAAAGGATCCCTACAGAGATAGACCTTTTTGTTACAGAGGAAGATGATTGTTTTAACCACAAACAGACGTTTCATCGCTCTCTGCAAACACACCAGACTCCATTGATAAAAACAGTGATTTAACCTCCTAAAACAGAGGAGCTGCTGCTCTGCTGCTGCTGCGATGCGTTAGTTAGTTTGTGTGGCTCTGTTGTGTTTGATCCAAACTTTAACCCTTTAATAAAACAAAGTCAATGTTTTGGCTTAAACAGAGGGATGTAACATCCGTGATATTTTACTTTAAATAAAAATTGTTTCTTTAATGTTGTCACAGTTTCTATAACAAAAAAAACTAATGAGTGAGCGCGTATGAAAGCTCAAATATCCCCAACACGCTAAACATTTTATGGGGACTAGTGGGAGCTGAGAAAAAGTAATACACAGGGGAGTATAAGAGACCAAAACTCAGCGGTACAGTAACACACAGTAACAAGCTGCTCTGACAGAGTTACAGCGCCAGCAGCCCTGCCTGATTCCTGCTGCTATATTCAGTCTTCGTGGGCTGCATCTTCACCTCAAAGGAACAGATCTCGCACTCCTTAAATTCATTAGCAACGCCTAATAGATTTTTTCTTAATTCTTCCTCTACTCAGCAGAGTCTTCACTCTTTGTCTTCTGCCAGATTACTACAGCGAGTGATACGCTACTATTTTTGTAATCAATTTTCCTGAAAAGCGCGCAGCGAGAATGTCCCACTCTCCCCTCCTCCAGCATTATTTTTTGTTGTTGTCGGTTTGAAACAAGCGGCTGATTAAAACAGAAACAATGATGCAAGTTTCAATTCACAAATTGGAAAAGCTAATCCTCTTCTTAAGATATCCTCGGGGTAGGAAGATTGAAGACTCTGCCGAGGGAGCGAGTTAGGAAAACTGTGCGAACGAGTTTTCTGCAGGCGTATGGAGGCATGTGCTGCAGCGATCTAGGTCACATCACTTGTGTGTGTACGTGTGTGTGTGTGTAGGCTGTATATAATGTGTGTGATGAAAAGGGCAAATGCAGGGAGATGTTAGTGCAGGTGGATATATGTATGTGTGACGACGCGCTCATGTGAAAATCTAACCAAGTGATTTTTCATTTGCAGTCCTTGAAACGCTGATTTATTGAGAAGGCGTAGCTGTGGGTGACATTCAGGACGAGCCTTTCTCTCAATGTCAGAGCGACGTTTTATCAGGAGGAGTCTTTTCTTTCAATGTCAAGGCTGCGTTTCATCACACTAAACAGATATCTACTTCCTCCGCATGTAATTAAAGAGGCTTTTAATTAGAGCCGAGCTGAATGATTGCTCTGTGTCCGTCATGTCTGCAGTGCACCGTCTCTACGTGTTCACGAAGGAAGGAAGAAGTACGAGGCAAAATGTCCATTATTTATAAATGGGTTAGCTTCAGTCCTCCGTACTTTTCATGTGTCTATAACAACAGAAAACAGTGTCCATAAATCCCAGGACAACATTTTGTGCACATAATGATGGAACAAATTAAGATATCTGCCTTCAACAAGTAATGTGCTTCCGTGAGTCTAAGCACGGAATAAAAAGTGACACGATGCCGCAGCAGCAGCAGCAGCATCTAAAGCGGAGGTATGCCACAGCTTCCCCCTGATGAAACCGTTTAGCAGAGCTGAGGAAACAGCTTCTTTCTGCTGCTGCAGACAAAGCAGAAGGCAGAGAGGAGGGAGGGGAAGGCAGAGAGAGAAACAATTAGCCTCGGGGTCCCTGGGATCATAAGTAATAATTTGAGTGAAATTAAGTGGCAGGTTTAACAAGCAGGGATAATTTCACTTTTGCATTCTTCCTGGGGGAAATCTGGCCTTTAATTGAGTTAACACTTTTTGTTTGGCAAACACTCGTCGAGCAGGCCAAGACTGCCACTGTGTCTCATTACCGACACCCTGAATCGGTGTCAGCGCCCAACCGTCTCCTACCATCTCTCCGTCTGGCCTTCTGCCTCCTCGTATCCTTTCTCCTCCTCATCCCACACAAACACTCCCTCAGGTTTAGGCTGCTTTTGGAGGTCTCTAAAGACCTCGAAGCATTTCTCTTATGATCAGGAAATGAAGAAAATCTGCCGTCAAAGTAAAAACATATTTTAACATTTGCTTTTCTCTGAAACTTGAGGTACTGTTGAGAATGAGTGGCATGTTAGAATAATTAGTTTAAAAGCACAGACGAGAAACTCTGATACATCAGGCCGCTGCTGCTCAGAGAACACTTGATGGGAGGATATTTTCTTTCTTTGAGACTTCTTAAAACAAAAATACCAACAGATAGGCTTGGGTTTTAATAAATTGATTTTTCCGATTCGAATCAATTCTCATTTGAATGACCCAATATCGATTAATAAGTCCCAAGATTGATCTTTAAAAATATGTGTAAAAACAGTGACATCAGTGATCGCCGACGGCCTCTTTTCATTGTGTGTGTGAGTATGAGTATGTAAGTTAGCTTTGCACTGACGTTTATGTTTCTCTCTGTTAGCGTCGGCTTGGCCGTGAGTGTATTTTCGGCGTGTTGTTGTATGCCTTTCCCCGTAACTCATAGTCTCGTGTGGTCTTGTTTTTCACGCTATGAGATCTCGTTGCCAAATCTCGCCCAAGTTGAAGCCCAGTTCGTTGAATCCAAACCATGAGCCAGACGGTCAGACTAAAGGTTCATAAGCTGTCTAATTCATAACATTGTTAATTGTTAAATTGTGTTGAGTGTTGTGTGTTTGTCATGTTAAATACAAAGTACATGATGTTACTTCTTTGGGGTCAATTCTTATCGTAAACAATAAAAATGTTGATAATGCACCAGGTTAGAGGAGCATTGATATTGTAACTGAAACACCCCTAACACAAACGGATATCGAGTCGAACTGAGAAATCCTCATCGATACCCAGCCCCACCGACAGTGTTCTGCTTCATACATACTTTGATTACGTGTACTCACTTTGCATGTACATTTAAAACTCAACTAATGAAACATTTCTGTATTTTCACATGAACGTGTTTGAGAGTGCTCTGTACCTTATCCATAACAAACTAAGATGACTTATGGAATCAACACACTTTGGTTAAAACTCAAAATTCAAAGACTACGCGGCGAATCAGGCAAAACCCCTTGACAACTTGGAGTCTAAGTATTGTAATAAATCGTCAAATCACCATGACCTCTTAAACAATGAAAGCTAATGGTAAAAAACATCAGAAACATTTTAAAGACTAAAATGGCAGAGAGCTATCCTCATGCTCTGTGACCAGGACGGTAGCACATTGCTTCTCCCTGATCTTGGATCTTTCTTTCCAGCGCTCTGACGTAAGCTGAGGCTGAGCAGAGTGATACACGAAACATGCCAGCACAATCAGGCCCCTGTTATTAAATGGAAACCACCTTTTTCCATTACATTGAATTTTATTGAATTGACGTTAAAAGACTGGCTGACAATGTGTAGAGCCTTCAACATCTAAGGGCTAATCCCATCCAAACAAAGACCTAAGTGCCAATTTCCAATCAGGAGCTATGCTCACTCTAGCAATTTGGGGTTCAGTGTTCAGTTGCCCAAGGACACTTCTACATGTGACGATAGCAGTCAGGGATTGAACCCCCCAGCCCTCCGATTGAGAGACGTCAGACTCTACCACTGAGCCACAGCTGCCCTCGCGTGAGGTCTCCCCCTGAGTGCTCATAATTTGCCTCCTCCTCAGACGTCAGTCAGGTTAAAAAGTTCCTCACAGAGCTTTCCATCACTCGAAAATATCTCAAGTCAGGGGCAACAGCTCTTCTCTCCTGCTGATCTGGGCCTGAACTAATCCCTGCTTCCTCTTCCTTCCTCATCCCGACCTCCTCTCACACAAGAGTTTTTGCTCTTTGATCACTGAAACAACAGCCCTCCTGGCCTCCTGTCACCTGTCAGGGTCAACCAGTCCTCAAAGATTGTCCTCATTTGATTTCTTCTTTCATCGCTGCTATCCAAAATCAGATCCTAACTAAACAGGTAACAATTACCTCCTGATCACAGCTCCTAGCCCCCACCACCACAATGGAGGCTTTAACAAGGCACAACTGCAGTTCACCTCGTCCAGGACGAACTGCAACCATCAGTGTTCAGCCGGCGGCTTCTGAGTATCCCATCCAATGTGTTCAATCGGATACTAATACAGACTAATTACAGCTGGTTCAACCAATCTTTGATCATCGTTCAATGTCCTTCTAGGTTAAACTCTGCAGAGTGTTTGAGGATAAAGAAACAAACAGTCCCTTAGTCTGTCTCTGTGCTGCTGTTTGTGTGAGATGCTCTCAGTGAAAGTGAGAGCATCCTCACCACTTTACAGCCTGATCACCGCCCGCCCAAAAACATCTGTTGACAATGCCTCCTATTGAGTCCATCGTGGTCCATTACTGGAGCTGCAGAGAAAGGCGTGGGTGGTAGATTGTTGTTATTTGGACACCATCCACCCCCAACCCCAAACCCCATTTCCACCCCCCACATGGCATCCCGCAGACTGTCTAATAACGTCATGGAGCCTCTGTGGTGGGGTATCGAGCAGTACAGTAGGTGAACAATGGGAGGCATGTGCAGGGGAAGTGTGTGTGCGTATGGTTTGAGGGGTTGTTATTGTGAAACAGAAGGAAAGCAGTGGCTCCGTCACAGTGGCAGGCAGGACCCGGGATAACGGAGAACTCAATGGAGTGTTAAATGGGAAATCATCTGTTTTCAGCCACAGATTTAATGTCACTGCTGCTCTCACTCCGTTGCACTCTGCTATTTCATTCTCCGCTGTCTCCCCCTCCTGCGTCTCTACTTCTGTTTTGTTTTTGTCCAAATCCCCCCCGAAACTCTGCACACCCAAATTTTACACTCCCCTCTCTTTGCAGTCTTCTCAGGCCTCTCTACTTTTTCCATTTTCTATCTCAGCCATCCCTCCACTCTGTCCTCCGCCTCATCACGGCCCCTGCAGGCCCTCAGGTTATCTCTCCCACCGTGGGCAGTTTCCCTCCTCGTGTTCACAGCGGGTCATTTGGGTTTGCAATGTCAGCCCGTGTGCCCTCACATTGTCTCTGTCTGCCAAACACTCGGGGCGTCTCTCATTAGGACGTCTCCATTAGCAGTTTGACAAGACGACTGGAGAGAAGCCTCAAACTTAGAAAACTCCCCACCACCTCTTCCTCCACCTCCGCCTCCATCTTCATTCCCAGATTTACTCGTCCATTTACAGTCTCAGTTAATGGCTTAACTCATGAGGAAAGTCATCAAGCGTTATGGCTTCCAAAGAGCATGAACTGATTTAAAAACACTCCCGAGTTGTGATTGTTTTTCCTGTACAAAGCAATGAGTTTATCATTTCGGAGGAGCTATTTGATCCCCCGTACTCGAGGGAAAAGAATCCCCTCACTCTGTGTACTTTCTCTTCTGCTCTTATGTAAATTATTTAGATTATCACTGTGCTCACAATTTCTCTCTTTGGTCAATATACAAAAAAGAAAGACTGAGATCTGAGATAACTGCAGCTTTTTCAGAAGGTCGAGAGGTGACACACAGCCTCACCTGTCATCAGCCCCTCACCATATTCGCATGGCGGCCATTTTCCTCTGACAGGGTGGAAAGCTCAAATGCTTTTATAAAGGTTTACTGCCGTGTTCCAGGTTATAAGTGGATAAATAGGGATACCTGACAATCTTAATCATTTCACCACTTCACCACATGCAAAGTAAAACTCCGGAGGAAAATCAAAAGAGTTAAACAGCTTATTAAATAGTTTATTAGCTGCCTTCAGACAACAGCTAATGCTAACATTCAAGTGCTTCCTAGATAACTGTAAGGTTGACAAATCATGGGCGGGCGATCCTGGGAAAAGCAGCTAAAGGGAGCTCAGTATACCTGCTACTTCGTGCTAAAACTATTTCAATACAATAACACTAACATTTAACTCACCCAAAAGCTGGAGCTCAGACTTTTTGCACGGACAGAAAGTTCCATAAATCCCACAGAGAGATTATTTGTCCAAACTTTGAATGAAAAAAACCCCAAAAGTCTCCAACAACACAAACAGGTGAAGTTACGTTCAGTGAATGTGTGTCTGTGTTGATGTCTAGCAGACAGCCAGCAGGATCCAGCTGTCACACAGGTGACCCGGCTCCTATGATTTTAGGCTTAATATAATTAAAATTAGTGTGTTATCTTGAACAATAAAATTTGCTATTTATAACAAAACTGTTTTTTGTACCAGGCTGTAAACATGTTTATTTCTGCTGTAATGTTATTTCTTGCTGCTTGGTGAATAAGTATGGTCAGCGATGAGCAGCAGCAGCCTCATGGGGGGCTCAGACAAAAAGGGAAGCATATTTTTTGCATTGACGTACAGAGACTTTGCAAAGATGAGCATAAATATTATTTTGCACCAAAACACTCAAATCAGAACGCACATTTGTTTCATTCGTGTTTTCCCAATGTTACTATGACGCTGTCAGAAAAGCCGATCAGCGCTGAGATCCTGCTGTCGTCCTGACGTGAAGCGGTCACTCTGAACTCCAGTAAAAACAGAAGCATTATAAAAGCTTTCTGCCTGTTGTCGTGCACAAAGACCTGACAGAGACTTTTTTCTTTCTTTTATTCCATCAAATTATAATTCAAAACATCATACACCAAGTCAAACTAGCATGGGCTAATATAGGTCATTACACTTTCTATTTTGTACTCTTGCAACATGTTATAACAAATCTCTGCCAAACATGTCAAGGATGTAAAATAGCCAACTCACCAGGTGTATTATTCAACTTGCAGCTGGACAAAAGCTGATAATAAAACGTGTTGATGACAGACGTAATAACAGCTCCTTCCTGTGTTAAACCGCACTGTAACCTTGTGTTTTGTTTTCCCAGCAGAGAGAAAGTCCAGCTTCAGTCCCTAGGCCACAGAGGAACCAGCTCTTTATGTGCTCTGTGTAAACCTGAGAGGGAGCCCTTTGATACGACGCTCTCACAGTGAAAGGATGAATAGTGTAAGGAGGGAACATGTCGCAGAATACCTCGGCTGCTTGAAGTCTTTTTGATTTAAAGGTAAGAAAGCAGCAGCCCAGGGGCCTTGAGTTTGAGCTTCCTTTGTGTTACAGTGTGTCTGAACATCTTCAGGTCGGAGTCTGACTCACACATTGTTTGATCTGTCCCCTGACAATGAACCACAACGTATAATAATGAGTGTGGTTCTGTGGGTACTGATGACTCAGTGGTGGCTCTCTTATTAACTGAATCAGCTGAATTTTGATTCCCTGATACATTTACTGCATTTATAAAACCTGTCCTGTACTCCACATGTCCTGAGCCATGAAACAGAGCGAGGATGATGCATGTGACAAAACCAACTAATTACCGGTGTCCTTGTGTGCACTGTGACAAGCTTAACAAGTGAAAAGGTTGGAGGTGATTCAAAAGAAAACAATTAGGCTTTATGACTCATTTCTGTAATTCCTGCAGACTTGAGGTCAAATCAGTCGACCCTGTATTAGGAAAAAGGAAATAAGCGTAACAAAGAGAGCAAACTAATAAAAGAACACTTTGCTTGTTGCAAAATAGAAATTATTTTGAGAGTAGCTGCTTGTAAACACAAACAATAAATACACATGCACATACACACAGCCATACAGGGTTATAGTTAGAAAGACGGAGTTGTATTGGTGTGCACAAGTCTGTTTGTAGGTGTATTACTTGTGAGTACACATTCATTAATATCTATAAGAAGTCAATAAATCGCAACTGCACTATTATTGCAATATGAGCCATTGAAATAAACATAGTCTGAAAGCTGACAATGAGCACAATTTTTCACTGGCACTCCGGGCCAGTAACTTTCCAAATCCATTAAAACCACTGGCCCTGAAATCATTTGTTATTTCCGTATTAACATTTTGTTTTCCCGCTCTTTCACTCTGTGTGTTTATCCCGGCAATTACATTGCAGAACACGTGGCAGAACGTGACACTGTATTGAAACCAGTTTACCACCCACCCCCATGTTGTCCTCTTTTTTTCATAGGCTTTTTTTTCCAACTATTTTTCTTTGTCCTGGCATTTGACCACGAGTAGCTGCTAGTAGTAGTTGCCAACGCCAATCAGCTTGTTCTCGAATGACTCTGTCGAGAGTGCAGCGATTAGCGTGTAATACTTTCTCACTCAGCATGCAAAACTTTGACCCTTTGGATGGAGCCCTCGGTATAATGGCCGAGCTTTCACACCATTTTGATGTGGTTAGATGAAGCCCAAGCTGCTCCCCTCAGATTAATTAGGGCTGTGACTACTGAATTTTTCCTTAGGGTTCAGGGGTTAAACGCCGCCCCAGCCCGCTGCCACAGTATGTTTAGTTTATTTAACTCCCAGCGCGACAGTAAAATATCGTCAACATGAGTGAACACAGCCTGAGCGGTGGAAACGCAAGTTTTTTAAC
The DNA here is from genome assembly GCF_022749685.1 of Semicossyphus pulcher. Lineage (NCBI taxonomy): Eukaryota > Metazoa > Chordata > Actinopteri > Labriformes > Labridae > Semicossyphus > Semicossyphus pulcher. Next base: position 4,526,135 of record NW_027211770.1, on the reverse strand, counting down.
AACTACAAAGTTCATATCCTTCATTGTTGAAATTAAATCTGTTGTTGTAGCAGCTGAGCTAGTATGTCGCGAGACTGAACACGGGCTCGTCAGGGGGGCTCGTCTGCGCCGATTAGATTCTCAGGGGGTTGAAACAGCGGTTGCTGACAGCTGCTGATTACTGTGATTTTTAAAACAACTTTGTCACCGGCTCCATCCCGCGTTTGGTGTCACATAACGGCAGTTTTGCAGTCATGCGGTTACCCTGACAACCCTAAGATTAATTGGTGTTAATTTAGTGGTGAACAAAAGAACAGTTTTTTGGATTTATGTTGGATTTAGGGGCGACATGTTGCAAACACAGGTATCGTGTAAAACATGCAGAACAACAGAAAGACATTGAAACTGAGAAATATACCACCTTTGACCCTCTGTTAGCTCGATGTTATATGCTCGGTTCATCTACTGTAACAGATGGCGATAATTCTAAAGATGAATAAAAGATGGGGCTTGGGGACGTGTAACAGCGATACTTTAACTGTGCAGAAGGATCTGTGTTTATTCTATTCCCAAAACCTAAAACAAAGATGCGGTTCTGTTTGACCAGCTGCCGCACTGAGGAAGAGAAAGTTTCCCGGCATCGTGCACTACAGCTTCAACAAGACACTTTTTATATCATAGTTTCAGGAATGCAAAAAAATGTATAACTGTTCTTTTCTGTCTTCATTAAAGTCATTCCAGCTTTTCTCCCAGCTGCCTGACTTTATTATGTGATCATTTTATGCTCTGTTCTGTCTTGTGTTTAGTTGACCTTTATGTAGAAAACTGATCTCAATTAGTCCCTAATTTAGTTTTCATTTGTGTTGCACTGCAGATTGCCGTAAACACAGAGCTGTATAGGTTGGGGAAACGTTTGTCTCTTTTATTCTCTCATTTAACAGGTAAATATTCACCTAATTCACAATGATAGAGAAGTGATGTTTCCAGCTGTAAACTGTGAGGGCGAGTCTAGTATGCTCCACACTGGTTTTACACGTCTTTGATGTCTGTGTGATTATATGACTATAGACCTGTCTGTGTTTGGTCTGTAGGCTGCAGAACGAGGTTATACACAGAGAGAAACTCTCTCTAAAAACTGGTGAAACTGCTGTATTTGATCTCGCTCAAAGCAACACGAATGAGTTTTAAGTCTTTAGGCAGAGTTTGCTAATGAAAAAGACTCCCACTCTGTCTGGCATACTAATGCTCAGGCCCTGAATGGACTGTAGACACGACTATGAGCAGAGCTCTGCCATATTGCTTTAGCAGCAGAATCCACTGTCCCGTGTTAAAACACACTGTCAGGAGGACTAATAGTCTTAACACTCAAGTGAATCTGATGAGTTTTTCCCAGCGAGCAGATAATGAGCAGAGAAAGGAATCTGCTTTAAGGACCCTCTGAGCTCTGCTTGGTACGTCTGCAAACTTTCTCAGCCTGGGAGGGATCAGGGGGGTGGCAGTGTGTGCACGGCGTGATGAGGAGTTTACAGTTAGCTGTAGGCTTTAATATGGAGAGTGCCAGAGCCTGGGTAGAGCTTGGAGAAGGAGGAGGACTCATTCGTTATGGTAGTTAAATTACTATCAGTGAATATCAATGCTACATGCATGTGGACCTTCATGGAATTAAACTGGACTATAAACTCTGAAGACTGCATTTACATCATCAACTCCTCCACGTTACCTTGGCCATGTGTACACCTGCTGTGCATGTGTCCACAGTGATCCAGTGACAAGTGGACAGCTTTAAGTACAGGTGTAAACGCACCCACGACACACTGAGGATGCACTGAGAAGCAACATTAGACTTCATGATAAGTTTTTACATGCGACCACTCCCTCTTTCTCTGCTGCCAGTCAAAGTTGGTGTTTTTTTGTCATGAAGAGGATCAACAATCACACAGAGTGAGATCTGATCACAAGTGAGACACGTGGACTTCCATTTTAATGCCTGCTGAGAAAAGACTTTGACCTGTCCACTTGTGATTGAATCGGGACGTATGTAAATTCCAGGTGTAAACAGGCTCTGTGCAGTAGAGAGCTGGCAAAGTCCAACTGATTCAGATATTTCTCACAGACAGCTCCTTCAGGAAACGTCCGCATCAGGGTTGCAGCGGGTTTGTGAAAGAGACTGTAGTGAAACAATGAACTGTAGTGTGCAGAGGGATTGATAAGCTGCCAACAGTGACCAAGGCAAGTGTTAACATAGCGCTGCTAACACAGCAGCCACTCATCGCCTTCCAAAGCTTTGCAGAGGATGTTGACAACAGACTGAAGGGTAGTACAGTTAGTGTGCATAGTTCGCACCATCCATCCATCCAACAAGTATCTATACCGCTGATCCTCCAGCGAGGGGCTGGAGCCTGTCCCAGCTGTCATTGGGCGAAAGGCAGGGTACACCCTGGACTGGTCGCCTTCACAGGGCTGACACACAGAGACAGGCAACCTTTCGCACTCACACCCGCACCTATGGGCAATTTAGAGTCACCAATTAGCCTTACAAGCATGTCTTTGGACTGTGGGAGGAAGCCGGAGGCAACAGGGCTAACCACTGCACCACCATGCAGCCTAGTTTGCAGCAAAACACTACAAAACATGTCAATATGTGAAAGAGACATTTGTAACAGCTCCAGAAAAGTGAAAGAAAGAACAAACGAAAGAAACATGCAAAACAAAAATATGTCAGTTTTTACTTGAAATGGCGAGAGGCTGTCAGACTGCCGTAACCTCACACTATGGCCACTTTACAGAACTTGCTGCATAGCTCAGCACTCGTGGGAGACTTGGTACCTGCAGAGAGCGTCAGAGCAAGCCTTGTTTCAAAAATGTCAACTGCAGTCCTGCAACAAAACCTCCTTATGAGCCATGAGACTCAGACATGTCTGAACAACAGTTGAGACCTCTCATAGTACACCGTGTTGAAGATGTATCTTTGTGAATTGATACATGCACTGTATATCTTTGAGTCCTCTGGGCTCACAGAGCCCCCAGCAGACTCTAAGTGTCTCTCTGGGTGAACTCTGATGCACCACAGTCTCTGCTCCTGGTCTTCACCAGCTCTGCCAAGCACCACCGACGGTCCCTGCACGGATAACGCCAGCTGCCGGAATAATGTCCCAGAAACGCATCACAGCCAAATTCCTTTTCCCGGCATTTGGACAACACCAGAGCCAGCTCCAAGTGTGTGAGCCAGAGAGGGAGAGACGGAGAGACTGCTTGATGCACACAGAGAAGCAGATGGAATAAACTAAGCTGAGAGAAGCTTCGTCTAAGAGGCGGAGGAGGGCACGGCTTCATCCAGCGCAGAGTGTGGGGCCGCAGCCAAAACCGGGAATAACCAAATATTAGTCTCCCCCTAATGACGACTCCTTCAAACAGCTTGAACTCCAGACAAAGGCTTTGGAAGCATTTCAAAGCCGCAGCTCCCACCTCATCAGGGCATATCCCACAATGCAACACAAAAGCTGTGCGTCGGCACAGTGGAGCATGATCTGGGTATCAAACAGTCGTGCACGGGCAGCTTCCCGCTCTGTGCTGGCTGCTTGTATTCTGCTGTGTGCTTTGACAGGTCCAGCATCCCCCCCTCCGCCTGGGGTCAGCACCTACATACCCCCCCCACCACCCTGCACCCCCTCTGACTGACTAGCCCGGGCCGTGTTTCCCGGCCTGTTCTGCCACTCAGGGAGGTCTCCGGCGAGACAGCATGACTGACAGGTTGGAACAGGAACAGGCAGGATAGAGACGAAAAACCATCTCTCAATCCTTCCACCAGCCTCGTCTTATTTCAGTTCACTCATTTCCTTTACCGCCAAGCCAACACACACACACACACACACACACACACACACAAACACACGCACACAACACACAGAGGGAGAAATAAACTGCTCTTTAACAATTTATCTCTTCGTGAGGATGCCAGAACAAAACTGTATTCCACAGAGAGACTGAAAACAGAGACAGACAAACCTCCTAAAAACAGAGCATGATTTAATCTGGGTTATTTTTACTGTATTATGTTTAAAAGAAGATAAAACATTAATTCTTATTTATATTTTATGTTTTCATCAGTCTACAATAATTAGCTTCCCATTAAATCGAAGCACTGTTAAAATATCCTGTTAGAGAGGCTGTAATAATGTGGAAACATTCTCATCATAAAAATGTGTCTCTTTTTAACAGTCCTAATAAGATACTTTTTATGTGTCATTATTAACAGCAGTATAAACATGTTTATTGCTACATTATAAAACATGTATAAGCACTTTTATGAAACTTGTAAATAGATAATTGACTGCTTAAGAATGTTACTTTTCAATCCCGGCTCATCAGACACAGCGGCATAGTGGCCCACAAGCGTTAAAATACGATGATGAAGGTACCAATCTAACATCAGAATCAGAATCAGTTTACTGCCACGTAGGTTAACACATGCAAGGAATTTGACATGTAGGGCTGCAGGGTCCAGTTAACAACAACAACGAAAGCAACTTCTGGTTAGACTTTCAAAATAAAGCCTGCTGAGAAGCCTGACCCTCAAATTCAACAGGATCCGTCTCCAGAGCGTTCCGTGTGCGCCGCGACCTCCGGAGTCGATCGCGCCCATTCAATCGCTCACAATTCCACAGCGCGCGCCGCGGTCCATCTCTGGCACGTCCCAGAAGCGTCTCTCCGCTCTGCTCCGCTAAAGATATTTTCTATTTTTGACGGAGGCCGCTTCAAGCACGCGTCAACCTTAACAGAGCAGATCGTTCCAAACAGGAAGTCACACACGAAAGCAGCATAGAGCATCCGGTCATTTCAAAATAAAACACCATGTACCGACCGGTACAGACTCACGTTTTTTTCCGTTTTCATAACAACAACACACTGAAATCTTGAAAAAAGAAAACTTTTAATTAAGTAGTGTTCTCAGCCATGGTAGAAGCACAAAAATCACGGAATGATTTCCAAATGAGCCGATAATCAACCTCGGAGGTGCAAACTGAACTGTTGTTCGTGTGTTGCTCTGTTTAACATTGATGTGACATTGACATGATGATTTTGCAATTCTCGCGTGATAATGTAGATCTCCTGTGATCTTGGGATCTCGCCAATCCAGCTGCTTGGGCCAGTGCTCCACTGCGCTGCGGATCAGACACGCTTCCTGTGGGCGAGGGCTTGCGCCGTCTGACGGACCAGAACCGCAGATGGAACATGCAGGACACAGACTGTGGGATTGAGGCATGATAGTCATTCCAGGCCGGAGATATTCTTGCTTTTTAACCTTCCGTTCACGTACTTGGTCTATCAGCTTGTCTTCAGAACTTTCTGCCATTGCTGTCCCTGCTGCTGTGTGTACCCTGTCACATCCCCTCTGCCGCTACACTGCCCCTACTGTTCATGTGCATACTGCATGTTGCATATGACGTGCACAGAAGATGCTCAAACTGACGCAGGGAAGCCATCATGTGCATGCCAACACGTAGTTAAAAGCAAGTATATCTCCGGCTTAAGGCATTAACCACTTTGCTAGGAAAGGATGAGGGTTTGGGCTTCCTAAAGTATGTACGTTAGTTATGTAAATAATAGATATGAAATGCAACTAACATAGTTTATGGGACTGACATACACATGTCTCCTCGAGCAAAGTACCGTGCTTGTCGTGTTTGACGAGAATAAGAACGGGCTGTTAATGTGAGCTTTATGTCTGTGCTCTACATCATTAAGAATCAGATTTTTGTTTAACTACTTGCCTTTGTTTTGCACATACATGATCTAAAGCAAAACATTCTCCAGCAGGCTCTTGCCTCTGGATCAAAGACATAACTCATCATCTGCAAAGGGAATCTAGGAGAGTGGACTGTAGGTGGAAGAAACCCAACCTCAGGGTCCATCTCCCCGTGTGAGAGAATTGCTGTCCATGCTCAACCCAAACATCAAACAGGCGAGAGCTGCCTACTTTGCAAACCTAATTAGTGACAACAAACACAATCACTGGTTCCTGTGTGATCCCACTGATCGCCTTGTAAACCTGCCCATCCTGCAGTATCTGCCTCCTCTCCTGTGGAAACTTTTTGTCTTCCATTGTTTATCCAATAGATAACATGTGATCCAGGTTTACCAACGCCTCAGTTTCTTATGATTCATCTTGCTACTGTCTCAGTTTCTCTCTTCGTACAATCTTTCTAACATTGTGTCTCAGGTCCGGCCTTCCCTGGGCCCCAGCTTTCTTTCATTATGACTCACTGTCTCACCTCTGGCTGTGTTCCTGATGGTTTTAAGATGGCCAGCTTCCAACCTATTAAAAAAACTCTGCCCTCAATCCAACCCAACCAAATAACTACAGTTCTATTTCGAAACTACCATTCATCTCCAGAATTCTTGGAAAGGCTGTTTCCACTGTGGCTCCTTGAGGTCACTGAAGGACACTATATTCTATTCTATCCATGATATTGTAATAAACTCCAATTCAGCTTTCTCCCCCAACATAAGATGCTCTTGTCTATCAGGGTTAGGGTGAACCCTAACCTTTCATGAGAGTAAAACTGAAGTCCTAGTTTTTAAACCTAGTATGAAGGCCCCTCATATGGACCTGTGCTCCCTTGAACCATGTGTAAAATCCACTGCAAAAAAATCCGACTATGATAATAGACAGTGGTTGTGTTTTTTAACAGCAAAACAAAAGCACATTTCCCACATATTTTCCCTAACTTTCCCTGTGTATTTTAGGAAATGACTTCAGGATTTTATTATTGCCTACAAATCATGAACTGGGTTAGCTAAAACCTTCTCTCTGAACATTAAAACCACATATTTGATGAGGATCACTCGGATGTGCAGACCAGTTCTCTGGTTGTCCCAGGATTCAGGCTGAAGCGACCGTGTGTTCAGGTCAAAGTGAAGTGAAATTCTCCCCTCCAGATATGTCTGCTAAATAAACGCTTTCATCTCTTCGTTCGTTCCATCCCCCGTAGGAGCGCCCGTTCATCTGTTTGTGCTGAGTCTCAGTTTCACTGTAAACAGTAAGTTACACAGAGGCTGCACTCTGGCTTACTTCAGCGGGATGAAGCCCAAACAGAAACAGATTTTCTTGTGATTGACTTTAATTAACGGCTCTTCAGTTTGCTGAAATAACAACATCATGATGCAGGTTAGGAACAACATGAAGCTTTGTCAGGTCTGTCCTCAACAGGAGAAGAAGACTACTTTAACATGAGACGGAGGGCGGAGCCATCGTTTATGATGCATTTGAGGAAGTCAGGGAAATCTGAACGCTGATCTAAAATCTAAAAGCATTGTACTGGGTTAGATTGATAAGATAATAAAATGAATAATTAATTAATTAGTTAATAAAATTATTTTTTAATGATGAAAAAAACATGGTGAAAACAACACCAACATTTTGACCAGATCTACAAAAGACATCTTCACAAAGCCAGACAGCAAGAAAACAGAAACAAACGTAGATTAATAAATATTCCATGTATGCATTTTTTTCTATATTTCCTATGCAATGAACGCTCTTCAATGCTTGATAGACGTACATATACAATGTATTCTGTATAAGTAAATGTAAGTTGGTTTATTGGTAGCCACACAGGAATTACAAAGTGCTAACACACTTATTGCTGTAAGCCTTCAGCAGAGCGCTCGGCTATTTACCATATTTCTCATCTGACTCATCCTATCTGTTCCCAGCGTCCACCATATGGCTGTTTGAGTGATGCTCAGATAATATGAATCCTGGAATACGTCTGATGTCTGTGTGACATTTTTCATAACTCTGTTTGGATCAGACTTTAAATGATACCTGTCAAAAAGGAAATGGCTTTCCATCACTGCTGCATTTAAATGTACCCACAGGTATAGCATATTTATGCTAATAAGGGAATAGAAATGATTCTGATGTGTCGCGTGGTTTGAATACCAACTTGTGTTTTGAAGCTGCAACAAACAAAGAGACGACCTTGATGCCTTCAGGGTCAGCCCAGGAGGGTAGAAGTTAACGTCTCTGCCGTCCAACTCATGACAAAGAGATAAATGCTGAAATTACAGTCATGCCTGAGTGTTTTTTTGAACCTGTTTCAATTTTGCAGGGCACACAATGAATCAGACAGCAGCTTAAGCAATTAACAAGGACAGACATTATGGTAATGAGCGCGTGGAGCTTGTAAGGTCACTGTCGTCGCGCATGTTAAGCCACGACTCGGGGCAGGGACTCTCCGCTGCCACATTAATTGACGGCAGCATAAAAGAATTAGATGCAGAATTAGTTTACCTGGTTTGTCACACAGACAGGTGCTGAAAAAAGAAACTTCACTAATTTATTTAATCGTCTTCATGATTTGAGGCAGAGGCACAGCCGGCTGCAGCGAGAGGAGCTGCCGCTGTCCTCTGCTGGGTGTGAACAGACTCCTGATCAGGCAGGTCAGTGAGGCGGGAATTAAACAGGAACAGAAGTGAAACAATGAAATTAGACATGTTGGAAGAGGTCATTATGAAATACGAAGGCTTTGATACAAACTTCACAGCACATTTAAAGCAGCAGGAAGACATTTTATGGTCTTCAGCACTCTGGGATGTGGCACAGAATTTCCATTACAAGCTGTGGACGGCGAGTTGGAGGTGATTTTGACAAGCTGTGATTCCCAAGGTCAAGAATTAACTTGGAGACAGAACTGTGTTAAAGACGAGTTCAGGTATTTTTAACCACGGGGTCTGCTTTACATATCTTGGTTTTCTAAATGACTAATAGATTCAACACAAAGTTTGGGATTGCTCCAGATTGCCTCCATTAGTAACCGTGAAATGGGCTGTAATGGCTGCAACGTGATCTTTCCCGATCAAAGTGCATCCACTGAAAGTTCTTGTTGTTTCCACTGACAGGCTCAGTGTTAGCTTTGTGTTTTTTGTTGGACCCTTTTCTCTTCTCCTCTCATGCAGTGCTGGTGTGTGACAGGGGGCGTGGCTGGCTTCACCCGCAGCAGGCAGACAAGGCACTCCTGATCTCTATCAGCTCATCAACCTCCCCCTACTTAAGCTTGGCTTCGACTTGTCTTCGATGCCAGATAATATCAATTCCTTTGGTGGAGCTGACACTCGTGGTGAAGTATATTCTCTTTCGCACTTTTTGATTGTGTTTTCCTGACTCGTGTTTTTCCGTGTTCGCAGGTTTTGGTGAGCTGCCTGCCTGCTTGCCTTTTTGCGTGCTCTGTGCCTGAGCGTTTCCATGTGCTCGGTCCTCATGGTGTTTCCTCAGACCGGCGAGTCACCGCAAGCCAGCCAGCCTCCCGTCGCCACATCTTCCTCTGAATATTTTTTTGTGTAAATCTGTAAATAAATCTTTTTGTATTTTTTAGCGGTTTCCCGTCTCTGTTTTTGGATCCAAACGGTACCAGGCCGTAACACTCAGACTGTTATTCTAAGTGTGTGACAACATTACAGAAAGGATCCCTACAGAGATAGACCTTTTTGTTACAGAGGAAGAGGATTTTTTTAACCACAAACAGACGTTACATCGCTCTCTGCAAACACACCAGACGCCATTGATAAAAACAGTGATTTTAGCTCTCAGCGTCAGTGAGTTAGTTTGTTAATGTTACTGAGTTGTGTTGGATCCAAACTGATCCTTTCATGAAACAAAGTCATTGTTTTGGTCAATGGAGTTTGGTGGCTTTAAAGATTTCAGTTTGGTTTTCTTTGGCAGCACCCATAGCGATAAACGGTAACTGCGGGAGCACACTTCCCAGATATCCAGACAGTGTTGCATGCGTGACATCCACGGTTGGCTCCGGTTGTAACTCTTGATTTTCCTGACGGTCGCTTTCCTTTTCAGACTGTTTGCCTTCATCTTAGCGTCGAGTTTATTTCTTTTTCTTTGGATTTTCACTTATTGTTGAAGTTGGTCTTTTCATGGGCATGGCTTGGCCTAGAAATTCGGGGCTGAAGCACTGAAAATGTTTTCTTGAGCCCTCCTTCGAGCGGTCACAAAAGAAGACGGCAGTATTGTCATGTTGATTCTTCAGTGAAAAGAAGGCACCAATTAGAGAGGATGAAAATACTTGTGTCTTACTGGCTTACATGTATGTTGTTTTGTTGTTTGATTTAGTAAGCTAAACGCTAGCTGAGCTCAAACAGTCAGTCAGTTATGGGTATAAAGAGGCGTTCAAAAGAAAGAAGGTAAAAGAAGTGGCACAAACGTCCTCTCAGGCTGAGCCAGGAAAACAGGGTGAGTCAATGTTTGTAGTTCTGGCAGTCGACAAACAGTGATAAGACCCAAGACAAGTTTTCTGACCAATCGAACAAAGACACAGAGTGATGTTCGACTACAAGCCAGAAAGAAAGAAACAAGCTAGTTTGTCTGTTGGTGGACATCACCTCTGCAACACACCAGGACAATCTGACACAGAGGGGACAAATCTGTCATAGTGTCTCATCGTTCCACAACCAACAAAACCTTGGTACAAAAGTTTTTAAATGGAGTCTTGTATTATCTCCATGTTGACAGGAGTGTCAAAACATTCAACATACAGCATTTACATTAAATCAAATTAAATGGTTGTTATTGTAAAACTAAAAATATAAATAAAAGGGACGTAGCAACCTTCAAATCAACAGAAACACATTTTCAGAGCTCAGTTTCACCCCCTAAATGTGAAAAGATGGTGCTGACGGAGGAGCGGTGTGAGAGAGTGAAGTCTCTGGACATCTCATTCGGAGCCATCCATCAGCGTCTGCAGGTCCATAAAGTACAGCACGTCAGCAGTTCACTACTTAAGCACACAAAACCGTAAATACAGCACACAAATGAAGCCGTTAATCAAACGTTTACGGAACCTTCCGCCATGTCAATATGCATTAGCTGCTGACTGATTGCCATTTGTCTAATTAATCAATCCCCACCTTCAAACTCATATGCCATTAATCCACTGATGAGCAGGGTCACAGCACACTCCTCGCTCAAATAAATCTTCTCCTGTCGCGGATCCAAAAATAACCACGCGGCTGTGCTCGCCTGACGACTCCACAGAGAGTAAAGAGATGAATATAAACACACACAGAGGATGAGGAAGAGCTTCATTTCTCCCTCTTCTTTTGGACTTAACTCATCAAATTGACTCCATGTAGCAGGAAGCGCTGGAAGCTAGCAGCTATAAAAGCACCGTGAGCTTTCTGTGTACAGAAAAGGTACAGTTATTACACGCACAGTCCATTTCAGGTCTCAAGTGGGAAACAGTATTGATTGAGCCACAAATCCAACAAAGGGGCTTAAACTGAGCAACACCCACTCTCCGATATCAATCCACAAACATGACTCAGCAACATCTCGCTCTTTCAGGAAAAAAAAGAGGAATGTGTTCCCCAGAGGTAAGCCTCTGTTTTCAATCACCAGCCAACATGTAGCGGCTGCCGCCAGTGCTTTCCAACTGGAATCAGACCAAACGGCTCCATCGGCCTCACGTTTAACACCCCGACAGTCACTCTGCCTCCCTTCACCCACTCTCTGTCCTTCTCCTTCTTCTTCTCTTTTTCATTCATCTCATTCCTCCTCTCTCCTCCATTACTCTCTTTTCCTCTGCGTTACTCGTCTCTGGTGGGTTGACTTTTTTTGGCAGCGTTCCCAGATAAGAGTGGTGGAATGAAAGCAGCGTGGAGGAACAGTTATTACAGGCAGTGTGCTCTGATCACACAACTTTCAGATCACAGTGACAGAGACTCTTCTTATCACACCCCCGGCTCACAACTCAGGGCACCAAGGTTTTTCCATCTGACTCCCTCAGGATGACGGGGAAGTTACAGTAGGAGAATCTGCTGCACATCCACCCTAACAAATCTATTATGTCCAGAACATCGCTTTATATCTTCAGCGACTTCACGGTGAGAAAAACTAACAACCTAGCAGAGAGAAAGTGGAGGAGAACTTGGATTTTACAAAGCTTTTGGTAAAGAGATTGAAAGCTCTGACCCTCCACCGCTGCCAGCATCTCTGCAGCATCTTTGGAGGGCTGTTTATTTGTCACTTGTCCATCTCAGAGGACAGAGAGACCAACACTCCTTTTTCTACCAACCAGTAAATCAGCACTAGCTCAGAGAGCAAAGACTTATCAAACCACAAGCCACTTTTAGTTTAATGCTCCAATGCTACTTCCCTTATTTTCTTACATTCGTACCCTTCATGTCCACTGAATGCGGTTGCAGCCAGGTGGCAACACACCTGAGTCATGTCTGTTACGGTGTGTTTAGACCAAAAATGAAGGGAACATTTTTGCACATGTAACCCTTCCTCACAACTCTAACCACACATAACCCCTGCTGAGGTCTGGTTTCCTCCAAACAAACTATCTTCTCCTTTAATAGCGACTGCCTCGGCTAATTAGTGATAGTTCATAACGTGGTCAGCAATGGCACCAATGTTATTTTCCCGACAGACATGGATTCTGAACAACTCACTCTTAAATATCGTACAAACCAAATTTACATTTTGTCAATAAAATACTTCAGCAGCCATATTTAAACAAACTTTACGGACTTAATCAGCAGAGTTTCCCTCTCTCCTGTTGTCCTTGCTTTCTCCGCTCCGCCCCTCTCCACCTGTTAGGTTAGGATAAAGTGACCGGCTCTCCCTCCCAAGTGACACCTGTCTAAGCCAGTAAAACAACTCTTAGGAGCGATGAAAGGTTCAAGGACTGCTGAAAATTTGTGGTTTTTACAGACACTTCACATCAATTATTCCTTACTGATATAAATGTGACAATATTATAAACCCTACGGTTTGGAACAGGTTTAACACAGAACATTTTAACTCCACAAAAGGAAGTAAGAAAGATGTAAACAAACTGTAGCCTATACTGACAGATTTAAACAGGGTAGCTTACTAAACGCAGCATTGACTTAAATGGAGTAAAATTTAAAGACACAAAGCGACATAAATAAACACTAACCTGGGGAATTACTGGAAGTTGACAAGGCGCCATTACTGCGGTGGCGTCTCCCTACAACATCTGTGCATTTGGATGCAAGCTGTCCTCAGAAGTGAACAATTTTTACAATTTACAATTACTCTCTGTGTAACTTCACTCGTGACAACGATGTAAAGGACATCGGGAAGAACCTGTGGAGTCATCGGCTGCTCTAACAGTCGTGACAAACTTTACCTTTGGGAAAAAAAGTGCAAAATACAGAAGCATTGACGTCATAAAGAGTCCCTCTGTATGAGAGCGGACTCTTTATTCAGATTCACTGGAGGACTAAGATATTCTTCAGAAGTGAATTGAGAATATTATAATTATTATTATATTATTACAGTAATTTCGTCCCTCTCAGAATGACTTGTTGTTCACCAGCAGGTGTTCCTCTACTAGCTAGTTAACATAATCAAGTAAGAGCTGCATGTAGTCATTACAGAGCAGCGGCATTAGCAGAAAATACGTGCTGAATGAATATCTTTTAAAAATATATGTGCCAGTGTAACTCGTCTGTGAAGATTACATGCAGCTCTTAGTCGATTAAGCTAACCAGCTAGTAGAATAATGATATATTACTCAGTGATGGATTGTGGTTTCTCCATTATGTAATAAGGCTGCTGTTGTAACCGATGTCAAATATGTCAAACGTAAATAATGTTAAGGTCGCCTGATTGAGGTACCGTCTTTAGTAACGAGAGGCAGCTGTGTAACATCTTTACTAACTCTGCTGCTGTCAGGCAGCCACTGAGTTGCCACCGCAGTAATGGCGGCTCCACAAAATGGCAGCACGCACAAACCGGTTGCCGGATTAGTCTAAAGGTAAATTCACACTGTGCGATGTGAATATGTACAATTGTGAGCTAACTCTCTTCAACTTGAGGGAGATGTTTGTATGGCTTTCTCTTCGATCCAGACCTGCTCGTCCTGTAAAGTGTCCTAAGATAACTTTCGTTATGGTTGATATTGATGCATGAGCCTATCAGGTCTGAGATCTTTCTGTCGTCCTGATGTTACGTCACAAACAGATAATCAAAACTGTTCAAAAAGTACCTGTCTCTATTTGGTATCACTTCCTCTTGAATAGAAGATGAAAAGTTGGAGCAATGGTTCTCCTGCTGCACAGACGTACTCAAAGAAAAGACTGACCCAAGCAAAGGTTGTTTTTTTTATCTAAATGTATGAAAGGAGAACCTCGGTAAAAGATAAAATGCATCGTCAAAGTGAATTTCACAAAAATACTGAATACAAAGATCAGAAAAGAGCCAGAGGTGGAAGCTCATCAATAACTGACCGATGGGACACAACCAGCAGACTGATGCTCTGTCATGAAGACTCATTATTCATAGAGCAGCAGCAGCTGCACATCAACAGATAGACAAGGCAGAAGGATGGACATGATGATTCAGTCATTCATAACTCATTCATTCATTCATGTAGTCCATGTGACTCACGGTCATAAAGCCGTCCAGTAGACCAGAGTCAGGTTTGGGCGGAGCCTGCAGGCGCTCCATGGACCACTTCTCAATGATGGAGGCCACCTGGCTGTTCTCCGTGTTGAGGATCCTGAAGCCCGTCATGTTCACGCCACTGTATCGGTACGGCTCCACGTCCAGAGCAAACAGATCCTGCAGAGAAGGACAGGAGAGACACGCTTTCAACTGGTTCATCAACTATATTGAGGTAATCCTAAAAAATCAACTCTGTTAAAACATGTACTGTGGTCTGTGTGTTGTTACAAAGTGGGAGGTTTTATTTCAGCACCAAACAGGTTTCCACAAGTTCCACTTCATTTTCTAAAAGTACAAGGTGACAAGGACATGAAACTCTCCAGGTGGAATCATCAGCAAAAAAAGATGAAGTGGTTCTCGACTTTATGCTATGTATTAAATAATGATCTTTTTTTCCTACAACTCACCAGGTGGTTTTGGTACACATGACCAAGTCATGAGCTGCATGTTGGAAAACTCTTTTAGTATAAGCTTTAATTTTACTTTACGTCTAATTGTACGTGGCTTATTCATTAAGCCAACTTTGCACCTTTATTTTTGATCTGACTGGACTTTGCATATTTATTCGATGTTACAATTTTATTTAGTTGATGCTTTTGCAAAACTGACACTTAAGGGAAGTGAGAACATTTTTGATGACCTGATTTTCCTCAACAAACGGTTCCAGCAGATAACTGCCCCTAAAACCACAAAGTATACATAGATCATACAATGCACATAATGTAAAACGGTCCGCTTTAAAAGTATTTCCGGAATCCACCAATGTTTTCTTATTTTTGCTCGTGTCTTAGGTAAGAGGATATCTGACGATTGGTGCACTGTAAAAAAGGATTTTTGAGGGTAGTAAATAAAATCCATGTGAATTATGTAAATTATACTAAAAGTAGGTAAGGTAGCAGTTGAAATATATTGAAATGAGTAAAGTTCACCTGCATTACCTCATTTTCAACAGTAACATTTGCAACCGAAAATAATGTAATAAAATATACCCAAAGATAGTTAAAGTTTAGATTAATGTTTTGCTGTGTATCATAGAATAAATGAAAGTGTTTATATATTTATTAGTGAGATATAATATGATTTGTAGTCTGCGTGTCCGTATGTGACAGGACATGTAAATGTGTAGCCCTCTCGTGGCGGTTACACTGGCTGACTTTCCTGAATACTAGTCAGTAAATTAACACGAGCAGGCTCATGTTGTTGATTGGAATTTTTTTTTATTTGAGCATCTTACATTCCCAAAAGGCTGCTGGTGCAGTGGTTAGCGCTGTCGCCTCACAGCTAGAAGTTCGAATCCCGGTACCGACGAAGTGGGCTCGAGTCTGCATGTTCTCCCTGTGCATGTGTGGGTTTCCTCTGGGTACTCACACAGCCCCGCTCGGTGACTCTAAATTGCCTGTGAGTGTGAAAACTTGTCTCTGTGTCAAAAGTTATTAAAAGTTACTCATTTTTATTAAGTAATTAGTTGTGTAATCTACTGAGAAATGTTAAGTACATTTTACCTAATTTATTTTAGTGTATCATAGTTGTTAAATTTAGCAACTGTCCATTCAAAACACTGAGTAAATTTTACCCTATCAAATAAAGTGCAAATTGTTCCCCCAATTTTATTGAGTAGATTCTATAGGTTGTTATTTATTGTGTGGAGAGCACACAGGATTTTCACAGTCCACAAATGGGACATGTAAGTCTTAACATTGAGAAAGGCATGCATCATATAATCAAATTTAGATTATTGTGTTTTTAGGGGAATTATGATGATTGGATTATTTAATATTTGGGCTTAGACGTTTTTTTCATATCAAACCCCTTTTTTTCCCTTTCAGTAACGCGCGTCCCTCGGCTGAAAAGACATTCACAGCATCACAGATCTTTTGTCTTTGCTGCAGTTTTAATGTACCTGTAACGCCACCACTCACGCTCTGGAAGATCACGTTTACTTTGAGATGATTTTAAAGCACGCCGATTTCACAACGGCACGATTTCTTCTTCTTCTTCTTCTTCTACTTCCTTTTTTTTCCGGTGGCATTTCTTCTCCTTGTGCCCGATCTGCACTCGGCACAACATGCACCTGCCCTTATATGGTGTTTAAGGGGCGTTACCTATGCTAATTACAAAATCAACCACGCACCTCCAGTTTGAGATCAAGTGGGATTCATCACCCAGCTCACCGGGGTAAGAGCAGACTGGGGTGGTTAAGAACGTTTGGTGCATCCGGTGTTGATGTCTCTTATTTTTTCTCTTAACAGAGACATTTGTTTCATTAGTTTTGTTTTGTTTCATGAGGTCAGTTTGAAGGCAGTGAATAAAGAGTGATTGAACGGAATAAAGGTGTGTTAAACAGAGATGAGACAGGAATGGGTTCCTAAGCATTTTGGAAAATATCAAGTTTAACATTTGGAAACAATATGGAATAATGCAAACAGAGCAGGAATTATCTTTGTCCGGTATTCTGTTTTCTTTGACATATAACCATAGCTTTTCAAAACAATATTTGAAGCTTGTCTGAACATGTCATGTTATGCTTTTTATTTGAGCAGCCAGGGACAATGCACCAAGAACATTAACCTTCTGTAAAACAAGGACAGATGCAAATTGCTGCTTTCCGCCCGTAGTCCCCGGGCAGGTCAGTAAAATAATGAAATAGGAACACCTTCAAATGATCGGAAGACGAGACATTAAAAGAGATCGAAACACATTCCCCACCCCCAACACACCAGATTACACACAAAACTAGACATTAGAAGAGCACCCTAACCCATACACACACGGATGATGAGTTCTGCAGTGATCAGAGAAGTAAACAGACACTGATCTTTATGGCTGCATTCATCTTTGTTTCCATGGTCACACTGAATAAACAAGGCTGTGCTGCTGCTGTGAAAACTTAGAAACAATTCTTCAACTAATTTTTAATTCATATTTATTTGTTTTCTTTTTTTTCATTTGTTTTCTTGGCTTTTCCTGCCTTTGTTAGAGAGAGAGGACCATGTATTGTTCCAGAGACGAGAGAGAGTGGGGACGACACGCGGCAGGGCCCCCGAGGGTGGGAGTCGAACCCGGGAATGCCGCAGCACTGTAGCTTCTGTGTATGGGATGCGCGATTTTACCGCTGAGCTAAACCCTTTGATTCATATTTCTAAAGACTAAAAATATGGGAGAGGAAAATAACATGCTATTTTTTACTAATATGTAATATGGGCAAATAGTAGGAGAGACTGTAGCAACAGCTCTGAGAGATGATGAGTGCTCGGTCTAAAAGGCCACATGTGAGCATCTGATAAAGCTTTAAATATAAAAGCATCCATAAGCAAAATGTAACTTAGAAGTTTGATCTTTAGAATCATTATTTCACATAAAACTAGCTGTGTGAACTCTTAAATGTGCTCTTTATTTCTACACAAAAGTTGGAAAAGGCAGTGATTTTAAAAATGGGAGAATGTGTTATGAACCTAAATTTGGAGCCTGTGGTCCTTCTGATATCAGGCGGCTGTGTAAGTTTGGTTATCTCTGGATAAAGTCTGCTTCACTGTCCTCTCAGTAACACACAGAAGTCCTCTTGTGCACACAGTGGTGAGTGTGCTGTAGGTTTCATGCCTGTGTGAGTCCACGCTCCAGGTCAGAGAGGTGACAGGAACCAAACTCTTACTGAGGCTCCATCTCACTCTCATCCTGAAGAGGCTGCTTGTTGCTGCCCATCAAAACTCTCTCTCTCTCTCTCTCTCTCCGCCTCCACCCTGTGCTTTACTTTTTTAATGTCAAGTTCTTTTGAAAAGGGAATAATTCAGGTTTTTAACAGTCTGAGCTTTCATCACTGCAGCTAAAAGGGATCATTTTGGGGTTTGAAATGAAACATCTAAATGTTTTTTTCTCTCTGCAGACGTTCAGCGTGGCAGAATTCAGATAATTAAAAATCCCTCTGGTGTTTTGTGGAAGATGAAAAGTAAAAGCCAAACATGAATGAGGAAGGGGAGGGACAGTGGGAGCAGGCAGAGGGTGTCTTGTCATTTCCCACTGTTGTGTTTGGCACACAGAGACCAGAGCTGACAGCCTAATTCTCCCAGCAGAGTGAACAATCCGCCATACTGAGGACACATATGGCGGCCATTTTCCTGCCAGCTTTTTCTTTACTCTTTACTGCACACTGTTGACTGTTCTCTCCAACACTGTAGGGAGGGTTTGTGTTCGTTTGTTGATGCTAAAACTGGCCTTTTAAAAAGACTTCATCACTGTTGTGATCGTGGTTATACAGTCCCCATTAAATGGACTTTAATTCGTCCCGTGTAATTAACCTTACTTAAAAACTGTAACAGCCTTTATCCTGTTTCAAGCTAAATGTATTCATGTTTACATTTATTTTGAAAAAAGAAAAACAAACATCATATTTATAGTGTAAATAACAAATCTTACATGACCCTTAGGTTGAACTGATTATAGGAATATAAAGCATTAAAGATACTCCAAGTAATAAGCACAAATATAGGCACTGTACTGGAGTATTTATGTACTGTACTGGACATCATTTTATCACTTTCTTCAGTTGTTATGGATTGACTTTTAGCTTTTAGCTGGAGTTAAACAGATTCTAAGGAAAATGCAAAAGACATTGCACCACAACAGGCAGCATCGAGTAAAAAAATCTCCAAGTCAGATAGAATATGAGGAAAACTGAGGCGGAGGTGTTCCTGAAGAAGATCTGAAAACGTGCAAAAGATTGCATTCAAGTTCAACAGCAGGAGAGGTGTTTTTGATTCTCGTTTCTTATCCTGTCAGGTGATTAGAAAAAGACTTTTTCCTTCATCTTCTTTGTGAGGGTTTGTTTTGTACTATACTGGTTTGTATACCTGAATAGTTTTTGTATGTTCTTTGCATGTTTGTTCAATAAAGAAAATAAAAGTGCAAAAAGGAACAAGGAAAGCAAACAAGCCATGCTTTGAACAGAACGAGCCGGAGGAAGATGAATTTTTATGAGGATAATGAAAACACAGAGAAAAGAATGATGCTGTTATTCTCTCTGGCTCTGCAGAACACAGAGAAAAGAATGATCTGAGGTAATACATGTAAAATGAAAAGATGAGAAAATGAAGATTGAAGAGCGGCCTAATCTCATTTTTGGGCCGTGCAACAAATCTTCATGGAGATGTGGACGTGTGACGGAGATCTGATGACTGAGTGACTGCGGCCGAGCCTCTGTCTCTACTTACCAGTGTGGTGAAGATATAGTGATAATACTCTGTCATCATCCCCATGGAGAGAGCCTGGGAGAGAGAGAGGGGAGAGAGAGGGGAGATTTATAAATGAATAGCGAGGCAGATATAATATTTTGTCATATTCATCTGTTTGTGTGGCTGTATCAGCATGTAATGTGAAGAGGCATATATTCTGCACACTGCTGCAGCCACAGGCTCACAGATAAGAAACAGAGAAACAGCCAGAGACAGGCTCAGACTCCAACATTTGGCATGTGTAGGGGAACACGGAGGAGGAGGCATCACAATATAAATGTGGGACATCTGGGAAATTGACAGGAACATATATTAGAATGTGAGGATAAATCCACATTAATTTCTTATAAGAAGCAGAACTTGTGCTCGATTTGGGGCAAAGGTTCGCACAGCTCCGGCTCCGACTTTCTGAAACGCTGCAGGTCCTGGTTGCCTTTTAAGCCTACATACGTGTCCTACGTCGTGATGAGATGTCGATCATCGTGCCCTGTAGCGCCTGTGCCCCTCTGCTGTCAAAACGCCATATGGAGGATCATTCTCTTTGTTTGTAATTGAACTTTTCAGACTTCTGTGTGGACTTCAAACAAAGACACTGAGCAGATCATGATGGAGAAGAATGTTACAATCACCATCACCTGACAATCACTACTGAACCTTTAGCTACATGTGGAATTAACCAGGATGTAGCTTTCGCTGTAGTTCGGCTACAAACCAGTGACTGTATATAAAGATGGCCGACCCATCTCGTCCTCCTTTCGTTAAACGTGCGCTGCCATCTTGCTCATCTGTATCCAGAGTGTGTGCAGTAGAGATCGGCTGGTGACGTCAGTGTTGATGTCCTGCCCCTTCCTCTACCCAACACACACCTTTACCTTGTATCCTTGGCATGTTGGAGCCCTCAGGTGGGCTTCAATGTTAGGGAGCTGTCATGTCGGTCATCTTTTTATACAGTCTGTGGTGCAAAAATACCCAAAAAACTGACTCTGCCCCAATCACATGACCCTCAGACTTGCAGGGGTCAACACAACATGAATACCTACCTGTTAACACCTGCACACATACGGCCTGTGTACATGTTTGGTTATGTGACGTGTGTTTTTCCCTGAAGTATCAGTTCTGAAACTATGCTTACATGCTCACTAGAAGTAGATAGTATTCATGTTAAATGCCACTTAAAACCCTCTTAGTGAGGTGTGATACATATGCTGCTGATTTGAATGTGTGAAAACACAAACATGGAGGGTCATGTGACCCAGTGTTGCTCTGTTTGGAACCAGCACTTTCAACCAGGAGAGGTGTAAGAGGCTGATTAGCATTTATCAATGACAGTTGTATGAAATACAGTCGACATAAATGTGCCAGGCTTTGTGTTGTGTGTTATTTCACCACACGGGTGTGTTGTTAATGCAGGCCTGTCTCTAAATCTGATGACTGTTTAGTCCTCAGGCAGGAAGATCCTTTTTACTGGAAAAGACGGTGAATGGGCCTTTTACACGGGACGTTTCTGCAGACCAGAGTTCATGTTCCATTATGGATATGAAATGAACATTTATCTTTCCATTAACTCTAACCATGATCTCTGTCTAACCTTGGCCATAACAGAGTTGCCTCAATTACGTAGAAAGCAGGAATAAAGACAAAGTTGGCATCGGGAATAAAAAAGTTCTTTGAGACAGCTCTTCAGAGTCGGACGACGTGGTTTGGTGGATCGATTGATTCACTTTCAGAAGGCTGAGGAGGCTCAACATTATTTTTACAAAGTATTACAATTATTTTAATAATACTTAAAATATCAAAATAAGTATATATTTTCAAAACTGGTATCTTACTTTAAGAAATACTTATTTACTCATTTAATTAAAGCACTCAAGGTTATTTACAATTATACAATTATGGCCAACGTACAATATCCATCCATCCATCCATCCATCATCTATACCGCTTATCATGTTCAGGGTTGTGGGGGGGCTGGAGCCTATGCCAACTGTCATTGGGCAAGAGGCGGGGTCACACCTGGACTGGTCACCTGTCAATCACAGGGCTGACACACAGAGTAAGACAACCGTTCACGGTCACACTCACACCTACAGGCAGTTTAGAGTCACCAGTGAATCTAACGAGCATGTCCTTGGACTGTGGGAGGAAGCCGGAGTACCCGGAGGGAACCCACGCATGCAAGAGGAGAACATGCAGACTAAGGCCCACTACGTCTGAACTGGGACTCAAACCAGGACCCTATTAGCTGTGAGGCGACAGCGCTAACCACTGCATCACCGTGCAGCCCCAACCTACAATATTTATTGTTTATATGGATACATAATTGCCTCATGGTTTACTATTACTTGTATTCTTTTGGTCTTTTATGCCCTTATTCACAGAGCAGACACAGAATAGTGTCAGAAACAGTGGAAGAGAGAGTGGAGGACGACACACGGCAAAGGGCCGAGCATGGGAGTGCCCACTATTCACTATTTATTTGACAACTAAGACGTACAGGCTGCGTTTCACTCAGGGGTAATATAAGTAGTTCAACCACACACACGTTGAGGCCTGCACACTGAACTCGTGGAAATATGTGACGTCTTCTTTTGAAATGGATTTTCATACAGGAGGCCGAACAGGAAACAGGAAATGTACGAACAAAGTAAGGGTGAATGAGATCAGGAAACTTGTCCGACTTTTTCAAGTTTTTCTCTTGGTTGGTAAAAAAAGAGGTTTGAGTTTCAGTTCCCAATGTGACTGTGAGACAGAGCGACTCTCAGGAGAGGAGACTCAGTCTGGAGCTAAAGATCCCAATTTACGAGTCAATCTATGTTCAAACCCTCGACTGCAGCCACGAGCAGAGAAACATGACATCCAATGACCAAGATGAGTTTCACTCACAGGTTTGAAGACTTTCAGAAGAATCTGATTCTTCGCATTAAAAGCAGCCAGCGGAGGAGGGATACCTGGATACCTTCCTGTGGTGATAATCCAGGCATCTCCTACTGGGAGGAAACCCCTGTGCAGACCCCGAACAGGCTCCAGGGATTACATACCCCCTGTGATCTCCCAGGAGGAGACGCAGCTGGGGAGGAGGTCGTCAGGGCTGCTTGGCTTTTGTCGAAAGTTAGCGCTGGGTGATCGAAACGATCTTGATAGAAGATCGTGATTAAACTGACACATGTATTGTGTTATCTACGGCCTCACGTAGCAGAAATAACAACAGCAGTGAGTCAGTCTGCATTTTTCTGCGTGCACATACGTAGCAGAGTGAGACATCTGCTTCCCACTGCACAGCTTTGTCTGAGCTGCAGGTAAAGAAGGTGGAAGAAAATGAAGAGAACTGAGCGGTAAGAAAGTGACACTGAAAGGGAACTCATGTAAACCTTCAGACATGAGGACAGTGTTGACGAAAATGGTGGCGATACATCAATGATATGGGCGTTATTAGCAGCTTACTGGGTATCCTGCATCCACCGAAAGATTGTTTGAGACACTGATATTTAACCTGAAATATTTGTGTGTGTGTGTGTGTTTAATGGTTTTAATACCTCGAAGAGAAAGCCTGTGAATAAGTTGGCTCCCATTTAACCTCTTTAGACTGTGCTAAAAATAAGCTGAACCCGTGGAACCAATCTGAGCTAACGTTAGCGGCAGCTCGGCTAGCCGCCCTTCCTGACGAGCGCTGGAGAGACGCTGAGATCAGCATTAATCTTTCCTTAAAATTTACCAAAATTAAAGCCATACAAATGTTTAAAATTAAACTTTAACAGTAACCCCCGGCCCGACCACATGCAGCTACATTTAAATTGATAGAAATGAAAACATTAGTTTCACAAGTTTGAAACACAGACCTGGAAACAGTAAAGCATCAAAGTACAGACGTGGTGACGTGTCAGTATACGGTTCAAAGCTCAGAGAAACTAAAGCATGAGCTGAATCAGGCACAGAGAGAGGGAGTGTTGATTAGTGAGTCTGCTGTGTTGCAGCTCTGTTTTAGTTCAGCTTTATTATATAAATGTAATTTTACATATAAATCTGACTGCTGCTGGTGTGTATGAGTCAGACTTTCCTCATCTGTGTCACCAAGCGACTGTAGTTATAACCCAACAGGTTCGATAACAGCAATGTGTTCTCATTTGCACCATAATCGAAGCAATCTGTCTGTAAAAACGCCGCCAGGAGATGAGATTTTAAAGTACAAGCACCTTGCTCTGTATTATTCTATTATCATCCAGACTGTGTGTGTGTGTGTGTGTGTGTGTGTGTGTGTGTGTGTGTGTGTGTGTGTGTGTGTGTGTGTGCCGGCTGCATGGCACTATATGCTGGTGTCAGACTCCTGCCTGCCGTGTCAGACTCACTAAACCAGTATGAATCACAGATTAGGGCTGTGTGGAGACGATGATTAAACAGGCAGGAGGATAATGGCTGCTGCTGCTTTCAGAGGGGAAACCTTGAGAAAGCCTCCAGCGTTTCATCTGAGGACCGTCCCACTCAGCGCTGACTCACGCTGCGGTTTCCTGGAACCTTGTGATGACAGGAGAGAGCCGGAAACCTTTTAGAGCTTTTGCATCCATATTTGAATTTTTTTACTGGAAACAAATCAATAGAGAAACATCCTGTTCAGTTTGATTTAAAACTTTGATTAAAGGTCTCAACAGGCCAGAAAAGGCAGCCTTGGATTTAGTTGTAGCACTAGTAGACCCAGTCAGATTCAACTTCATGCAAGTCGTGCTTTTACTGTATTTAATTTTAAAGTTACAATCTGCACTGGTCTAATTTTCCCAGACTGACCTGCAGTGTAGATTGTAACTTTAAAATTAAAATTAGACAACCCTGAAAAAAACAGCAACTTTTCAACGTTATTTGCTGGACTGTTTCTGAAGCCTGTGTCAAATGTTCTGACTGTACAGTTATTAGCACTTAAGCCAGAGATAGACTTGCTTTTAACTACGTGTTCTTGTGCCCATGATGGCTGCCAAACACTCCCTGCGTCTGTTTGGAGCATCTGCTGTGCACGTCCTCAAAAAAACCTGCTACTGGACGCAAGATGCAGTCTGCACATGAGCAGTAGGGGCAGTGTAGAGCCAGAGGGCATGTGACAGGGTCAACACAGCAGCAGGGACAACGATGGCAGAAAGTTCTGAAGACAAGCTGATAGACCAAGTCCACAATGATCCACATCTGTACGATGTGTCGTTGCCACTGCACAGAGACAAACATGCCTGTCAAACAGCTGCAGGGTCGGACGGAGCAGACGGTGCGTTCTGTCCACCGAACACAGAAGCTGTTTCTGCTGTGATCTCAGAGTGAACATCACAGTAACCTCCTCGACCGTCTCCATGTCTGTTATTTACATCCCGCACATACGGTAGTTGCATGTGGCCTGAGCCCTCTGGTGCGCCCTCTAGAGGTATCCTCCGGTAACACACGTAGTGCAGAGACAAGTATGTGAACTATTATGTTCCTCACACAGCTGGTTGTGTACGTGAACACAGGGTTAAAAAGCGGTTATATCTCAAGCCTTACGCTCCAGTAGTTGGCATGTGTTCATGTATGTTTGGGTGTTACGGCCGCCTACACCTCCCTGTGTGTGGCTTAACCTTTTGGAGTGTTGCGAGTGCAGTTGAGTCGAGTGTGCCCCTCTAGCTCAGAGCATCAGAGAAGAGAATTAACCGACTCTACCTTCATGAGCTTGGCCTGCTTGTTATTCGGCACGCAGTCCTGACACCAATCAGCTCCCCACTGTGCCCCTCTCATGTGCCCCTTTGTTGTGTGTTGATCTGTTTAAGTTAGTGTGGTTTTATTTCAGGGTTTTTTCAGTGAAGAACAAGTTTATTCTAGTTTAGTTTAGAGTCCTGTTTCTGTTACATTCTGCATTGACTCGAGCTGAATCCCCAGGCCAGTTTTCACATTTTCAGTTGTAATTTTCTTTCTTTGTTCAGTAAATAACTTTGTTGGGTTTTATGTTGCTTACCTTTCCCCCACGGGCCAGGTCGTAACACTGGGACACTCGTGATCATACTCTCGCTCTCTGAAAACAGTGTAGTAGGCATTTAGATAATTATTCTAGCTCGTGTTCGTTTTATGGAACGTTCAGTGATGTGAGGTTTAGAAAAAGATCAGGGTTTGGGCTAAGATAAAAATGCAACATTGTATTTTGGTCTCACAGAGAACACAGCAGTCTCCTGGGTGAAAGAGAAACAGCTTCACTGTGATGGATACAGAGCTTGCCAAAGCGTGCACTGATACATCCTGCATAACCACGTTTATCATGGTGAAATATTCTCTTGTTCCTCGAATGGCTGCTTAAGGCTGTCTCCAGCAGTGAGTCAGTCCCCACAGAGCTGCATGTTAAAACTTTACAGCAGATAGAAACATGTAGTGAAGATCACTTGTTTCTCCTTTCCTCATCACTGATTGGTCACTGGTTGCTTGCACTCTTTGCACTCCTCGTTAGTCTGATTGAATCCACCTGGTCACTCCTTAGTTAAAGACACACTCTTTCACCTTCACACGGGGCCGCACAAGAATGGTGAGGTGGTGTTGGGTGTTAGTTTGACTCATTGTTCTAATATTATGTTTGTCTTAAATATGAAACATCTCGTGTGTTTTTCCCTTTTATTGAACCCAGTTACGTGTGCAATGCACTCTGAAAAAATAAACCTTATTAAAGCTACCTGAAGTTTCCTGGCTGATGGCGGTGGTGATAGTCAACCTCTTAAGAACTTCCGGAACAGCTGGATGCAGGAACAAAATCTCGTCATGTCCTTAAGATAGCTGTCGCCTCGTTTTCATTCAAACACCCAGTGAACCTTCACATGTTTTCAATATACAGCTGGAAAATTAAGAGCCCACTCCAAATGTTCCTTAAATCAGCGTCTCTCTCTACACATCATGGCCGCCCAATCCAGATCTGAACCTCATTAAAACCTCCTGAAAGTGATCAAGAGGAAGATGGATGGTCACGAGCCATCGAACAAAGCCGAGCTGCTCCAAGAGCGGCCGAACGTCACCCAGCAGCTCTGAGACAGACTGGAGGAGAGCATGCAGAGATGCATGACAGCTGTGATTAAAAACCAGGTTATTCACCAGATATTGATCTGTGAACTCTTCCTGAGTTAAAACATTAGTATTCTGTTGTTTAAGCATGAACTTGTTTTCTTTGCATTATTTGAGCTCTGAAAAACATCTTTTTTTTTCTTAACCAGTCGACATTTTCTGCAGATAAAAGACCTCAATAAGAATATCTCATTTGGAAGTAGAGAAATGTTTACAATAAAACAAAAGTTCATTTTACACAAACTTATAACATTTGGAATCTGAGCAGATTTATTTTTTTCTTCTGCAACAAAATATATTTCCTCCTTTATATTCAGACTTTCAGCTGTTTTTTTTTCAGTTATGGATTTTAATTAAATTTCACACTTTGTGTATGTGTGCTGTTTGTGTGTCATTTACCACGTTGAGTTCAAATCTTTGACAAAGTCCCCCCTGCCAGCCTTTGTGATCTATTCCATTCACATCAGCCTCCTTACCGGAGCGTCTTGTTGTTCTCCTTGTTGTTTCTACAGAATATTGGGGGGTAATGAAGAGTGCTTTGGATCTGTGATTTATTGGTGTGTCGTGTAATGTGAAAATCAAAACAGGACAGTTAAGTCTTTCATTACCTCCCATTAGCAGGGTTTCTCTCTGACATTATTAATGAAAGGAGTCCTTGACCTTCCCCAGCAATCTCGCGCTCAGGCATTGATTAAAAACCCTGGGAGAGTGACAGAGTGCTGGGGGTGAATCATGTTGTCTTTAATATTTGATAAATCCTGCAAGCAGGGGAAATATGAAGGCCTGTTAATTGAGTTACTTGTCGCAGAGTTCCTCTTTTATTCCAGACGCCATTTTTCATGGAAAAGGCATTGTGTGAAAAACAGAGGAGAGAGTCGGAGTCAAACGTACAAGCTACCTGCTCCCTGCAGGGTGTATATTAAAGCACCACCAGCTGCAGTGAGATGCATTTCTGAAGACAGATCTTTAAACAAGGTCGATAAATTTTACTTTTCTTTCAGGAATAACAATCAGCGAACCTTTTTACCCGACTGTTTCTCTTATCAGAGCTGAAAATCCTCTGAAATGGCGCACACACGCCATCATGGGAGATAAAGCTAATTTATGAGCCGTATTAAAATAGCTCTGTGTGACTGACAGGTCCTTAAGGCAGTGAGAGGTAGGTTTTACTCACTGAAACTCTCTGATCCCCTAAATCTATAGACTAAAGAGGCATGTAATGTGTGAAAGCTGTGACCAGTTTGCTGCTAAATTGACTCATTTTGGATTAAAGCTGAAATCTTTGCTGTGCGGTGTTGAACTGGGTTAAAGGATAAATACATTGAGCCTGTGCAGAAGTCACAGAGGGTAAAGAAGTATTTTTTCCCCCGTACAGTGAACGCAACACTCCCTGGTGATAAGTCCGGCATCCCCTCTGATCCACAGAGAGAAGGAGCTGTGGGCGAAGTCTGCTCAACGTGTCGGGGCAGCGAGTCACTTTAAAAGCCCGCTATCTCCACATCTTTGATCAAACCATCATCTTGTGATCATCATCATAAGATTAGCATCGCTCTGAGACTAATGGTGTTATTATCTTGAGATATCAAACATTGTTTTCCTGTGATCTTCATGTAAATGTGTCATTATCACCACATAAAAGACTGCTGTATTTCACGGTCTGTCCGAGAAGATTCCATCACCCGAAAGAGGAAGATCACTCGAATGATTGATGCATAGATCTATACATACGAAACTGCACACACACACACACACCTGCTTCAGAATCCCAGCAGCCATCTCGTGGCCACAGTCGAAGATGATGTGGAACTCCTTCCCCCTCTTCATCTCCTTCAGCAGCGGCTTAGCATCCTTGGTGTCTGCGGGCAGCTGCCGGATCTTTAGCCGGATGTTGTAGCGGGACGGCGCCTTTATGAGTTCCTGCAACCGAATCAAACCTGCAGGGAGGCAAAGAAACAACACGGGAACTTAATGTTGTGTGTTGTGTAGTCCTGCTTCCATGAGGACAATAGTTCTAAAAGGACATTTCAAATATGTTTATCTTTCCACAGTGATGGAGGTAACAACTGCTCCTGCTTCCTTTGGCTGGTTATAATTAGAGCGAGGACGAGGAAGCTGCAGGGAGATATTTCTGTTGTAATGAAATCCATTCCTCCTCGACACCTCGCTGCCCTCGCCTGTCCTAAAAACAAGATTTCTCTTTCACTGTCTTATTTCCTCTTTCCGTCTCTTTCTCTGTCCTCATCTGATATTACCCACAATGCATCTGAACCGTCTGCATCGCCTCAGTATAAGCACATTCATACAACTAAACAAATATTCCTACAAACAAACAGACACATCTCGATACTGTAAGTGACCTGACATCATCGTTCATCATGGATCACACCGACTCTGAGCTCACTATTGATCCTGTCTCTCTGCCGCTCGCACTGTGTGTGTGTGTGTGTGTGTGTGTGTGTGTGTGTGTGTGTGTGTGTGTGCGTGTGTGCATGCGTGTGTGTGTGTGTGATGTAAAAATCAACCTTAGTGGGGAAACTGACTCACACTTCAACAAATCATGGACGTCTTCATTCTGATAGCTGAGCTTTTCCTGTGCTGTTCACTTTTGTCTTTCAGAAGCTCATTTTTGAATGTAAATGTGCGAAACCAGCCAAGCAGGACGTTTGTTTTCCTTTTTTTTTAATTGATATTTAGATTTATTTCAACATGTAATATGTAGTGTTTTGTTCAGATGACCTGGCATGTAGTGAGCCTCAAGGTCGTCTCATTTCAGTTCGGCCTCAGCGTCTACACAGGCTACGAATGACTCGTCCTCCGTGACCGCGTCCTTTGAAGGCTGCAGCCCCTGATTTGAGACGCAGCTACTCTGTCTCTCGTGTTGCTTTACTTCCTTCCTTTGTTTCTTTTCCTGCCTTTGTAAGCCCCGCCCTCAATGTTTTCACCTGTGTTTGATTACCCTTAGTGTATTTAATCTTTGTCTTCCTGTTTCTTTGCCAGTTCGTCTTTTGTCAACCCCTTTGTCTATCGTCATGAAACCTTTGGTGAAACTTCCATTAATCTTTCGTTAAACTTTTGTTAAACCCTCCGCATGTGACCCGTGTTCCTCCTGTGGAGTGTAGATGCTCCTTGTGGCTGCTTGTGTTTTCTCCTGTTTTAGTTGGATATTAAACTGGACCTTTGTTGGACTCCCTGGATATTTCTTTTCAGTCAGCCTTTTTATTTTGCCTTTGGTGTTGATTAAATCTCCTAAAGTCTGCATTTGGGTCCTTTCCTTTTCTGTTGAATATCAAACATGACACTTTGTTAGGTTCGGGCAAAATAAAACGTCTACATTGCCTCATGGTTTCTTAAAAATAAAATAGATGTCCATGTTGACGATGTCATGCATTATATATTTTTTAAGAGTTCACTTCCTGTTTGTGTTTTCATAATCTGTCCTGTCGTCTGTTTTACTTGTTTTTCAAGTATCAAAGAACAAAACACAGAAATTACAACACTAGCATAAACACCAGTCTCTGCATGGAAAACGTATTTACCTCATAGCACCTAGTGTATGTGAAATAGACTATAGGGATCAGAGAGTATCACTATAATTAATACCGTCCTGCCTAAAAATAAACAGTGACTGCTTCATTTGAATACAGAGCTCATTTAAAATCCTCCTCCACTCGCCCACTCCGGCTGCTGACACTGCTTTAAGTACCTCCGTCAGGTGTCGGCCCGTACTTCTTCATTCACACAATGAAAACCATAAAACACGTATAAGATCATTTCATGTCACTGCTAACTGATTAGTGTGCGTCGTGATCCTGCCCTCTGTCTCTAATGTAAAACAAATAGTGACGACAGATGCTATTTTAAATACCAGTCCGGTATCGTTTCTCCTGTCTACACACACACACACACGCTCTAAACTATCACAGCAGCCTCATGTGTGTTGCCTACAGGCCACCGTCCCCAGCTGTTCGGCCTGTGGTGTTATTTGTTTACTTCCTGCTTCCAGATGAGTGCGCGGCACTGTGGGAAACCCGCTCGCAGACCGCTGGGGTGTCAGCGGCGTGTTGCTGCTTTTCATTAGATCAAATACACTGATGATGATATCCCCAGAGTGCTGACCTGTGAGACACCAGCACGGTTGCATTTAACCATCGCGTGACAAAGTGGCTCCTCAGCTGTGCTTTAAAACGTGTCAGCTGGTCGCAGAAACAGGAACAAACTGAAACACAGCTGTGCCCGTGAGCCTCCAGTAAACATGGCTCTGCCCAAATACATGTTCATAATTTGAGAGGGAAGAAAGCTGCATAAAAAAGTCGAATTATTGGGTACTGGTTGTATCCATCCATGAGAGAGAAAATGACTCTAATTCCCTTTATTTGTTCAAGTTTGGTCAATAAAGCTGAATTCGAAAGAACTCAAAATTCACCCATGACAGAAGAAAGTGAAAATTCAAATATGGTTGTGACTGCAAAGATGGATCCTTGAAATATTTTCAACCCAGCAGCACAAAAGATCTACTGTCTGCAAAGTTTCAAGGTGAGAACCCTACATGAGGGTTTAACCAGTTCAGTATGTAAATAAATGTGAAACATGGTAACAACATCACCTTCCTTTACTGAGTTATAACGTTTAAGTATGGTGAAAAAACTGACCGTTTTTACTTCTTGAGTTGTAGCCAAAAAACATGTGTCGTGAGGCGACAGTGACCTTTGCCCTTGGCCACATTTTGTAATCAGCTCACCCCTGAGTTTAAGTGAACTATTGTGCTGATATGAAGATGTTCCCTCCAGATGATTCTTAGATGCAGTCACAAGAATGGGACAGACAGACAATAAGAAAATGTGAGTTATTGTCTACTGCCTTAAATAGCTATATATTATAGGTGGAAAGATCGGCCTGTAGGAACCCAGCTTTAACAAAAACAAATGTACTCTGGATGGGCCTCTTGGTTGTTTGTCTCTAAAGAAATATTACACATTTTTGGGAAAAGGCATATTTGCTTTCTGACTGTGATTTTAAGATTGATTGACAGCTCTGGAAAAATTAAGAGACCACTTTAAAAATCTGTTTTTCTCTGGTTCTTCTATTTATAGGATTGTGTTTGTGTAAAATGAACTTTAGTTTTATTCTGAACAACATTTCTCCTACTTCCAGATCAAATATTCTCATTGAGGTCTTTTGTTTGCAGAATATCACGACTAAGAAAACCAAAAGATGCTCTCTTAATGTTTTCCGGAGCTGTAACGACCTGAGGTCTGAGTAGAGCTGGAGTCCTGGGCTTTGGCTTCAGACTGAAAGCTGGGGGACACTGGCCAGAGTGTGTGATGTTAACTAACCTGATCTGACACGACACACCTTTTAGTCAGTGCCTACAAAACCATCACACATCTTTATTCTTATGAATGAGTTAAATCTGATCATTCCTGCTTCGATAGATTTAATTAATCTATATTTTCTGCCTAGAACAGATCTTGACTATAAAAAAACATCTGATTAGTTATCATGTCTGATTGTATTACGTTGACACCACGTGTCATTTAAACCGCCCAATTCTCAAAACAGAAGAAATTAAAAATAAATGGTGGTCATGTTTGAAAGAAAACTGTCCATATTTGACTTTATTAAATCACAAATTCTACTACATGTTTCTTGGCAGCCATTATCTCTGCCATCACGTTACGCTGCACAAACAAACCCCTCTCATGTTCTCTCTCTGGTTCAGACGAATGTCAATTTGAGACTTTGCACCTCAGTTTGGTATTGTAGTAATTTTAGAAGCTATTTAATGACTTATTTTGATCATTTTGGGCAAAGGAGGGGCACATGCTCCTCCTTCAATCCGGTCAGTGGCATCTGATCTACTGTACATGACAGAAGGACAGACGCAGGGACAGATGGACCCACGCTGATCCATTTAGTCCCTCCCATGATTTCACTGAGGGGGCCACCATGAGGGACAAACTCTCAATGTGAGCGAGCAGGATGAGCAGAGGTCCTCCAACATGGCTGCAACCTCAGGCAGCAGTAATGGCAAAGTTGGAAACATAATTGTTGTTACTGAAGTAGAGGTACAGATAAGTAGTGTCCTGCAGTAACAGTGCAGCGTCCAG
This sequence comes from Semicossyphus pulcher, assembly GCF_022749685.1. NCBI lineage: Eukaryota > Metazoa > Chordata > Actinopteri > Labriformes > Labridae > Semicossyphus > Semicossyphus pulcher. The sequence continues at coordinate 4,493,289 of NW_027211770.1, read as the reverse complement.
GCTGTGAAATGTCCTCAGTATAAAGTAAGACGTGTCCATATGAAGGGCATTTCTGTTTCTGTGCTAAGCTAACTGAAGCTAACCTCATATCAAACTGAAATCATGTGAAAATAATGAACATTAACTTTGCTCCAGTGTGTAAATCAGTTGGATGGGGAATGTGTTGCTGCTGGTCGTCGGCCATGTTGGCTGCTTCACTTTCATCCATGTGGCTCCAAGTTGAAGGATAGTTAGACTGTGTGTGTGTGCGGCTACGGAAGATCATCCTCATCATCCTTTAGCAAATTATTTTAGAAACTGTAATATTTGGACTGTTGGCATGTAAAGGGTGTTCTTTGTATTTGTTCCTTTTTGTGTATATGTGGGAAATGCTATCATGCTAGCAACATAGCCGCAGCTAGCTTAGCCTAGCCCTTTGCCAGCAGCGTCCAGTGAGACCTGTGCTTACACTGGGTTTGTTTGTTTGATTTAATAAACATTGTCTTTTAACTCACTTCACTACATGGACTCCATATTTAAATACTTTTAAACTACTACTTTTTATTGTCTTTGTGTGTTTATGTTGTAAATATCTATGACGTCTAAAGAATGATTGTTTATGTGTTTAATGTGGTTATTTGTATGATTGTTTGCACTTTATAACTAACCTTCTCTTCCAACAATATTTCATGTTTTGAACAGTGTGTTATTGAAGCTTTCTGCTCAGCTGCTTTGTTTAAATGCCCAACAGCCTGTAGAAAGGACGTCTGTGATTGTAGACTGAAACCAGCCTGTTTGCTTTTAATTAAATCAGCATATTTTGTTCCAAATTAGCTTCATTTTGATTTCCCCTTGGTCACCTAACATTAATTAGCATGTTATTAAATTAATTTCTTTATTTCTTGCTTTATAATAGGACCTGTACTTTCTGTCGGTGTTAAAATAAAACAAAAATAAGTAGATGACATGACATGAAAACATCAGGTATATGAGCGTGATCTATACAACCTTTAAAACCACGTCCTATATCAGATTAGGTCCTCTGCATCATGTCACAGTGTCTTCATGGACGTAGAACGATGAGCTGAATGTTATATATGCAGGAATATAAGTGCGCAAGAGAGCAAAGTGTGTGTGTGTGTGTGTGTGTTTGTGTGTTGACTTGAGTCCAATCTCATACGAGCGCTTGATGTTGCGTGAGCTGTCTTCAGAGAGAGAAACAGCTTCCGCTGCTGGAGCAGCAATCTGTGTTTTACGGTTAGTTAGTTAACATCGATAAAAGCAGCCCGACACATCTGAGTGCTGCACTCGCTCATCATAAACACATGTCAGAGCACCTCTCCGGCTCTCCCGCTCACTCTGAAGACGTCTCTCCTTCCATTCTGCATGGATGAATCCTCCTTCATACCTTTCCAAAATCTACAGCCACAGCCCACTGGGAGTCTGGGGGAGATTTCTGGAGTGGTAGAAAAGAGGGGTGTCAGCACTGATCAGTATTGACGGCGTTTAATGCGCGGCGACTGCTCTAGGATCCATATTTAACTCTGCATGAATATTTCATCTCCTCTAAGCGTTTATTAGGGGCCGTCTGGGAGTCTCCTGAGCGTAAAACAGATCGGCCCGCCTGTGATAAATATCCTTGTGAGGGAACAGCCCCTCAAGCATTCCCTCCTTACTCCCCTTTGAGTGCATCACAGACGACAAGGAAGAACAGGTCCTTTTACTGGGCTGCTCAATCATCATCGGCCGCAAAGACATTTAAGTGATTCCCCCAGACGGCCGGTCCGCAGCGCTGCATGATGGGAAAAATGAGTCACTCAGCTGCAGACTTCCCCAGGTCAAGGTTAATGTGACCCTCGCCACATCAACGGGCTTATTTATGTTCAATTAAACGCGCTGAACACGTTGGAGAAAGATTAAAGCAGGCTCGCGGTCAAAGGTTGCAACAGTTTTCAGGAATGTGGAGGCAGAACATGCATGCTGCTGCTCCGGCTGTAAATAAACCTCTGCGTGTGAATGTGGGCCAGTCGCAACAGCAGAGACTGTCTGTGTTATTAGATACACCATAGTTCTCTCAGCACTAAATCATCTGTGCCGAAAAGAGTCTGTTCCCCGAGCCAGCACTCTATTTTTCTGCAATTAACTGCACCCTTCACATATCTACTCTCCCCACATTGTAGCCTATAGTGGGTATAAAAAGTTCTTCATCTGCAGCAAAATGAGTTCAAGTAATTAATTTGAAAATGGGAGCGAATACATTTAGTTACTATATGTAGTCCTAAGACAAATGAAATGCATATAAAGGCGGAGTGGCATGAAAAATGGCTCCCTCAGTCTGCAGTCTCAGCGGGCCTCCTCCTCTGCCTCGCGCCTTCTTTTCTCACACATTTAATTAAAGCTAAACCTACAACTTAACGCATCTGGAGCAGCTTCATCATGAACTGTTCATACTGTGTTCAAACAAATATTCTTTACAAGAAAAACTCTCTGATGCACAATCGGAAGGTCTTTTTGGTCTTTGAACACCAATAAATGAATAAATACAACACTGCATTTATAATATTAATAAACATAATACAAATAATGGGGGTATAATAGTTAAATTATTATTTAACATTTTAAAACATTAATTCGATATATTATTTTTCATGGTATTATCTTTTTATTGCCAAATTAAATGAAGCCATTCATTAAAAACAGTTTAGGTCTCTATAGCTCATTTCTCTCTTCATGACAACTGTACAGGGAGAATCTTTATACAACTCACCTGTTTACATTATATTAAGGCTTAAAGTGATGCAGCATTAGGGGCGTGGCCTCTTTGAGTGACAGGTGGGAGCTGCTAGCTGTCTGCTAGGTGTCCCCTCAGCTAATTCAGTCACTGAACGAAACCTCTGGGCCGTGTTTGTGCTGTTGGAGCCGTGTTAGACTAACAGACCGTCCAACACGTCTGACACACTGTTTTTACACTCATTATTGTATTTATATATATGTATGTTAGCACTGATTAGCAGCTATCTGTGTCTGTGCTCACCATACCTTCTTGTTAGCTCGTTCCATGTTTGTCATACATTTATCTATAAATAGGACTAAATGAGAAGAAGACTAGGTTATTTTAATAATAATTTAGTATATTATAGTTCACTATAGTCACTTATCATCCCCACAACATTGAATCTGAGCATGCTGTATAAAAGCCCTACTTTAGTGTTACCATCAGTCACATTTTCTTTGTGTGTTTGAAGCTGAGAGATTCATGATTCCACTTCAGCAGGGCATCTGGCATGCTGTGTGTTCACTTCACACCCTGTCAGCACACCATCCAGATGTTGTTTTCATAAATAAACTGTCACCATCCACACCGTAAACGCAGCTAAAAGGCAAACTGCAGACACATAGAAGGACAATATTTTCCATTGGAGCCTCTTCTCTGGGGGAATCAGCTCGTTTCAGACGGCAGGATTTAAAGGGCTTCATGAGCCTGAGTGTCCTGAATTCTCCTCAACCCACAGAAAAATATGTAATCCTCAGTTCAAATAAAAGACTTAAGGTAGAGACGAGAGGAGATACATTTTTCTCAGCTGTTAACAGGAGGTGCTGAAGGTTCTTTGTGACACTGCAGCTGCTTCACGAAACCAATAATGACGATAACAGACGACGTTTACCTGCAGTGTTTCACACAGTCACATCAGATAGTCACATAATCACATAGAATTGCATCAGTGTTTTATTTAGTTAAAATTTTATTTTATCAGATAATTTGTTCACATTCAAAATGTAGTCATAGAAAAGCAGTGATATGATACTAAATATAATGAATAACTGCAAGCTTCAGATCTTTAGAAAATTCATCAAACATCTCATGAACCTTCGGAGCATTTATTATAATTATTATACTTATTGCCTAAATATGTATGTAGCAGTGAGATGTTTGCAGCCAATGTGCAGTGTTGGGTAGTAATAGAGCAACAAATAGTGGCGTTAGTTTAACTACATTTCTCCATAGTTTTCGCCGCAGTTTCAGTAGCGTTGCTCTTTTATTTATTAAGTAGTTTGGTTACATTCTCCTACAGCGCAGAGAAATCTCTGCTGCGGTCTGAAATATAACCGTTGACTTCATCGCATACAGGACGTGTATGTGAAGCGGACAGAGCTACGTCCGTGTGACGACCACGTCACTGTAGCTTCAGCAGATACCTGCGACCTCTCTGCTGATTTCACAGAGGAGCACTCACTCAGATGATTTCCTGTGAATAAGCTAACACAACCAACCCCTACTAAGTTAACCATCATCATTGTCGTCTGCACCAGTTACCAACTTATTAAATGCTAACTGCAAAGCATGTAGAGGAGAAGAGGTGCAGAAAAACTGAGGCAACAGCAGAAAAGCTGACACGTTTGGATTAGGGGAGAGTGGGGCAAAGTGAGCCACCTCCTGTTTCTACTACTGTGCACACTTGTTGTCCTTTAAGCTACTTTCAGGAAGCTCCCATCATTTCTCTCTGCCAGTAATGGAGCGAAACACAGAGAGAGGCTCAGTGTTATTTAGGCCGACACATATTTCTTTTGGCTAGCAAAGAAACAAAAAAGTTTTTAAAAACTAATGTTTTAAACCATTTAAATCATTTAGACAAAGGTTCACCTGAATTGGAAACATGGCTATGGGGTAAAGTGAGCTGAATACTTTGGGGTAAATTGAGGCATTTGTTCAACTGACTTATCGTAAGGCAACAAAGTTAAGTATTTTAAAACAAAGGCATCATAATAATAGCATAGTTAAAGAAAACTTTAAAGTAGCTCCTGTTGCCATGTTGCTGTAGCTTATCTTGCCATAATCTCTGAGTAGCTTCAGTTTAGTGATGCTAAATGTGATGTAGAGTAACTTTGTTAGCATTTAAAGCCACTAGAAGACAATGGCCACGTCTACACGTACACAGGTATTATTGAAAACTGAGATTTTTCCTCCTTCGTTTCCCAAAAACCCCGTCCACACAAGCACGGTTATAAAAAATCCCCATCCAAAACGAAAACGCAAAAACACAACAGAAACGCTGTCAAGAGAACGCCACACCAACAGGTAGTGATATAACCCGGTCATTCAACGAAAAAGAAGAAGAATCACGGCCAATCAAATGTCTGAAAAAATCTGGCCAACTCCTTTGTTCCTCAGTATAGTAGGCGAGTAACTGTACATATATGTGTAAACGTAAAAAGTCCTGTTAAGCATTACTGTTTATGTCACGTCGGCCATTTTGCAAGGAACGTCGCCTCATTAGTGACACGTTACCATGGAGATAACAGCCAAAAACGCTGTTTACCCGTCTACACATCTCCACGGAAACAGCGTTTCTGAAAGACTTCACCCTGGCCGAGGTTTTACAGAAGATCTTTTTTCAGTGACCTAAAACGGCGTTTGTGTGGACGAAAGAGCAAAACGCAGAGAAAAAGCTACAGTTTGACAGTTTATTTGTACTTTACAATATTAATTTGGATGCTCCATGTGCTCATCCTCCACATGCTCTCTCGATGTGTCTGTTGGAGCTTCTTCACCTGACTTAATTATTCATGTCTGAACCAGAATCCAGTCAGTGTCGACTCCATTCTTCGTCCCTAATAGGAAACATTTTGAGCTCTGAACTGATTAATGCTCTTTTGTTTCACGCTTGTACATTTGTCATTGATTTTGCTGGTGGCCTAATACATTAGAAACAGCAGAAAAATGGGCTGATTTAACATTTCCATCCAGTTTTGCACACACTCAGAATAACACAAACATAAGAAAATAATGCAGCAGGGAGACAGGGCAGCTTCTATTAGCATTCCAGCGCAGCAAAAGTGGGATTAGCGTGGTGAATTGTGAAGAGTCAGTGAGCCCTTCTCTAAACAGGCTGTTGAGTGGAAGTCGAGCGTATGATGGGACTGGGACTGCTGGTGTGGGGACACACACACACACACACACACACACACACACACACACACACGCAAATTGAAACAGATTACTGTAGGGGTCCTGGGACTCACTGTGAAGTACACTGAGAGGACTCTCACTGGTGGAATATATATAGTCTCTTTAGCAGGAACAGGCACTCTCACATGGCTTTATGTGCTGTATTCAGAGTGTTCATTCTTCAGTATGGACCTTTTTAATGCAGAAACTGAATTTTAAAAGAGGTCAAAAGTGGATGCAAGTAATGAGACATGAGGAAGGTGAGATCTGCTGGTTTGGATCTTTGTTAGCTTAAAAGATAATCTTACCTTGTCTGGCTCCCACATTTTTTTTATTACATTAGATAAATACATTTCAGCATTTATATGGAATGAGTCAACCCCTCGAATGAAGAAGACGTATTTGGAAAGACCTAAAACTGAAGGTGGGCTGGGTCTACCTTATTTTCTGTTATTAGCAAATATTTCCAAGCTGACATATTAGGTGACAGCTTTTACTGATAAAGAGGGCCCAGTTTGGGTAACAATGGAACTCACCTCACATGCATCAATTTCCCCAATTTCTCTATTATCTGCTCCATTATCGGCATGTACCAAAACCAAGATTTTTTCTAATCCTGTTGTGTTCAATTCCATTAAAATCTGGACACAATTTTGCAAACATTTCAATTTGAACCACATGAAATGCTTCTCTCCCTTGGCTCTTACTCATATTTTTATACCTTCACAAAACGATCTAAAGTTCGCGGGTTGGCACCGACACAGATTCGTTTTCTTTTCAAGACCTATTTGACGAAAAGTCATTTATGTCTTTTGAAGTTTTATGCAAAGAGCATGATATCCCAAACTCACATTTTTTCAGATACCTACAGGCTCGCAGCTTTGCTTCCAAGCACTTCCCTACCTACCCAAAACCTCCAAATAAAGATTCTACATATGAACTTTTAAATGTAAATCCATTTGACAGGGGCTTAATTTCCAGGACATATTATATCATCCAAAATATTGACCCACCAGCCAGGACTGAAATGCGGGAGGCCTGGGAACGGGATCTAGAAATGGTTATTCCTGAGGATGTCTGGGTGAATTGCATCTCTACTATATATACGTCTTCTATTTGTATGAGACATGGGTTAATTCACTTCAAGGTGTTTCACAGAATTCATTACTCAAATGACAGACTAGGTAAAATATATCCCTCTGTTAACCCTTACTGTCCTAGATGTGGTAACCCAGTCTCATTAGGCCACATGTTTTGGTCTTGTCCCTCCATGGTCAATTTCTGGTCTTCTGTATTTGACTGCCTTTCTGTTTTATGTTATTTATCCCTTGAGCCCAACCCTCTCACCTCCGTATTTGGAATATTCCCTTTGAAAATTCATGCCACAAATGCACAAAAGAAAGCAATTGCATTTAGCAGCCTTATAGCACGCAGACTTATTCTAATGAATTGGAAATGTAATAGACCCCCTCCCTCCAGGAGATGGATACAGGAGCTGTTGACTTTGCTCCAACTTGAGAAAATTAGACATACATTGAGTGGGTCCCCTGACAAGTTTACTAAAGTGTGGTCTCCATTTATTCAATATGTAAAAGAACTGAGTCTTTGATGTATCCTGACAGCTGATCGGTGTTTACCTATTTGGGTTATTGCTGCTGTTAATATAGTTATGCATTGGATCCTTGGACCTTTTTTTATTTTAATATATATTATTATTTGAACTTGTGTATTACATGTATTAATTATTATTATTTTACTATTATTATTATTTTATTTTTTTATTTTTTTATTTTTTCTTAGCCTAAGTTATTGGTTTCCCTTTAGAGTGCACTCTTGGTTTCAGGGGAGGTAGGGAGGGACAATGGGCGGGTATAATGTGGGGTATTGTCTGTACGAGTTCAGTATGTTTGTACATGTTTGCCTGTGTGTATATGTTATGTAAATGCAAAATTCCATTAATAAAGTTATATATAAAAAAAAAGATAATCTTACCTGCCAGTATCATCAAATATGGATAAATATAAATGTTAATATCATAATATTTCCTGTTTGGTCATTCAGTGGGATCATTTCTAAAAAAAAAAAGAAAAAAAAAAGATAAGCAGAAGAGACACAGACAGACCGACAGCAAGCGGTATGTTTATATACCTTCCTTTACCTCCTTTGTAGACACCGGACGCTAAAATAATCCTTCACGCACTGAAATCTTTTAGCAGCAACACGTTTTGTTTGTCTGTTCGAGCGTCCTTCCATGGTTTCATATTGTAGCCCTGATTCCTCTCCCTTCCAGCTGGCGTGGTGTTCAGAGTATGACGCGTTGTGCTCTCTCTCTGTGGCCTCCACATGCTAGCAGGTAACATCTCAGAATCTCTCAGTGTATGTGTTTTCATTTGCTCTGGTATTATTGCAAAAAACAGGTGTAACAGAAGCAGTTGAACTCGTTTCTTGTTTGTCCTTTTGCTCATCCTATTTGGAATATTTCTCTGGGCTGAACTGGGGTTATATACTCTCCTGGTTGTTTTGAGGGGTTGACTTGATTAGTGGACAGCACTCCACTCAAGCTTCATGTCTTATCAATGAATTCATCTACACAGGAAATCCTGCTTTTCTCTAATTTGGTCATGACTTTATAGAAGAGGAGGCTGCATACACACACGGTGTCTCAATTCAGGATATCATTCAATTCGATTTGTCCTTTGAAGGAGTCATTGTTTGCCTGTGTAGACGCAAAGGCCGAACTGAAATGAGACGGTCTGGTCTACAAAGGATTTCCTGTTTGCATCACCAGCGAGTCTTGGTGACGCCAGCAGGTTTGGTGACGCCCTTACCCTTGCGTCACCAAACGCTGCTATTGTTGGCTAGCAACAGGTAGCTAGTGATTATGATCACTAGCTAACATAACTAACATCTTGTAAATAAACCTATTGTTTTAAAGTTTTTTTAACGTGTATCTCTAGCTATTCGATTAAGTTGAAACCAAAAATGTTTGAAAAAAATGTAAACTGTATTCCTCTGCAGCGTCCGCCATCTCCTTTGAATTGGAGTGTAATTAATTTGGGGTTATGTTGGGCCCATAGACTGTATAATTAATGGACGTAGTCTCAATGGCGTCACCCATTGGTTTCTGAAGAAGCGTTTTGAAGCCCGAATTGCGCCGTCGCTGATGGTCGCCATATTGGAAATGCCAGAGCCGCCTAATCCAGAGGCAGGCAAAGAGGCGGAGCGCGACCGAGCTACAGCCTATGGCTAAACTCTATGGGCGGGCCGCATGAATCAGCCAGCTACGGCTATGAAGCTAGGCTATATGCTCCTCAGCGTAGCTAGCGGTTATTAGCCATAGACCGTATAAATAATGAATGAGCTAGTTTAACTTTGCCAGGAGGAGATTCTGTCGGTGACTGACTGCAGGTGTTGAGTTATCAGACTAAAGAAGTAGCGGAGAGAGAGCGGCGAGCTGACACTTAACGGGAAACATAAAATAACCCATCTTCTCATCACTGCAGTCCGCTGTAATCTCTCTGGGGAAAAGCCAACAACTCCTGACTCCTGTTTACTGGCCGACGATTAAATAAATGTTTGATAAACACTGAACAGGCTAACAAGCAGCTAAAGTGAGCACCGTATACCTGCTACTTGGTGCTAAAAATCTATCAATAGAATAATACTTGCATTTAACTCACAGAAAAGCTGGAGCTCAGATTTCTTCTTATTAATATTTGTCCACACTCTGAATGAAAAAATCCCCAAAAGGCGAATGTGTTACAAATAAATTCAACACCCGTAAAGTTATCTTGAAGAGTAATCTTAGCTATTTATAACAAAACCCTTTTTTGTACCAGGCTGTAAACATGTTTATTTCTGCTGTAAAAATTGGCATTTTCCCATCTAGACTAATGTTATTTCATTTGTCGGCTGCATCTGAAGGAGCCTTCGGAATGGGACAGCCTTCGACGGGCTGCTGTGACACAATCGTCCTTGAAATACGACCTTCGAAGGATGCAGCCCCTGAATTTGGACACAGCTAACATGTTTATGTACACTGTCCAGGTATATTTTAGTCGTGGAATATTTCTCTTGTAAAAGGTGACTACTAGTACCTCCTATTCATGTGAAATAATCACTATATTTCAGTTACACCTTAGACAAGAGGAGCTTTGTTAGCAAGGGACAATCACAAAGGTTTCTCTGACTGACCTAAAGCTAAGGCAGCTCCTTATTTTTAATAGTAATTACAATACTTTCTACTACAACAGCACTTCTACTCATGCTTCTACGGCTTGAACCACTATACCTGTTAACGTTACAACTTTAACAAAGATTAATAAAGATCAGAAATACCACCCCTCTAAATACCAACTCTCTTTGTCAGACGTTTTCATTCCTCTCCTAAATGACCACTTCAGAGTTGAACCATGCAGTCATTCATATAACTATAGTGAACACGCTGTCAGGCTGAGCTGCCTGCAGGAACCACATACAGAAATGGATTCAGGACGCTGTAAGTTTTCATTAAGCTGATGGAAGCATGTGGCAGAAACGTGTTTTTCATGTGCATTTATTTTTCAGTTCTTCACAAACAGTTTCAAAGGCTGACAAACAGAGAGGAGCTGAGTCACAGTGAATGAAGATGTTTTTACCCAGAGTAACACAGCATCTCTTTCTCCGTCACCTCAGGCACGGCCTCAGGATGCTGCTGCCATGGAAACCAGGCTTTTAACAGAAAGGGGAGGACTACTGTTCAAGAATATATAACTCAAGGTGTCTCACCATATCTATTGTTATTATTTACTTTATTCTTTATTCTCACTTTATGTGGCAATTAACAATGAACTTTGAGGGCTCTGAGGGCTCTGATAGAAATATGGGCTGAGCAAACAATTTCACAAATACTGTAGAAACACAAAATTATAAAAAATCAAAGGTAATATCACAATTGCAATACGCTGCAATATGTCTCCTTTCAGCTTGCTCTAACTTCAGGTGTGAAAGCGCCCGAAGACTCCAAATTATGTAAGATTTTAGTATTTTAGTCAGTGAACACATTTGATTCAGTTTGCTGTTAAACGATATTTTCTGTTACTTTCTGAATAATTACTAAGAGTTAATTAACTTATACAAGCAGATTCTCGTCTTCTGACGTCCGTCGTGTCCGTCTGAAAACAGAAGGTGAACATGCCTTTAAATATGGAACACTCTAGCAGTGCAAACACACTCTGCAGTTTCTACTGACCCTTAAGCAACTACACATTTGTAGTTTTTCTTTACTATTATTTGATATTATGTGAAGCACGTTGTGACTTTGCTCTGAGAAAGGTGCTAAATACACTTTTCTTATTTACTTACTTAAAAAAGTGCAGTTCCAAACGCCGATATAATGATTTTTTCTTTTTTCTAGTAATTTCTTTGGCTTAATCTAAAGATACAAAAATCAGCCTCACGTATGTGTATATTTTTAATGTTGCAATGTGAAATCCCTAAACTAACCATGAATCTCCACGGACAGGGATGTGATCTCCTCAAAAACTCCTTCGATACCCAGCCCTGCCCTTCAGCCAGCACATTACTGCCCGTAGATTTGTAATGGGTGTAGTGTTGCAAATAATGAATATTTTATCATGAAGTATTCTGCAGATTATTGTCTCAGCAGAGTGACTTACTGTTTAATATGTTCTGAAATAGAGACACAGAAAAGCAGCTTCTCATTGAAGAAGCTTAAACCTGAGAATATCTGGCTGTATTAAAGGGAACAGAACTTCAGCTATAAATGGACTTCTTGCAGCCCTCCTGTACTTGGTGCATGATAAGGTATCCACTTTGTCCGTATCAGAGGTAGATTGATCTTTAAACCAACAGTGACGACTTTTTCTGCAGCAAAGTGAACCATTGTATAATCTAAAAACCCCACAGCAGCAGTCATGGCCGCCATCACTAAAGACTGTTTTGTTTGCGATGGACTCCATACTGTGAGCATCAGAGGGGAACAGTTCTTTCTGAGCCCGTGTTTTATAGTACACGAGCCTGTTCTCCCTTATGGCCTAATCAAACTTTCTGCAGCGCTGGTAGCAGCAGCAGCGTTCCAGGTAGTTGTACGGGTGTTATGGCTGGCTGTGAGAGCTATAACACATGCTGCTGCCATCTCAGTTTTGCCATTATAAAGTTGAGCCGTTAGAGGAGTCCCATTATGGTTATTGATTTGCTTGTTTGCTCCCCGCTTGGTGGAGAAACAGCACAAAGAGAGAGGTTGTTTCCTACATCTTTTATGTCCCATTCCAGAAACACAGGCGCGCTTCAGAACAGCAGGTGGGGGGTCGGGGGGAGAACCCGGGAGAATTATATGATAATATAAATGTTCTGCTGCACTGACTTTGCTCAGTACGACGGGTAATGTGCCTCGCACACCGAGACAAGTAAAGAAAAGATTCTAATAAACTAGAATCCTGTCTGCACCTCCTCCGTGACTCCTATCAGACATGTTTCTGTTTGCCCTCACCGTGCTCCATCAGCGCTATCAGATCACCTGTGTTAATGGTGACAATGAGAAGCCGTTTGTGGGTCGAGTCAGGATCTCATTTCCCATCTCCAGTACAGAAGAATCAAGCCACTATTAACCCCATAGTGAACCAGCTGTGTCCACTTTACAACTTAATTAACGGAGGTGACGGGATCAGTGGCGATCAATTCCTCCCTACAAGACCTGCAGGGCAAACCAAGTTTTACTTAAAGTGGAAATGAGCTCACTCCACACAGGGCCATTTACAGGTGTCACAGAGAACAGCTTTGTTATACAATAGTCCTTAACAGGAAATCTGACTGTATGAGAGGCATGAATGCTGACGTAGAATGCTCCACCTCATGTGTTCTGAATGTTTTATTAATGTCACAGCAAACTCTCCATGCAACACTTGCAATTATCATATGACTGGACTCCACACAGCAGAGTGAAGTCGTCCTGAATGCTGAACACAGCGAACACACACTGCAGCACTGTGATCCGGGCCACTGTGGTCCCACAGTTTTCTGTTGGATGGAGCTCTGGGAGGCCTGGCAGCCTCTCTCCAGGCTGGCACACTCTGACCCCGGGCATATGGTACATGTACCCAGCCTGCTGGCTTATTTGTCGCTCAGTGACCTGGACTGCAATAATAGCAAGGTTTGAACAAGGGCTGCTTCCCTAAGTAGCAAGGAAGTCATGTTTCCGGCAGCCCCTCAAACTCTCCATGAATTATGGAACAAATGATAACAACGCTCAGCTGCAGAAGAAGTCTGCGAGAACACATTAGTTTATGTTAAACATATTTAATATTTCAGATTGAGAAAAGAACAAAATACTAAAACATGATGCTCTCTGTGTTTGTAACATCACCTGTAGCCTCACACAGCTGAGTTTATCTCCCCTCCTCCTCCTGAACTGTGTCTGGATGAACTCTCCTGCTGTTCCAGCAACCTGAGGCTGACCAGTGCCCAGTTTGATGAGCTGTTAGCTCGGATCAGTACGCAAGTCACAGATTTAGCTGTGATTTAATTGCAATAAACAGCTTGCAGGTATGCCTTAATAGCTTCTTGTTTCGTATCAAATCATTTAGCTTATTTTCGTTAGCATCCTGGTAACTTCTGGACTAGTTAGGAGCAGAGTGCTGACATGAAACAATTTTAAAGTAGAGAAAGTGTTTGCGGTCTTACCAGTGCTGTCGTCATAAACCACAGTGACTGTCTTCCACTTGAAGAAGTGGACCAGATCCAGGATGGCCCGGCTCAGGGAGGAGAAGTCCGGATAGAGGCTGACGTAGAATACGTCTCTGTTGTCTGATACCTGGTGCTTCCACTTGGTCTGGATGTGAGGCACCCCCAGGGCGTTGCAAATGGACTGGACCGCATTTGCCGAGGAGCTGTGGGAGGGACCAAAGATGGCCGCCACCCCCAGAGAGAGCTGGTCGCAGGCTGGAAAGGGGAAACATTTGATCAGTTAGATGAACTCTACTTTACTGCAGCATGTGTTCATGGTCCACTCTCTTCAGAGCTCAGAAACTTTAGCAGGAAGTGGCTGATGCAGCAATACTTAGGTTATTCTCTCTTTATTTAGAGCATAAGTCAGCTGATAGCAAATTTTTCTTATCTTCAAAGAGCTCCATGTGCAGAGACGAACCAGCAAGGAATCCTGAAAGCATCCTTGAGGACGGCTCAGTCATGTATGATTTTGTCTGATATATTGTGTCCTTCATTGTTATATGTTTCATTGAGTCTGTGTTGTTCGGTGCCTTCTCTATTTGTTGTTGGTTTTATGTATTTTAATGGCCCATCTAGGGACGGGCTTTGGACATTAGTGTGTGTCATCGGTTTACGTGCTTCATACATGACCCCACAAGGAAAAATCTAATAAATAAATAATGTGTCTCAATAAGCTTTGTGTGAGCACACACAGCAGAGGTCTTCACAGGTCTACCAGGATCTAATGAGCAGGTTCGCACCACATTTAATTATGATCAATGGAGACCGGCTCGGGTATGATTCTATTACACTGGGTCTTGTGTCTGTTTGTCATTGTTATAATACCAAAGTAGGTCAGATGAGACCTGTGATCCGTGCTGATCATCATGACCAAAGTGAAACTAAGGTAAACAAAACTTTGAGCAGCAGCATCAGGGAGCTGTAGCAGTCGAATGGGAGGACAGATGGAGATCCTCTTCAATGAGGTGATAAAGAAACAACTCTTAAATTGCTTCTTTTTTGAAAGGAGTTTGGTTGGACCATTTGTGATGAAACATCAGAAGAATCTTAACACTGACGGGCTTTTGCCTGACAGTGTCAGACGTATTTTTGCTGCTGCCAAATTCATGTGTATTCAAGTCTTTGCTTTGGATTTGTATGTAATCACTCCTTGTAAAAAAAAAAATACTCTTTTACCAATGAACAGACTTAAACAAAATAAGTGACCACTGAGTAACATAAAAAAAAAACAGAAATCTAAACTGTATTAGACATAATTATACAACACTAAGAGGAGTGTAAAAGCCATTTTGAGTCATGACAAACATTGTCCGAGTCAAACGTCTTTATTTCTTTTTTTCTGATCAATAAAACTCTCTTTTCTC
Organism: Semicossyphus pulcher; assembly: GCF_022749685.1. Lineage (NCBI taxonomy): Eukaryota > Metazoa > Chordata > Actinopteri > Labriformes > Labridae > Semicossyphus > Semicossyphus pulcher. The sequence continues at coordinate 4,478,274 of NW_027211770.1, read as the reverse complement.
TCAGACATGCACTGGGTTTGGGCTGTAATATCATCATCATAAACATCTTTTTCATACTCATCAGGTCCAAGTGACCCTTTGCTAAGCCCCTCCCTTGAACGGTGACTGTCCAATCCTGCGTTAGTAACAGTAATTAGGCACGGGAGGCCTGTCAAGCTGTCAGATGCTGTAACGGTGTGCATATGGAATCTGCAGGTCCGACAGCAGATTTCCTCAAAGTTTAGAGGGGTTGTCATGTTTTTAGCTTTTCCTTCGCCAAGAACTCGACAGGAGAGACGTCGACATGATTTATAAATTGTGGAAGACCGCACTCGCAGCTTAATCCATCGAATATCAACAACAACTCCTTCGTTAATGCTCCAAGTTAAGACGCTAACTAACTTGGCTAGGTTAGCATGTCAGCAAACCAAGACTGTTGAATATTAATTATAAGTTAATCCAGATCCAGTGTTTGGGTCAAGCTCATGATATGCGAGCGATATCCTGAAACAACATGAGAAAGTGGGATCATTTAGTTTAGCTAGCAGTGGGCTAAGACGTGTTAGATAATGAAAGTTATAGGGAGTCATAACTATACACTAGCTTAAAATTAAATCATATATTGACTCACCCTGCTGTGCTAGAACATTGAACATTTGGATCATTTTGGACCCATGAAGACCTCTTATACAAAGCCTGACACACTGTTTGTTATTCCTCTGTGCATTAGGGCTCTGTTGTTGTCCAAGACCTAATAACAACACATCAGTGAGGCACATGGTGATATCTTCCTTAATTACAATAAACAAAGACACTGTGCTGTCATGGTTACAGGTGGTAACTGTCATCAATATTTAACAAAAACACACAACCTTACATCTTTGCAGCAGCTCGACTGTGCTCTGTAATCATCCTATTTGATGTAGTGGAGTTGGCTAAATCCCTGAGACAGGATATAATGGCCCGTAATTGATAAGAGACTTGAAATGTCAGCCTGATGCACACACAAAACTGATAGATTATAGCACTTTATTGGCAGTCTCTGGTGGCCAAACAGGTCTTTGAATTACTGCCACTGAGTCATTACCTGGAACCAATCAATTCTCTCTGTTTACATCTGAAGTGCTCAGCCATTCCTTCCTCGCCTGATTATAATTGTCACAATCTGAGCCTCCGCAGCTCGCGAGCCTCAGACGGGGAGTACATTTACAATGCAAAGCAGTTACACACACTCACATATATATTTACACACACACACACACACACAGGCATGGCAGACCGGAGGCAGATCTTCCAATCACAAACACATAAATACCTTTCCTGGAGGCTTCGAAGCTGTCATAGATGTTTATCCTTTGGATGTCGTAGGTGAGCGTGGTGTTTGGCAGTAAGGTTCTGTTCCTGTTGATTGTGTTTAAAGCAAATTTAAAGGCTAGCTCCTCCGCGCCAGACGGGCCGCTTTCAACAGACTCGAAGATCCCCCCTGTGAAAGAGAGACAAACAGCTGGTTAGTGACTCATGAATGAAGGCATATTAGATTATTAGAAATAATCATGATTACACAGAACTATCAATAACACTTATCATTAAAGGTGCAAAAAGCAACATCTTTCATAATCTGTTCCACAGAGAAGAGAAGGAAAACTCTCTTATTGCTCTTAAATTTCTGTCAATAAAAAGGGAATCAGTGACAGCGCTTTGTTAAACTATAAAAAATGTTTCTACACAATGGAATGAAAAGTGAACCGTTTGGGTTTCTGCTTTTTCATTTATATCCAGGTAATATTGATCAATCACGTTTCAATGGGCTTCGGTTGTTTGCAGGAAAAAAGGGAGCAAAAAAGGCGAACACACTGGCAGAAACGCTCTTCAGAACCCACTCACTTTTAATTAATCGATAAATTTGATCAAGCAATTTGTAACCAGGCTGCAGATTGATGCAGTGGTGAGCACTGTCGCCGCAAGGTTCCTAGTTCAAATCCAGGTTTGGCGTGTAGTTTACACGTTCCCTCCAGGTACTCCGGCTTCCTCCCACAGTCCAAAGACATGCTCATTAGGTTAATTGCTAAATTGCCCGTAGGTGCGAATGTGAGCGTGAAAGGTTGTCTGTCACTGTGTGTCAGCCCTGTGATTGACAGGTGATCTGTCCAGGTGTAACCCCGCCTCTCGCCCAATGACAGCTGGGATAAGCTCCAGCCCCCCTGCGACCCTGAACAGGATAAGCAGTGTAGATAATAGACGGATTGAATTTGTATCCAACCTTTGTCCAAAAAAAAATAAATGTCAGTGGCCAAACTAAACTGGGGGCTTCCAAACCATTGTCCACAAACCAGTGGGCAACGTCATGGTGGCTAGATGTCCACTTCTTATAAACAGTCTCTGTTCCTGCAGCAAGCGAACACGTTCCGAACAAGCCTTTACACTGAGGGAGATGAACTAATATAAATCCTCCATCAGCGTCTGAGGAACACCAGCAAATGTCAAAGACTGAGTAGTCCTGGGGATATTCGAAAAGGCATTCATTTATAAAGACTCAAAAGTTCATGCTTTTATCTACTTTTTTTTTTTTTATCTACTCAAAAGTTCATGCTTTTACTATCTCCTCGTAAAATATTTTTGTTTTCCATTGTTTTCTACCGGCACTCGGTTGTAATGTTGTACTACACCAGGCGGTGGCTGTAGTGCATCTGAAAGGTTTGCTAACCACCATTAAATAGCAAAAGAAGAAGATAGCATTAGCACCAGGTGACGGTAGAACAGGTCTGCTGTGAGATTCAGAGCTGGAGAAAAATGCCGAGCAGTCAAAGAGTTCTGTGTGGAACTGCTTCAACAAAATAAACAAACTGAGGTGAAGTGCAAACTTTGAAAGGTAAAAGTAGCAGGTCATCAGTCTACAACAAGTGTGCACAGTCACAGGAGAGCGAAATAAAACCAACAGGGTTGTGAAAAAGTAAATCGGTCTCTCTCTCTCTCTCTGCTTCAAATAATGGTCAAACAGCAGCGAATATTGAATACCATTTTAGTGTAACGTTGATCCCTGCTGGGAATAGTGACTGTAAATAAGTCATTAAAGCTTTCACACAACCAAAAATTCACACAAATGTATGTCAATGCAATGACATGAGTTTGTACAGCAAATAGCAGCTCGCTCATTACAACTATAAATGAACACTACATCAATGATAATGAGGACATACTGTGCATCATAGGGAGGAGAAAACATTTGCTCATTACTTTCTATTTCTGGAACATCTCTGCACATAACAAGTCAAAGATGTTCTCCTGGGAAGAGGTACCACTCTCTCTTATTGATCCATTGATTGTCAGTTATGTGTGCTATCTTCCACTTCTCTGGGTGGTAAATCTTTCAAAGGAAAGCCACGGTGAGGTAGTGATGTTTACTGGTTTACACAGAGATGATCAATAATCCTCTCAGTATTAAAGTCTGATGAAACTGTTGCTTCATAGCCGAACAGCCATTGTGAGAGTCTACCTGCTCTGAACATCAGCAGGGACACTTTCCTCCATCCATTCATACACACGTGTTTGATGTGTTGGGACATCCAGGAGGACTGTGTGAAACTTTCATTAAAGCTCATTTAGAACATGTTGGGTAAGTGCTGCTGTAATGAAAGCCTCTGTGAGTTAGATAAGTTTAATATGACACGCTTTGCAAAGACATTTAATGACGACGCCACAGGCCTGGAAATAAATGAAGTGAAATGCGAGCAGAAAAAGCCTTCAACAGTTTAAAATGTTGTTATGTGTTCTGCTAAATGCAATCTGAAGCTAAACACTGATTATATATTTCACTGTTTAATTAGCTTATATGAGATTCTGGGCACATTTTGGATTAATGCGCCAAATATTCTGCTGTGTTTGATTTCATTTACAACAACGAAAATAAGTTTACTCTAATCTGCCACAGGGGTAATCATTAGACGACTCTACAGTGCACATCTGCTTGTATAACCCGGACCATAACACAGAACCATGTGCAGTGAAATCACTCCAGAAAACGTTGGACGTTAAGAGTTTTCATTGAATGTAGTTTCAGCAGTCGATATTGATGTGCTAAGGTTGATGACATGAAACTAACAAAATACACAAGATTTATGGAAAATAATCAATAAGTTACAAAACACAAGGATTCATTTAATGAGCATCTTCACAGCTCTCCTTTCAGTTTTAAGTGCAAAGGTTTTATCTTTGGTTTTTAAACATGTCAGCTCTCTTAGCAGCAGAATTTTGGGCTTATCAAAGGCGATAGATGAAGGCCTGAGTAAACGCTGTGTCAAGCGTATAACAGAAATGTATGCAAGACAAACATAAAGGCATGGACATCCTGTGTGAATCCTCAAAGGATAAAAAGGATTTAATTTGAGATATGCCTTTAAAACATTCTTTAGTTGGTCAAAACAAAGCTCTTCAATAACTAAAAAGTTTTTTCTTTTATTTTGAAAGGTTGAGAAGCTTTGTTTGCTGGTTCAGTTCCATTTTTTTTAAGTATGTTGTGGTCATAATAATTAATTCTTTGCTTGTCTTTGAAGCAATCACAAACCATAACCACAGTAAAACTCTTTGCAGCTATCGCATCACTCATAGTTTCATAATTATTTCACCGCGTGACAAAAGCTGACCTGAATACTTGAAATGCAGTCAACACTGAACATGCACATGAGTGACCCATGAGCCTCATGACCGGAAACCCAAGCAGCTGCAGGCAGGTTCAATAATAATATGAAAGCAGTAAAACGCGTTTCCCTCAGAGCTCTGTGGAAGTGTGGTTAAGAGTGCGGGTCTCCACATACAGCCCTCCAGTGAATTCTCCTGACAGCCGGCAGATGAATGGACACAGAGGAGGCCTGGGGAGTCTGGGGTGGGGGGGTCGAGTTCTGAGATCAATGTACTCTGATTGGCCGGCGAATCAATCAATCAGGCCCTTTGGGAGCGGTGGAGAGCAGCGCTGAGAGATTGGATTGTTTTGTTTGGGTTGGCCCTGTGGCCTGGCCCTGCTGGCTCAGTGTCAGTCACAGCCAGCTTTATTTACTCCAACTACAAGCTCTCCACTGTAGGACGCTGCTCCAGTCTAGACTTAATCCATACACACATCTGCACCAGTACTGCAGGTCCCTCCTGTCACGAGCGATTACTACTGTTTCTGATCAATGCTCCCTCACAGTCACTTCACCACTGGACTCTTTGCAGATGCTCTTTTCCATGTGCATTCATTTTGTCTGTTTGCTGGAGCCTAAAGCGTCTGGTAAAAAAAATAGAAGAAATAGGTATAATAAAGAGTCTCATTAAGTATCCACAAAAATGTAAGTGGAAATAAACATTCACAACTCAATTAATTCCAACTGGTTACTAAGGGGTGGTTTACAAAATGCTTTACTATCCAGATTTCAGTTAGCAGTTAGCATGCTACGTTAGCTGAGATGCCCCTAGATGATCTCCAGTGCTGGGTAACATTACTTTTAAAAGAACACGTTAGATTTCTTCTGCTTTACCAAAAAATTAAACCCTCTTTGTGACTCGTTCCACATGTGTGTTATGTCATCAGGACGGCGTGTAGCCTACTGTCTACACATGCGCACTGACACAGCTGTGTTTACCTTCTGACAAAAGGAAAAGAGAAATGCTGTGATTTATTTTCAGTAACAGAGTACTTTTTATGAGAAAGTAACTAAATAACAGATTGATTTCAAAACTAACACGTTACTCGTTACAACTAAAAAGTAATCTGAGTTCTCTAACAGGTTACTTTGTAATGCCTAACCCCCAACACTGTTGTTGTCAAAGCTATCAATGTAATGCTAAATGACGGCTTTGTAGTCGACAGTCAACATCTGCTGCCATTAATAATCACTCTCTGTTGAAGGCTGGGTGTAAACCGTGAAATAGCTGCTGATTGTTTCATAGCATTAATAAATATCAGAGTTTAACTACGACCAATTTAGAGAGGATTACAGAAACTTAAAAAACATTATTTCACATTTGAATTGTAACTAATGTCTAATACTTTTAGATGCTTACTATTATTAACAGTAAAGCCTAAATGACATAGCTAAAGGCTGTTGTGGATTTGGCTTTCCAGAGGCTTTAAAGCAAACAGCAGCAGCACTGTTGAGAAGTTTCCACTTTCATTAGTATTCATCTCATGGGAGAGCCCTATTTTGCATGCCATAATGAGTTTGAAGGAATTAATAAGCATCAGTTAAGCGGGATGTACTATAATTGGAAAGCTGAGCGTTTGGAATGGCTCCGTTCACACACGAGGAGCGCTGCCTTCCTGCTGAGAATCTCCACGGTTCCATTGAAAAGAACCTGGCCTGTAAGTGTGGAGATGAATCGCTGCAGAAAGGTGAAGCCGTGGTACAGAGGTGACTGTCTAAGTAGGAAAGTTTGAGTTTGAATACACACAGAGTCTAATGAGAAAGTTGCTGGCTTGTGTGCGTGAACACGGAGAGATATGGAAATGAAGCAGAGCAGGTGAGATGGGGAGAGACGGGGAGAAAATCCTCCAATGTTCTCGTCTGAATGAGAGTTAGTCTGGGGTTAGGATCTGGGATTAGTTTTAAAACCTGAATTCTTCTTCTCTTCAGCTCCAGAAATTCTTTTTCTCTCTCTTTCAATCATGAGGCTCGTTTGCAAATGATTGCTTTATCGTCACAGTCCCCAGAGCTCTCACTGGGACAAACTACAGGTTAGATGGATGGATGGATATTTGGTCAGTGGTATGACAGTCTAGCAGGCTTCGTCAGCCTGGCAGGTGGGCCCAGGTGGGCAGCGTCTTTGTTCTTGAATCTGCAGCTACATCACATTTTTGGAGGAGAAAACAGGAGCAAACGTTCACAAGAGCAGTGCATCAGGAGCTAACAAGTCCCCGAGCTGAGCTGGATGTGTGCAGTCGATACAGGACTCATGGTGCTCTGAGTTTGCTGGATAGAGTGGCTGGTGTCATTGTGTGTGCATGTGCCCCATCTCCTGCTCGGAGCCATTTTTCATGATAACATAGTACTGAAACGGCCTTATGTGCACTAAGAAAATGTTACTAAATGCTCACTATCTGTGGACTTAATTTCCACTGCTCACACAGGCTAAAGCATTGATGCATTTTCATTGTATCTTCAGGCATCTTGTCAACAAAGGCCAGCAGCGACATCAAGTCCTCTGACTTCTTTATTTTATCATGTTTCTTTTTAACATTTTACCTTAACCAAAATATTTTCGAACCTTAACCCTCTGCCTTAGTTGTCTAAAGCATGGATCGTGGAAGCGGTAGGGCCGGGCCACGAACAATAAGTCAACACATTTAAATCTAAATAACTGTGTGAATAACTGTTAGTTAGGCTATGAATGGAGCGTCCTCCGTGGACCGCCCTTGGCTGCAGCCCGTGGATTGAGACACGGCTTGAGAATCTCTTAAAACAGAATAAGAAGGTCCATATTTAACAGGAGATGCCGCAGTTCAATCAATGCATGTACGGGAAGGATGTCGACGTCTCTACGTATGTGTTTCTGTGACGAGCATATGAGGAGACACTGCTCCAGGCGCCAGGGCAGAGAGCCCAGGAAGTTAATCGACCCTTGATGACGATCTTTTTGACAGATTAAAAAAAGAAACAGGATAGAATTATTAGCAAAATATAATTGAGGGGCTGACTTGACTTTTTTTTGTCAAGCACACAAAAACAGCTCCGCCGCCCACTTTCAGGTCCCAACCCACCAGATGCGAACCACTGGTCTAAAGCTTACAACATGCAATTTTCCCAATGCAAACCCCAGTCCAATGGTGTCCAAGTCCTTCACCGCCTCTGCCTCCAAATGACAAAAAAGGAGGTAACCTACACTCATGAATCAGCCTGAGAAAGACACAAGGGGAGACATGACCAACAAGGGCATTAGACATGTTACAAACCTGAAGATAAACATAAATAACCTGTGAAAAATAATAATCAACAAACAAACAGGTTAGCTCCCAGATACTGATAAAAATGTCCTCCCTTCTTCCATTTCCTGTTGGCCTCCTTCACTTCCTGTGTGCTGCGTTTAAAAACAAAAGGTGTGTAACTCAAATTACACTCGAGTGTGCAAAACTAGAAAACAAGCTGTCATGAATATTAAAATGCGAGTAATACAAACACAAACAACAATGTTTTAGTTTAATTTTGGGAGCAGAAAAGAGAGTCACTGTTTGCTGCTGACTGTTCACGCTGTATGATATTAGCACGCCTGTCAAAACATATTATCAGAATCTAAACACAATTTCCATAAAAGCCGCTTTGAAGGTCACCTCTGTTGTGTGTCTGAGACAACCATGAGCTGCAACCGCCTCACTTTTATTTTCAGCCGGGAACCTTTTTTTGCATCTGTCGTCTTTCTACTATAATATTTAACAAAGACACAAAAATGGCCAAAAACTACATTAAAAATATGAATGATAACAAGAAAGCATCAATTATCTCTGCAGGGATGTTTTAGATCTGGAGTTTTGTAAATGTCAGTTGTGTATTTGCTCATTTATGACCCTGAATTCATCCAGAGTAACACCAATGTGTGCTTTGAAGACTCATCCACTTCATTTTGTTGAAATAATGAACCATTGATGAAGGCATTGATATGTGGATAACACAACTCTGTTTAGAGCCGATCACAGGCGGCCATGTTGCTGCTGCTCGTTCCAACTCCAATCTGACCAAATGTGTACTTTCTAACCCAAATCCAGCCCTCTGCTGAAGATTGAACTGGTGCTAAATCTGTGTTTTCCTGTGATCCTCTTAAGGCAACAGTCCTTTACAGGCACGCTGCCCGACCCAGAGCCAGAGAGCGGTGATCAGTCAGGAGAGAAATCCATCAGCACTTCATCAATCTAATCAGACGACGGTGGACACACGGCGACCACAGACTCTCAGCCTCCTTCTTTACTCATCACCAGGATCTGTTGAAGCGTAACGATCCCTACAGACAGAGTGCTCTCTGAAAATTAAACATATACGATCAAAACATTGCCTCCATGATTGATCAGAGGGAGTACTTAAGCAATAAGCCACTCGGGGCCGAGCGTCACAGTGAATTTTAAAATGCTAAGAGGTGTTGTTAGGCGGGACGCCAAGGGGAGGGAAACATTCTTAGCTGCTGAAAATCACTGAGTGACTTACAGCTGAGAGTAAACAGATGTGGAACATCTCATACAGTGATGCACAAAACTTTCAGAGATCTCTGCATTCTCAACTGAGGCGGTGCTAATCCGGAGGGGTACTTTGGAGTACTACAGGGGGTATATGACACTCAATAAAAGTGTTTATTATATAAATATTAATCATACACATACTGTCATCTGTTGCATCAAAGACAATCTAAGATTCTGTTTGTTCACTGCGAGTGTAAAGCCAGTTTCCATATTGAATCTAGAAAATAAATCACTGGTTGAAACAAAGCAGTGATACAGCTGAAAACATAGAGAAAGAAGTGAGCGGAACAAAGGACCTTCAAAACACCATCAGTATCAGGAAGAATACGTTTCAATGCTCGTTTTAAACCCTCTGCAGGAGGTGTGCTTTTGTTACCAAAGGTTGCGAGCAGCCAGCACACAGGATGAAGTGTTTTCAGGTAAATGATTGACAAGCGCTGAATTGTATCTCTTTCTTGATCCTACTAAAAATAATTGGTAATGAAGTGTTTAACATTCTTTAAAAAGCAACTCAGGAGGAAGACTGCAAAGTGACAGACACAGCTGGGAACAGGAAGTCTTCATGGTTTATGAGTGGATCACATTTATCTTTGACAGAAGAATCAAAAGTTTAGTCAGAAAAACAGAAAGATGTGGACGATTTTGAAGATTAACATGAATATGGTTGTTACGCGCTCCCCTTCTGCTTTTCTTCCTCTCGGGTGGCTTGATTGCTGTTGGCTCCGCCCCTTAGTGTTGGCCCTGCCCCTCCTATATAAGGGAGGCTGGAGCAGGAGCTCAGTATCTCCCTGATCCTGCAGGCCTGCACACCATGTTAGTTTAGGACTTAAGTTACTTTGGTTTTTCCTTTTCTCGTTTTCGTGGCTTCATTTCTAGTTTAGTTTATTTCTAACTTTTAGGGGGGACGTGCTGGGTCCTACGGCACCATTGTGTGGCTGGCCCAGACTTCCTCAATCCTTTTGTTCTTTTTGGCCAGACCTCCAGACTCCTGTAGTTTTGGTTATTATCATGGCATTGTTTTCTTTGTAAATAAAATTTCCATATCTTTTTGAAACTTGTACTCGGTTATGGTGTCCTTGTTCATATGTTACTGGTCACATGGTGAGCCAAACATTTCCTTTGTCGTGGCCGTAACAATCGTATATACTATCTCAACTATCTATCCATTATCTATACCTCTCATCCTGTTCAGGGTCGTGGGGGGCTGGAGCCTATCCCAGCTGTCACTAAGCGAGAGGCGGGGTCACACCTGGGCAGGTCACCTGTCAATCACAGGGCTGACACACAGAGACAGACAACCTCTGACGCTCACATTCACACCTATGGGCAGTCTAGAGTCACCAATGAACCTAACGAGCATGTCTTTGGACTGTGGGAGGAAGCCGGAGTACCCTGAGGGAACATGCAGACTCCACACAGAAAGGCCCACTACGTCTGAGCCGGGATTCAAACCAGGAACCTTCCTATAGCAAGTATGTAAATATAAAATAAGAAAGTATGAAGGAAACATCAAATAAAGTGTGAGGACAAATGTGTCTGTGTCGGGAATAAGACACACACGTACTACTCATTAGGCTGGACAGATCTTGTTACTGTAGGTCAGCGTGTGGTATGAATCACCCCTCTTTTGTTCATGTTTACCTGTTAGTTTAAAATACAAATAGTTTAAATTCTTCCGCAGTTTTATTTCGATGGAGTTTAGAGGACACTTCCTGTGATGTCAGCAGGCTTGATGTGCATCTGTTATTGACGTGTTGTTGGAGCAGCTGTTCAGACTGAAGCGCTTGTAAAAAAACTCATCCTGTCTTTAAAACAGCGACAACAGAAAGTCATGTGTCTTCATTTACCTGACAGCTGCAAACAGCCCCAGGTTCATTTTGTAGTTTCATCATGTTTGTGTTTCACTTTATTCCAAACTGTAGCTTGATGTTTACAATGCTTCAACCTGAGCTGCAGAACATCAGACAGATATGAGGAAAGTTTGAGGCAGGATCACAGAGTTAAAGCTGTACGAGGCTCCTTCGTGATAATTCTGCTGCACAGGTCTGCACAAAACAACATAACACTTGTATCCAGGGAGCGCAGTGACTGACAGGTGAGTCCCCTGCGGGACACAAAAAGACTGTTGAGACTCATCCATTAAGCCCCCGCCGCGTCAGTGAGGACACATGTCCTATAAACACAGAGCCATGTCTTAATAAGGCCGTACATCAAACCCTTTCCCCGCCCCATACCCTCGATCAATTGCCCCCCCCCAGATGTTATGAATGATTGATTATGACACTGGTCGCAGCGTTGAAGTCAGTGAAGTCATTATAACCACAAAGAACAATCAGGCACTGACATAATGGCATTAGCAGAAATCTGTACTTCCTTTTTAGGAGCATTTCATGTTATACAAGAAAGTACAGCCCAGTATGAGGTGCAGAGGAGGTGATCCATCCAGCTGATCCATAAATGTACTCCCACTGGAGATCGGTTAAATCCTTCAGTCACAGACTGTAAAAATAAAATGTTTCCAGATATCAACATAACTGTTTTAAACACAATTAGATGGTATTTAATGAAGTCTTAAGTCGGATATTATTTGACAAAGAGAACATGGTTAGACATGTGTTTCAGCTCTGCACAATTGGCTGCTTTAAACGCTAATCAAGTTCCCTGATGCTTTTTGTTTTTTAAAGGAAACCTGTAAATATGCATCAAGTAGCACTCTGCTGTCAATTCCATCAGAGCTTTAAGAGCTTTAAAGGTGAGGTACGCAATTCTTATCTGGTTCACTCTCTCTGCCCACCCGGTCGCTGTCCATTCTGCCTGAGCTGAAAATCAATCTGTATTTTGTACCCGACCCTGGCACTGTTAAAAAAAGGCTCAGACCTCTGATAAGAATTGGTCTGTTGGTTTTGTGCGACTTGGTTCAACAGCAAAATGTAGAGAACGCCATAACACTATAATTGGAATAATGTCGTGGAGAATATCTTAAATCAGTGTTGTGACCAAGTCATCTTTGCTCGAGTCCAAAGCAAGTCTCAGGTGGGCAAGTCAAGTCAAGTCACTTTTTTTACAGCACTCTTCCCTGTAGTATCTGGTCTTTATAAAGAGAACACACAAGGTGTTAGTAGCTCGTCTAATAATGATATTATTGGCCAATTTTATAACCTGTTCAAAAAGTATGGCATGAATTGTATCTGTGTTATAATTTTTGATATTCAGTGAAGTGAATGTAATCAAAACAAAAACAAATAGCTTATTTATTTTATGTTCCCTGCACATCACTTTTAAACAGCCAAATACTGACAGCTGGACTACAACGTCTAACAGGCAAATACATACTTAGTTAGAGAGAAACTTTGAATTATATCATTTTATCAAACAAGCTGTGTACTCTTACACACGAGGCACAGCAGGGTAATGTAATTAATTATTTAAAGCTCCAGGCAGATCTGATGTTTGTTAAAGTTCTGTGTGCTGAACGTCAAAGAAAGGTCGACTGTAAATGTTTACTTGTTGCTTGTTGCTGCTGGATCACACGGCTGTGTGTGAGCTGTGTAATGCTGGACAGTGTATTAACATCAGTAGGCGCGACTGTCAGTGCCACAGGTAGTTATGTTTGAGATTTATAATAAATTTACCTCTCAGTTCTGTGTGTGTGTGTGTGTGTGTGTGTGTTAGAGAGAGTGTGCATCAGAATGAGCGCATGATGGAGAGCTTTGAGTCGGCCTCTGGCTGTTTTCAGTCTGTGCGCTTTTCCTCGTCTTCTGGCATCATCAGAGTATGCAAATTGCACCTCTCTTTATTCATGCTAAACTCTTTATTAATACTAAACAATAGAAAAACGTTTATTCCCTGCGGGACGGGAGAAGACACAAAATCAATGGAACTCTACTGTGCGGGCGGGAATGGTCAGAATCTTTGCGGAAGTGGGCGGGAGTGAAACACACATTCCGGGAGCGGGCGGTGATGGTCAGAAATCCAACAGGAGCGAGATTAAGAAAACAGTCAGCGCAGGGCTCTAATCCGAGTCATCATGCCTCAAGTCAAGTCAAGTCTCGAGTCATTAACTTAAAAGTCCAAGTTATTTTTCCTCAAGGCAAGTCATGAAAACAGTGACTCGAGTCGACTCGAGTCCACATCTCTGTCTTAAATACACAGATCAAACTTGTGGTACTTATTTTGGTTATCTCGTTTCATTCAGGAGATTCATGTGTTTTGAGACGAAGCCTCTGCAGCCGTTTGATGAACGTGCTGAGTAACCAGGTTAATCAGTCGCATTAATGCTGTGTGGTTTGTCTACTGCTCTCCTGCTCCTCCTCCTACAGCGAGCCATGTTCAGGTAAGAGACTGAGGCACAGATGAGTTCAAAGACAGATGAACACGGAGAGTGGATGCTAATTTCCTGATTCAAAGCGATTTTATCACAAAAACATTGTTGGACTTCCACACCTTGGCAAATGTGGCAATGAAAGATAAAAAATGTGTTTGTGCATGAACGCTACAGTTCCCTGCACTCCATCAAACTGGCATCAAGGTCAACACTTTGGATATCGCAGTAAAATGCAAACAGATCTCACTCTGAATTCAAAGAGACATGAAAGGACAGAGCAGCACCTCATGTTTGCTGCTATTTATGAGATTTAGGTGCAGAGATGACTCCTGTACTCCTCTGAACCCTTCCACTGAGTTCATGAGCAACATGTCAGCCTAATCCTTCTCCATGAAGTGTATAAAGGCCCCATCTAATCCCGCCTCACTGGGCTATGACTTAACTGTGGGTCCTGCCCGCTATGGGCCGGCCTTCCCCACCTCCTCTCTGCCAAGCCTCAGCAAACACCCGGCGTCATCCATCTCAATTTCCCCTCTCAAAAAAAAGACAGAAATTAATAGTGAATCCTGCTTCAGCTCATCGTTTCTGTTGAGAGAAATTATTTATGAGGAAAAATCCGCTCGCTTCCCCCGGCACCTCCACCCACCCTCAGCCCTCTGTCCCTGTCTGTTGTTGACAGTTTGATGGCGATCAGTGTCAGAATATCAGTGCTGCAGAACGGGAAGCGTAGCATGACGAGCTGCGAGAGCATGTTCCATCTTTATCACAGCTGAGGCTCTGCTGCAGTAGACAGGATGGGGAGGTAGGGGTTTAGGGGGGGTAGGGAGGAGGCGTTGGAGTGCAGGAAGAGGCCAGATGGAGGCAATGAAGGAAGGAAAACATGCAAAGGCATTGGGGGGAAGTATGAATGCGAACAGAATAATGTAAAGGACAATGAGGGAAAATGGGCAGTGATATTTTAAGGACACAAATGGTCAAAAAGACAGGGTCAATAACATGTGAGCTCCTTCAGCCAACCAGCTGCGCTGCACATGAAGGGATCTTTAAAGACTGCTTGTAACTCTGCCTTTCAGTGACGCCAGTAAGGTTAAATACGTGACTGTATGACCTAGTGAAGCGTGACCTTTAGTTTGTGATGTCTTTCTCCTTCAAAGTCCGAACTCTGAGGAGGAGACAGCTCCTGAAATGGTGCAGAGAACGCCTGTAAGCCTTTAAGACACCAGTATACGCCAATGAAATGCTTCAACTCTCTCAAACCTGTTCTATCACTTCTCTCCAACAGTGGAAATGGGGAGGCTGTGTCAATTTCTGCCATTTTCCAAAGCTGCAAATCAATGTCCATGCTCACGTCACGCTGCTTACAACCAGGTGTATAAAGGTGACAAAGGAAGCAGGGTTAAACAGCAACGTCCTGTTTCTTTTACAGGCTTAGTGCAGTTACATGCAGAGGTGGAATGGACATGATTTCACACTGAAGATGAGAAGGACCTAAAACCTGTTGAGTATTATTAAATAGAGCCAGAAATCTTCCTGAAGCTGCGCCATGAAAGCCTATCAGCTTTGAGATTCTCTTGACGTCCTGAGATTGATTAGATTAGAAATGGTTATTTTTCAAATGTTCCCATGTCTCATCCTGTGTGTTTCTTTCCACAGCTGAAACAGAACGCGCTAGTTGGTGTCCATCAGAGAAATCCTGGTTCTGATCCGAGCTAACGGCTCATCACACTGGGCACTGGTCAGCCTCTGGAAGCAGCAGGAGAGTTCATCCAGACACAGCTCAGGAGGAGGAGGGGAAACTATGAACCCAGAGATGATGATGTTTGGTTTTCTGACTTATTTGGAAGGGCGAATAATTTCTATTTATGTTTAATCAACATGAATAAACACAAATGATCCCACGGTCAAATCCAGTCACTTTGCTTTTGTTCTAAACAAAGCTAAACTGACATTTCTGTCCCCTGAGCCATTCTGCTACAGCCTTAGGATAAATTACAATCAATCCACAATCCAAGTCTTTTGCATCCATCCATCAACTATACCGCTTATCCTGTTCAGGGTCACGGCAGGGGGTTGGAACCTATCCCAGCTGTCATTGGGCGAGAGGCGGGGTTACACCTGGACGGATCATCTGTCAATCACAGGACTGACACAGAGAGTAAGACAACCTTCCACGCTCACATGGAACACACCTACGGGCAGTTTAGAGTCCCCAATGAACCTAACGAGCATGTCTTTGGACTGTGGCAGGAAGCCGGAGTACCTGCAGGAAACCCACGCATGCACGGGGAGACCATGCAGACTCCACACAGAAAGGCCCACTACGTCTGAACCGGGATTCAAACCAGGAACCTTCTAGCTGAGAGGCAACAGCGCTATCCACTGCATCACCGTGAAGCCCCTTTTTGCACACATTTCTAACCTACCTTGTTTATTTCACGTAGCAACCCAGACGTGTCCAGACGTGAATATTTGCTGGTTGTGTTGAACTAAACAAAATAAACACCAATTATCCTCCAGTCAAACTCGCTGACGTTATGTGATGCAAATATCGCTTTGCTTTTGGTCTGAACACGTTGAAACCTGCTGCAACTGGACCAGCACTGGTGGGCCGGTGGGCATGGGTTCGAGTAATCACTATATTTGCAGGTGTAAAGATTCTAGGATCTCATGTCAGAGTTGGGAATAAATGTGCTTTTTCAGCTTTTAAAAATGAACGTTTTCTATTTATAAGTGCGGACTGTAAGAGTGCTATGATCTGATTTATACTTGAGATATCTTTGTTCAGTCTGCGTTCTCGCTCTGTGAGCCTGTGCAAATCTTGTACCGGCACTTGTGAATTTGTTTCCCAGAGCGGCGTCATTATTATTCAATGGCCTGTTTGTGCAGAACAGTTTGTACCTTTTTCATACAAGATCAACAGCAGAAGGCTTTCTATACTTCAGGGAGCTGTCTGCAGCAGTTGAGGGAGGTTTAGAAGAAAAAGACTGAAGACGCTTTCATACACGGAGCCACTTGAGAATTGCAACTAGGTTGTTGTATTTATTCTATCATCCGTCCTTTCTTCACCTCTCTCTCCCGTTTCTCTCTGTACTTTGTTTTTCCTCTTTTCCTACCACTCGTCTTTTTCTGTTTCCTTTTTATCTGACATCCTACGAGCACAGCTTACCGCAACAGATACAAGTGTGTAATGTGTAATTTTCCCTCTCTTTCTCATAATAGAAAATCTTAGGAGTGCTCAGCTCGGCACTTTCATAAATGTCAGTGCTTCTCAGCCATTGTCAAGCACTCGCAGAGACACAAAATGTCAGCCTCTCTCCTCAGTCACAGCCTTTGTGAACTGTTCACATCTGGAAATGTCAGTGAGCAAACCACAATGGAAAGGAGCAGGTTCTTAGAAGGCAGAAAGCACAGCGCTCTCCGGTCCTCTGGAAAGATCTCCTGCAGAGTCCTGGTCGCCTAACGTGGACAAAATCATCCTCTCTGCGGCTACAGAGCTGTGACCCCTGTCAGCACCCATATGAGGTAAAAGTCAAACATACTTATGTGACAAATTTGGCCACATGTTTGAAGAAGAGGATGAGGTTAAGTGATGATACATGTCTTACAATCTATATTAGTTAGATTTCTTGTAATTACCTTTTATTCCTCTCATCAGACGCAGCCCTGACCCAGCCCTCTGTTGTGTTCTGAGATTACTGAAGGCAAAATAATAAAAAAAAACATCCACAAAAGGCTGAAAAAGTGAACAGCCTTTCACTCCATTCACCATCTGCCATCTCTAGAAACTCTGAGAGCTTTAGGCGTTCAGCTTTCTGAAGCATTTGTGAGACAATGAGTAAACTTCTGTCTCCAAGAGAGTCAGAGTAAAATAAGGCCCGAGCCTCGTTTCTGATTCTGTTACAACAAAGTGCATTAAGACATCCAGGATGAGGCGTCTTGACATGTGAAAGTGATGGATGAGACGGCAGCGAGTCAAGCCCATTAATCTTCCATATCAGGACACCGCTGACTGCTTTATTGTGCATTTGCAGCTGTTCATATTTACATCCATCCATTCACCATGTTTGATTTTTTGTCTTCATCACGCAAACTAAAACTGTCACAGTCCTTGCACACGGGGAACAACTGACAGATCTTAGTTTGACATGTTTTATCACATCACTTTATGTATCATTAAACGGATGGCTACCAGCCGAAAAATGACTATTCGGTGGTATTTGTTCCCGAGGTCGGCCTGTTTTGGGGCAGGCTGTTTTAAATGCTGTTGCAAAGTATGATTGTGTAACTGATTAACAGCTGTTTGCTACATATTTATCTTAAGAGAAGTAAGAACGTCCTGATGTTTGATGGTTCTATAGATGATCTCTCCAGATGTTCCTGTGGTGTGAGGGATGTTCCCCGATCTGCTCGGAAGAACGTTGAGGCCGCGCCGATTTCAAATATTAAACTGATATCCTGTTGTGTGGGGGGAACACCGAGGACAGCCGAGCACGCTCTCTGTGGATCGTCACGTGGAACCAAATGATAGCCAATCAGGAAGCAAGCTGACTGAAGCAGGAAGCACAACAACTGCAGCCATGGCAACAAAAGCAAACAGGGAGCATAAAGTACAGCCCATGTTCACACCGTCTCTACCACTTCATTGGGGGCGGCTGTGGCTCAGTGGTGGAGTCGCTGTCTCAATCCCGACTGCGACAGTCGCATGTCGAAGTGTCCTTTGGCAAGACACTGAACCCCAAAGTGCTCCTGGTGGCATGGCCAACGGGTATGAATGGGCTTAGATCTTATTGGAGATTGGCACTTTGCCATCAGTGCGTGAATGAGTGAATGTGACATGTAGTGTAAAAGCAGCTTTGACTGGTTGGAGGGCTAGAAAGTAAAGTCCATTTACCATCTACAGTTACCACTTCATCCACAGTTTGTTCTTTTTTCTTGCTGAATTTTCAGTAAAAAGTCCCAAAACTATCATCGCCAATTCTTCCTGCCCGTCGTCCGCCATGTTTGTTTACTCTGAAGTCTCATTTGACCGCCAGAGATTTGGTGAGATTTGCAGTTGTGAGGGTGGGACTCTGGTCGTTGGTGAATGAATGTGTTAGTGTGCGGTGTGCTGTTTGGGACATATCGAGCAGGTGGAGGTGGATGGATTGGTCAAACACAAAACTTTGAGCCAGGAGCACAGTGGAGAAAATAAAGTAAATGTTTTTCTGTGGCTCGGATGGATTTCTGACAGAAAGGTAGGAAACATACCACAGACGTGTGCGGACAGGTCGTCTGTATTTGACGACCTGGTAATAAGAACTGGTTGGGAATACTTGTACTTTTAACCCAGGTACTTGGTAGGTAATATACTTTAACATCTTTTAAAGTGAAAAAAATCATACTGGATCGGATGTCGAGTAAATATAAGAAACCTTTTACTCTATCAGAGACAGTTCTCTCCTGTCGGATCAAAGATGGAGCAGCGTTTCTCACACCTGGTCACACGGTGAGCCAGGTGTTTAGGGGACAGTCAGAGAGCACAGCTTTATTCTTCACCATTAAGCCTCCTCCATATCAACAGTTAGCTAATTCCCCGTCTGCTGAGGTGGGCATTCAGTGGCTGTGAGGGGGCGGCTCCCCGTCAGTCAGCAGAAAGATACAGTTTGCTAATAGCACGGGGAGTAAATCTTATTATTTCTCTCCTCTCTATCTCTCCCTCTGTGGATCTATTTGCTTAACAATGATAACAATCCCTGCAGCTTAACTCGCCCGGGTCGGACCAATACTCAGAGCGGCGTGCTCGCTCGCTCTCTTTTTAATGAGTAGCTTTGGTTTTGAACTTCGCTACAGCATATTGATTTTCTTTGCTCGGTGA
Source organism: Semicossyphus pulcher (assembly GCF_022749685.1). Lineage (NCBI taxonomy): Eukaryota > Metazoa > Chordata > Actinopteri > Labriformes > Labridae > Semicossyphus > Semicossyphus pulcher. The sequence goes on along the minus strand of NW_027211770.1, from coordinate 4,458,924 downwards.
GTGTGTGATATTATCTCAGTAAAGGGGGAAAATGAGGGAGATGAGGGGTCAGGGGCACATTCCTCCTGAGGCTGTTTCCTCCCAGTGCACCAGCATGATGCCCTCTGACCCCTTCATTGTGATGTAATCCCCGTCCGTTTAAGGGATCAGCCGGGCCCTGATGAGATACGAGCGGGTCTCGGCAGACTCATTGATTCAGCAAAGGAGGAAACATCAGCCAATGATCGAACATGTACACAAACAGCCTTCCCTCTCTGTCCATGATTCACATTAATTAAGGTGTACAGTTCCTGATGGCTCCGATGCAGAGCTGTCTATAAAGTCTCCCAGCCATAATGGGATCAATAGTGGATCTTTAATGCCCTGAATAGAGGTTGCTCAGGTCACGACAGTCTTGGATCTTACATGCCCCCTCCTTCCTCCCTCGTTCATCCATCCTCCTCCTCTTCCTGCTGTCAGTACCTCACATTTTCTCCTCTGTGCTTCCTCTGACCAACAGACTTTGAATTGACTCTGCCAGGAGCTGATTGTTTGTGCCAATATTTCCTTTTCATGGCCAACAAAGAATTAGTGTTGACAGAAACTGTCAATAAGCCGTTGAGCGCAGTCCTACCAGAAGCACACAGCAGAAGTGTTGCATAAGCACTACTGAAGCGTCCATCCGTTCAGCTCAGCTGACGTTCATTAAGGCCATCAGTATCCTCAGAAGCAGCTGTCCTGTGGTCAGCACGGCGCAGGAGGAGCCAAGACAGACAGCAGCCGCACAAACTGTCCTCACCACCATGAATACTACCACATGTTCAATGCATCGAGAAGATGTCCTGTAGGCTCCACCAGATTCAGATAGGAGCGCCTACTTCCTTCTGTCATGCTCGTAAACTTATCTGTTCAGACAGGGAATCAGGAGCAGAGACCGACTGGGATCTGCGGCGATGGTTGCAGCATCTGTTCTGCTTTTTCTGGTTGCCTCTTTCAGACGTACAAAGTTGCTCTGTTGGGTCTCATAGCGTCTTCTTCCTGTCCAACACCTGGTTAATGTCAAACAGTCCGTTTAGGTTTAAGGCACAGAAAGCAACAAGGGACTCAAACTCAAACTATAATCTAATATGAATTATATATATTTTATAGATGATCTGATTGTAAGGCTGGAGATATTCTTGCTTTTTAACCTTGCGTTCGCGTACACAACCGGCTGCGTCATGAACGTAGTTGTTCATGTCTATGCACTACACGTGTTACTGGAGGATACCTCTAGAGGGCACACCAGAGAGCTCAGGCCGTACGCAACTACCGTATGTGCGGGATGTAAACAACAGAAGTGGAGACACTCGAGGAGATGACTGTGATGTTCACTCTGAGATCTCAGCGGCCCGGTGACTGACACACACCGTCTGCACTGTCCCCGCTCCGTCTCTCCAACATGTTCCTCCGTGCACGGTCGTAACGGTCCCGGACTTGTTCCCATTTAGTTTTGCAGTTTAGTTTCCACGTCGACTTCTAAAACAGAACTCTGTCTGCAGCTGTTTGACAGGCATGTTTGTCTCCGTGCAGTGGCAATGACACATCATACAGATGCAGATAATTGTGGACTTGGTCTTTCAGCTTCAGAACCTTCTGCCATTGCTGTCCTGCTGCTGTGTCGACCCTGTCATACCCCCCCTGCCTCTACACTGCCCCTACTGCTCATGTGCAGACTGCAGCTCACATACATGTGGCGTTAATTGTTATGGACGTGCAGCCGACGCTCCAAACAGCAAAGGAAACGCGGGGCAGCCATCATGCGAGCGCGAACATGTAGGTAAAAGCAAGTATATCTCTGGCTTAATCAATGATAATATAAGAATCCCACGCCTGCAGCCCTCTGCCTGTCGTTCTTCTGGATTTTCAATTCTCCCAATTATTTTACCCCTCATGATACAATCTCAAAATCTACCCTTGCTGTTTGTGGCTGTTTTTTTTTTATATGTACTTCAATCATATATTTTTTTGACATATTTACACATTGTACCCGAGAGAAGCGCAGACACACAGAAAGAGCCTCTTGTTGTAGAGAAATGTGCTTCTGGTGTGAACAGCCAGCTCACCTGAGGAATGAGATATCGCAGCACTTTGCAGAGCTTCTGCCTCCTGTGCGTCCCCGGTGTGAGGCGAACACATGAAGAAGAAGCCATTGTTTTTAGGTTTCGCTTTATTTTATTTATCTGTTCCACCAAAGCTCTGTATTCCCATCGAGGTTTCAGTAAAAGGCTTGTTGTAATCCTGGAGCTCCTTCAGCACTCTCTATAGATAGACATAACATAACTACAATAAATAGACGACAGGGGATTTGTGTTCTTTCATAACTGAGTATAGAAAACGGGCCACATAAAGGGACTGTGTAAACATTACAGAAATAAAAGCACAGTTAGTGTTGGATGGCGAGTATTGACGTCCCGCCCCTTCCTCTACCCGACACACACCTTTACCTTGTGTCCTTGCTGCTGTCCTTGGCATGTTGGAGCCCTCAGGTGGGCTCAGTCTGCAGCAGAACAGCTTCTTATGTCGGTCTGAAGCAGATATTCACACTGATGGAAAGTTCAATGACTGTAGTTTTAGTGTTAATTACGTCTCCTCTCGCCGTTCCTCCTCTACTCTGCTACTGGGGAACAGAACGCTGCAGGAGCCCCATTTGTCCACAGAGCTGTCAATCATGAGGCCCCTTTCTTATAGCGTCAAATAACTAATTAAAAGTAAACATGAACACCTGGACATAAATCAGCATGATAAGGACTAACTATAATGACAGAAACCATGTTTGAGAAAAATGTATTTGACATGTATTTTGATTTTATAGTTTGACTCAAGTCCCATCTCTTAACATGGAGGAGGCGGGGCTTATGACCTATACTGCAGCCAGTCAGCAGGGGGCGATAGAGAGGGTTTGGTTTCACTTTCAGGGAGCTGACATGTCGGCCATCTTTTTAAGGAAACTCCAGCAGACACATAACTACATTCGAGTGCATTCAGAGTTGTGTTTCTATCCACCAACAGCTGATAAATAATCTGCCAGTTTCGCTGTTAAACACTCCTCACTGCTCCTGTCTCTGTGTGTCTATCTGCTGTTTGCTCAGGTGGTGCTGCACAGGTTGTTTTTAGAGCTGCTTCTGCTGCTCGATACGAGGATGATGAGACGCTGTGACTGAAATAAAAGTGTTCGGTTTTAGCCGTAACACCAAATGACAGAGTTGTTCAGGACAAGATAAATGGGTGCTGGTTACTCCCCTTTTAGGCTGTCATTTGATCCATTGTTAAAGTAAAAGTATTGATTAGCAGCTTTAAGTTGCATCATAAATTCGGCTTCAGAGAAAGGTCACCGTCGCTCACAAAGAAATGAAGGTTTGCCTTTGATGTAGTCCATGAATAAGTAAATAGAGAGCCCAGTGTGATCGGAATATTCTGTATCAACACGTCTTTTACAGATGAGAGGAATGAAAAGGTGAAATCTTTTACTCCTCTATGCTGCAATCTCTGAATCTCTCCAATAACTGAATATCTGCGCTGCAGAATATCATACAGGGAAGGGGAAGTGGGAGGATCCAGCTCTCTGTACGTCACTTAGAAGGAATCCCCCCTTTAATCATCCAGGGAATTAATCTACACACAGTTATCATCAGAGAGAGTTGAAGCCGAGATCTTTTTATTACTGGACAGACTGTGAAAAGTGGGAAGGAGGAAAATTGAACCTGGAGCTTCATTTTCTGCGTCCTCTGTGAAACGGTGGAGGGTAAGAAATGAGGGAGAGGTGCACGACATGTTTCACAGGTAATGAGAAAACACAAGGACAACAAATCAGATGTACAGACTTTATATTTTGTGGAGAGAAAACAGAACGTGTGAGCTGAATGATGATGTCACAGATCATTCAGATGGTGGGAGAGCGGCGCACTGATAACACAGAGAACGGGACGCCTCCTCCCAGCTGCAGCATTCATCTCGATCTGCTCTCAGTGGTACACTGCAACTTTATTCAATGTGTTTGTGTGTGTGTGTGTGTGTGTGTGTGTGTGTGTGCCTGTGTGTACATTGCTAAAACTGAGATGTTGCTTTTAAGCCCCTTTCAGACACAAGCTTTATTATGGTAATGTGCGAGCAATTTCACATGTCGCTCTCATGTTTGAATAACGTTTATGACAGGGGCATAAAGGCAGTCTCACGAAGTCAGACCTGAAACATTTCCATCACACTGCAGTAACAGCTCTGGTGTGAACTGAACGCTTCCACATTGACACAAAGGCTGCAGCAGAGATGAGTTTACACTGAAAGAGGCGGATACAATGCTCAGACTCAGACGCAGTCTCGCCGTAGAAAAGAGGTGACGCAGACAGACAGGGCCGGCTGCCAGAGGAGGACACCTCTGCTCTCTGTGTGACAGGTACAGAGAGACACACTCCATGGTACCAGACTGAAGAAGAAACACCTCACACAGACTGTATTTGAATCCTAAACTGCCCTCTTTACTGGGAGAAATCCCCAAAAATTCATCAACTCATGTCATGACTGGAGAACAACCAGGGGATGGTTAAGTAATAACCATCAAGTATTTTATTACGATACATACATTGAATAATTGTATAATTTATTTCAGCACATTCTCATTATCAAGTCACAAAATACTGAAGCTCATAGAGAGGCACAGTTCACCACTTCACCTCTCCATGAGACGGTCCCGACTTTAATAAAGTCAGATGTCAACCCATCAGCAGGAATAATACAACACCCAGAGCAACTTCATCCAGCATTTGGGAAGTCATGTGATGTGGAGAAAGAAGCGTTAAAGTCAAAACAAAAAGTCAACAATGACTTATTATTAGATAAGAAGAAGAAGAATCCCCGAGGGGAAATTCAGTGTTTTCACTCAACATGCTGCACGCACAAAGGTGCGAAATACACACAAACAACTGCTGGAGAGATGTCAGAGAGAGGTTGGGAGAGTGAGGGGGCTGTCTTGCTCAAAAACATCTCAATGGTGCCCGGGAAAGGAACTGGCACCTCTCCAGCTACCAGCCCCAATTCCACACTTGGTCTGTACCGGGACTTGAACCAGCCACCCTCCGGTTCCCAAGCCAAGTCCCTAAGTCCCATTTCATGTAAACTATGTATAAGAAGAAAATTGATACCTTAAAACAGACCCACATAAAACACACCCTAAAACAAACCAAAGAGTACCTTGAAACAGGAGCTTGACGGTTGCTAAATACAAAGCTAACCAGGTGTTACAAAGTTAAATAATGTACCCTTTAGGTACCTAAATACAGACCTAACAGTTTGTGAGAAAGTAAGAAAACAGATGCGAAAGTGAACTTCTAACAAACCTCCCCACAAGTGAAAATACAAGAAACTCCACCTTACAAGAGACATTGAATGGTTCCTTGATGCTGGTTCTGAAGGGTCCTTAAATATAGAAATAGGTGCATCTAGTAAGTTAGGAAAAGAGACACCAAATGGTTCTCTGAAGAACCTTTAAAACGGACTATGGGCCCTATTTATACGGTGGAAGGCACACAGTCTAGAGCGCGTGGCGCTAACTGATTTAGGGCATGTCTGACGCACTTTTGCTCGTTACACTACGCACAATCTGGGCACAAACCGAGACGCATTTAAGGGCCAGGTGCACCTGCAGGCAAGAGTGTTGCTATTTACACGGCAGACTTCAGTCATTCTTCTTATATAAACTGGACACTGACCGGCATATTTAACTCCTTCCTGTCCACTGTGCCCCTGCACACGCAGAAAAGAACACAGGTTACTGTACGATACATGTTGAAGCACGGATTGATGTTAAAGCCACTGAAGGGATCCCACTGCCCAGCAGAGACGAACATGAAGAGAGACACACTGTGTACATTAACGCCCGGGGCTAAGCATTAATGATTTAAATCTCCAGATGGACAGGATCTGATGTTTATTAAAGTTCTGTGTTTAATGTTTATTTACTTATTATTTACTTATAACACCTGTTTGCCCGACCACACCTCAATTCAAACCCAACATGGCCATGGGCGCTAACGGTGGCGCATGATCACTTGCTATTTACACAAAGTGGGCGCTGGGCGTGAAAATGACGACTGTGCTGGGTGGAAGATAGCAATGACACTTGCGCTGCGCTCTTTGGCGGTTTGTGCCAGGTGGACGATAGGACCCAATAAATGGAACCTTGGAACAGCCAATAGGATACTTAAATACAGACCTGATCACATGCTAGAAAGCAAAAACACAGACGCACTTTAAACAAACCTCCCCACGTGTTGAGATACAAGAAAGCCCACCTTAAAAATGCACTAAATGGTTCCTTGAAGCTTAAGGGTTAGTAATGCTAACTACTTACAATTTTCAAGATTGGACCATTCATGGGTACATACATACAGACCTAAGAGTGTGTTAGAAAGTAAGAAAACAGACTCTAAAGTGTGAAAATAAAGAAACCCCGCCTTAAAACAGACAATAAATAGTCCCTTGGACAGCAGCGAGGGTACTTACATACAGAACGAACCACGTGTTAGTGAGTGAGAAAACAGACGCTAAAGATTTTGAAACAAATCTGTTCAAGTAAAAAATACACTACATGGTTTTCTTGAAGCTGGTACTAAAGATTATTTTCTGCGTTTATAGACAGACACACACACACACACACACACACACCCAACAATGGGAACAAACACTTGTACACAGAACAAGCTTAACTGAAACATACTGTGTTCTCTTTGAATTTTAATTAATGATTTATTTGCTCTGTTGATTCTTGATGTTTTGCAGTATTGTTGTTGTGACACTTGGCGATAAATCAACAGTTACATTAGTTTTTTATTTGGTGCAGAGCTGGTTTCACCTTCTCAGGAGGAACACATTCGTCCTTACATAATCACGCCTTATACAAAACCTAAGTCAGTTTAATTAACCATGAAATGCAGTGAATGAGCCGCTTTCAATGCAGGTTGTCAAGGAGATTCTTTTCATGTCAGATCAAAGTCTATAAAACTGTGTGTGTGTGTGTGTGTGTGTGTGTGTGTGTGTGTGTTTAAGAGTCTTCAGCCTGCTCTGTGAGGCTGTACTTTGGTGTAGAAGTGCACTGAGCTAAATGCTAACGTCATCAGGCTAACATTTTTATAATGTCAGTGTTAACCTGCTACCATTTAGCAGCTAGGGTTTACCATGTTAGACGTCATTGGTTAGCGTGTTAGTGTGCTAAGTTCAGCAGTAGAAACAAAGGACAGCTGAGGTGGGAGGGACGGATAGTTTCACAGGTATTTAGGAAGTCGTCATCAAACCATCTGTCTTACTAAAAGCTGTGTTTCATGCTAAATGCGTACAGTTTGAAACACAGCACAGTTTCTTACCTACAGTGAGCTGAAAAGGAACATCTCCTCCTATATAACCCTGTCAGGCAGCAGGATATCTCTGTCTCATAAATGATGGAACTGACAAAATGTTTTACAGAATAAGTTGTGAGAAGCTGGAGGATAGCCTTCCTCAAGTCTTCAACTAAAACATCCAACCAGCCGCAGAGGCTGTTTGTTCCTCCCCTAACACGATCAGGGCTGGACCCAACTCAGGATTGTGTCAGTCAAACCAGACTTGGCTTTTAGATAGTGTGAAGGCTGCCTCCTATCTCTGGAGTGCATGTGTGTATTTGTGTGTCCTGGTGAGACGTGTGTGTGTGTCCCTTTAGCCGGATGTCCTGCACACCTGTGCTGCTGGCTGGAGGAGTCTGATTGGTTCATGGCCCAGAATCATTGATGAGCTCCGACCAGCTCGTCATTCAGCACTGATTGAGTCCAGCTCGCCAACGGGCCTCACTATTGTCAGAGCATTGTTAATCTTCTAAATCACATCGTTAGTGTTGTTATTCTGAGGTCAGGGGTTACATTAGTGTAGTTTTGCACACACTCACGTTTAGGATCAGTTTGGTTCAGTTAGTCAGGTTTTATTTCTATTTTGTTTCACCTGAAGAAAGAATCGTGTTTATTCGCTCTTGTTTAGAGTCCTCGTTTTGTTGTATTTATTTATTGATTTGCGCAGCACCCACAGGCCCAATCCAACAATCACTCCTCTTTATTAATAAATAACTGTTTCTACCAAAAACAACAGGTTTAATGTTGCTTCTCTTTCGCCTCACTAGTCGGGTCCTAACAAATAGGAAGCTTCAGCCATTTCAGATCAGAGCCACCAACATCTCCTACTGCAGCCTACATGAGTGTTTTGTTTTACCTGTAAGCTGCATGTATACCAGAGTTTTAGTTAAGCGGTTGCAGCAACATTACAAGCGAATGAAGGATTTTAGTCGGCTTGTGAGCTAAAGTTAACTGAAGTTCAAACGTCAGAACCCAAACCAACAGAAACATAAGATCAGAGAGGCAGGCTGTGGACAGACCGGGTCAGTTTGTTTCAGAGAGGAGGAGACCTCTGCAGATATTTCAGCTCCCTGCTTTAAACTTACTGAATGATAAACACCAAAGGATCATTTTGACACTCAGTTTGAAAAGTTTACAGCTGACTGTACCCACGAGCACCCTGCAACGTCAGTGCAGCTAATCAGTCGAGTAAATATTAAACACTCAAGATGGAGCCGTCAGGTTAGTGATTATAATTAAGCCCAGTCTGGTTAGACTTTCAAAATAAAGCTTGCTGTAACACATTTCAGATGTTAGACATCTTGGACGAGATTAATATTTTGAAACTGTCACAGGTTGGTTTGTTCAGGCACCAAAAGTTCTTAGTTTGGTTTACAGACATAAATCTTGGTTTGGGGTGTAGAAACGTTTCATATCATCCATTCATTCATCATTTATATCATATCTCTTCCCGCTTCTCTGATCAGCTGATCATGGGCGTTTACTGTTTTAATTACTGTAACTGGGTATAAGTTCCTGTTTATGTTGCTGTTGTTTTGTAGATGTTTATTGAGGGTGGTGTCCACCTAATGGGATGAGAAGTAGTTCCTGGGGAGGGAAGAGGGAGTTATTGTTATAAAGCTACTTTTAAGCAGAAGTTCGGGTTCTGGGGAACAGAGGAGGCATGTTGAGCGATTGGAGCTAAGTGAGAAAAGCAGTTAGCCGACCTGTTTTTTGGGAGACACCTCAACCTCGGGTAGTTGCTGCTGCGACAAGGAAATAAATCTGGGCTCTGTTGAGCGAGCAACACACACGTCTCTTCCTCGTTCTTCCTCCAACCTTCTAGCTGCCGAACAACGTTACTGTATGAAACCAACCAGATCATCCCGCTGCTGTCAAACTTTCAGTCTGTTCTCCTCTCTGCTGCTGACCTCCTCCACCACAGTCACCTCCAATCCATTCTTCAGTGTCCAGGTTCAGCTCCTCAGAAGTCCACTCCTCCTCCTATCCTACTCTCGGCCTCACAAGCCCTTACATAAATACATCACGATGGGGTCTGTTTGCCAAAGATGTTGCACATTCTCCTGGTTGACTTCCTGTGTTTGTCTGACCCACCATCGCCTCAAACTTGCTCTTTACACGACTCTTTACTTCTGCCATTGCTCCTTTCATCGCCGCCGAACTACAATCAAGAAATGAGTTTTAATGAGCTTTACACAAAAAACCTTTAAGACAGTATATTAGTTAGAAACACAAAAGTTTTAAATCCATCGTCGTCCTTCATATCATTAATTTCTAACTGACCGTTGGTCTGCAGCAGACAGGTTAACCCAGCCATGTTTCTGTGTCTAAAAGGAGCTTCAGTTCAGATCAAACTACAACGAGCAGCAGAGGCGGAGGTCGTTGTCTCTCCTAAGAAGGCATCGACAGCCCTGTTGTGTTTATTGAGCCTGGGATCTTATCAGTTATCGGCTGTTCTTTCTAAACCCTGACACCTCTGCGTGTCCTCCATGTGCACATATTGTGTTTTTCTGTCTCCCACTGCTGCACACGTCTCCGCTAAGTGCCGACACGATGAAATCATCATGTTTCATTGCACTTTCTATTTAGCGAGCCGCTCTCTGTGCTCCTCAGACGCCTCGCCTCTATTGTCTCAACTTCCTCTGTAATGAAATCACGCTACTGCCTCAAGGTCACAGCGGGGTCGGCTGTGTGGAATCCTTGGGTTCTCTATCAAAACGAGCAGCCGGCTGATTGCTTCGAATCCCAACAGGTTCTCTGGGAATCTGGGAGACAGAGCTAACTGATGGATGGATGATGGATGCAGAGGAATGATCCGCCTCGTCTCTGTAATGAACTTGTTCCATTTGATCCACCGCACAGAACCGAGCAGGGGCGAGAGAGTTAACCCTCCATTCGCTGCAACCTGAGAGCCAATCAAAGCCAGAGCAGAGGATCAATAAATCCAGCGGTGCATGGTGCTATGATACCGTTTGTCTTTTTCAGTAGACTCTCCCTCACCCCCCCAAAAGCTCTCCACCAAAATGTCCTGTACATCCAGAGACATCGTTGCTCATCACCCTCTGAAACAAAACATGTTGATGTGTCACCTCTATGTCACTGACCTTTGCAATAATTGCTTCATATTATCAGTTTCAGATCTGCTACTGTCAGAACTACAACTGGGTTTATGCACCAAAACATCATTATAAAAGCAGGACTAGCAGGAGGGCGCCCCAGCCCTCCTCCCTAAGAGGACCTGCAGCACTAATAACAACAGGCTGTTCGGTCTGCACGCTGTAAATCTCGCCGATGGACTCCGACCCCGTGGCAGCGCTGATAGACCAAAAACATAACTTCATAAAAGAAGTCAAAAGCTGATGGTCTGTTTGCTTTTGTAATAAGTGAATAACATACATGTTTAAATCCTCCCTGCTGGATTACAGTTGTATTCTCCTGAAACGGTGCTAATTCTGTGTTAGTTTGTTTATCTGCGTTTGTAATGTGACATTCAGAGAACCTCTCTTTTGCATGATCGTGATTTTATTTACTAGTGAAATAATTTATTCTTATGCTTTTTCTTCCTGTTCAGTCCCTTCAGGATTTAACAGCTTTTATGTGATTGTTGCAGGTAACATGCCTGATTTCACAGCAGATATTTTTAAACGTTGCAGTGAAAGGTTTCAGGTTTTGAGGCATTTCTTCAAACATGTTAAACATCCTCTGTGAGCGACTGAGACAAACACTCTCTTGGCTGAGCGAGCTGTTTGTCTTCTGACATCATGTCCCGTTGATTTCAGTGTCACAACTCCAAATAAAATGTGTAAAAGCTGAATAAGTCAATAACTATGAAATGCTCATTTCTCACGGACTCAACATATCATACAACCACACACACACACACACATGATGACACAAACATCAGTGACGTAAAAGATTCCCTCAGATGTTTAAACAACACTGCAGACCTCAGGGGATCAATACTTTGAGCATCAAAGACGGGACTTTAGTGACACAAATGACACAAGATGATCGGTCAGATGTGCGTGAAAGTTGCAGCAATTGGTTGAATTTGAGTGAATTCAAGGGAATGCAACTTTGTGACTTCGAGGAGGGACTGTTTGATTCTGTCTGTTTAAAAAGGATATGGTTTATTAATATATATATAGTAATATTCCCAAAACATTTAATGATCATAGAAATTATACATGGTCTCATCTTTTATTATTTTGAGTTGCAGAATTTAAATATCATTAAGAATAATAAGAAGTCAATCAGTCTTATCCTCTTTCTTATCTCTCTATTTGTTCCATACATATAAATTAATACAACTAGATGTGTTTTTGCAGATAAACATGTTTCCTTTTCTCAGTTAAAGATGTAACCAGAGATGAAATGTAACTACACTGTTTTTTGTTATTGCTATAGTTAGATTTTTCCCCTTCTTTTTTTTTCTGCACATTTCTATGAAGAAAAAAAAATCGATCTAACTGTTGGTTGCTGAACGTATTAATCCTAGAAGAAGGGAGGTGGGAAATGGGCTATTTAAATATGTATATTTCAATTAAAAATCTAATATATATTTTAATGATTTTAACTCTTTAATTGAAATGTTAAATGAGTTATTATTTCTGCGCTGAGTCCCTTCAGGAGCCGCAGTAACAGCAGACCCTGAGCACCTTCGCGTGTCTCTCAGCACGGTTAACACACTAATGAAATCACTCTCTGTCATCTCATAATGAAACTGTGATTTCCTTCTTTGTGTCCTGACTGAGCAGCGTCTGAGCCGGCTTCCTGCAGCAGGCAGCGGTGTGAACAGCTCCTCTGTGACTGCACCTAATAGAATCATCTACAGGTGATTTGTTTCAGTCCTGCGGCCGAGCCATTATTCACCGTTACCATCATGATCACTGCCCTCTCTCATCCCGCCTGTCGTCTCCTTTCTCTTTTCCTCCTTCTTTTTCAGACTCCTGCGGGGGTTGGCGTGTGGCTGCGGCGCGTGTGTGTGTGTGCAGATAAAAGGCAGCCATGTCTGCAGGTATGAGCCATGGGATCCATTATGGCCGACTAATACATTAAGAGACATTTCAAAGTGAATCACGGCAGGTGGAGAACAGCTCTCCCTCTGGGCAGGCTGAGGCATCTGTTATGACAAGCAAACCAAATCTCAGCTTTCCCCTGGATGAATTAGGAGTCACCTCCAGTCACACACACACACACAGACACACACACACTCCTCCATCTCTGACACTTCCCTCCCTGCTGGTTCCTCCTCCCCTGACACCTCCACCCCGTTCACCATTCCCACCGTACACCGTCTCTTGGCTGCTGTCACCTTCCATCTTCTGTCTTTCATCTTCCCCTCACATCGCCAAAATACGGCTCCAAAGAGAGGAAAAAGGGAGAAGTCGAGGGGAGCAGAGAGGATATGGTGTGAACGTGTGTGTGTGTGTGTGTGTGTGTGCAGAAGAAAGAAAGAGTAAAATAGTCGGAGTGAGAGCGCCCGCGGCACAAATGTTGAGATAATGGTTTGGAGAGATCGTGATGAGGCCCTTAAAGGGAGAATCCCCTCAGATGGGTGGATGAGTTACCTCTGTCGTTTCATCTCTCTGACGTCCTTAAAGCTACAGGACCCCGTGCCTTTAACTAACCCTGACAATCACAGCTACAGGGGGGGGAAAGCTGCCCTGCACAGCCGCGTGCCTGCAGGCTGCTCTACCACATAAAAGACACACACAGACACACAGGAGGGCTCACATATAACATCAGAAAAAGGCCACGAGATGAGAAAATTCAATCAGCAATCAAAGGTAATGTTTTCTATGCAAAGTCAGAGCATGAAAAGCGTTAATGTCCAAGTGAGTTTCCTGTTGAGGCAGTGAGAAGGAACACAGCTTTTCTATTAGCCGCCGCCACCGCCACTGCCGCCGCCGCTGTGTGAATATCCAGAAAGGCAGGAAATAAGCGGCGACAGAAACACTTTATGAATATTCATAAAGGCTTTTAAAAGCGGGTAATCATTTTCTCTTTTATGCATAATGTAGCTTATTTATTTCAAACATTACCATGCATTTGGAGGAAATTGTTCCCTGTTTGAGGGAACTTGTATCTCTGGCTGCAGTTAGCTGGGACTCACAGCCAGCTGCTACACAACTGGGGAATATGTGCAGCCTTTTTCGTGTGTGTGTGTGTGTGTATGTGTGCTTGGCTGTTTTCACTTGTTTATTTCTGGGAGCTGATAATGATGATGGGGGTGGTTTAGGAGGTATTTACTAGTCATATTATCGTGCTAATTCCCCAAGACCGAGTCGCACTGACACCCAACTATCACAACAACTGTGAGAGGGGAAACGTACTCTGTGTTTATGTGATATTCACCCCAGAATCACACATTTAGGGCGGATATAATACCATTTAAATCATGCTTCCTGCACTTTGACACTCACACTCTCCCCTGAGATTTCCCGGTTATAATTTCTTTTCGAGATTTCACATGTTTCGAGGAGCCGTGTGAAGCATTTCCTTTTGATTTATTTGAAGCTTAAGGAGAGAACTTGATAACGCACTGTACCAACAATTACAGGAATCATCCAACCAGTGACTGGATAGACGACGCGTCTCCATCTGCTCTCATTGTACAAAATTGGAGCCAAAATACCCCCATGATGGACGCTGCCATCTTGTGCTGGTGACGTCCTTTGGAGCCAGAGCTGTGCAGTAGAGATCGCTGCCGTAGCCACCTCCGCTTACCAAAACACACACACACTTAACTTACCGCAAAAAAACAGCAAGGATCCGCATGCCGGCGTGTTTAACAGCAGAACAGCTTCTTGTGTCGGTGTGAAGCAGATATTCATGCTAATGGAAAGTTCAACGACTGTAGTGTTAGTGTTAGTTACGTCTCCTCTCGCCGTTCCTCCTCTACTCTGCTACTCGGGAACAGAACGCTGCAGGAGCCCCATTTGTCAACAGAGCTGTCAATCATGAGGCCACACCCCCTTTTCATAGCATCAAATAACTAATTAAAAGTACATCTGTCTAACTAACTATAATGACAGAAACCATGTTTGAGAAAAATGTATTTGACGTGTATTTTGATTTTATAGTTTGATTCATGTCCCATCTGGCTTCACTGTTAGGGTGCTGTCATGTCGGCCATCTTTTTATACAGACAATGCATCCAATCTATACAACCACATAGTTCATTTGTTACAGGAGCGTCTCCTAAATGAGCGCCTCTACAGATGAACGTGTCCTCATTGAACAAACAAGTGAAACACTAGATTTTGAACACTGGAAGAGGAGGACGAGAGTTCAGTGACTGAGACGGCAGCCTGAACTGTACCCGCCTGATTTTTACCATCAGCGAGTGAACATTTTACGTCCAGTAGCCAGAAAGTTATTTTTTAATTATATGAACAACACATTATAAAAATATACCACCACAGAATACCAAGTATTTAAGAAAATATGTAATAAATGAATCAACATGCAACATAAAAAGGTTGCATGAGGTATAACTTGCCTCCTCTTGTTTATGTGTTTAAGCTCAGGTTCCTCACCTTTAAGACTTAAGTACTTCTGGTAACTCATAAATATTTCACTCTAATAATATGTATAAGCAAACATCAGGAGAGACGGCCCGAGGAACTCGTTTCTGTCTTTGTTGAGTAAAACATCCCAAAGCATATGGAGGTCATGACCTCAGAGGCAGCTACATGCCTGGGTGCTGCCTGAGGTCCCAGAGGTCTGCATGCTTTGTAATGTCCCCCTCTGTTTACTGCTGCTTCCCACCTGTTGTATTTACATGACCACGTCATATACAATTAAATGCATCAACATTCTACATGCAAATATTTTGCTACACCTGGCTAATGGAGGTGAGCACAGAGCCTACACCCCCCCTCACAGCGAGTGCAGGGAAGTGGTCTTGATGACACGATGATCCTCCCACACAGAGCGGTTCAGCAGTGAGCCGAGCGTGGCACAGACCCAGGACCAGCTCTGCCTCCCACATCAGCCACCAACAACAACACCTGCTGGGGTCCAACGCAGCGAGCCCACGCACACTCCACACTCACAGCATCACTGCACGGACCCGCCACACACCAACCGCCTCCACTTTCATTCACACACACTTCACATACATGCAGTCGTGTGTACGGAAACATATATTCATAATAGACAAATAAACACTTTAGCCACATGTACACACCTTTCCCAAATGGAGCCGGAGTGAGCTGCAGAAACACGATGTGGGGTGTAAACGTTGTATTGCTGGAGGTGGGAATGTGGTGGGAATATTTCTCACCTTCTCTGTGAGACGTAGACGCCTCGAGTGGCTGAGTGTGAGGAGAATGTGGCGTGAATATCCACAGGTAGTGTAATCAGAGCCAAGCGAGCCTGCAGGCAGACGAGAAGGAGCTCCTTGTGGGAGCAGGTACAGGCAGGGGGATTACCGGGGTAGGGGGGGGGGTCAGTTCAACAATAGAGAGATACGGAGCAGAGGGACAGGGCCGCCGGCTGAATGAGAGCCCCACACAAAGAAAGCAGCCAGCCACCCTCCTCTGTAATCCACTCACAGAGCACAGCACAGCTTCCAGCTCCACTGTACTGCTCTGAACAGCCAACACAGACACACATCAGGCTGAACAGTGTGTGAGCAGGTTTAACAGCTGCTAACAAAACGAGTTCAACAGTGGAAACTTTCCTGCGTCTATTGCCGACCCATATTTGCACACAGAGAAATAAATAGTTTCGAATGTGTGGATGTTCTTGAATTTAAGAGCATGTCTTTGGACTGTGGGAGGAAGCCGGAGCACCTGGAGGGAACCCACGCATGCACGTGGAGAACATGCAGACTCCACACAGAAAGGCTCACTATGTCTGAACCGGGATTCAAACCAGGAACCTTCTAGCTGTGAGGTGACAACGCTAACCACTACACCGTGCAGCCCAAGATCTAAAATTCTTGCATTCAAATTTCTTTCTTAAAAATGGGATTGATCACCAAGAACATTCTTTGTTTTTGAAGACTTAGACTTAGACTTCTCTGCAGAGATTCAGTCTGCAGGCGATGAGCATAAGATGTTTTGGGCACTGTGAGTATTCCTCTTGGGAAACGTATATGCTGAAGAAGAGTTTACTTTTGTGCATTATTTTGTGTAAAGAGAAAACAGTAAAGTTGTAGTGTTGATTGTGTTTTGACTGAAAGGATTCAATAAGGGTTCCTCTTGCACCACAGCAAAGTTTAGCTTCTGTTAGCGCTTATAAAAAGGAAATTAATCAACTTAATCTCTGTGAGGTGACTGAACACAAAGGCCAACACTGATCTGGCACATCTCTCTGACAGGGTGAGGTATTTTTACAGACTGACCCGAGTGATATTGATTAAAAATGTCTCAATATCAAATAAATACAAATGATTAAAAATAGCTGTGAACAAAGAGCAGCATCACCTCTGTGCTTCGGTTTATATTAGTCACTAATCAATAGTTTTTATTGACATTTAAGAATATTTTTTAAAACTCTTTGGTGCAGCGTTCTCTGACCTCATCACAGAGAGCCGACAGAAAGAGAGCGAGCTGCTTTTTAGTGACAAAGAGCTCCCAGGAGAGCTGGAGACATATGTAGGACAGAGGGAAGATTATAAATAGAGGAGGTAAAAATAATCGACAGAAGAGTTGTGTGACACAACGCAGACAAGACTGCGCTCTTTGTTCTTGTTCTGTTAAACAGTCCCTTCAGCAGAGGAACGGGCATGTGCTTCTCTTTCTGACAGGAAACAACAGAGGGAAAGGGAGGAAAACAAAGCGCGTGTGGTGAGGGGGGAGGGGGGGCGACAGAATGAAGGTTGAGTAATTGTCTTCAATACTTAATATCCAAGAAAACATGCTCGTCTAAGTGATTTTCACCAGCGGGGGTTTGTGGAACGCTGAGGTTTCTGCCTCGTGCAGGCTGTCTCCTCTCTGCTCCGTAAATCAGATCCGAGCTACACACATCAACACACACATACACACACACACACACACACACACACACACACACAACTACACAGCAGAAGACAGTGAGACATGGTGTAGTTATAAAAAGTGCACAAAAACAAAATGCACTGTGTCTTCACTGATGCTCTTTCTAGAAATCTACAGTCTCGTTCACAGAGCAGAAACAGGATTACACAAATGCATCAGCCCAGAGGGAGCGCCACAGCGATGGGGAGTAATTGTCCAATTTTAGGAACAATTTCTACAAAAGAGCATCAACAAGCAAAAAGAATTTTCACTAAATTGTGTAAAATGCTTGAGTCGAGAGACCAAACGTGCATCTGCAGTTCTCCATTGTCTGTGTTTAACAGGAAACATGCATGTGCCTCACTGAGCCCGGGGCTGTGCAGGGAGGCAGCACCATCAACAACATTAGGCTCTTCTAATAATTCAGGAAGTAATTACCGGCTCAACCATTTTATTAACAGTTCCACTTTCCTCCTGCTCACACGCCCGAGGAGCAAACGTGGAAACCAAACATTAACAAGACAAGTCTGTAAATAAAGTCTGCAGCACCGGGGCTCCACCAAGAAATATCAGGGTATAAAGGTGTGCGTGTGCTCTTATCCTGAGATTTGATTTATTCCCTCAGTAAACATTTTCCTAATGAGTTTATGGTCTCAATTAGGGATGCACGATATTATCGGCATGTTATCGGTATCTGCAGATTATGGCTTGAAGATGATGGCATTGGCAATTTTTCTGCCAGTATTTTCCGCCGGTAAAACAACGCTTTAATTCTTACTAAATGCTCGATGATTGACACAATGCTACGACATTAACTCGGCGCGAGTGTGCACAACGCATCTTCCCTCAAGCGTGAAGAAGGGTGCAAGACGTCTGCAGTATGGCAGTTTATCAAAGTTTCCAAAATGGACAGCGAGGATGATTTCGGTTCATGTATTTATTCTGTGCAACAGACTTGCCCGAGTTGTGGCTGTTGTCATGATTATCTCTGGTAGCGAATCATCCAAGCCCGTCTAAGCTGTATGAATGTTACAGTTTTATTTGAAAGAAAATGTTACAAACAAATAAATATGGCATTTTGAACATAACCTAAATTTAAGTATTTTTCTTATATCGCCCAGTGAATGTGCACATTTTAAAAAGCACTGTATTATGTTATCTGCCAGTGGGCCGCTACAATAAGAGCAGGCATGATATCAATTCCACTACAGGGGAGACTTGATGTTCTCTGCAATGAGGTGAAAAACATGAGCCTAATATATTGGTATATATCGGCAAAATCATCCCTAGTCTCGATCTCTAGTTTCAAGTCTTCTTCAAAACAGCATGATGTTCAGTTAGTCACTGATGCTCCCATTTAGAGTCACACAGACCAGAAAGAGGGGGAGGAGTTCGGGCGGGGCTACCTGGGCTTGAAAAGTTGCTATAACAGTTACCTGTTACCAGTTACCTGTCCATTCACTGGGTTTGATTTACTCCTGAGAGACTTCATAATGCCCATGGCTAATTAATGAATTAATGCTTTGTGTAGATCTCCTCTTCCCCTCAGGGATCGGCCCGAGGTGTTTCAAATGTCTGCACACGCCCTGCTGCTTATACCAACACAACAGAGACTGCTCCGCTCTGCTCGGCTGGAGAGTGTGCATTTCATTTTTCCAGGTGATCACTGGAACTACATGCAGAGATTTACTTTATGCTGATAATAGAAATGGAGTGCATTATAAGTTAACTTAATACTTGTTGAAACTGAAGCCTCCTGACACGTCATCAGCCCTCCAATTAGAGCATGTGTTTATCTGCTTTCTCCTGCAGCCTCCGCCTCCAACAGCTCCGTCTCATTACTGAGGAAGACTTTTACTTGAGCTCTTATTTATGGAACACCAAATCAGCCGTAATTTGTCTTTCCTCATTGGTGGTAATAAACAGACGATGGATCACTCCTGTGGGCACTTTGCAGCAGCCAGCCGGCACCGTCAGCTTTTTTATACAGATTAATACAGTACATGAAGACAGGCGAGTTGTGAGAGTTAGCATTCCCCAGTTATTCACCATGTCACCAGCTCACACTGACGCAGTAACACCGCTCAGCTCGAGTCCCTTTGTGCTCTGCTGCCTAACAGGCTTTCCACACGAGGGCCGAGATCAGACGACTTCAGAAGGCTGCGACTGAACGCTTCAGACCCGCACGCTGAAATGAAGGTGTTTTTAGTTCAGCACAATTAGGCCCGGGGCATCTGGAGGGAGCAGTGATGAGTCACAGCACCGTGCACCAAGCAGAGTGGATGTAGTACAGTAGGTGATTTAAGGCCGTGGGTTTGTGTGGGACAGAGGAACAGGAAACACTTTCCATCATGGTGGAAATTAAATCCACTTTGATTCAGACTGCAGAGTAACAGCAGAGACACATTAGAATACAGCGGGGCACGACATCAAAGAGAAACAATCCTATTCAGCTTTACATCACGGTCGGGGAACTCCTCACTGAATGCACACTTTCAATTATCCTGTTTTGGTTTAAGACTCGCCACACTTTTGCCACTGGACAAAGAAAATCTGGATCTGTTAAAAGAGGGGCCCTGAGGGGAGCAGAGGAAGCGCCATGGCCACACTGTGTTTGAGGGAGAGTGTCCCACATGCATGTTCTTTTGTAACAAAGAAAATAACAGTTACCACCAAATTAATGCTGCTTAAAGAATAAGACTCAAACTGTCGTACAGACCATAAGGACACATCGCAGCCACATGTTAATTTAATGGAATCCACAGATGTAATTACAGTCACATCTACTCGAGCCCTAATGAGAGGGCAGTGATATTATAAGCCTTCATTTGCACATTGACACAGCCTGTGATTTCTTCTGCAGCTGCAGACAGCGGTGTTGCTTTCAGCCCATGTGTTTAACATCTTTGTGTTTGTCTTGTGTTAAGGTTTGCTGCAGTAGACTTGTTCATAGAGAGAAGCCGGTCTGGGTACGTTGCCCTTCAGGGTGGATGCGGTCCTTCTAATATGACTGGTTTATGATTTAATAGTTCATAATAAGATGTTTTATAGCTATTAGTAGCACAAATCCAAGGGTCATGAAGGCAAACATTTATATTTTGACTTTGTCCATCACTGATCGGCGTCGTAACATCTAAAAGAAGTCCTCAGTCTGCCTCCATCAAACTGGACGAAGGACCCCTCTGACCTGTAACTGAAGGTGACGTCACACACCCTGTGTGTATTTTAACCGTGTGATCTGAGTTGGGTCGTCACTGTTAAAAAGCATTTATTGTCATGTTGTGTATTGTTGCACAGGACTGTTATGTAGTGTTAATAAAGCCATTGGGTATAAGCTCTTGGTAACCTGTTTTAGGTCGGAACTAAACAAACTGTGACCTGGATGCTGACGTAGTTTATTAATACCTGACTGAGCTCTGAGTGCTGTATGTTTTGCTCTTGTGAGATCAAATTGTTTTCCTATGTGGCTGTGGTTTAGAGCTCGCTTATTTTTGCCCTAAAGTGTATGAAAATCACCTTTAATATGTTTGTTAATGTGTGCAGATATCCGCTGCTGCTGTATTAACACAACGATCGCTGGATTATGGTTACCAGTTAACCTGAAAACCAGAAGGGACACGGCACTTTATCCTCTCTGCAGGAAGCCTGAAGCCACACAACTCTTCTTTGTTCTGTCCTGTGTTCTGTCCTGTGTGGAGGTAAATAAATTAAATGTGATGTCTTTGTTTGTTTAAAGGGAGGTAGAAAACTCGACGCAGTCATTACAGTGTTTTCTAATATACCACCCCACTTGTTGTCATTCGCTTGTGGTCATTCTGGTGACAGGAAAGTGACGTTTGGCTGCTCTCATCTACGTTTCTAATTGGTCCTTTTATGTGACTGCGCTCATTGCTAGATCAGGAAAGAGGTGAAAACCACATTGTTAGACTTTGTGAAGACAATTAACCAAAATCTGGATGTCCTGAACACGTTCTAATTTAAAGTTGTAATCTCAAAGATCTCAGTTTCTGTTTCTTTGGCGCCACCTGTGGCGATAAACGGTAATTGCGGGAGCACACTTCCCAGATATCCAGACAGTGCTGCATGTGTGACGTCCACGGTTGGCTTTGGTTGTAACTCTTGATTTTCCTGGCTGACGGTCGATTTCCTTTTTAGACTGTTTGCTTCATCTGAGCATCGAGTTTGTTTCTTTGGATTTTCACTTATTGTTGAAGTTGTATCTGTAGTCATCCAACTTTTCTTTGTTTGTTCAGCCATAGTAGATTACTGTTTACTCGCAACACTTGCAGAGAGTGGAAAAGCAGCCGCTTAGCTTCGCCTACCCTCTCTGGCAGACCAACCACTGCTGGCTGATGGAAAATGCGTCACTAACTGGGTGCCGTCAAAGACACCCAGTACATAATAATACTATATACTGCAAATGCAAAGGCTTTCATCAGTGGGCCGTAGGCTCAGTCACCATTGTGTTTCCTCATTCAGAGAGAGATAGAGACTTAACAGACATTTATTTATATGAAAACCTTTGAGATTGTCACTTTAAGACACATTTCAGAATGCCAAACTCTGAATCTGGTGCCATCTCAATGAATGCAAGAAAAAGAGTAAAAAGTCTGCAATGTTTCAAGCTACAAAACAACTACAAGGCATTTACCTGGTTTGTGTATTTCTGGTGTATGGATTGGTTCATCGTGTTATTTAAATGTTTTTAAGCACAAAGTTACTGTAAGATTAAAACCTAAAACTAAAACAGTTTGCATTAGGCCTTTTTAAACACCTAAGTGAATGCATTATGGAGATTAAATTATACAAAAATATCTAAATGTGTTTCTCTTATGGACTTTTTGAACTCGAGTTGCCCAGTAGCCTTTTCCCAGTGAATTAATGTACATTATAATTACATCCTTAATTAGCACACAAAAGCACTCCCTGCTCACACAGATCAGCTTCCACACAAATGCTAAAAGGTTGTTTCATGGCCATTAAGATTACGGCTAATCTAAATCACAAATTGCTCGATCATGTAAAGCCTGTTTGGCAAAGCCCAAACGCTCTCACTCAGTGGGTACCGGTGCTGTGAAAACAGGTGATTCAGCCGAACGCTGCACTAATCTGAATAAGTGCCACTTAATGCTGAATGCTGGTGTTATATAAGGCTTCAAACATCCTGCAGCTTCCAACCCACAGGGCCACAGACAGCACTTCACAATGGAGCAGCTTTAAAATCCTGGAAGCTGCAGCAGCACGGCCAGAGAGGACTGCAACGTGTCCAACAATTAGCAGGAAGCGCTTATTTTAAGTCTCTCTTACGGTGCACAAAAGTTTCAGGTTAAAGGTATGTATTAACGTAAAGATACATTTTTAAACTTTGCTAGAAACCAGAACACGCTGAGTTTAATCTAAAATAACGTCTGATTCCATTAACAGTTTTACCGACCCTTTTATTTTTCTGTAAATGAACGTGTGCATGATTTGTTGGAAGAATATCAGATTTAACCTGAGGCCATACATCTGTTCTGCTCTTGCACCAAGAATACAGCACCCACACGTAAGCTATAATTTACACAGCATTACTGTTAATTAACAACATGCATTAAAAATTAAAACCTATTTATAGTAATGCCGACATTGCTCTGAATAAAGTATGGTTTGTAACAAAAAGGTCTATCTCTGTAGGGATCCTTTCTGTCATGTTGTCACACACTTAGAATAACAATCTGAGCCTGTCAGTGGAAACAACAAGAACTTTTGGTGGGCGTAGAATGCATTTGACATTTGCCCTGTTGGATTATGTTGCAGATATATCAGCCTGATGCACAGCTGCAGGCTGAATCAATCTACTTAAGCAATATTGAAACATTTTGTACATTTAGAACCAAAAAAATGCCACAGGTGGGGGTTGTAGTGCTTAAAAATCGTAACATTTCTGCAGTCCAACTAACATCACAGCTGGTTTCAACATCAACTCTATTAGAGCCATATTAGAGATATATAATATCTCTGAGCAGCAAGAAGAAGTCAGTGTAGTTTTGTCCTCTATGCAGGCCTAATAATCTCCCCAGTTAGTTGTACCAGTTTGGAAATCAATAAAGGCCTGGTGGTGGTGCAACAGGCAAGATTGCTGAGTCCGAATCTATCGAGTTCTCCTAAATATGAGCAGCACATTCGATGCTAAGCCAGCCGCCGGAGATACGTTGGCTGCAGAAAATTCATTTTAAAGTGAGAATGCAGGAAGAACACAGCTTCTTGTATGGAGGAAAGCAACGAGGTGGACACACCGACGTTTCCATCCATATAGACATGCTAGACTTGTATCAAAGTCTAAATCCACGTCTACACGTACACAGGTATTATTGAAACTGACTTTTTGCCTCCTTTGTTTCAAAAAAACCCCGTCCACACAAGCACAGTTATAAAAAGTCCTCGTCCAAACGAAAACGCAAAACCACAAGATGCTGTCATGAGAACGCCACACCAACAGGTGGCGATATAACCCGGTCATTCAAAGAAGAAGAAGAAGAATCGCAGCCAATCAAAAGTCTGAAAAAGTCGATCCTGACGCCTTTGTTCCTCAGTATAGTAGACGAGTAACTGTACATATATGTGTAAACGTAAAAAGTCCTGTTAAGCATCACTGTTTTTGTCACGTCCGTCATTTTGTAAGGAACATCGCCTCATTTGTGACACGTCACCGTGGAGATAACGGCGCAGAGCCTGACGTCACAAGCCGTTTACCCCAGCTACACGTCTCCGCGGAAACGTAGTTTCTAAAAGTCGCCACCCTGGCTGGAGTTTCACAAAAGATCCGTTTTCAGTGACCTAAAACGGCGTTTGTGTGGACGAAAGGACGAAACGCAGAGAAAAAGCTACGTTTTGAAAAATACATGAACATGTGGACATGGCCTAAAATTGGCCAATTTTCCATTTAGAGTAATGAACATGACACCCCAAGTGGAAACTCTCCAAAGTCTGCGTGGCAGATATGAGTGGGTCCTTGTCAGTGCTGTGTTTCTGTGCGATCGTAAAGTCGTATCTAAAGAGCTTGATATACTATCAGTGTCAGCTCAGGTCTATCTTATGAGGAGTGTGGCTCATTATACGCTGTAACATCAGTGTTAAACAGTGTCTGGTCATGATTAAACTGTGCTGTGCATAGGAGTAGACAAAGTGCGTATCCTCAGCTGCTTTAATGGGCCTCCTCCTCCTCACCTCTCATAATGTGCAGTCAGGTAGAGACAGGATGCTCCATAAAGTGCGCTGGACAGGCAGAAGGCTCGCTGGATAAAAGAAGACAAACCCTACAGGTCCTCAATCAATACAGCTGGCATCAATATTCCCCACCTCACTGCCCCGATACCAGCCTGCTGTTAACTAACAGTCTGACTGCTCCGCGCACGCGCGCGTGTGTGTGTGTGTGTGCAGCCCTGTTTGAAAGGAAGACCAAAATAGAGCAGGGTAGAATTTACACTCAATATGGTATTGATTTCATTCTTGCTCATTTCTCATGTCTGCAGCAAGTTTAATTGGATCTACCATAACCGCACGCCGAGGATGAAGACAGAGCAAACAGAAACAAAGTCTAAAACAACCGACCCAGTAACCACTCCCCCGTAACAATGGCCTCCATGCTTTGATTGCCCAGATCGGCTCTGTGCTGCGTCGCTCACAAATTAAATGTTATGGAGAGAATTGATTCTTCTGAACCACACACTGAATCTTGCAGTCATTAAAATACCAGAAACACTTCTTTAATGTTCATCTGCGCTGTTCTCCGTGCTTCCTCTGGAACATAAAACTCAAATACACCACCAGTTAAACAACAGTGAGAGCCTGAGAGGTTGATTCAATGTTCTTCAGGCTTTCTCTTCCTTTAATTAATATGATAACTGGGAAATGATATTCAGTGCAATGCTGGCAATCTCAGAGAAAGTGATTAGCCTTTCGCTGTATTTCCAGTATGTCTCCAAGCAAAACAAAATTCCATCCATAACCGCTCCAGATGAGCTCTTTGTGTGCAGTATCGCTGAAGCAATGAATAATTATTCAGAGAGCAGCTGGAGCAGCAGACACAGCTTCAGTCCATGGTGCATCATCACGAAGCAGTGAGGAGAGAGAATGAGGGCCCTCTGCTCTTTCATCGGCAAACATCTGAGAATGATAATCAGTCCAAGACGGCTTCTGTCCATGAGGACGACCCGGTCACAAAATGAAGTGTGATCTCTCACTGTTTGGTGTTTTCAGCTCGACAAAAATAACAGGCTCCAAGCAGCACCTTATTTATTGTGTCTCTGCAGTGGACATCTTAGACAGTGATGTAACGTTTGTATTGAGATTCATGGTCTCCAGAAGATTAGTCGACCCTTTGACTTCATCAAAATATAAAATGATAAATGTCAACGTTTCTCGAAAACCAGTGGCCAGATATCAAGTTTCTTCTCGATCAGTCCCCCCGAGGATCAGAGCTTTACATCACATGAGCTTTGTCGGTCGCCAAAGGCTTCAGATTAGGAAGGTTTAGCAGGGCTGCGCGATTCTGGCCAAAATGATAATAGCGATTATTTTGATCAATATCGAGGTCACGATTATTTATTGATTCTAGGAACAATTTTTTTTTATTGAACTTTCACATTTAAATAAACAGAGTGACACTTTCACATTTTGTGCTGCATTCAGGCTCTAAACAAATTTTGCAAAACCTCTCCATCGCCCCCTGGGGGAGTGGCTGTTGTTTAGGGAGCGCTTGATTTGATATGCAGAAGAGTTTTCTACAGACGGAGCATTTTAAAAGCAATATCACCGTCAAATATTTAATTGTGGGAAGCATATATTTGATTAATTGTGCAGCCCTATGTAGGTAACCCATTAGCATTGTTTTTTGTTGTTGTCATCTAGAGAATAGTTGTGATGTGCTGTTGAAGTCAGGTGACGTAAACTGAATAGTGTAAAAACCAGCAATAGTTGGCGGTCGGTGAAATGTCTTCTGATCGTTGCGTTGTTCTTTGGATTTTCTCTTGTTTTTGGAGTTTCCTCTTGTGTAGTCATTGATCGGCCATTGCAACTAATTATTCAACCCCGGCATGGCCTGGAGAAAAAAACAGTTCACTGCAATCCAGTTTTCTCTGCACCATCTTTTGCAGAATACTGAAAAATGAGTTAAAAAACACGGGCCTTCATCAGTGGGCTATAGGCTAAATCACCACGATGTAAACTCATTCTGCAGAAGATAATGATGAACAGACATTTATGTAACTAAAAATCACTGCTTCAGGTGATTTGTTTTACATGAAAATGCCCAAATTTAAGTCACAATCTGCCAACAAAACAGAAACATTAAACAGAGAGAGTAGAATTGCACCAGAGGCAGACAATAGGACAGATAAAAGGCCAATGGCGAGGACTGAACAGAGGGTCAGACGCTTTTTAAACAGATAATAGATAATTTGTAAAACAAGTGCTCACATTTGAGCACACAGCTCCGCGTGGCTGTGTGTAGTATCTCCAGTTTTTCTTCAGCGTCAGGGTGAGCGGTGTTAGCAGGTAACAGATGGCAGCCTGATCGCACTGCGCACTCTCTCAGATGATTCTTCATTACCTTTAAACAAGTGTGAGGCAAATGTCCTGCAGCCAACGCTATGCTAATAAGACTTCCTGCTGAATCCAAGGCCTCCAGCTACAACATATGGACACGCAGACTCCTCACGTTATTATGCCAAGATGAGGAAGTACTTTGTGCCCCGTAGCCAAATCCGAGAGGATCTGCACTTTCTTTTTATAACTCCCTCGCCACTCCAGCCCCTCCCCCACCAACCCACATAATAATTCTTAGTCTGCAGACTCACTGTGTGCTCAACAGTTTCCACACAAGTGAGGGAGGGCATAGTCGGATGATCCACTGCTTGGTGAGTCCAACGCAGCTGCATTGCTCTGATATATACTGCTGATTACTTTTTGATAATAACCCCCCCCTCCCCACTTTATTCCCCCATAAGTCCAAAATTTCTCTTTTACCAAAGAAATATCAGAAACAGAAACCCTGAAGCTCTGTTTCTGTTTCTCTCCTCCTTCTTGGCAGGTAGCTGCGTACCAGCAGAAGGTAAACACAGCTGTGTCAGTGCACGTGCGTAGCTAGCTAATTCAGCTAGCGAGCTGTCAGAGAGGACAGCGTTTACTTTGTGGAAATATTCACATTATTCTGAATGTTTGGGCGAAAGGGACGAGAACAACATGACGGTGAAATGTAAGTCGTGTGAAGTGGGGTTAAATGTAAACACAGCTCCACAACACTGTTGGGACTAAGAGCCTGTGTTGTATTGTTGTCATGGAAACAGCTGTGCCTAATACTGAATGCCTCTGCCCAGTTCACTGTCAGGCTGTTAGCATGATAAAGAGCTGTAAAGATTATACTGCGTCTGTCATTCCTGTTATCAGGCTGAAGAGTTACAGATTACGGGCTGTAAACAAGACTATGCAATGTCGGTAGAGTCGATACACTCAAAGGTAGATGTACAGCAGGCTACATGCCATCCTGACAATATAACACACATGTGTAACGAGTCACAAAGACAGTTTAATTTTTGGTAACAAAAAAGTTACCTGTTACTTTTCTCAGGAGGTAACCCAGCAAACTGAAGGCAAATAGCAGAGGACCTAACGTTGATCCCTGTGGAACACTTCTGTCAACTGTTTACAGATTTAATAATTGAAACATCTGCAGTTGACAATCAATGCTCTTTCAGAAGAAAAATCAGCTGTTATTGTTTGATTATCAGGTCTAAAGTCAGACTGCTGGACATAATGGACATTATTATCCACCAGGAAGGCACAGAGTTGAGAGTTAATTAGCAGCACAGCAACATTTAAAATGACAACATTGCCACAGCAGTTTGGTGTGTAAGCAGGATAATAACAGCAAAGTCCTCCTTATTATGTGTCTTCTGCTAAATGCCTCATGAGCAAAGGTTGATACATTCAAAAATGTATTAGTTGAAGAATTAATCTGCAACACATTTAATATTTAAAACCTTTTTTTGTCCTTTGTTACAGCAAACTGAATATCTTGAAACTTTGGTCTTACAGAACACGAGACAGACTTAAAATAAATCAATAAATATTATCACAGAGTTCAGAAAGACCACGGGGATCACGGAGCCTTCAGTTTGGTAACTCAGCAACAGAACTATCCTTTTGAGAGCTTCGGTTTTCATGCTCTAAAAGCTGTTTTAAAGACATTTCAACCATCAGAAATAAATATCAAACTTATTTCTGCCTGAAAATGATTAAAAAATGATTAAACATTGATTTATCATAAAATCAATATTGACATCAGCCCTTAAAAAGCGTGTTAGCAGCCAATGCTCTCTTGTCTCTCTCATGTTAAAAGTCAGTAAATGCCTCCTTTTTGCTGCCTCTTTCTCTCTGTGTTCCTCCTCTACATATGAAACAGCTCCCTCAGCAGTAGTTATCGGAGCGCAGGAACAGTGTTTTGGATACTGAGAGGAAGATGAAGAAGAAGACAGGCATTGTGCGGTAATGACGCTTGCTGAACGGTAAGAGAGAGGGATGATGAGAGCTACTTTTTCTTCTCGCCTACCCTCTTGATCCTTTCCTTCTCGGTGTCTCTGCGTCGCCTTTCTCGCTCTGTCTGGATTATAGACACCGAGCTCTTTCAGCTACACTTTATCTCTCAATTCCCACAGCAGTTAAAAGGCAAAGGAGGAGATCACAGTCTTACTCCCCCCTTCCCCACCAGCACACCCACTCCCTGATTCTTCCCCCTCTACTGTAAGCACACAGACATTATCTCAGTTAGGAGGCTGTGGGTCAAACGCTAATTTCTGCACTGGAGCTTTTAATGTTTCCTGGCATCCATTATGGAGAGAGAGAGCGAAAGAGGTTGGTGATAATTAGGCTGGAGGAGGGAAGGCATTTTTACAGAACATGTAATGGTTATTATGGAAGAGGTGAGGACGGGAGAAACTGCAGAGAGAAAATACTGCTGCCGGAGACGGAAACTGCGAGGAGGACACCTCAGCTGTTTAGAGATAACACAATTAGCAGCAGGCCGCTCTGCAGCCCCGCCCCGCGGAACTCCGCCTGAGCTCTGCAGGTAAGTGACAGACTTAACATTTAAATACTTTCTTTGTCTCTTCAAGCACTTTGTTGCTCAGTCAGTGAATCTGTTTCCTTCTGCTTGAGACTTTTCTTTCTTCCCTGACCCTCCAGGAGTCAGAGGGGCGAGAGGCAGCACTTTGTGTCATCTCCTGTTAGAATTCATTCACAACCAAACAAAAGTGTGATATGAATGCTGTGATATAAAACTGGTTATTGTCTGATATTTGGGTTTTGTTTATAATTAGTTTGACATAGGGCGACCAATCATCTCGTGTACACAAATACAAACACACAGCCGACTATCACTCCTAACTCAGCAAACACAGCAGCTTGTTCAGTGGCCAAATGCTTCAAAATACTTCTGTGTGTACCCTCTATTGTCAAGTAGTTGGGACGTTTTGTCCTCGAGCTTATTGTTGTGATGTGACGTTGAAGTCAGGTGACATAAGAGTGGGGAGGCGGTAGTGGCCAACAGATAGATGAAACAAGTAAGTGACTGTTATCCAGAAGACCCATGTCTGATTCCTGTGTGGAACCAACAGTCAATGTCTTTTCTTCTAACATCGTTAGTCTTTTTTGTACCTGATCATAAGCAAACTGTGACTGTTTCATGAATGAAACCCCTCCAGTTCTTTATCTACCCCGGGATCTCCTACCAGTTGCATGTGCCCAGAAAACCTCCGAAGCTGGATTAGCAGACATATCTGGAGGGGACAATTTCACTTCACTTTGACCTGAACACACGGTCGCTTCTCAAGCTGCTAACTGGACTGTAAACAATGCAGCGCACAGAGAAGGAAGTCTGGGCTGGAAGTCCTTATGGCTAAACACTGGCTAAACCCGACACGCCTGACATGTTCACCGTTGGATCACCGTCCCCACAGCTGATGGCTTTTGCAAACTTAAATCTGTTGGGGTAATATGTTATTCATGATTAAGGACACCAGCACTGACTGTTCCTGTAAGAGAGGATGAATGTGTGTAAAAGTGACATGCTTATGACATATTGACCCTCCATCCATACCAGTGCTTAATGTATTACAATTATTCTGCCTTTGCATCTGACACACAGCCAAATAAAAATCTTTGTTTCTAACATGAACATTGTCCTCACCTTTTTAAAATCTAAACCGTGGAAACACGAGACTGGCATCATTAAAAAGGAGTCTGACGGGGCGAGAAAGACAAATACATGCAAGACTAAGCGTCACCAGGTGCCTCACACACATTAAGCCAACTGTCCCACTTTTCCCTCCAAATAAAGTGGTCCAGATAATCTGGAGAAACTGTTTGTTTGTGCTGCTTTGAGTTACGACTTTATCACGAGGTAAACACCAGAGCTGCTGATATCCTGCAATATAAGGAGTAACTTAAAAGTGTAATTAACCAGAAATCTGCTTTAATTTGTGTTTTCTTGCTCTCAGAGCTGCATTGTAATGACATGACTCTGACCCCTGTGCTTATTGAAGTGGCGTTACAATTCATAATTCTCTTCCTGACCTTTTGTTTTGTTTGTCCCTGATGAAGTATCAAATTAAATGCATTTAAAGCAGCTTAACCCTACGTCTCTAACATTTACTCACGCTTTGCTTCCAGTGTGCTTTGCTCAGAGGTGACTTCACACTTTATCTCAGACACTGAAGATTTAAGGTGCTCAGGACTTTTGCAGGAGATGTTAAAGCTTTGCTCTTCCTCTGGTGGAAGAAATCAATAGTGTAGCACAGTTTGAGTGTTCTGCAGGTAGCCTCAAACTTTCCTTATATTCTGATAAGATCCAAAACAATCTCAGCCGGTTTGATCTCTCAGCTGATTCCTGGTTGCAGGCTCGTTCTTGTATCCATAAGGCATCCACCACCTGTCATGCATACCTTTCATGATGCAAGAAAATGCATGATGCAATGCAAAATGCAAACTACCTTTAAGGCTAATGCAGGCAGAGATCAAAGCCTAGGATACAGCACAGTGGGGGGGATGGAAGCCTAGCTCTGTCTGAGGACGTGTGTAGACAAACTCACCTCCAGATCTCCCCACAAATCAATAAGTCCCCTGCATAAGGTCCTTCTTTGTCAAACCCAGCTTTTCACCCTGAAATGAGATCTGCTGGCAGAGAACAAACAGGCGGCAAGGAGAGAATGTCACACTAATGCTGCCGCCGCGGCCGCCTCCTCCACCGCAAACTGTTTAAGGGTCAACGGAGGCCAGCCATAACTCCATTAGACAGAGAAATGGATAGCTTAGTATCTGCAGCCCGACACCTGCATCATGTATTGTCAAAGTGGCCCTGGAGGCAGGGGTGAGGGGCGCAGACAGGAAGAGAGGAAGGCAAACAGGCTGAATATGGACCAGAATAATGATGATACAGAATGACATCAAGGACGAACAAAAGGCAGGAGAAAGGGTGAAAAAGCAGGAAAAGAGCCAGTGAGAGGTTTGAAACAGTGAGAGGTACTGTTGTGTTTTACACGGCTGTCGTTATGTAATCACGTCCATGCCAAGAAAATAACTCGTAATAAACTGAGGAATTACTGATCCTTCTGCTTTTATTAACTCAGGCAAGTTCATTTTTGATATATTTTAGTGAAGAGCCTACATGTTTATTGATCAAGTCTTGTTTTATTTGCTGTTAATAGAAGAACTTGGTGTGCCTACATGTTGTCTGAGATATTCTGCTTAATTCCAGTTCGTTTTAGTTTGCTGTTATAAGACAAAGTGGATGTTTAGCCAGCGTTTAGCGCTAAACGACTTCCAGCCCAGACGTCCTTCTCCGTGCGCTGCATTGTTTACAGTCCAGTTAGCAGCCTGAGAAGCGCAGAAACAGAAACAGATTTTCTTGTGATCGACTTTAATTAACGGCTCTTCAGTTTGCTGAAATAACAACATCATGATGCAGATTAGGAACAAGTTAACATGACAAGTTTGTTGAACTGTGGGCGGAGCCATCATTTATGATGCATTCAAGGAAGTCAGAAACTCTTAACGGTGAACGGCTGTCACGATACATCATCAAGCGATGCTGAATGTTTGATGCAGAACAGATTGTTAGCTGTTAGCATGCAGATGTCTGTTTATAGATTAATAAGAAGAGAAATCATCATCAGATCAGGCTGATGGGAGCCAAGATTTCCTCACGGTGGATTACGTTCCGCCTGCTTTTGCTCTACACTTGGCACAATACACAATCTCGCTTTCCTTTATTTACAGAGAAAAGGAGTTACTGAATCTCTGTGTTCAATAATAGTGATGTTATTTATGGACGTGCTGTCAGTTCCACTCTCAAATCTTTATACACTGTAAATCACTCTGCACTAAGATTTATTACAGGTGATAGTTATTGGACGAATCATCGTCTCCTTTATAAAAAGAGACAATGAACGGGCCTGCCTGCTCCGTCGACAAGGAGCTGAAACACTGGAGATTTGGCGCCTGAATAAAACCACACTAACATCATCTTCTCGTTGCAGCTACAAGAATACTTCTAATTAAAATGCGATAGTTTTATATTTGTGCTCACTAACTTGAGGGAAAAGCGGGTTGAACATTAACTGGTTTCTTTTAAAGAGGCTGCAGTGTACAGTAACTGTTTACGATGCATTGAACACCCACTGCTTCATCAGCTCAGATTTACATCAGACTACTTAGCACTCACTGCAATCAAGCTCGACTCAGACCTGTGCGTCGATCCAGACAGAGAGAGACAAAAAAAAATCTTCAGACAGCCGCTCGCTGACCCTGGAAATAACACCATTTTATATTTTCTTCTTCTTTCTTTTGTCCCCGGCTACAAATCGAGCAGAAGTAATTTGATTTGGCCATGGGCGTTTGCCATCGATTGTCTGGCCTGCTGGACGCTCCGGTCAAGTGTTTGTCCAAACAGCAAGAGACCGAATAACACAGCCGGAGTGTGTGTTTGTGAGTGTGTGTGTGTGAGGCTGAGAGAGAGTGAGAGGAAGGATGATGTTGAAAAAGTCAAGATTAACATATATGCACTCCTCCGCAGAGGGACCCACAGCGATGATCCCTGACACATGCTCATAAACATCACAGCACATCTCAGGAGGCAGTCGAGTTCAGCACAACCAAAGTGAATGCAAAATGCTTCTTATATGATATTTTGACACCATAAAATATCTCTTGGTAACCTCATGCTTACTAAAGGGTTTACCTTCACTTGACTTTATGTAACAGTAGGAAGTAAAGTTCTCTGCTGACTGGAAGTTGAAGTCAAACTAGAATTTCCTGTTTGCAACTTAAAATATGCATGTAAGGCATGGAACACACTGTAAGATCATCAGGCTGATTTTGGGCCCGATACCCCCCTTCAGACAAAAGTAAGAAAAGTCCTGATGTTCTGATGGTTCTAAAGATGATCTTTCAGATGTTCCTGTGGTGTGAGGGATGTTAAGAGTGATTTTACCTCCCCCGATCTGCCTGGAAAAACTTTGGAACCAGATGATAGCCAATCAGGAAGCACGCTGACTGAAGCAGGAACAGCCCATGTTCACGTCTCCACCACTTCATCCACAGTTTGTTCTTTTTTTGTCCTGAATTTTCAGTAAAAAGTCCCAAAACTATCATCACCAATTCTTCCTGCCCGTCGACCGCCATGTTTGTTTACTCTCTAGTCTCGTTTGACCGCCAGAGATTTAGTGAGATTTCCAGCTGTGAGAGTGGGACTCTGGTTGTTGGGGAAGGAATCTGTGAGTGTGTGGTGTGCTGTTTGGGTCAAATCTCCACACACTATTTTTTCTGTCATCGTGTGTCGTCATGCTCTCTCACATTTTACACATCTTTTAGTGTGAGCCAGGCTTAAGGTAAGCAGGCTGAGGTTGTAGTGGAAGTTGTAGAAAGAACATGAGGCCTTCCCAGATCAGGAGATTATCACATTTGCACAACAGAATGGTTTTAATTTATTGATTGCTAATGCTACTACATGATATGCATCTAACTGCTATCAACAAGCCAACAGCTGCCACCAGGGGAGAATTGGATAAATGAACTACTACTCAATAAAACCACAAGTTATCAGCATTTTGATATCTATTATGATATGTGTGAGGAATAAAAGCACAGCTTCTTCAATGGTGCCAAAGAGAAGGGTACAGAACAGTGGGGGGATGGAAACCTGGCTCTGAAACTGAATAATCTGAATCAAATTTGACAGCAAAGAAAAGAATGACATTTAATTTTGTGGAGCCAATTGCATGAAACTTACATCACCATCTGACTCAAGTCCTGTCCGGTGGCACAGGCGATGTGCTAATGTGCTCGAGGAAATGATTTTCTTCCTCTTTAAAAATGATGAAACTTTAGAGGGAATTATTCTTAAAACTACCTTGAACTTGGTATTCAGCCCACCGATATCCAGTTTCATACGTAATCTGTTCACACCTTCACTCAGGCAGCTCCCAAATCTGAGTTTAAGATAAACGATAATTCATGTATGACTCGTGTAACTGGGAGCAGATCTGGAGGGCTTCTGTATGCATCTTACTGCATCTCCAAGAGAAGCAACAAAGGATAGTCAAAGCAACACCTCTGGTGACGTAGTAGAGACACTGACATAGTCCCCTTGGAGGTACAGCTAGGGGCGATAGGAGAGTTGAGCAAAGCAACATTTACACTGAAGCGACCTGGGTCTGAGTTTTGTTAACCCACATCATGCTGTGTTTCTGAGGTGGTATTGGTGACTAAATCCAACCAGACAAACAACAGGTACATTTCCACAGACGCTACCGAAGGGGGGCTCTGATGAAGCAGCATCATAAGACCAGATATGAGAACATGTAGGTATCAGTGGGATTATGCATGAAACAATAAGCATAACTTTTGCAAAGCTATCAAAATAACTATTGTGTGAGGCGGACATCGTGTTGAGCTGCTTGACCTTCATTTGGTCAGCTCAGACATCAGCTCAGACGTCCTGTCTTTAGTGTTTCATGAGTCACCAATAAATGTAGCCCCACTGTGACCTCTGTGCATTTCTCTGTTATACAACCATATAGCATTTTATTAACTCCCTCTGAGCTTTGCTTTGCACTGTGCTGTTCTGTCCTCTCTGCTTGGCTCTCTCACTCGCTTAAATTGGCAGCTGCTTTGATTTCTGCTGTTCGGCCAAGTTTAGATGTTTCTGCTATTAAAGTGAACCATAAACATATTTTACAGTGTATCACAGATTGTTGTATCACAATAGAGAACTCCTGTACTCATGCATGAAGGGCAGATTTTCCTTCTCTTGTTTGGAATGAACACAATGAGAGTTGAGTAGTTGGCATGAGCAGTGATTCTCAGAGCCAAGACCGGTCTGACTGAGTGACTTCTGAGAGGAGCAGTGCAGAAACATCCTGCAGCAGTAACCTGGTGCTGCAAAACAATACAGGCAGGAACAAGGGTTTAATATATGACCACTCTTACATACTCAGACACAAATATCATGATTTGAGTCTTTGCAGGGTGACAGCACTAATACAGCAGACAATTAAAATTTAAAAAGTCAGTCGCCGCCTCTTCACAGTCGACCTGGCACATAAAAGAAGGTCAAATAATTGTTGACTTCCTCCCTCCCTCACGAACTCTCCGCCCTTTCACTGTATGCCGGTGAGGGAAGGCCAGCCCTGAGCCTGCCGCTGATATGTGACATCAAGGTGAACTCCTGCCTGCTCCACCAGGAATACCAGGCCTATTAAAAGAGAAAGGAGCCCAGGGCCAAACTGTCTGTTGCTTTTTTTAGCCCGTCGCCCTCCAGAGGTTCGGCTTACCACGCAAGAAGGAGGGAGAGAGAGAGCGAGAGAAAGACGGAGACAGACAGCCTGTGTTTAAGGCAGACGAGTGAATGCCTGCTCAGAGGAGAGTGACCATTTGAAAGCATGTTCAGGGAACCTGTCTGCCCCATGTTTGTGATAATAAGCTTTAATAAATATTTATTAATGACCATGTGCTTTGTGAGGCAGGAAGACAGCACAGCTAATAATGCAGGATCACTAGTAAAGTCTTTCATTCCAGTCAATTTTTTATTAAAGTGATGCATCTTAGACAAAATGTACGGTATACGGGACCTTGAGATCCAGAGAGTCTGAGATACTGGGTCACTTTACAAAGTAAGTTTCAGGACAGTCCCTGAGTGCCACAAGTAAGGCAGCTGGGTCAGAGGTCAATGCTTCAAAATGTGACGCTGAGCATCATTTCCTTTACTCTGTCCTCTAACTCACTGTGTTGATGTGCTGTTGAAATCAGCATGGAAGGGGTCGCGCTATCAGACTTTCATGCTGCAGAGTTGGTTCAATTCCTGCATGAAACTGTCAACACTGACGTCATGTAAGAAGTTGGCTTCAGTCTAAGTTACGTAAAGTACGAGTGAGTCATGAGGCGTACGGTAGTTATGTAATGTAAAATACAAAATAGTGTATTTTTGATACTTGTACATGTACATACATTAATAAACCAGCGGCGGGTGGACGATAGGGCCCTCGGTGTGAAAGCGCACTAAGACACATGTTAACTACGTAAATAAGCACAAACATTCATGTATGACCCGTGTAGCTGGGAGCAGATTTGGAGGGCTTTCGTGTGCATCCTATTGCATCTGCATGAGAAGCAATATAGGATCGTCAAAGCAACTCCTCGGGCTGTCAGGTGACGTAGTAGAGCGACTGACATAGTCCCCTTGGAGGAACCAAACCATGATCTTTTTCCAACATGACCAAACTGTGATCCTTTCACCGTGTTAATCACATGTTCATTTCTATTTTACATCCAAAAATGTGAAATGTTTTCAGCAAGCTTTATTTTGAAAGTCTAAACAAATGTTGCATCGTTATTATTGATAACCTGCCTGCAGAGGGATGCACCTGCAAAACTGACACTACAGGGGAACTTACATCATTATTTTTTGAAGCGGAGGGCTGCTGACCAAGCTGCAGTTGGGAGTGAGTCACAAAGAAATGATATGATAAGCATAATGATGCACAAAAACCTACAACATCCCACATTTAAGACATCTCCAACCCACCATCGACCCCTGTTATTACTATCCAAAGGACTAATGGTCTGAACTAGTCTAAGAAACTTGAGTAAATTCAAATTGCGTTGCAGACTGCCGCCTGAGTCAGACACTAAGGTGATCATCTCTGTTAATAAGCTGCAATGTGCCTGTTGACTTATGGGACATTTCTGTTGTGAGATGATTTCCGACTTTGTTTTCATTGTGCACAGCGAGTACCAGACGAGGAAATACAGGAAGGTAAAGCACCAGAAAATCTATTGAAAGGTAAATAAAATCAATTCTGCATTTCCGTAGAGCCGAGTTTTCTTTGTGTGAAACGTTTCAACAATTACACTCTGTATGTAAATTGAGTTGTTTACTATATCCAGGAGGAAACTACTGTGTGCTTTCATAATGGCGAATAAATAAAAACTCTTGACTGTGAAACTAAATCTTATTTTGTTGATAAAACTTTAAGGAACGTCTCCCTATGTTTGTTTACATTATGAACACTGACCCTCAGTGACCCTGGCTCCTCTATTACTGGGTCATGTCAGGCTGGTGAATCACAAGGACAGCTCGGCTGCTATCTTGGGTGTTTTGCCCCCCGGCTTTCTTGACTGGCACCGTCTGACTAAAGAGTGAAGCTCCATTTCCAAGGAAACCAAGGTCAGAGGTTCAGATGACTGTAGTCGCCTGTTGAACGGAGCTGGAGACGGAAAGCTGATGATGAAAATGGTCGGCCACATTTCCTGTCTCAAGGTAACGGGAGATGGGGCCGCTAACTGACTGTTGGGCATATTTAGAGTTGATGTCTTTGACCGGATACAGCAGAGAGAGAATCTGCAGAACTGAGGTGACTTCATGCAGGGAAACACTTTTGCTTTTTGACATGCCGATCCTCCATGGCCAACCTTCAAAGGAATCTGATGAAGCTGAACAACCAAGAAGAGGAAAAAGACCCAGGAGACTCTGATGGCTGAAGTTGAAGTGGTTTATATATCTTAATCAAGAAGAAGTGACAGAACAGTGCACATGGAGATGCAGTGTAACGCCAAGCCAGTCCTAACAGACCATTCCTAGGGTTATTTATCCTCCCAGACGAGGATAAGTCACTGTACCATAAACTGTATTTAAAGTAAGCATCCTTACCATTGCCCTAACAAGGAAGAGAGGACTCGTGTGCTTAGACTGGGGCCCTGCCATCCCTGCTATGGTAACCTTGGTTGTACCAATAACAGAATCATAATGAGCTTGTCCCCCTCAGCATCGTCTTAATCTGGGAAGACAGAAACTTCTACCACATCAATAATTACTTCAACATAAGACGTCGACGTCCCCTGAGCATCGTCCTTACAAACATGAGCTGACCTAAGTTTGAGTAATTCCACAATACAGTTTGCTGTGCTTAATGTGAGGGGTAGAATAACAGGGTGATGTACACACAACAACAACAGATAATACAGACGTTACTCAGGCAGGCCGCCCAGGTATACAAATGTCCGGCAAAATATATTCGGTGACCCATTTCTGGATTTTCAGTTTTCTTAACCTTGCAAAAGATCGACACCATCTGGAATTGACTATCGGCTTTGAAACTCCAAACACTCTACCTCTTGCGTATCTGTTGATTCTGCTTGCAGGATAAAAATATTGAAAGAACAAACAACCTGCCCGAAACCTTGCCCTGCATTGGGGGAACCAAACATTTTCAACAGACAGAAAATAAAACCTGGAGCATCCCATGCGGACGCACAAGGTGTCCAAACATACCTCGAAATTCATTCATAATTCTGTCGCTTATTCCACCAAAATAGTGCTTTGGTTTTCTTAGATATACATTCAAACAGAGAAAAGGAACAGGCTGAACCATACTAACATCAGCCACGTTCAGCCAGTCTCCAACTGGTGACCGCTGAACAGCTTGGGGTTCAGTGCGTTACTAAAAAAGGAATGTGTTGAAGGACGGGTCGAGCTAATCTTCTGCTTTCCTCGCCCACATTCTCCCACTTGGTCCTGGGATTGAAGCATGTGACTTCCCACCTGCTCCTCTGACCTTCATGTCACATTTCAGTCCCTAAACTCTGCAGATGCTCGTGCAGCTCGTGTTTTTGTTCCTTCTTTCACTCTGCCATGCAGCATGGGGTTGTGTCAGACTTCTCGATGCGGGACACCTGCCAACACTCCTGTCTCTCAGCGGATCCTCAATGCCTATTCTCACCTCAGGATGAGGTAGAGAGCCCATGCACTTCTCTCCTACATTTCCCCCGGGCGGCTTACAGATTGTTCCTGCACAAGCAGCCTGAGTCACTGCGTATCACCACCTACCGGATTTAATCGCCTTTCCTGAACAGGACTCGGTGACCTGGATGCTGAAGAAGGGCAAAAGAGCAAGATGTCAAAGCTGCTCCTGCTTTCCAACTCTGAATTAATAATTTAGTGTTCAATTGTCATCCATGTTCCTAATGAATAAGATAAGATCCCAGGTGTAGTGACCTGGGTTGTACTATGCTGTCTGATTCATTAGAAGACATAAAGGGGCAAAGATCAGAGCACTGGAGCTGTCAGAGGGACCCCAGTTGATGGTGGAGGGGCTGAGAATATGCACTGAATGTTTACGTATCTTTAATTTCTGTCCTTTTCTTATGTTCTTTGTGTCTGAGTAGGCTGAAGACAACACATAGATTAGGCTGGCCAGAAATGATCCAGTGATAGCACTGCAGGTATTTAGTTTTGTTTTCCCCTGACCAGCCAGTTTGTTGATTCGTGACATCCATCCTAAGTTGATGGTGAAGGAAGTGTACAAGTTGAAAGGGGCCAACAAGTTCTCTGACCCCTACAACCTCATCGATTGCTGATTCCTCACCCCAAAATAGAGCCCACAGGAACATTTCCTAAAGCAATATCGGGCAAGATGTCCTCATACCAACAGGTTTGTACCAGACAAAGAAAGCACATCACAGTTAGCAAAGTGAAACAGTTGCAGTTCAGTTTAGGCTAATTTAGGAAACTCGTACTAAAGGGTGGGAACGATATGGTCGTATGGGTTGGAGAACTTGATATTTCTTAGCCGTCTCAATTTAGCCATGAATGTTACTATGTTTATCCAACCACAGCAGAAGGATCATTGACCTCCACAGCAGACGAGGTCAGAGGTGGTAGAGGTTAATCAGGGTTTGTAGCCTGGCTAATGTATAGTTCCTCTAGACTGGTTGTTTGCTAGAACAAGCACCTACCAGGAACATTAAGGCCTTGAGAGGTAGATATTAAATTAACCAACATGTCTGTCTAAGTCTAAAGCTGGCCATGTTTCTCCCATAAATCCCCCGTGCTTAGTACCACCCCGTCTGCTGTGATCCTGCTATAGTGTTGTAGCATCCAGGGGGAAAGCAAGGACAGACTGACCTGTTGTTCTCTCCAGCAGAAACCTGCCGTTTGGCTGCTGTTAGCATCCACAGCTCTCCCCCAGGGACACTGCTGAGGATTACAACCAGGACACAGAAAACTACACTCACAGCAGACAGGCACAGCGAGGCAAGGAGCACTGCATCATACTGTACTGTGCCAATGAGCTTAGTCACAGACATATGTAAATGCTCACTCACCCGTGCTCACACTCGCAGCGTTCAGCAGGAAAACAGATGTACGTGCATGACGCTAAAACGCAGAAGCAGATATACAAGAAAAATACTCTTTTACACTGCCATGCTCTCAAGAACCGTCTACTCAGATGTCTTTAAATTCTGCTGATCAAGGTCTGGATTGTATCTTTGCATGGTGACAAATACCACCCAGAGATTTGTGACTAAATTAGGATACAACACACTGGCTAGATTTGTTCAATCTTCTATGACCTTGTTATAAGTCGGACCATCATTTTTGTACATTTGATCACAACAGCCAGAAGTGAAGCAGAAAAAAAGCATGAATGTGGCTCCAGTTTCAGACTTAAGATGAGCACCAGCACCTCCCGTCACAGGCACAGACTTTTGTAAACAGTCCCATCTGGCAGGACGCTGCGATCCATCAGGACCAGGAACAGTTTCTTTCCCCACTGCAGCTGGTCTCATCAATAAGGACTGGATCCCCACTGACACCAATGCTTACACACCCGCCATACACCCTACATTACAGTTACATGAAAGTCTGCACATCTAATTCAATGCATCCTGTTCACAGACGTCCTCTTCATGACTACCTTGCACATTTCCCATATTCCTTAAACTCCTTTTTACATTACGTGGTCAATATTTTGCACAGTCCTGCACAAAAATATAAAACTGTGAACATTTTTGAAACATTTTATTGTTGATTTTACATGTTTTTTGTTCTTGACCTGCAGCAGCTTTTATCTTTCCTTTCTCTTATGCGCCAGCCTACTCTGTTATAATCTGTGTTCTCTGATTCCTCTTTCTCTCTTGGAAAGTGTCTTTTTTTTAATTATGACGGTGAAACATGACACAAGGATATAATGATAATAAGATGGAAATTTAAAACTACAGGGGAGCAATTAACAGTTATTGATGACATTTCCAGGAGCTGATGAAAAGGCCACCAAAACAATTAACACCCATTCAGATACAAATTCACTGTTTTGAGTTTCATGTGGCTTCAGCTGTGAGTCAGC
Organism: Semicossyphus pulcher; assembly: GCF_022749685.1. Taxonomy (NCBI): domain Eukaryota; kingdom Metazoa; phylum Chordata; class Actinopteri; order Labriformes; family Labridae; genus Semicossyphus; species Semicossyphus pulcher. The sequence continues at coordinate 4,416,834 of NW_027211770.1, read as the reverse complement.
AGACCGAATAAAGCAGAGAGGATAAAAGTCCTCTTGAATAACTCTACAGAAGTGTTTGTACATGCATGAACAGAGAAGGGACCGTACATTCAACCTGTGCATCCCTAAAAACACACTTATTAGAAATACCAACAAGAGCCGTCTAATCATGGAATACATCCACAGACGGAGCGTGGAGCCACTCATGTGTGTAAGTATAGTAGTGAACAGAGGTTTCTATGGAAGCTTGTAAAAGAGTCCATTAATTAGACTGCCAGTTTCAATCCATGTCCAGCTTTTTCAATTAGGGTAATTGTAACCCTCACAGGGAAAAGGCCTGCCTGCTTGTTAAATTAGACCTTTTCCATCTACTTTACTGTTGAACAACCCTCCCTGATTCAAATCATTGGATACATGCTTAAATTTGCCAATTAATGCAATTTATATTTAGAGCTTAACAAATAGAGAGAACCTGAGAAGCTCAGCTGGCCGTAGAATCGATGTCCAACATTCAGCGTTTAAAAAGTGGACTCTGCAGCTCAGGATGTTGCCGTGCATCTCCAGCAGCACTTCCTCTTTAGCCCCTCAAAGTCACGAGAAGAGAGCGGGGAAGCCTTTGAAGTGATGCTACTGAAGGAGCCGAGCAGACTCCCCCTAAAGAGTCACACAGGATGAATTCACAGTATAGCGGCCAACACAGAGAGCTGCATTCAACGCAGGAAGATGCCGTTTGATGTGAATAAAGCTTATGAGATGCATGTTGGTATGGTGCTGGCAGACCAATGTGATCTATGGAAGGCCAGCGGAGAGAGTTTTAGACTTTCTTCAAACCAAGCTGTGAGCCATCATCCTATTTCCCTCTCCTTTCACAGCGCGGGAATGAAACGTTGTGGTTTTAAAGGAAGCGAAGGAGCACCACTTGCCCCTTGTACCCTTGATCCAGGCTCTTAACCCCTCAGCGACCAACAGACCAGACTCTGGTTGTACTGGACGCCCAAATGTGTGAGAGAGTGTCGGACAGGAAGGCTTTCCTTTTCAGCCAGCCAGCCCACATAAAGTTACAATCATGAAAGTTAGCTTTTAATTTTATTTTCTAAAATACAAATTTCAGAAAAGCAGATTTGAGCAGAGAAAGACTCTTTGAACTTAAAGAACTGTCCTCTTTCTTTTTTTACGACTACAACGCTGCTGATGCCTCAAAGGTCCCCTCCTCCCCAAAAAACTGATTTCATATTTAAATCGGTTAAAAACACACAAGAGAAATAAGATACGCTTCATCTTAAATGTTTCTCTGATGATCCTCTGCAACAAAAAAGAGAATCTTCTCCCTCTGTAAGATGATAGCATCACATCACATTTTATACCCGACACTGGTATTGGATCGGTACACGATGTCGTATCAGTATCAGGAAGTACAAACAGATCCTCTCCACAGACATGATATCAGACGCAGTATAAAGACGGTATTTAAAGACATAAAATAAATAAGAGAATAGCGGCCGGGCGAGCAGTCAGCGCGTTTTACTGTTCGTGTCCCAGCAGGCTCGTCATGTTGTGTTGACCAGCTGAGATGAACCCAGAGTGAGGTCCCTATCCCCACCGCCGTTTACAGCCATCTTTAATTTAAAGGAAACATCCTTTATTTATCTGCTCCCTCCGCTCTAAAGTGTCTTCATATTTTTCTGAAATTTTCCCCAACTGACCTTCATCCCATCTCCTCCCTCTCTCCATCTCTCCCGCTCTCTCTCTCTCTCTAGCACACACACACACACACACGCAAGAATGCACACACTCTTCCCCCTCCTCTTTGAGTAGAGATTGCTGTCTGAAGCGATGAGGCCTGACCGACGCGTCCTGGGAAATCAAAGCGGCTCCCCTCCCTCTGCACCGATGTGAGCCAGCGTTAAAAAAACAAACACACAAACTCGCACTTTGTGAAAACTCAAAAACCATAGCCGACAATCAGGAGGTACAGTGAGCAGAGAGGAGGGAGGGGGAGGGAGGGGGAGGGAGGGCTGATGTTACAAAGAATCGCAGTTCAACAGAGGAAACCTGACAAAAGAGGGAAAATGCACGAGAAAAATCCTAATGCAAACTTTCAACGGGTGAAGATAACAGCTGGGTTTAACACACACACACACACACACACACACACACACACGCACACATACAGACACACACACACACATTCAGCCCTATTGAAGTGCAGATAAAAACCCTCCCACTACAACTGATCCTGTTGGTTGTGATGTTGCAGCACTTCCAAGAAATGCCTCAAGTGTTTCTTTTTTCTCCAGTCAGCAGAGTGCGAGAGCAACTTTCTCTACACACGTCCCTGAATGCAACACTGAGGACCGTCATTCACTGTGAGCACAATCACCGAGCAGCAGACAGACCTGCTCTCTAACATAATGTTAAGAACATCCAGGCTTCTTGTCATACACTGTTTAGAAGAAGTGAACGCAGCCAGCGTGACTTCACCCATTGGTTCGTGGAAAAAATCTTCTTTATGTACATTTACTGAAAATTTAATCTGAGTGTGTGTGGGTGAGAGAGAGAGAGAGAGAGAGAGAGAGAGAGAGAGAGAGCTTTAATACCACTCCTTGGTGTTGCGTTGAAGGTCACTCTGAGAGAGTTGTACAGCAGCCAAGTGCAGGCGCAGGTACAGATTATTCCTGAATGCACAAAATGAGAGTTTTAAAGGTGACTAAATGTTCCCTGAGATGGATTACGTTTCTGCAGCGAGTTTCAAAATACTGTTTCAGGAGAACTCGGAAATGAACTTACACTGAGGGCCCTCTGCAAGGCTGACCATGTCTGAAACCTGGATGACAAATGTAGAGATGCAATTTAGGAAATGGAGTCTCATGGAGTCTCATGGAGTCTCCTGCTCGGTGGCTCAGGTCAGCTGACCTGCTGCTCCTGGAGGTACAGAGGTCAAAACGGAAGCTCAGAGGGGACAGAGCTTTTTCTGTTGCTGTAATGTCGCCTCTCCCCGTGCATGCGTGGGTGACTCTAAACTGCCCGTAGGTGTGAGTGTGAGCATGACAGGTTGTCTGTCTCTGTTACCCCGTTCCCACTGAAATTAGTGCATTGACGCCAGTTTTTCAGACCCTGGAAGACCTGCTTATATTAATGTCAATCGTAGCCTTTCCCACTGAGCAAAAAAGCCGGGTGTTAGCGGGTTTTTTGACTGGTGGGAAAAGGGGCTTATATGTCAGCCCTGTGATTGACTGCCAATCCAGGTGTAACCCCGCCTCTCGCCCAATGACAGCTGGGATAGGCTCCAGCCCCCCCGCGACCCTGAACAGGATAAGCAGTGTAGCTGATAGATGGATGGATGTTTTGTTTGCCTCCATGTTTGCTAGCTCGCAGTCTTCTTGTCTTCCTTTTTTTGGCAGATAACTGTAGATTAGTGGAAGACTCTTTAACTGTTGACTGAAATGTGTACTTCATAACCTGATTCTGCTTCCTTGTGTGGGACACAAACAGAATCAGCAGTGTTGGGGAGGCTACTCTACAAGCAACGTAGCTACCAAAGACTTCACACTGTGAGAGGCTGTACTACAGCAAAAGCTCCTCAAGAGGGACATGTAGTTTTAGTTTACTTAATCTATGTGTAAAAAACAAATCAAATAACTTAATAAAGCAAGATCATAATTGATAATAAAAATTTGCAAAATTGTAATAAAATGTAATACAAGTGAGCCAGGCCAGAGGGCATGTTGTTCAGAGGTCATACACAAACTTGAAAGGTCATTTTTGGAAAGCTTGTTGTTTTGATGAGCTGTCGAAGTCAGCTGACGTCGTATGAAGAGGGTGAAAGTTTGCTTGGGTTGATGGATGAATGAGATAAACACAGGACTTTTTTCAGTGTGATGTGCTTCAGTGTGAAACCAACATTTAATGCAGACTACTTAAGTAGTTGACTTCATACATACGTAGCTTAGTACTTATTTTATTCCAAATCATGGTCTTTCCCCTCAAATTAGTTTTAGTTCATTAACTGTTAAGCAAAGTCAGCAATGTGAGTTATTGCTACAAATCCAAAACTCATTTAATGTAAATTGTTTCTAAGCCTGAATGTTTCATGCTAACTCTTCTTGATTCTTAAAGGGTACCCATCAATTTTGAAGCATATAGGGCCAAAGACAAAGGTGCTGTATTTAACAAGAGTTGAGTTGGTGCAAGTAACGTCAGCTTTTGTTTTATATATCGATCAGACACCTAAAAACCAGAACCCAAGGTTCAGGTTTGGGGAGGAACCAAGCAGAAGTCTCTGGTGGTATTTCCGGATTCAGGAGGTGTATCCTTGATGATGCTGGGTTTGGTGAGCACTGAGCAATGGACGCCCTTTTGCACATGCACTACACAAAGGACGAGTGTATGGCGGTGGCTGCCTGACATATGGGTTGCCTGGGAAAGGCTGCACCACAGATTCAACTACAGTGAAAAAGCAATGTTAAAATAAGAATAAAAATATATTTCCTTTCATGGCACCAATTTGTTTGTTTGTTTCAGTGCAATGCAAATATGAATCCAAGAAAACTATAGGCTGTCTTTAACTTCTCAACCCTAAAAACTGGAACAACACCAGAACAAATCTGCTCCATAGGTGAACAAAAGGTCAAATACTCCACAGGGTTCTTTAATTGGGCCAAACCAGCTAAATCATTATTGTTATTTGAAAGTAGAGCACTCATTGTTCTGAGCCCTTTTTTGTTAGAAAGTCTGCTAATGGATGAAATTAAAATCAGCGTCCTGGCTGTACGTGGGTTCCAGTAATGAGAGGCAAAATAAACACGTAGAGTTTTCTGGGTGATCGAGCACCTTTAGGCAGACAACAAGGTCCCCACATTAAGTGACCTGTAACCCAGATATGACACAGAGAGGGAGAGCAGCCTTCAGGGAACAGATACTAACTGCTCCACTGACCCAGGAAACATGACGGTGTGCTGCCAGCTCCTCAGCTGGAGGGCGACCTGAGAGTCACCTGCTATCTAATATAGCATTTAGAGCAGCAGCACAGCATCCTGCCTGCTTTACAACGGCTCCAACGGTGGAATTAAAGTGATAAGTTAGTTTACAACTGTAATAAAATACAGCAACATTTGAAGCTCTGGTTTATAAAGATCTTGGAATTTGGTGACTAAACTAAAGTAGGTCAGATGGAGCAGGTAAAAAAATCTACTGTCAGGTACAGCGCAGCATTTTCAGCTGCAGGCTTCAATATCTGATTCTGATGTAAAAAAAAAAACAACTTGTGCAACATGTCAGTCAGGTTTCCAGCCTGCGCTGTACAACACAACCTGTGGAAAAGGATGAAAGCTATGGAGGATTAATCTTGCTGTATGCCTGTACGCATGGATGTGCAGACAACAATCTGTTAGATTTGATACTGAAGAATACAAGCACATGATGATAATGTTTAAGGTGTGAAGATATAAGGAGAGACTTTTTCTATGATTTTAAGGTTGCGTTATCGAGCAGACTTGCTGCTAGCAAGGCTGAAAATAAGGTAGTAATATTGTTGACTGTTTAGGACGTCTGTGTTACACTTTATAAGGACCTAGGTAATGTGTTACAAAGTAATCTGTAACGTAACACATTAGTTCTGCAATTCAAGTAATCTGTTATTTTGTTACTTTTTCATTAAAACTAAACAACTGCCAGCAGAAGGAAAACACAGCTGTGTCAGTGCGCATGTGTAGCTAGCTAACTCAGCTAGCGAGCTGTCAGAGAGGACAGCGTTTACTTTGTGGAAATATTCACATTATTCTGAATGTTTGAGTGAAAGGGACGAGAACAACATGGCGGTGAGATGTAAGCTGTGTCTGGAGGAGAAGTGCTTGTCAGCTGTGAAGAGCTCGACTTCAAATGTAAAGAAGCATCTGCAGCTCCACAACACTGGCAGGACTAAGAGCCTGTGTTGTATTGTTGTAATTGAAACAGCTGTGCCTAATACTGCCTCTGCCCAGTCAGATTGTTAGCATCAGAAAGAGCTGTAAAGGTTATACTGCGTCTGTCAGTCCTGTTATTAGGCTGCAGAGTTACAGATTATGGGCTGTAAACGAGGCTCTGCAGAGACGGTAGAGTCGATACATTCAGAGGTAGACGTACAGCAGGCTACACGCCATGCTGATGATATAATACACGTGGAACAAGTCGCAAAGGGGGTTTAATTTTTGGTTACTTTACTTTACTCAGGAGGTAACGCAGTAATGTAAGGAGTTACTTTTCAAAGTAACGTCACCCAACACTGGTTTTAATGGCTGAAAGGGCAAAAGTCAGGTGTCATAGGATTAAGCATAATCAAGTCTGTTTGAAGCTGCAGTTGTTGATTTATTGGTCAAACATTCACAGGACGTTCACCCACAGGAACAGTGTGAATACTGTGTAAAGGCAATATTTACTTCTTTTGAGTTACACAAATAACATCACTTAGGTCACATAACCCCTCGATCCCACAGGATCCGTCTCCGGCGCCTTCCGTCTGCGCCGCGTTTCTGGTCCGTCAATGGCGCGAGCCCTCGCCCACAGGAAGCGTGGTTCGGAGCGCTGGCCAAAGCAGCTGGATTCTTGAGATCACAAGATCGGGTGAGAACTGCATTATCGCAAGAGAATTGAGAAATCAAGCGATAACATCAATGCTAACAGAGCAACACACAAACTACAGTTCAGTTTGCACATCAGAGGTTGATTATCTGCTCATTTGGAAATTATTTAATGATTTTTGTGCTTCTACCATGGCTGTACACTACTTAATTAAAAGTGTTCTTTTTTCGAGATTTCAGTGTGTTGATCTTAAAATACATGGAAAAAAACGTGAGTCTGTACCGGTCTGAACATGGTGTTTTATTTTGAAATGACCGGATGCTGTATTCTGCTTTCGTGTGTGACTTCCTGTTTGGAACGATCTGCTCTGTTCAGCTTGACGCATGTTTGAAGCGGCCTCCGTCAAAAATAGACCCGGCGCGTATCTTTAGCAGAGTGGCGCCGAAGACAGAGACGGACGGCGTGTGCTGTGGAATCATTATCATTAACTTGAATAGGCGTGATTGACTCCGGAGATCCGGAAAAGGTAAGTCACCTACATGTGCAATTTAATGAATGTAGGCACATCACATTTCAACCGAAACAACAATCTTTTTTCTCAACTTACCTCGTAGTAGTTTTTCTTTGCATAAACACAACCAAACTGCCACTGTTACACAATTTTAAGCACATGTTTGTCCAATATGAGCGTGAAGTTTCAGTGACGTGTTGCTGTACATCAGTAGGGCTGCAGATGTGGAAAAAAAACACCTACTGTTGGTTGTGTTTTAGAATCAAACAGTTTACATGGCCGCATGTGTTGCAGGACCTATTGATGAAGAACTAAAGGGGCACAAAATGTATCATTGACTTCTAAACATTGGCAAATAAGAGTCATGGTCTTTCTGCTGTTTGAATTTGTCAGTCAAGATTTAAGTTCAGCGACCTTGACCCTGTAACCTCTCAGTTTTGGATGATCTCTGTAACCTTCACTGCACAGGCCCAAAGCGGTTCCACACACTGCGCATCTCCCAACACATCACGCTGCTGACGTATCAGACTGATGACTCTATTAAGGTGGAGAGCTGAGAAGCAGCCCGACTGTTGCACAACCAGGAAGACACACACTGACACACTGCTGAGACACTCAGACACGCAGCGGCAGGCTCTCATAATGTGGATGACACTTCAATCTAAATACAAGCTAATGAAAGAACCTCCCTGGCACTATTGACATATAATCCCATGCCCCGGGAGAGGGGAGCTGTCATTCTCCTTCCACAAGCTAATCTAAATGGCCCCAAATTTCAATGTACAATTTGAGAGAATTGGATTTATGGCGTATCAGCACAAATTCAAAGATAAGAGTTGTTTGGTGCAGAAAGGGCCGGTGCTGGTATGTGTCCCTGTGGCGCTGCATTCTGCCATCGATTTTCCTGCAGGATTATTATTCCAGTTTCTTCAGCAACTGGAGGCAGGATATGGGCTGGAGTCTACCTTCCCCTCAGCAAGATCATTCTAATTCATAACCCCTTCCAAATGAGTTATTGACTTGGAGAGGCTTCTCTGCCATTCTCAATCAGAGGCTTTTACTTACAATTTATACAGCTCTGGTCTCCAAACACCTGTCTCTCAGGCAGCGGGGGGAGGATAGAGACATCTGGAAGCCTCTGACGGAGATGGAGGCTTTCAGGTAATGGAACGCCTCCTCTGGTAGGCAGGAGATCCATGGGTTGTGCTTTATGCACAGCTGGTTGTGCAGGAGACTGTTAGAAATGTTGTTCTCATTTTAGCATTTAGTATATTAATGAATGAACCGCTAAATGAGTTGTTTGAGTTAAAGGAAACATTTTGGAAGGTGCACTTGTAAACCTTCTTCAACTCGATGCATGCTGATGACATAAACCATCCATTAAGTAGCAACTGTTGCAGGTCAACCTTTCAAATGAGATAACGCTTTAGGCACTGGCTCTGCAACAGCAGCAGTTATTTGAGCTAAATGATCATGTCAGCATGCTAACATGCTCAGAATGACCATGCAAGCAGGTATACTGTTGCCCACTTTATTACAATCTTTGTTTGGCCTGTTAGCATACTAATATTTGCTATTTTGTACTTATACAATAAGAGAATCCCCATGTAAATGTTTATTTACTTATACTCCTCCTTATATTCCTCCTCCATGGTCATCACATACTGATGCTTTGTCATAGCCCTCCTTTAGTTTCCAGCAATTTTTAGGAGTGTGTTTTTAGGTTCCCCGGTGGCACCTGTTTGCTTCAACATGTGATTAACCTGAATACTTCTGTTTGGTTAGGCTCAGGCCAAAAAACTACTCCATGTTACACCATGGTGTGGGATAAAAGCCCAGACTCCTTGGTAAAAGTCCTGCTCCTTTTGGGATGTGTTCATCGCACATGTTCATATCACAAAGCATGTTGCCATTTGTTGTTTACATGGCATGTATTAATATTTCACGAACACCAGATTGCCTCTATCCCAGCAGAGAGGACTAAAAGCAGAACTAAATTTTCTCTGAGTACAGGAATGAACTTTGCCATGCCCTCACACACTCCTGTGTACTTCACTCACTTCACTTTGTGTAAATAATTACATCAGTATTTGAGGTGACTCTGAATCAGGCAAAACAAAGCATTCAGAAAACACGATCTATTCCAGCCATGGCCCTGCAGTGCACAGAGTCATCACAGCACCAGGAAGCAGCTCTTAGTGTGCTGTGACTCAAGTGTAGGACAAACCACAAGGATGCAATAGTCCGAGCAGAGGACAGCGTGTCATGAGAAGTCCTGGTTTGTATTACCGTCACACTGATACAGGGAATGGATCTGGTCACTTATGTCCTCAGTGTGTTCGAGCGCAGCGGGGACAGGACGTCTCCGTCACCGTGAGTCTGCACAGAAAGTCACCTCCAGCTCAGCCCCAGTCAGCATCTAAGACTCAGCTAATTACATCCACATACACGCCGTATCTGGCAAAACCAACAGCAGGCAGGGACTTTCTGTTTCAATCCGAGGGAAGGAGGCAGAGAGGCGGCTTTTACAATAATCATTTGATGTGGCACATTAACTGTCTTCACGCGAGGCAGTATCATGAGCCTGAGAGGAACATGGCATGCATCCTCCTGCCTCGCTCACCCGGAGAGACAGAGCATCTAAAGGCAGCCATATCAGAAAAACACACACTTTGCACGGGGGCTTAACGCCTCGCCACCGCTCACCAGCTCACACTCTCTTTGTTCCCCCAAAATGTGAAATGATATATATATTTTATCCATGTAACTGATTTTTTGCCAGCCAGAGATAGTTTCAAATTTCTATAAACTAGCTGTGAGTGAAATATGAATATTTTAAGCAGCTTAGCACTGATTTAAATATATTTACCAGCAGTGTGTTGGCTGTGGGCCAAGACACAGTGTAATGCTCACAAAGCCACCACTGCTAAACTCAATTTGAGAAAGCTGATAATTCAGACTGGCAGTGCTGGGGCAAATAAAGTCATTTAAGTCAAATATTTCATTTTCTCTGGCTTTGTAATAACAGCAAGGAGCAGAACAGAGATATGAGCGGACATGGAGGGAACATGGCCAAGTGGAAATGAGGCAACAAGAACTGTAGGTGTCCCAGAGCACATTTGAATTAGACAAACAATATTATTAATACTGGGTTGGTAATTTCAGAACTCAGTCTCGTTCTGTGCCTTTAACATGAAAACCTGTATGAAGACAGGGGATGTTACAGTGTGGCTAACGTTACTAAGTAATCTGTTAGAGCGCTCACATCAATTTTTTGTTGTAACGAGTAACATAACTCATTAGTTCTGCAAGTCAAGTAATCTGTTATTTAGTTACTCTTTCATAAAAAGTAATCTGTTACAGGAAAACACACAAAAAACAAAGAAACTCGCTGAAGCTCTGTTTCTGTTTGTCTCCTCCTTCTTGGCAGCTAGCTGCGTACCAGCAGAAGGTGAACACAGCTGTGTCAGTGCCGAGTGTAGCTAGCTAACTAGGCTAGCGAGCTGTCAGAGAGGACAGCTTTTACTTTGTGGAAATATTCACATTATTCTGAATGTTTGGGTGAAAGGGACGAGAACAACATGACAGCGAGATGTAAGCTGTGTCTGGAAGGAAGTGCTCGTCAGCTGTGAAGAGCTCGACTTCAAATGTGAAGAAGCATCTGCAGCTAAACACAGCTCCACAACACTGTGGGGCTAAGAGCCTGTGTTGTATTGTTGTTTGTATGTGTAGTTTGTTAGCATAATAAAGAGCGCGTGTCTTTTTCTGGCTACGATGCATAAAAATAAGGACTGCAAGTGTTATTTTATAAGCTTTTCATATCCACACTTAGAGGGTGACGCTAAATATTAACTTCCCCATCTTATTATCCTATAAACAACTGTTTAGGTCTATAAAAAGATTTAATGGAGAAGTTGAACTATTTTCAAGGTGAGGAATAAACAGCTGAACTCAAACTTCTGAAAACAGTCGCACTCAGCAAACTCTGATTTGTGTTTTTGGTCATTTCAGTCCAAAAGAAAACACGAAACCTTTTTCTGTGGTTAAGGTCAGACTCTGCGGGTTATTATTCTTTGTTAGGCCACGAGGGCTTTGCTGCTTGTAGTACAAACTCTTTTTTCTTCTTACAGTATTTCAAAGCACAACTGGCATCACTTCCTGAGGCAGGAGACGTTTCCAAAAGAACTGTTTATAAAAATGTAAAAAAGAAGGTTTTTTTACAAGGTAGTAAACGTATTGTCAGTGACAAGAAGACAGCAACTGTTGTTGCTATTGTACCTATCACATATGGTCGGATATAAAGCAGCAATAAGGATTGCCAACCTCATAAACATGAGCGACCACACTGACGTCTGTTGAAATAAGGGCCGTAAAGCTGCACTCCTTCACAGGAAATCATCATAAAGTGGAAGAACAAGTGAAGGGGAAGTGCTGCCATGCTACAACTTGTGCTCTTCTGCCAAGGGCATGAAAAGAGTCACTGACACATCATCTGCTTGACTTACTCTCAATGAAGGATGATACAATGAGTGTTGCCATTCTGTGAAACCGCTGAACTTCTTTCCGTCTCAGCAGACATGCCTGCTGGCTGAAGACAGGTTCCCAAAGGACTAAGAAACAAAGAAAAAACACTCGCACAGCCGCTACATTTATTTAATGTCTACATCCAGTGTGTGTGTATGAGTGAACCACACTATTGCAATCATGTAGTTTTTTAAAGCAATTTAACAAGCAAGCACAGAAGTCTGTGAAAGGATATAAACCTAAAATAATGAGTTCAAGTGATTAACCAAAAGTAATCCACAGATGGTTTGAATGATTAGTTTAAAGTCATTGATTACCAGTTGAAATAGTTAGCTACAACTGATGGAGAAACAATTGAAAGGATTCGCTAAAGTAAATATACATGTAGTTTTTATGAATAAGTTGTTTTGCTGCCTGTCTCTGACAGTTCCAAACCGTAAACTAGATTTGTTCTGTGTGTGTACAAAAGTGCGGCTCCTTTCTATCAGCAGGAGCGGATCCAGATGTGTTTGACTGGGGTGGCCCAACTGGGGCACTGACTCGTGCAGGGTTGGCATGAAATATGTGTCCACAAACATGCGTGCATGAATGAATAGCATTTAATTAACCCTTTTTTTCTAAGCTTAATTATTCAAAGATACAACCTCGAAGATCTCAGTTTCGTGCTCTTAAGCGCCACCCACTGGCAATGATAGGTAATTACAGGAGCACACTTACCAACCAGACGTCCACGGTTGGCTCCCTTTGTTGTAACTCTTGATTTTCCTGGCTGACGGTCGTTGAGCTTCGAATTTGTTTCTGTTTCTTTGGATTTTCACTTATTGTTGAAGTTGTATCTGTAGTCATCCATCTTTTCTTTGTTTGTTCAGCCATAGTAGATTACTGTTTACTCGCAACACTTGCAGAGAGCGGAAAAGAAGCCGCTTAGCTCCGCCTACCCTCTCTGGCAGACCAACCACTGCTGGCTGATGGAAAACGTGTCACTAACTGGGCGCTGCTTGGGATTTTTTCTGCGAAAGTCGCCACAGACACCCAGTCTGTAATAATACTATATACTGCAAATGCACTGGCTTTCATCAGTGGGCCATAGGCTCAGTCACCATTATGGCAATAGATTCGGCGAGAGATCGTGACTTAACATTTATTTACATGAAAATCTTCGAGATCATACCTTTAAGGATTAAGAAGATGTACCAGAGTAACAAGTACTAAAGAAAATGTGCCAGATTGAAATGCAAAGAAAGCTACTCTGCAGACTTTTCTGGGAGCATGGCGACTAAAAATTCGGACCAGTTGAAAACAAGCCGTCAGGTAAGTCAAACATGTCTGGCTAGTGCTGCGACTAAAACGATTATTCTGATGACTCCTTGAAGCCGTCTGTCCTGTGGCTGGTTTACAGCAGGCTTATCGCCCCGCCGTCACTGCGGCAGGACATCCAAAGATGTTAGCTGAATGCTTTTGCAACAGATAAAGGTTGAACTGATGTCCTCAATGTCATGAAGCAGCCTTTGCCTTTGCCCACTGTTAATTGAGTTACAGAGGGATGCATGCACATGTGTTACAATAAATTGTCATGCACCATTTTGAAGTGAAAGACCTTTCTCCCGAGCACTTAGCGTTGGAGGAAGTGCTGATGGCAGAGTAAATAAACTACATTTACACTGCAGAGAGGCATAATGGACACAAAGGCACTTGAAGGGGAGCAGCAGTGAATTTCATTCTAAATATACAAAAGCCCTGAGCTCAGCATTATTGGTTTTGTATAGGTGCACATTCCCTCATATGCTGGAAAGAGAGAGCACATTTTTGTCCTTATCTCCGCTCTCCTTGTCGCTCATGTTACAATGAGAAGAGGTGAAACGAAGGCTCATGGATGATCATTCAGGGACAGTTTGGGGCTTTGAGTTTCGTAAAAGAAAAAACAGGAAAAAGCAATTTGATTGTAAAATGTTTCTCATTAATCTGCAGCAGCTCGCGGGTGTTTGTCTCCAAGGTGTTATGGTTTTGTCATTAAATGGGGTTAAAGTATAATAATGGCGTTTGCAAAAGAAAGATATCAACTGTTAAAAATAATAAGTTGTTGTTTGCTAGTCGTAGACTGATACCTGCTCTGCTTTCAGAACAGACAGAGGGCAGGGCATGGACTGACTCTTTAAAGGTATCTTCCACTTTTTAACATATCCTCATCAACACCTTACCATCAAATCAGATTAGTTTCCTGTGATTGAGGTCACATGTAGTTCAACCAGCATGCTTCTAATTGAAATGATAGCTTCATCGCTATCTCCGGATAACCTTGACTTCTAACATTTCTTCTAAATCAGCCTGCTAATTCAAGTAGGGGAAATGTAGAGCCTGTAAACAAATTACCGGAAAATCATCCATTGGAGCATGAAGATGTGACTCTGTCTGCTGCACTGAGCGCACGCTGAAAGGAGCGTCACATCCAAGCCCACATTCAGGCTGGAGTAGTTTGAACATGATATGAGTCTTACTGTACACATCAGTCTGCTGCTGAGTTTCCATCCACCACCTCAGCCTACATCTGCTCTGAACAGATCAGCATTTAGGGAACCAGGGACACAGATGTAGTTAGCCTAGCTTAGCATCTAGAACAGAACCAGTTAGCCATTTCAAAAGTACACTAACCAGCACCTCCTGAATTATTTATCTGATTGTTTTAAACCCTACACAACATAAAAGTAAAAACAAGGAAGAGTTTCATGCTGGAACTATGGAAAGCTCCCAGACGTCGTGTCACAGTGAGGTTCATGTTGTTCATTATGTTGTACCAACAACTTCTCATTACCAACTTGTCAAAAAAAAGTCCTACCGTTCAAGATATGCTAATCAAGGGTAAGTGTCCGTGGTCAGGTAAGCGATAATAAAGCAAAATGTCAAAGTTTTGGTTGTGCAGAAATGATTAACGTGTGGTTAAAAAAGCAAAAAGTTTGGTTTAGTTGTGTTCAGGCACAAAAAGGAATTATCACGGTTTGGGTTTAAATGTGTACTAACCAGTGATGGGTAACATTGCTTTGAAAAGGAACACGTTAGATTTATTTTGCTGTACCGAAAATGTGCAACTTTGTGACTCATTCCACTCATTCCTGCTGTACGTCTAACTCTGAATGTATCGACTCTACCGTCTCTGCAGAGCCTCGTTTACAGCCCATAATCTGTAACTCTGCAGCCTAATAACAGGACTGACAGATGCAGTATAACCTTCACAGCTCTTTCTGATGCTAACAATCTTACAGTGAACTGGGCAGAGGCATACAGTATTAGGCACAGCTGTTTCCATGACAACAACACAACACAGGCTCTTAGTCCCTCCAGTGTTGTGGAGCTGTGTTTAGCTGCAGATGCTTCTTCACATTTGAAGTTGAGCTCTTCACAGCTGACGAGCACTTATCCTCCAGACACAGCTTACATTTCACCGTCATGTTGTTCTCGTCCCTTTCACCCGAACATTCAGAATAATGTGAATATTTCCACAAAGTAAAGTCTCCTGCTTGTTTGATCCATCCATCACCCCCAGCCCAAGTTTACATTTGTGCTCTTAATACTACGTCATCTGTCGTCAACAAAAGTCAAATAAACTTAAATCTGGTAGACCATGAAAGCTAGGTACACTTTATTATCCTTTGCATTGCAATTATTGACAATAACCATTAACACCCATAATCTCTGACCTCTACTATAATACTGTGAGGTTTGATTGAGCTGTCACAAAGTGGGTGCTCAAAGGAACAGAGCCGCCAGTTGTTTTTACACATTGGACAGCATTGTTAAATTAAGACGGCTGCTTTGCGAACACATGAAAAGGGCAACATGACTTGGTTGGATTCTACTTCAGATCAGACGGCAAGAAGAAGAAAAAAAAGATGAATATGGAGCCACAGATGGCTGAAAGATGGAGACAGTCTGGTCAGCGCTGACGCAGAGCTCAGTTATATCTCTATCACAGCAGGGCGACAGGAGCGTTGACGGGAGGAAAACACAGCTATATTGTACTGCTGCTTTAAAGTGATCTTATTTCAACGAACTTAATCAACCTGGGAGGGGAACAGGATACATCACTACATGGTTACCTGTTGGCTGCTGGCGGTCAGGCAGGATCTGTGGGAGTTTATTGACATGGTGAGATGATCATAAATTCTAGTTATTCGAGTTATTAATCATATACCTTATAGTTGTCTAGATTATCCTACAAATACAATAGTTAGGAGCTAAGAAGAGATCATTGGCAGTAGTTATGTACAAAATCTGAGCGTGGGATTTCTCAACCCAAATTTTTAATCTGCCAGAATCCATCCTGCCAGAATTATTGGCATGCAACTAATCAGTTGGTGCAGCCCTCCCTGGTTTATTAAATAAAACGACTGCAGATCTGCACGAAATTTAGAGCAATTCTAAATAAATCCTGAGTGACCAGACACCAAAGAACAGCCTAAAATAGCACCAACACGTCACCACAGGATAAACCAAAAGATGGACAGAGCCAGGCTAGCTGCCTCCCCCTGCCTCCAGTCTTTATGCTAAGCTACGCTAACATTACGCTCATCTTATCATCTCACCCTCCAAAAGAAAGCAGTTAAGCTTATTATCTGAACTCATGCTTGTGCATTGTGTTATTTTTCAGTGCGATGTCTGTGCTGGGTTTCATACCCCAGAGCGTTTTTATCACAGTCCCTGCTGAATGTTTAACACGCTCGCTGGATTCCTATTACCATCATGCTCAACCACAGAGGCCTGTTCTGCCAAACACTCTCTATAAATCATCCAGTCTCTTTGATGTAAGCTTTTCTGACAGGAATCTGATTCATAATCCATAACATGTTTCATTTTTCGACCTAGACCTGATTTTCTTTGGCCTTTTTCTCCCATCATGACTATTGATTGTGTTGAAGATTTCATCTCCTACTTACTCCAGCAGCGAGTGTGATGTAGCTTCAGCTGACTGAAAACGCTGCTCTTCAGTACACACCCACAGGGGAAACACACTCTCCAACAGCTGAATACAAAACACAATTTTCACACACACTGCAGTGAACCTGCACGCTTACATCTCATTTCCATTAATCCATTGCCTGAGCGGGGTACATTTCCAGTGTTACTGCTGTGGGCTGGTCGGCTGCTCATTGTTCCACTGATGCTACATTCATGTCATGTTGGCGTTTCTGTAAACAAGCTCTGCCGACTGGTAGAAGCTGTTGGTGTCACCATCCTGGTGCAAACACAAGCAGGGCATGTTGCAGTGCTTCACAGACTGTGTTACCTCCCATGTGGCTTCACAAATTTAAGAAGTGTGACAACACAGGCGGTAAACATAATGGGCAATTCAGCAAGTGTGGGAGCCAAAATGTTAAACATGGAAATTAATATTGTCACGTTAATCGTCACATTCTCGTGTGGATATTGTTCTGCCTGTGAGTGTGAACCGTGTACAACAAACCAAGGATAGAAATAGAAGATAATTTCCAACAAGAGGCTAAGAAATAACTAACTAGTGTGGAAAGTCAATCAAATGAGCTGCCTTACATTTAGATAGATGATGATTTTATGTGTTTGCAATTTTAAGAATGAACCTCCACCCATGACAAACTCAATATCAAGGCCAAACACCAAACAGCAGCATCAGAGCTTCACCCAAACACATGCAGATGCATCACACACTGGGAGATAATCCTCTCCAGCCAGTCACACACTCTGTTCTGTCTCTGTGAAAAGGAGGACAGTCTGGTCTTGTGCTGCAGTTTGTTTTGGCTCTGAGCATGAGGTCAAAGGTCAGGCTTCTGACGAATGTACAGTCAGATCTGTGGTGAATGGCCTGCTCAGACTGGGAAAGCAAAACTCTGTTTTTACTGCAGATGAGTCTGAGAGGGTGTTTAAGGTTTGTCATCAAGCTTTGATGACAACAAAGACTTAGTTAGTATGATTATTCTTCGTCCACGGTCACAACTCCTCTGAATGTTTTCATACTTTTCAAGATAACATCAATAACGTGACAGTCCATCGGTCAGTCCTTTCTGAGCTTCGTACCTCTCAAATGTTTCATATTACAACTTAAATATTTCGTTCTTCTCTTTAAAAAGGTTCAATAATTTCCTGAAGCAGCTGTTCACTGCACTTTTTATCAATTTCTTCTCAAACCTCAGAAAATCTTCCATTTGTGAGGGACTATTTTTTGCCGTGGATTAATACACATTTAGTGCTTTTGTCACATTTTGCTTCTTCCAGCTGTGACGGAGCTTTAAAATCAGCAACATCTCCGAGCTGTCTCCGCCCACAGCTGCTGTCATAAACTGGAAAACAAATGTGGAAATGAGCTTGTTCATTGAAGGATGCTGTGATTGTCACCTCCCATTTCATACCTAATGCTCTCCTCTGCGTGATGATCCGCTTAGCCACACATTGTCTCCAAGCAGCATGCGTTTCTCCTGCAAATCACCTTATTTACAAGTCATCAGCGAGGCGGGGGCCGGAGCTGCGCGATAATGTCAACTTTTCTGTTCAGTTATTGACAGGCGGCCTTCGGAGAGAGGTTTTTTTCGAGCCTCGACTTGCAACATTTAGCTCGTCTGCCCCATTAGACGCTGACCTTCATACTAATGCCGACCGCGGCAGCCGGCGCTGAAACACTTGATTCAATCTTCGCTCAGCAGAGATCACAGACACATAAAGAGGCAGCATAAAAAGATGCATTTACAGATACACATATACTGTTTATAACTGCTTCTCTTAGACGTGAGGAACCTTGTGGACGTCCATGACTCTTCTCAGAATTTGTATTAAATCTAAACATTTTCCTTCTTTAATAGTCAGACATCTTTCCACCACAGGCTCGTGCAGTGAATGTCAGTGAAGAAACCCTGAACACAGCTTCTCCTCCACACAGGTAATCCCTTTTCCTGATCTCACCTGTGTGCAGTAGAACTCTGGGGCATGTGAGCAGACCCGGCAGGCTGCAGTCACAGTCAGAAAGCTGGCAGGTCACGTGTTGCTGCGGTTCAGCCTATCGCTGCTAACAGCTGATCTGTATCAGGCTTTATCTTCAGTGGGTCGTGGGAAAACTCAGTTACGTGCTTTCTGTCAGCGTTTCAGTCTCTGTCTTAAACAGACCATCAGTGTCCTTATTCCCTGCACAGCTGTTTAAAAAATACTCTTAACCAAATATAACTGTGCTCCAAATGTCTTCAGAACTGACTCTGGGAATCTCTACAAAGATATATTTACAAGAGGAGCCGGTCTCATTGATAAAAACAACAGCTGTGCTTTTTACTCTGAGCTGTTTCTTGTGCTTGAATTTTAAAATTGAAATACAATGATGTTATCCATCACTATCGCAACCTCCCAGTTTGAAGAAGAGCCTCTATAAATGAAACACATCCAAACACATGTTGGGATTATTGCATTAGCAGAGAGCTCTTTGTGTGTCATCTCTCAGACTCAGAGCTGCTGCACAGAAAATCCTGTTTGCAAAGTAAAAAATTGAATTAGTGGAGTTGCAAAGTTGAGCCATCGGACACGTCAATGTGTACGATGTGCAGCGGCTAACAGAGGCAGGTCCCTCGTAGCAGTGTCCTCACATCTGCTCGCTCTAGCTGTGAGCAATTTGGGGATTTAAAGGTATTTTGAGCCTAAATGGAAATCAGGGAGTTCTCATTTAAAAAGTGCATATTAGCCATACTAAGTGCCTTTATGCATAAGTTAGTTAGCCTAGCCTGCTGACCTTCATAATCAAGATTTCCATAGTTACACTGGGTTAAACGCTAATTTGCAATCCCCTATAAAATCCCTGAATTTACTGTCTGCAGCCTCTTCTCATGTCTCGATTTATCATCCTCCTTTCCTTCCTTAGCTTCCTCTTCTCACATCTTCGTCCCTCCAGCCTGAGATGCGAGAGGAGGAGGCGAGGAAGAGACATAAGGAGAGAGGAGTCGAGGCATTTAACAAAATAAGAAATCAGTGCTTCGGAGCCTTCATTATAAAGTGTGGTTAAGTAAAATGACGTGTGGCACAGCTGCATCATCTGTCTGGTGTGTATATCCCAGCTGTGTCACGCCTCTACATCACGGACTCCCGTAAAGGATACACCTGTGCATCCTCTTTATAGCCTCCTCTCTCCTTGCTCCTGGAGATGCAGCTTAAGAATTGAGACATCCTTCAAGATGGCGACCTGAGATCGATTTATGGGTGACCGGCAGGAGGACGGAGGAGTTGAGGAGACATGGATACTGGATCCTGTGTCGCTGAAAATATCTCTGATGATGTCCGAATACATTTTTAACAGAAAAACTAAATTATCCCAAGGCCGCAGGGTTTTGTGGAAGATACTTCTGAACTGCATCATGGGAAGCGTAGGATCCAGAGTTTCTGGAGCCCATCAAGGGACTAAAACTCTACAAATATGGGCTTTGATTTTAAGCATTCATGGCTTAATTGTCTAAAGTTTCCCTACTTTTATGTGGAGTGCAGAGCTCTTTAAATATTAATATTTAACATCATTCTGATAAACTGTCCCCTCTGAGTGAGTTTTTACTCAAACATTTCAATCTGAAATCTGCCACACTCCCTGATGAGCCTTTTAAAACACACACGCTGCCCGAGTGTTTCACAGATGTTTGCTCAACACATTTGTCAATAACAGCGGCTGGTAGCTGCTACAGTACAGCACACGGGCCAAGTACAAGAGGAGGAATACATGTAACAACAAGACGAGTTGTCCGTCAGACAGATTCAGGTTGTAAGACTCCATCAACACTCTGACACGGCTGCTGTTGTCAAATACAGACCAATATAACCGACAGGCGAAGAGGAAGGTAATGGGGAACAGGGTGTTTCCCTCAGCACGAGTATCACTCTAGACTTCCTGAATGACTCGAAGGTGGGAGCAGCTCACCGTTACGTGAAGAGACTTTACTGACACCCAGCAGGAGAGAGGCTCGCAGGATTTTAGCTCCATCCATCGACACTCCTACATCTACAGCTCCTACGGCTCCTACAGCTCCAGGAACATTTAGTCTGAGCCGAGGATTTTTCCTCTATTTATCGATGCTGTTCCCTCCAATCAATACAAAACAAAAACAGACTATTCAACAAACAGTGGGTCTGTTGATGTTAAATATTTGTGCTGTTCAAATGTGTAGATATCTGGCTTTTCTCTGAGTTAATGTAGTCATGGTGTGTTCGTTGAAAAATTAATTACAAAAAAATATATATATATATTTTACTCCAAAAGCTGCAGGTATTTTTTTCCATCTTGATGCCTCTATGGTTGCAGCAATAGCGTGCCGTGCAGGTCAGAAGCCTGAACCTCCTGCAAACAGCCGACTCCAGCAATGCAACACTTATTGACTGACTTATTGAAATATAATAAAAAAAATACACACAATATAAAGACTTCACCCATTTGATGAAATGATGCAGCAATAAACATGTGGAATATTTCCCATGTTAGCATTAAAAGCTGAAACGCTTTGGAACAAACGTACCGTGGTTCCTGTGCACAGTTAATAAAACATGATTTCCAGTATGAAGCTGCTTTGGTGGATTTAAAGCTCAAATTATGGTTCAAAAGATTTCTCAAAAATTTCCCCTACAGCAAAATAAAATATTCATCCTGTTTCTAAAATATAGACGAGGAATGCAGACATGTGATGAAAAAATGATGCATCGTTTTCTCTAAAAATCACTAAATGAAGCTTCTGAAATATATAATATTTAACCGTCTTTGATTTTCTCTCTCACACACACATGCACACACACCTCTACATCCTCAGTATACCATGCAGTATTAACTCAGCAGCACCTCTGACATCTCCAGCACACACGTGCACACACAGGAGCGGGTGAGATGAAGGAAGTGTGGTGAGAGAGGGACTGATGTCTGCAAACATGTAAGCTGTACAACGTAAACTGAAACTTTCTAAATAGCAACAGGCTGCCCACTATCAGCTCCCTATGGACTTACACATCATTCATATATTCAGCTCTCTTTTTGGCTGCTTTGCACTGAACTAGAGCCAACTCTTTGGATACTCATAGTGTGTCTCCTCAGAAGCCTTGTTACACTGACAATAACACTCAGAGCAGGAAGTTTAAATATTCCTCCCAACAAGTGAGGAAAGAGAGGAAAAGTGAGTCTCCAACAGGTCGTGATGAGAGCAACATGGGGGTGCAAATCAAACTTTTAGGGCTACATGAGAAGAGGAAGAAGAAGTGGCTCACCAAATCTGAGGACGTGTGGCATCCCATGAGAATATCCCACACAGTGTAATAGCAGCAGCAGAAGCCTGACGGTGCACCTGACTCTGGCGTTAAACATCAGCAGGGAGGTGATCTTCATGGTGCTTGTGTGGTGCACAGGATTTTTATTCCCTGAATCGGTATATTCCCCAGATTGTTTCTCTTTTTTCTCTTTGAACGTGAAGCAAAGCGGCGGAAATCTCACGGCATGATCAGCACCACCGGCGGGCTGGGCAACGGTTTCCCCACATCCATCTGGCCAAAAACATAAACCTCTGCGTGTCCAGCTCGCTCACTGCGCCAAGAAGAAAAGGAAACAGCCCTCCGACTCAGCTGAGGAAGATGATGGTGGAGGTGGTGGTGGAGGTGGCCGGGCGTCCATGTTAGGCAGGACAGAGCTTGAAGAGATCCATCTGCGGAGAGACACAGGCAGAGATTGGAGGGAGGTGAGGGGGGGAGAGCGGAGGTTTGTGAGGATCCACAGAGAGTGTGAGAGTAAGAGAAGCGACGGTCTCAGCAGCCTCGGCAGCCCGAGCTCCTCCCGCTGCACTGCCGCACACCATCTGACGTCGAGCCAACACTAGCAGCGGCGGAGCGCGCGGGCTTGATCGGGCATGTTTCTCGGCTTCTGCGCTGACCACACTTCGCCCCCTTCATCTAATGTCGCCTGGCGAAATTCTCCTGTATCCCCCTTCTCCCCCTCCTCCCCTCTCCCTGATGTCTTGTCCCCGGCCGGCCGGTCACCCAGCCTCCGCGCGCCGGTTATTCCCCCAGATTTCCCCCCTCGGCTCGGTTCAGTGGCTGTGGCCGGCAGCGGAGCGCCTCGTGCACCGCCGTATAAAAGTCAATGTATGAATTTAAAAAGATCGCCTGTGTTTGATCGGAGTCACTCAAGCTTGGACTCATGTGAAGCCAACCTGTCACTGTTCACTCCTCATGATGAATAGCCTCGCTCACCCCCGCTGTGTTCCTGCACCCATGTTCTGTCTCTGCAATTATTACTTTTTTATTCTCGACTTTTCCTCAGACCGAGACTCTACAGTCTGTCAGGAGAGAGCCGGCCCTCCACAGCAAATCTAAAATGCATGCGTGTTACGAAGAACTGTTATATTGGCTCTTTTATTTGACTATTGAATTAGTGAGCGTGATTACACGTGCTATGAAAGAAGAAGTGTTATGGTTAAAATTCAGTTCTGTTTTAAAATCATTTGTTACTTTTACAGGATATCTACACATAGAAGCACACATGGTTGCTGTTTAATTTTGCATAACTTCTAAATCATGTAGATTTTCTCTCTAAACTTCACATCGTAGACAGGATCCAGATTATTGCACATATGGGGCTCAAGCTGGTTTAAACATGGAGTGAATAAAAAGAACGACAAACTGGCCTCTAAAGCAAGCTGTCAGCATGTGTGATTAATGAGAATTACATTTCAGGAGAGATATCTCCTTCCGGTGATATAACCACTTCTGTGGTGTAAAATATCTTTTAGATTTTTCAGCCTCTGAAGAAGTGAAACATTTAGGCCACAGCTCATGGAATTTCTTTAAACGACCCTGAGAAGGTTTCAGCACCACGGACAGAGAATCTGTCTCAGCTCAGTGTTATAAAGGTTTCAGCACCACAGACAGCGACTCCGTGGTCAGCTTCCTCTGCTGGCTCTCCTCCTTCATTTGGCAGCGGGGAGTTCTGTTTGGAACGAGTCCATATGATGATACAGAGACAGTTTGACTAAAGGTTAAATATTGTTCCACTTCAACATTAACACTCATTTACTGCGGACAGCGTCCATAGAACCACCCAGACTGTCCAACATTACTGGAAAGCTGGAATTCTAACTGATCCGTATATAACACAACACGTAAGTGCAGGCCTTATTATTTTATAAGATGTCAATTTTTTTAAAGTAATTATGATGTCATTAGTGCTGGAGTGTATTCCACAGCTGCTGTAACGTGCTCTGAAACTTCAAGTTTATTTTCAGAATGCGCTGGTTTATTTAAATATTTTAATTTTGATCACATTTCAGAGGCTGTCACGCGCTTTTCTGAGCTGATATGTGTCTAATGAAGGAAACAAAAAAGACATGTCTGAGGTTTGTTTGTCTCTGCGCGTGCAATGAGTTAAGAGGTGCAACATTTTAACTAACATAGAGGTCATAACAAGAAGGGGCAGCTCTCGTCGGACGTGCGTAACGGAAAAAGGTGATGATGGCATCTGTACACGCACTCATCTGGATTTCTTTTATTTTCAGTTTATTACAGCTCAACAAATGCTCCTTTGTACACGTGAAAGGGGCTTTAAAAGCGGCTGAGCGGAGCCGGGCACCGCGTCGTGATGATAAAGTTGATTTAAAGCTAATGTGCTCGTCAACTGTGGGATTTAAATGCGCGGCTCGTCTGCGCGAGTTCCCATCCAGCCCCGCGAAACCCAGGCGTTATCTACGGATCATTCATAAAGCGGATCACGGTGAGCATTTAACGACCCCCATAATGTCTTTCAACCCCACAACAGTGAAGGCATCAGCCCGAGGAGGAGGAGAAGGAGGAGGAGGAGGAACCCGAAAAGGTGACAAGCGTCTCCAAATAGAGGTCGGACAAAGACGCGGGAGGTCACATCTCTCTTATGAAACCTCAAGTCAGAGCTTTATTCCTAGACATTAAATGCTCTTTTTCCGGCGGGGGCGCGGGTTGAAAGCTGCTGTCTTATATAAACTCACAGATGAACTTGCCAAACCTGCCCGGTGAGGCGCGCAACGGTGTGTTTTCTGCGCGTTTTGCCGGCTGGAAACGATGAGAAAAAGCTGCTACTGTTTCCAAAGATATAACCTGTTCCTGAAAAGATGTCACGCGAGGAAACATAGAGAGCAGCACAGTAGAGACATGTTAGAAATGTGAAGTTTGAAAGAATGGGCTTACCTTGGGTAGAGCTGGAGCAGGAAGAGTCACCAGAGCAGCACAAAGAAGTTGATTTGTTTCTATGGAGGAGCCGAGGCGCTTCCCCCGCACTCGCTGCTGGTAGCGCTGCGCTCCGGCCGTAGGGGAGACACGCCTCCTGTCGGACGGCAGGACTCACTGCTTAAAGCAACAGGGGGCACGCGCCGGACGAGGGGACTCACCGACACCGAGTCTGCAGCTTCCCCGGCGGAAGAGACCGGGTGTCAGGTCGGACTGAGGCGCATTAAAATCCTTTATCTGGATGGTTCAGCCCGACGCTGCTGTCGGCAAATACCCTGTGAGCGAGTAAAGCATGGCAATGCAGTCCCTTACAATCAGGCGCTAATTGAGAGTAAAGGCGTGTCACTGTCCATGCTCCAGACTACGGACAAAATAATGTGGCACACGAAATAGCTTTTAAAATAGTAAAGCATCAGTCGCCCTCAGATTTAATAAAACTAAATGATTGTTTCCCCAAATCGAGTTTAGGTCGCATTTGTGACAAGTTAAAAAAGCTTTTAAACACAGTTTACGGAGGGACAGTGATGTCACGGCAGGTGTCAGATGACAGGAGATCCCACAGTGTTGGGTTTTAATGGATTAACCCCAAATGTGTTACACATGCAGATTTAACAGCTTCCTGTGAACCGTCAGTCAGTCTGAGAACCAGAACAGCCCTGGCTTCACAGAACTGATTGACTTTCACACAAAGTTTATGGAGAAAATACAATTATTCTGTGTTTTGTCTGATT
This sequence comes from Semicossyphus pulcher, assembly GCF_022749685.1. Taxonomy (NCBI): domain Eukaryota; kingdom Metazoa; phylum Chordata; class Actinopteri; order Labriformes; family Labridae; genus Semicossyphus; species Semicossyphus pulcher. Next base: position 4,391,325 of record NW_027211770.1, on the reverse strand, counting down.
TGGTGACTGGAAAAACGAAAGTTCAGATCCCTGCCTGGAATGTGACGATCAGCCAAAGTTAAATTCCTTTAATGTAACAAAATACAAAAACACTTTGTAAAGCAAAATCATTTCCATCACTTGTGTTAAAAAACATTAAACATTAAAATACTGTCAGAATTTTAAATCCAGAACAATTAAAAAGAGCTTTATCAGATTGTAAACATCTTTAGTTTGTTGCCACACTGAGATGATTGTTTATGATCTTTATCTTATCTCTCAGCCATCAGATTATTCTGCATCTGTGAGGACAGAACTTCAATCGCAGTTGACGGAGTGAATTGGATGTCCCTTTTTATCTGAATATTTATTAAATGCATGCACGCTTCCTGGTATGGTGCTAAATATTACAGACACACCAAATGATTGTGACAGGCGCTCAGCTAATGGGACATTTGGGACATGTGTTGTTTTAACATTTACCACTGAGAGGAGATGCAAGGACAATGACAAGGTATTCTGTCTATAACATTCTCATTAATAACATTTTCAACTCAAGTTAAAACACTGCAGAATTATAAAGTAGATTTATATTTTTTAACTCACACAGGCTTTTGAATATTGGCGTCAGTAAGGTATAACGAGGCGCAGCAGCTGTGATGGGGTGAAACCTTTGCAGTATTTACCTGAAGTGTGTTGGCAAGAAGAAGACTCATTTTAAAGGTGGCTTTTGATGTTTTCGCTGGCTGCAGGGTCACCTTAAACTGGAGCGATTTATTAGCTTGGAAGATTATAATAACAGCATTAAGGATCATGAATGCACCGTCTTATTGCTGAACGCTGTTAGTTTATTGTTTGATGTGATTTCTGCTTGTTTTAGTCTGTTTGTTCTGTGGAATTTGTTGTGCTGCCGTCTCGGCCAAGACGCCGTTGTAAAAGAGATTTCACTGGGAATCTTCCTGGTAAAATAAAAATGAAGATATGCCAGTGTTTCTGTAGTGAGTGAACTTGTTTCTTTTTGGAAGAAATTTGTTTCTGCAATAACGTTGGTGTTATTTTGAACTGAACTTGTAATGCCGGGTCAGGCCTCAGACATTTCAGACTGCAATACATTTACCTTCTTTGTTTTTGTTCTGGTGTGTTTTGAACGCAGCTTTGTTTCCTACCTGAATGGTTCAAGTCCTGATTGGAGATTGGCACTTTACAGAGCAGCCTCTTCCATCACTGTGTGAATGTGTGAAAGGGTGAATGAGACATGTAGTGTTAATGTGTTTTAGGTGAAGACTAGAAAAGCACTATATAAGTGCAGTGCAGTGTGTTTAGAAATGTAGCATGTGATTGAATGCATTGATTTAATTTCTAAAGTTTAAACAAATAAATCAATGATAATAAGGCCTCCACTCCCTGCTCATAAAGTTAATGTAACAAAACAGATACAATGAAAGGTGTTTCACTGCTCTCTCTCAGCCACATCATGTGCAAACATTAGCAGTTGAGAGAAAACGTCTCTTAAGACAGTTTTTAATTGCACTGCAGGTTTTTGACACGATGTCACATCGGCATACCTTGACTTTAGCTAAAACAGCGCCCCTGGGCTTTAGCATTTAAAAGCAGATGTAATTATCAATACATTGTCATACTGAAGCTTTCACAGCAGACAGTTTGAGATACTCGCACTGTGGACCTGTAATCCTGCAAGTGCTGTTATATACTCCCAAATGTAAGACAGTGGTTCCCTACCTTTTTTGGAGCCCCCCCTGCTTGTATCTAAGAATGGCTGAGCCCCCCCAGCCTGCACACGCGTACACCAAAACAATAAAGGGATTCATTCCAAATCTTTATTGGCAAAAATTAACACCAACAGCCGATAGTTCGCAGAGGTGTGGCCTAAACTAGCTACTATCTTTGAATGGGGCCAAAAACAAGATATTATTTAATAGCGGAACAGACTTTTGATTATCAAGTAAATGCTTTATTAATGATTTTATTTAACATGTGAAATCTAATCTTGACAATCTCAGTGCAGACAAACACTGTGTTAGACCATTAAGTGACAGAAGTACGTGCAGGATTAATGTGTTCAGTTGGAACAAATAAAGTAAAAACCTCATGAAATGACGGGTAAATGAATCGAAATAAAATGATGACAAAGAAACGTTTAATAAACACCGTCAATAAAAGAAAGCAGCGTCAGGGTCACACCAGGCTTTGTGCAGTCAGGCAGGAGCTCAGGCGAGTGACACTGATGGAAGGAAAGCATTTTGTGTTTGTCATCACATGGAACTTATTTTTTCCTTAAAACCATCTAAAAACTGTGTCGAGGAGCCTTTTTCTGTTTTCGAATTTGGTTCAGAGAGTAAGTGACAATATCTTGACGTCAGGCGAGATAATGTCTTTCAGTCTGTAAAAACCTTGATACACGGTGAATTGCAATGAAATTATCTCGTTTGCCTGGCAAAGTCTTCATATTCAATACTGAATAATTGACTCGTTAAGATAGAAAGACATTATTTTTTTTACAGTTCACCGCTCAACATGAACACTCGCTCTCATTTTGTGTCATCACATCGAGCCAATCAAAAGGCAGGATGAGGAATAAAGGGGAACAAAGCGAGGCCATCAGACAGAAAGAACTGCAACAAGATATACCATTTAGTGTTGAAGGAGCACATCCCTGCAGTGATGGAGGCATGATGCGAGGCCACAGTCTGGAGCTGAAATGAAAGGGAGCTTTGATCCCTGCCAGCCCCCACCCCACACAGCGTGCAGCATGAAGAGTCGAATTGTGGGGGCTACAAATAAATAGTCAATGACAGCTCTGTGATCCAACAACCTCTTCTACTCTCACCCATGGGACATGCAGGGGGAGAGCCCGTGTACATATAAGATAGGATGAGATAAGACGGGAACTTTAGCAGATGAATTATTCAGTCTGGGTGTAAATTTGGATTGGTGATGAGTTTTTGAGAGCAATAATTAATGACAAGTTCCAAACACAACGTGGATTTAAAACATACTGTCAGTGTAACACAAATATACTTTCTTAATGCAGAGGCTTCGACTGTTTACACGTACTGTCGCTGTGATGTCACACTATGGTCTGCAGACAATCGCTGCGATTGAAGTTTCAACCGTGATTGGGTGGGCGAGGTGGGGGTTACATTTTTTTAATACTTTGATCATTTGAATTGTGCCAGAAACATAATCCAGGCCGCCGACAGATAAATACCTTCAATAAATATAATATAAACATTCCTGCATTTTTTGAAATGGTGAGCCCCAGTCGACGTCTGTCACGACAATTCGGTGCAAAAGAAGTGATCTACAGGAGCTACATGGAGCAACATTGCCAATATGACACTAAAGCCCTTTTCACACATGCACTCACAATTTCCATTTAATTTAGACAGTCTGCTCCTGAAATTTAGCAGAGTTGCCCTTTCACACGTGTCCCTCACAGCGCGAGATTTTCAGACAGACGCAAAAAGTACGTTGTGGAAATATGTTGTCGTCGGCCTTCACAGCCAGAAGCTCCTGAATCTCTTCATCTCTCCAGTCTGCAGACATCTGTGCTGTCGTCTTGTAAACGATCTTTCTTCTTCTTAATCATCCTGTCATGTCCCGCTCTTCTGGTTTCACACAGTCACGCGATATAAACATCATCAATGTTCGTGACTATAACCTCCTGAGTTCACACATCGGCCATTGGACATTTTATGAGGAGTCTGGATTCAGTCTGCACAAAGTAGAGGTGAAAAATTCAGCCATTTGTTCACACATACAACCCACCCGCACAATGTCGGGAAATTCTCAGGAGTGCAGCGCATGTACATCAAGCCCTTAGCTCACAATCAAGTTCTTCAACAGAGTGAAGGGCGACAGCAGCATTTGCTCCCTTTTTTCACTAGATTTAGCCGCTAACTTCACAAGCTGTCCTACAGCTGATGTCATCACGCTCACAAAGCTACAGCCGAGGTAAGTACAGGTATGTGCAGATACTAATTTGGCTAAGGCTAATTTGAATTTACTTCACCAAAACCTGCTAATCTTTGGATGATCAGCCGCTATGAACATGTAGGGAGGACAGACAAACTGTATACAAGTATAACCCAGTCAGGTCAGGTTCAAACCCGAGACACTGTTGATTCTAACACATGTAAATACATGAGGAAATAGACTAAACCACCCTCTCTGAATCTGATGAACACATGAAATAACGTGAAGTCTTGCTGTGGCTGTGACTCATTTAAAACTGATCACTTCCCTCTATTTTCCTTTCAGTTTTATTTTTTCTCCGTATTTCCGTGTGTTAGAGTTCTGCTGTAGTGGAAATGAAATGCTGCTGGTTATGTGTATATTTACTGAGAGAAATTAGCCAGTCAAGTGCTCTTATATCATCCATTTTCAGCCCATTTCTCTTTCAGTCATGTCGCTGCTGCAGTCAGCAGTGCAGTTCTCTTGAGCTGACACCCTGACATGTAAAAGCCATCAAGTGTCAAACTTAAAAGGGTCAATTTTAATGTATTCCCCTGCACACAGAATTGGTCCATGGCCCTGTCAAAGTACTCTTATAATTGCTTTAAAAACTCTCACAGCTGGAAGGTCTATAGAAATAGAATCATTCTTTTCATGAACAGTAGACTTCATTCTGCCAAAGACTGCAGTTTAGACTGATTCATCCATCCATCCATTCTTTTCCACTTATCTGGGACTGGATCTTGCAGTCCAATGTATTGTAGATGTCCCTACGCCTAATTGCCCTTTCCAGCTCCTCCTACGGGTTTCTGAGGAGTTCCCAAGCCACATGAGATACAGTATGTAGTCCCTTCAGCAAGCTCTGGGTCTGCCCTGGTTTCTCCTACAGGATGGATATGACTGGAAAACTGCCAAGGGAGGTACTCAGAAGGCATCCTAATCAGATCCTGGGACCAGCTCATCGGGCTCCTCCTCAGTGTGAGGCAGCTCTTCTCCGAGCTTCTCACCCTACCTGACTGATGACTGATCCCAGCCATCCTACTGAGAAGACTCATTCAGGCGGAACCTCATTATTTGGGTCGCTAACAACAGCTCATGACCATATGTAGATCGACTGATAAATCAACTGCTTTTCTTGCGGGCTCAGATCCCTCTTCACCACAACAGTCTGATACAACACCCCTCCAATCCGAATTTGCTGGAGGGACACAGATAAGCGTGGCCTCAGACCTTTAGATGCTGACTCTGATGCTGACTAACCACTCCAGTGCTAGGTTACAGTTTGATAAATTCAGCAGAACCATGTCATCTGCAGAAAGTAAAGTCCTAAACCGGACGTCCTCACACCTGCTTCACCTTTTCCATGGATATCTCAAACAGGACTGGTGTCCACCACCTGCTGGAAACATATCTGACTGATTCAAACACAGATCTCTCTTTAACAAGGACAAGATGGCTTGTTGTAATGGCCTGTAAAGCCTGCGTCAAGTCCACAATACACATGTACACTGGATAAGCAGAGTCCCATGACCCCAACAACAACCCTGCAACGATAAAGAGCTGGTCCAATGTTCAAGGGCACACAGAATCCACACTGCTCGGCTGGAATTTGTCAGAGCCTCCTTTCCAGCACCTTGAAATATATTTTTCGTGAGGAGGCAATGTGACGCCCTGATATTTAATGCACAGTCCCCCTATTTGAAAAGGGCAACCACTATTTAGGTGGCAGTCCACAGGGTCTGTCCCAATGGTACATGATGACCAACAATGTCCAAATGTTTACTCATCTCTGGGCAAATCTCATCCACACCTGACACCCTGCCACTTAAGAGAATCTTGACCAGCTCAGCGACCTCTGTCAGGGACATGGTTCAGACGACCCCTGATTCTTTAGACTCTTTGTCTTTCACAGAAGGATGTGTTGGTGGGGTTCAGGAGCCACTGAACGTGCCCGTTTCACAACATCTCCAGTCTGGGTCAGTTCTCTTTGACCATTTTAAAAAGTCCTGATTCCCCTTCTGAAGTGTCGAATGGTTTGTCAAAACGTCCTTGAGGCTAACTGCTGGTGGCGCCTCATGTTGGTTCTGTTGTTGACTGAAATGTTGGTACCACAGATGAGGCACACACTTGTCCTTCACATTCGTAAATAAAAACTTGCTTTCCTGCTCCCCTTGGAAATAGCATGTTTTCTGCTTTTTCTTGGCATGGCCTCCTTCACTGTCCATCATAAAGCTGGCTAAACAGGCTAACAGCACCGAACTCCTCACTTTAGCTCAACTAGCGTACAGCATGACTGACCGACCTGTCGGTGGAGGTTGCTGCAACATTGCTGCAACATTGCTGCGATTGCTTAGGTTCAGACGTTGACAAACTTGCCAGGAACGTCATCGTTTTTGCTGATAGGCCTAACCTATTATTTTGTAATGGAGGGGGTGGGACATCTGTGTACAGTACAGTATTAAATTGAAGTGGGAAGAGGCTTTCAAGGTGCATTTATTATCCCCTGATGTAGAGTAATTTATCATCTCCAAATCTATGGCCCCACTTTTTAACTCTCATGAATTTATTAAAAGACATTTTAGATGATCCTGAGATCTCTTTGAGGTGCATCAGGGAAGAACAGGTTGAGTACAGCCTGATGCAGAAGGCAACTCAGTGAAGGCCAGCTGGAAACGAGGCTAATTTGCTGAACCAAATCCCCAAACATGGACATGGATATTCTGCAAACCTCCAGATGCAATGTCTCTACTTCCATTGACACGTCTGATATTTCTTCTCCACTTTTAGCGCATGGTAACTATAAAAAGGTTTCAGTATGGGAATGACAGGAAAATAAAGTATGGTTAGGGTATGATTATGCTGAGACAACCAAAGAGTTTTCGAGGTCTGCAGATGGTTCACAATGCAGCAGCCCGTATTCTGACCAGATCATGCAAATATGATCATGTTACTCCAGTGCTCGCCTCTCTTCTTTGGCTGCCTGTCCAGGTTAGAGCGGACTTTAAGGTGCTGCTGTTAACTTAGTGAATAGCATTGCGCCCTTGTATTTGACTGACCTTGTGCACCCATGCTTGCCTGCACGGGCACTGCGCTCTCCGCAGACACGTCCGCAGGTTGGTGTCTACCTAATGGTACTTTTACCTGGTCCCATGGCTTTGTACACACACACACATTCGGCTGCAAATCTGAGGGGCCAAAGTAACTTAGTAAAAGTGTTCTCTCTGAGTGATAAGCATGTTCTAAAGCTTAGAGTAGTACAAGGAATTCAAGAATGCGACGTATAGGTCCATTCATTAAAACAGGACATAAAAGAGACCTTGTATGAAGACTTCACAAGACATTTTAAGATCAGTTAAAACTGCTATAATTCCTGATATTTTACACGAGCGCTGATGACTAAATATCTGTGGAGCACCGCTGCTTTCATCTGGATTATATCAGATGGTAGAAGTCAAACTGGAAATCATTTAGGTAGATGAGAGCAGCCAGTAAATCAGGGGAGGCCAGCATTGAACACAAGCAAAAATATCTCATACTTTTTGCAGTACAGAATGTTCCACAGCTCCCTCACACAAGAAGAAAACACAGTGATCTGGAGAAGAGGCTAATAATTTAGCTGTCCTTCTATTCTGACTGTGTTTTTCCCTGCTGTCCAGAAGTTGTTGTCTGTCTGCTGTCTGCCTGAATCCATGTGAAGGCATCAATATATCCATCCACAGTCCACCCTCGTCTTGTCGGGCAGCTGGCTGTCACACGCTCTTGGTTAGCTCTCTTTGCTCTCTTCACCTGATGAGTAAAATCTAAATCGTGATACTATGCTGCAATTCTGCTGCTGCGATAAGGAGAAGGCACTTTTATAACTGAAGCATACACTTCTCAACTCAGTATTGATGACACTTTTTATAAAAAAGAATGATGTCGGGTGTGTTGGGCAAGTTTTGATGTATGATGCTTGTTAATATTTGGTTGTTCAGTACTGTCGTGTTGCTGTACTTTCTGCCATCGTCGCCACCTCTAAATGAACCGCCTGATCAGAGTGACGTTTGCTCAGCGTTTGCTCTACGTTCAACCATGGAGACGTGCGAGGTACAGGTACGGCAACACCACTTAGACAAACCACACGCAGAACTACACAAATACAGTTTATTGTTCTTCAGATGTTAGAAAAGAAAATTCATGAGCTGACATCAGAGCAAAAGTAGCAAGTAACGAGAAAATTCATAGAAATGTAGTCGAGTCAAAAGTTTCCCCCAAAAAGTACAGAAGCCAAGTACATTTACTTTGTTACTGTCCAGCCCTGCTTGTGTCTTGATAGTCTCACCTGTGTTTGTATTACTTCTGTGTTCCATCCCTTCTGTGCCAGTTCGCCAACAAACTTTTCAACCCTTGTTGCCTGGATGTTGCTGGATTTTCCTCCTGTTGTTTTTCATCTTTTTAGTTGGACCTTTTCAAAGTTTTTCCTTTGGACTTTTGTTGCCTGGCTTCTGTAAAGTCAGCCTTTTGTTTTATTCTTTTGTTTTATCAAAACCTCTTTTTTGTCAAAACGTTTGTGACACAAGTAACATAGTTGGTGTATGTCCAAAATGTAACACCAGTGACACCAACGAGTGTAGCAAGCCTACTTAAACAAAAATTTCCACCAAAATTAGCGTGTTGACGCAGGTTTTTCAGACCCTCTAATAAATGCCAGTTGTCTCTTTCCCCATTGCCAGTGGTGTATCCTCCTTTTTCAGTCTATTTTCTGCTGCGTCACCGCCTGACGTCGCAAACGCACCAGAAACAGGGGCAAACAACAAACTTCCCCTCGGACGTGAAGAAGCTCTCTTACCCGGCTGTCTTGCCAGTGTTGCTGCAGCTTGTACGAAACAAAGACAAACAAATGCGCCGTTGTATGTCGTTCTTCAATATTAACATGACAGCAGCCGGAACTTCAATGCACGACATAGCAACGCGCCGGAAAGTGGGAGAAGATAAGCGTGTCGACACAGTTTTTGTGTTCCATCATTGCCAGTTGGAGCCGAGGTGATATTACCTGGGTGTGCTGCAGAGTCATTTGACATGCTGGTAGCCTTTGCCGCTAAACCAAAAAAACAGGTGTTAGCAGGTTTTTTGACCGGTGGGAAAGCGGCTTAAAAGTAATATTCAATCTTAAACTAATAATTCTGTTACAGTTGTGAAAACTGATACTACAACTGGAGACATGTCAGAACAATTTAGCAACAAAAACTGGTGTAGACTACTGATGGCATGTTCAACACAACATCAACACATCAGATGGCTCTTAAACTAAGAGATACTCGCTTTGTGAAGCAGTCAGTTAAAACATATTTGGGGCTTTTATCAGGTTAAGTACCTTGAGCCATTTTCAGTAACTAAAACAGCCGATTTCAGCTGCAGGTTTATTGGAAGGACTATTAAAAATCATACTTGCTGGTCTATCAGGGAATAATAATGTGAGAATAAAAGTAGGATATTTTCGCTGCAGCCTTATTTTATTCTTGTTTGTTTCCCTCTCGCTTCAGTGAATCCAGAAACAATCCTGAGACTCTGAAGTCTGGTTTGCTGACATGATGACATTTCAGCTAAAGTTAAAATTACTCCCTGTCCTGCTTCCCCATTTATTTCATCTGAAAAGTGTGTATCTGGTGAGTCCCACACATCAAAAGAAATATCCACTCCTGTCCTTGGAGTCAGGCTTGTCCCCAGTGACTGTTCCCACATCTAACAGTAAACTCCTGATCACGTCTGCGCTTGCAGCGACACCACACTGTCCCCATCGCTGCCTTTTATAGCCCATCAGTGAGGAAACAAATAGTCAGTGACCATACAAATCAGCCCCAACGCCGAGGTAAACAACTGTGTCTTTCTTCTCTGGAGGGATTCTCAATGTCACTGCAGAGTCATCTGTTCACAGCCTCACACAGTTTTGATATTGTGATAGTTTGTGGGTTCACTATAATGCAGACTGAGAGGTGTCTGTGGAAATAGAATAAAACTCTCTTAGTGTCCCCGACTGAGTACAGTGTTTGTCCCCTCCAACAATAACAGTGTTTGACTGCAGCATGCATGGGGAATTTGCAGTGTTAGAGCCTTACCAGCAGTGTATGGACAATAATATTACTTACAATTAAACCTGTACAAGAATATTAATAATTCAAGGAGAAAAGGTCAAAAATGTTTAAAAGGAAACAAAGGAAACTTCAATTCCTGAAGAAAATATTCCAATTCAAATTTCAAACTATTTTTCTTTTTGCATTTTTTGAAGTCTAAATACATCACTCACATGTTCACACGCCCTTTGAAAGTGAGGTCTTAAAATCGGTACCAGGCCGAGACATTCCTTTCCTTCTACCCGTCATTGTTTCCCGTCTTAAAAGCAACTTGAGACGCGAGAATGGCGTTGGAGTTCAGAGACAAAATCAGTGATTGGATTGTAATTGGCATTAATTTGCAGATATATATATTTGATAGGAATCGTAGTCCGATGTTAGCCAATGGGGGCCAGGATGGCATCTCGGCTGATGTGCTCCTCCTCTATCGCTCTTCACAACGATCGTTTTCCTGCACGAACTAAAGCCTGCTCAATAGTGATATTTGTCAATACTGAGGCTGCGTTCACACCTAAAGTCCGTTTGTTTGATCGAATCAAAGACCAAATTATTGCAATGTTGCATTTTGCCAAAAGTTTGGTTTGTGTTCACACGGCAGCTTTTACCAGCAGACCAAAAGTTTGAATGCTGAGGAAACTGGTTCCTCATTGGTCCGAATTCCCACGTGGGAAAACTCCCTGAAGTAAACGAAGAGAGAGAGCAAGAAGAGAGAGAATCACAGACTTTTGTTGTCGTGGTTTTTCACTTTTAACCCACACCATTCCACAGTTCGATCAGTTCCACTCTCCTTCAGTTTCTTGGTTCAGTTCAGTTTGAATACCTCACCTCGTCGCTTCCCCACATCTGTCCTCTATTCATCTTGCTGCCTGGTTGCGTGTCCGTCTCTGCAAGTGTCAACATCTGTTAACAACCCACAATGCAATGTGTTTTGGTTTGCTTCCTGTATTAGATCCTACTTTAAGTCTGATTATGTTCTCACCTGAATCGAACCTGACCGTGAGTCCTGTCTTCTTGGCAGACCATGGTCTGGTGATTTGGTCTGCACCAGAGTTCAAATAAACCGCTTTGATGACTCTTGGACATTTCTTTATGTGCAATCATCAGGAAAAAATGCACATACATTTTTCCAGTTGTGAATTTGAGCTGCAAGCATAACTTCAGACTCTCAGTGTTTTAGAGCCACTGCCTTGTTTAGGTAACATTTATTTTGCACCGATTGCTGTTTAAACTTTGCCTTCCATGCTAACAAACTCCAAGATGACTTTAGTGTTGGGTGTAGACTACTTAAGTAGTGTCAGCATGGCCCATTCATTCTTAATGAGAGCAGTGAGTTTCCCAGAGGATGTTGTGACACTGCACCTTCCGTATGCTTTGGATTTATAACTCTAAAATCTTTTTCACATCAAGTCAAAGCAAATTGGACCCTCACAAAAAAACGGATCTAGCTCCTCTCTCTCTCTCCTGTCAGTCCCGCGCTCTGTCCTCTCTGATCCTGGCTGGTAATGAGGCCTGGAGCCGGGCGTTGGCGATTACAGGAGGAGGACCTGAACACACAGAGCCAGAGAAAAGATTGCCTGAGAGAAAATAAGGTTGAAAGGCTTCGCAGCCCCCGGCCACACTCACAACACAACACCAACAGCCTGGCCCCTTTAGCCAGAATAATTATGTGAAATTGCAGGTTCTGGAAAAAACTCTATTTTGTCTTTGATTGCAGACAACAAATGTTTTCAGGGGGTTCGGTTCATGTAATGTCAGGCACACAACACTCTCATTAAAGGGAAATCAGCGAGGTAAGACGGACAAATAGACGAGCTTTGGGAGCTGAATTTCACCTGATGAGACACAAACATCTCCTCCTGGGTGTCACATCTTTACTTCTGTTTACAAATGCAGACCTGCACTTAAAGGTGTGTGCCAGGTCAACTGCATGACTGTGAGTGTCTCAGTTAAAATGTTACAGGGATTTTATTTTTATATAAACAACACCGAGATGTTGTAGCTATCGAGCCTGACGGTCACTGTAAGTTTACTGATACATCAGATCAAAAAGGAAACGTGTTGAAAGTTAGATGGAAGATGAAACTCTGAGAAAGGTGGGCGGTCTTTTAAAGTCAAACCAGAGGAGAAGGAAATTTACTGTGTTGAGAAAGTCTATCAGCGTTGACATTTGTCTGACGCCCTGAGATTGAATCTCAAATGGCACACAACATAATGGTAAAAGTTTGTTTGTCTTCTTGCAGACGAACGTGACAAAGCAGGAGTCTTTCCTTTGTACAAACCAGCATCATGATGTCGTTTGTTCAGCATCCTTTCAACCTGTTTGTCATTAAATCTCAGTAACGTGTTTATTTTGGGTTCATGGCGCTGCTTAGGGGGGCATGAGAGTTTGCTCATCCATTCTACATGTGCTTTGTGGACTTGGAGAAGGCCTACGATCGCGTCCCCCGGGGGGTCCTGTGGGGGGTCCTGTGGGGGGTCCTGTGGGAGGTACTGCGGGAGTATGGGGTACTGTGTGTCCGCATCCTCTGGGATGAGACCCCGGGGCAGACCCATAGCTCGCTTGAGAGATTATATATCCCGCCTGGCCTGGGAACGCCTCCGAATCCCCCAGGAGGAACTGAAAAATGTTGCTGGGGAGAGGGACGCCTGGGTCACCTTGCTGAGCCTGCTGTCACCGCGACCCGGCCCCGGATAAGCGGAAGACAATGGATGGATGGATGGATGGATGGAGCACTGTTGAAAGGATGCTGCAACTTTGTCTTTAAAATGACAGACTGCCCCCTATAGTCTGTAGCCCCTTCTACACTGCCAGTTCGAGGCGGGATTATTACGCCTCTGATATGTTTTGGCTTCTATTAACACACGGAGGCGTAACAGCGTCAGCGTATACGGCACCAGCGTACACAGCTGATCAGGCAGGCAGCGCTGTGTGCGTGTATTTGAAGCGTGCGCTGTACCTCAATGCTGGAACGCTGTGTAAAATCACGCACTGAGGCAGCTTCGCGCTGGTGTTGCTTGGTTTGGTGGAAAATGGAAAAGGTGGCATGACGGCTGTAGCAGAATTGCAATGTAAAAAGGGCTGGTGACACTTTAAGTTCAGCACAAATATTAACTCAAAAAATAGTTCCATCTGTGAAAACTGCAAAAGGCATGACAGGGTTTGACTGTTGAAGAACAAGTTAGTGTTTCTGCATCTCTTGTCACCCACAGTCCAGATCTGGGCTACATTTGGCTTTAAAGTGTTTCTGTGGATGTTGCAGTTGGTGCCATTGTTTTATCTATTTTAACGCCAATAAACAAAAAACATCAATAACCAAATCCAAAGTGACTCACATTCTTTCAAACGAACGGTTGAAGTCAAAGCAGCAGTGGTCAAGACTGCTTTACAGTCCTTACTCTCTCCTTCTTCTTCCTGTCAGTGTCTGTATTGATTTGTTTGTTAAAAGCGTTTTTGTAGCACTTTATGTTCTTGGACGAGCTCACCTGTGTGACATGCTGGCACTGTATGAAGCAGCTGCTCAGGTTTTGTGTCTTTTAAACTAGTCTGACATCTTCTCAAAGGGTTGATATCAAACATAAACTCAGAACCTCTTTAGAATAGGTTGAATTATTTGATTCAGAGTTTCTCACTCCGAGCTGCTCCATCGGTGGTCCTACACTTTGCTCTTGGACCCCGTCCTTAATTCCCTCCCTGCAGTTACATCTCTCCCTCCTCCCTATCACCTCTCCAGTCCTGTTATTTACTCACCTGCTCTCCCTCATTAGTATGTATACCGGCCTTTTTCCACTCTATCTTTGCCACAGTGTTGAGTTTTTGTCTGCTCTAGCTCTCCAGCCTTGTTCTTCCTCTCTTATCAGATAAATTGCCTGTTCTGCTTTCCTGGTTTTGACCCTCCTCTGTTATCAGATCCAAGTAAACTTTATCTTAACCTGTCTGCCTGTGAGTCATGTTTTTGGGATCAAGCGTGCAGTTTTCTTAGCTTTCCACTTTTATTCACTTTTAAAAAGATGTCTGTTTTTATTAATTATTGCCATTTTAAATTTACACGTTTTAATCACACGTTGTTTCAAACTCTTTCACTGTTTCTTCTGTAAAGCACTTTGAACATCATTAAACTGTGTAAACGAAGCTGCACAAATAAAGTTAAATTACTTGTAGTCCTGCTGGATCAAAGACTGGATCCTGCGCCTACCATACCATCTTTACCTTGTTTATACATTGTTTTACTTGTGTTACTTCTCTCATGCAGTCAGTTACAAAGGCGTCAAGCAACAGCAGTATGGTGTCTCCAAAGGACCAAAAAGGATTTTCTTTCATTGTGATTGACATTAATGTTTATTAAAGCCTTGAAATATGTTCAAGGAGGGTCTGTAACCAGTTATTAGCACATTTATGAGACATTATAATGTTAAATGGTAAATGAACTGCTCTTTCACACACACATTGAGGGGTGGCTGTGGCTCAGTGGTAGAGTCGTCGTCTCTCAATCGGAAGGCAGTTCGATCCCTGACTGCCACAGTCACATGTCGAAGTGTCCTTCGGCAAGACACTGAACCCCAAACTGCTCCCGGTGGCAGAGCCATAGGGTATGAATGCATAGATCATTAACTCTCAGATGTACGTCGCCTTGGACAAAAGCGTCTGCTAAATGAAATTGTAACATGGTAACACCTGAATCCACCAGAGGCTGCCTTTGGGAGCTATTTGGGGTTCAGTGTCGCACCCAAGGACACATGTAAACTGTAGCAGCTGCTGCATAAATAATGCATTTAAAAGCCTTTATTAAACACTTAATAAATGTTAATAAACATACATGACAACTTATAAAATGGTATATAAAGTATTATACTGTAAGTGTTTATGTTTATAAATAATGTTTAATAAAACTTCTGAGAAAGATGTTAACTTTCTCAAGTTTCGAGTCATTTTTTCTTGGGCAGGTCAAGTCAAGTCACTTTTTTCCACCCAAGATGCATCACTCTTACCTGTAGTATCCGGTCTTTATAAAGAGAAAACACAAGGTGTTAGCAGCCCGTC
This sequence comes from Semicossyphus pulcher, assembly GCF_022749685.1. Lineage (NCBI taxonomy): Eukaryota > Metazoa > Chordata > Actinopteri > Labriformes > Labridae > Semicossyphus > Semicossyphus pulcher. The sequence goes on along the minus strand of NW_027211770.1, from coordinate 4,376,223 downwards.
TAATAATGATATTATTGGCCAATTTATATAACCTGTTCAAACAGTATGACAGTGAATTGTATCTGTGTTATCTTGGCACAGACGCACCCATGATGATGGTCTGCTCTGAGGCCGTATTGAGTAGTAACGAGTACGAATGATGAGGCTTCTCTTTGGGGCTTTGATGTTGCGTGTTGCCATAGCGAGGAGTTTGACTGAAAGCCAGTCCTCCAATCATGACAATCACATACCGGGGAGCTTTTGAATCATCCAATCATGACTCCCAGTTTGCGCTGCGTACATACTTGATAGTTCGACAGAAACTTGACAACATTGAATTTTATCATTTTATATTTAACAGCTAACATTCAAACTTATCAACACACGCAAGTCATCTGAGTCATCAGGCCTCAAGTCAAGTCAAGTCAAGTCATTTATTTTTTGTCAAGTCGCAAGTCATCAAAACAGTGACTCGAGTCGACTCGAGTCCAAGTCACCAAGTCCACATCTCTGGTAATTTGTGTGTGTTTTAAAAGTGTTTCAAATGAATATAGATTGAAATAGTGTTGAAATAACAATACACGTTTTTATTTCATTAATAACTAGCTATAGAAAACCTTTTTCCCTCTGCGATACCCCCAAACACAGACACTTATATTCCAGTGCAACTTATATTCCGGATTTTACGGTAAGTAAGTTTGTTTGGAATTGCACCTTTCACAAAGCATGGTCACAACGTGCTTCACAAAATTAAAATAAAATGAACAAAAAACAATAGAAAAGCTACAACTGTACAAAATTACATCAGATGGTCAAAAATGACAAAATGAGTCTCAAACAGATCAAATAAGGAACAAAAAACAGACCCTGAAGGACCTTGACACACTAAACATGCTGCCTTGTGTCTCTGTATGAGATGCCATATGTTTGTAATGACCTTGAACAGTCGTATAGTGTTATGATAGATACTTTCATATTTGCAGCACAATATTAAAAGCCATTGTCATAACTACAAAAGATCAAATGTATACGGTGGTTTCAGCTGTATCGACCATGAAAAGCCCACACTGCTGAAACCTTTTCCACACTGCAGCAGTTGTAGTTGCACAGTCAGGCACTTGTCAAGTACAGTGTTCATTCATGTTTCAAAGCGAGGTGCAGCAGTCTACACGCGTTGGCATCCAGCAGCAGGGAGAGGTCACGCAGCCAGCAAGGGATGCCTGCCCCGTCCTTCTCTGATTACCAATTACTGCGCTGCTCTCCAGTAGAGGTCCAGGCCGAGCAGCCGGCTCCATCTTAATGAGACAGAGGGCCACTGCTATGCATGTGACATCAGCTTCCTAAATACCAGAGCAGATCAACCACACAACCCGCGCTTTGTCCCCGACTCACAACACCCAGCAGCCGCAGGATGAGATGCGACAGAGAGAGGGGGATTACAGAGGAGAGGCGGGAGAGGGTGTAATGGAGGGAGACAGAAGGAATAAAGAGAAAGATGCTGTTACCAGCGTTACCTGTCTCCCTCTGCCCCCTGCTCTTCCCTCTCATTTGTGCGGATTCAAAGGTTTTTGCTGATTTATAATTAGCTGACCCTGACACTAATTAGAAATGCTCTGTGCCGTGCCACTTCAGATTAGAGTGCACTGAATATTTCCCTTAATGTAGTCACCATGCCAATAAGTGGAGCAAGACTTTGTTAGAGAGCAGCTCTGCAAGCTCATCAAGATGCCATCAAGTGAACTCGTGTGAGGAGTGTTGATCTGCTCTGATGCCGGAAACACGCTCTGAATATTGTCACGTTAAACAGGAGATGCTGGATCAGAGGAAAAAACTTGTTTGGAATAAAATAAAACAAATTTCACTTTTGCTAATTTAGTAATGAATTTTTATGTTATTCAGAAATACTAACATTTAAAGCTAAGTGAGTTTCTAAAGCCCTTTTCACACGTGCACTACTGACACTTTCCAGATAATTTCAAGACAGTCTGCCACTGAAATTTTCCAGGGGCAGGTGCAGGATTCTTGAGGCAGGACATGACATAAAAAGTACACTGTGGTCCCCGCACAGCCAGAAGCTCCTGAATCTCTTCATCTCTCCAGTCAGCAGACATCTTTGCTGTCATCTTGTGAATGATCCTTCTTCTTCAACCTTGGATATTTTTAATCATCCTGTTATGTGTTGCTCTTCTGGTTTCACACTGGTCACATGATATAAACGTAATAACCCCGCCCACTTGATTGCTGTGAGTCTTCTTGGGCCCTATCGCACACCCAGCGCAAAGTGGTTTTGAAATGAGGTGTGGTCAGGCAAACAGGTGGGACGTTGCTATCTTAAGGAAGCAGAAAGTGACTGCGCCTTAGACCAACAAAAACCTGGTCTACAGCCTAAAGTCTGTGGCGCAGTCGGTCTCTGCTATTTAGAGGGCGCATTATGGACATACATCAGAGAGTTCACACATGGAGAGATGCACAGCAGCGCTTTGACTCATGAGGCTTTGACTCAATGTGTATTTGCAGATACAGTGAAAAAACGTTTTTTTGGGACTGTGAGACAGTAAGCTTTGGTTTCCCTCGTCTCCTTAAATCATGATGCTGGTTTCAGTTTGTTACCGATCTGCTGAGAAGTGCAGGAAGACGTGAACAAGCTCACCGCTGCCTCACAGACACCTGCTTCACCTCAGGGAGATTCCTGCTCGAGCCACACACAGCCGAAAACTACCGAAACCATCAAGGTAAATTTATAATAATCCTCAGACATAACTCCCTGTGACACTGACAATCGTGCCCACAGATATTAATACACTGTCCAGTGTCCATTATGCACACAGGAGCAACAAGAAGTAAACAAACATTTACAGCCGACCTTTCTTTGATGGTCAGCACACAGAACTTTAATAAACATGAGATCCTGTCCGATCCTGACGACGGCGTGCGTGGAGATTTAAATCATTAATGAAGTTACCTGCTGTGCCTCGTACGTTCACAGCGTCTCTCTTCATGTTCGTTTCTGCTGGGCAGTAGGATCGCTTCAGTGGCTTTAACATCAGTCCATGGATCGACATGTATCGTACAGTGACCTGTGTGTGTTCTGCGTGTGCAGGGACGCAGTGGACAGAAAGAAGTTAAATATGCCGGTCTGAGTCCGGTTTATAGAAGAAGAATGACTGAAATCCGACGTGTAGATAGCAACACGCCTGCCTGCAGGTGCACCGGGCTCTTAAAGGGAATGAGAGCTGACACTCTGATCATCATTTGCAAAACATGATACATTTTATCAGTCCAGATTTGGGAGCACAGCTTGTTTCATTTTCAATTTTTTTTATTTATAATGATAGTAAAGCCGGGGGGGGGGGGGGGGGGGGGTTTGGTTCACTGAAGCGGTGAGTCAGGTGGCGATTCAGAGGTCGACCATGAGTGCATACGAGTAAACACGCCAGTATAGGAAGGGGGCTAAATGCAGGTCGAGAGAGGCAGTCTGTCCTGTTAACTACATGCTTCATGAAGCTCACATCACACACACATACAGGCGGAACAACAGCAACTACAAAGCAGCTGCCTCAGGAGAACAGGAATACACCCAGCACAGGGGCCGAGGCCGGAGGAAGAATGAGAAAAGAAAGTGTTTAGCCGGCCAAAGTGGTGCTCAGCTGGGAGCGCGAGGGTTTGAAGGACACTGAGATGAGAGCCACAGTGTATTTAGCTGGAAAAGTGTAGAATGGGGACGAGAGGAGAGCAGGAAAGGGATTAAAAGCGTATCGACCGGCCTGTTCCATCGCCTCTCACATTATATGGAGCCATGTTTAATTCAGGCCTGTGCTGTGAAAAGGCTGAGATGAGATATAACCAGAGCTGTGAGATTGTCCTGTTAATCTGTTTGTAGATCTAACTGACCACAACATGAGGGTGGGCCTTCTTTTACAACAGGTCTGTGGTTGTACTTAAAAAATGTTTTTACTCATAAGTCTGTTGTTTAGTAAAATCTATGTTAAATTAAGAAATACATTTCATTGAGAAAGTGACACAGAGTTTCTCTCTCTCTCTCTCTCTCTCTCTCTCAGGGCTGTTTTTAGTCATGTGACCAAATTACTCTCCCCACTTCTAACTCCTTTCTTCATTCCAGTGGCAGTTTTATTATATTTAGCAAGTCACATGTCAAAGAAAGTCACGACGTGTAAAACATATGGCTTCATGTTTTGTCAGGTCTGCCTTTAAGATGAGAACAACTTTCAAAATAAAAGATTTTTTAATTATATTTTTAAATGATATTTTTATGGAGTTTGGTTCAAAAATTTCTGATGCAGTGTCAGGACGTCAGGAGAATCTCAACACTAAGAAACTCTGCTGACGTCAGTGACAGGGATTTCTCTTTAAAGTTAAATTTTTTTATCTTAAGTGAAAAATGTCTGTATTTGCGTGATCCACCTCGCAGGATTTCACGTCACATGGTGTGAAAATTTTTAATGTAATAAAATAATTTGCTTCTCTTTTGATCTGATCACACCTCAACCAATCTTGGAAGCCATTGGCTATAATCCAACGACAATATATCCTCTGGGAGTGACGGTGAATTTTGGGTTTAGCGATAAACGACGTCCAGCCCAGCCTTCCTTCTCCGTGCGCTGCATTGTTTACAGTCCAGTTAGCAGCTCGAGAAGCGACCGTGTGTTCAGATCAAAGTGAAGTGAAATTCTTCCTCCAGATATGTCTGCTAAATAAACGCTGTCATCTCTTGGTTCGTCCCATCCCCCGGAGGAGCGCCCGTTCATCTGTTTGTGCTGAGTCTCAGTTTCACTGTAAACAGTAAGTTACACAGAGGCTGCACTCTGGCTTACTTCAGCGGGATGAAGCCCAAACAGAAACAGATTTTCTTGTGATTGACTTTAATTAACGGCTCTTCAGTTTGCTGAAATAACAACATCATAATGCAGATTAGGAACAACATGAAGCTTTGTCAGGTCTGTCCTCAAGAGGAGAAGAAACTGCTTTAACATGAGGAGTTTGTTGGACGGAGGGTGGAGCCATCATCTATGATGCATTCAAGGAAGTCAGGAAATGTAAATGCTGGTCGACTTTAACAACAGCGTTAAGCAGATTTATGTCAAGTTTAATTTTTGATCTAGAGCAGATTTTTGCTGAACTTGCTGCAGATGTCCGTTTATAGATTATTAATCAAAAATAAATAAATCATCATCACATGTTGCTGATAGGAGCCAAGATGTCATTACGGTGGATTACATTCAGCCTGCTTTTGCTCCCCTCACGGACTGTTTGTCCTGCATACGCCCCAGCCTGCTGATACGTGATTGGTCGATACTACTACATATTCTACTACTACTAATCCCTACATAGTGAATTGATTGTAGTGGACCAGATAGTGGCACAATAAAAAAACAAATTTCGCACACTACTCGGCGTCTCGCCGGACTCCAATGATGACATTGTTGCTTTCTCACACATAAAACATGCAGTTCAACTCCGGTTGGGGATCAAAAATAAATAACGGCATGAATTTCAGTAATAATTAATTTTATACTGAGCGTATTTCCACAAAATAAAACAAAATATCACAAATATAAAATACTGTAGTGTTGATGAAAAATTAAACCAGCTTTTGATGGCACAATCCATTTATTTATATCTATCTCTTTAAACACAGCTCGACAACATGTAAGAACAAGTTATGAATATATTAAAAGACACACATTTATCAGTATAACTACTAATGAAAATCAAATTAAAGTAAATTGCAGCCATGATAAAATGACACATCAAAGTGAGAAACATATTCTGAAGAATCTGACACGTCTGATCCGGCTGCAGAAGCAAAGCACTTCCTGCTGAAGAGCAGAATCACTGAGAGAATAAAATAAAGTGACTATAAATATTTCTCCAGAGCCAAATAAAAACATTTAGCCCCTGTAGCTCTGGCTTAACGCTAGCAGTGCTGCCAATGGCAATTACATAACAGGGCTAAAGGCTAACGTTAGCAGTCTGGATCACTAGCCGTGATTAGTACTGTAGTGGCGTAATGCATACATAAAATTCATAAGAGTTAAAGTTAATTAGAAAACAGGAGAATTACTTACATTGTACATCAGATCACGCTGGTCGCGCTCCTCTCGTCTCCTCTTGCGCTGCAATGCATTATGGTATATATTGCTTGGATAGTGACCATCGGTTGTACACTACTTTTCATATTGCATTGTGGGATACAATGAGTCCACTATATACAGTATAATAATTGTAACTCAGAATTCGGACAGCACTACAAAATGGTGAATATAGTGCACTAGTGAGTAGTGGGTGATTTCGGACGCAGCCACGTCTCTGCTTACAGATTCTTCTTCTTTTTTATCTGTAAATAGAGATTCCACCTCGACAGTCAAACAGTACCACTCTTGTCCTTCACTTTCCCCCCCTCGCTCCCTATATTCTCCTTTTCACCACTTTCTTTTCTTCTTCCATCTACTCATGTTACATAGGGCCTTCTGGGAGTTTGAATTAGCCACATACTGCTCCTGAAATCCCTCTGACAAGAGCGCAGCATGTCACCCTGTGATTATCCTTTCACGATTATGGCAGCCGGGGCTTAATGTTTCTCTCAGAATAGCCACTATTTGAAATTTCCACAAATATCTTCAGCTCAGTGCAGCCGTAATAAAAAGGCGAACATTAACCCTGAAAGGTCCGCTGGTGCTTCTTCTGTTTGTCTTTGTAGATGTTTCTTTGTGTAATTACATTCACCTCGCAGCACAGACAGGGTTGTTGTGATGGAGGAGTGAGAGATCAGTCCTTCACAGATACCCTTGTATTGGCACAACAATGGACTCGGTTCCAGACGGCGCAGAATATCAGTCAGTGACAACACCCTTTCATGAGGCTGTTGGCAGGCAGCAAATCCTCCAGTCAAATGAAGGTTACATGCTTTACAGCGTTCTCCAAAACTGACTCCAGCTCCCCGGCTGCTCTGCACAAACACAACGCCACCAAAGTACACTGCTGCTGGTCGGAGACAAGCACACGAATGTAGATGGAAGTTAGGGGACATTTTTAAAGAGCAAAAATATCAGGAGGTTTAGATGGACAGATCACTCAACAGAACATTAGGTCCCACGATGTCCACCATCTTTGCCTACACCCTTTTTATGTGCTTTAATAGAATAAAACTTTGCTCAGGGAACCGTTCTTTTTTAAACAGCAATGTCATCCTGTGAAACAGCATCAGTTCAGAACACACTTCCCTCTGAAAGGCGTTAAAAGGACTAACAAGAAGTCTTGCTGTTTAGTTTGGAGAGCTTTTTAAGATAGAAAGTTGCAGAAAATATAAAGGGAGCCTTGAATACTAAAAGATTTAGACAGTATGTAACTATAGGCAGACGCTGCTGCTGCTGCCAGGAGAGGAGGAAGAGGCTGCAGGAACGTGTTTACACCGAAGGAGCAGAAAATACTGAAGTCACCACCCTGACTTCCTGGTATACAAAACAGTTATTTGTTTGAGGCGCCTGTTTTGCCACTTGCCATCGATGCAAAAGGCCAAGAGTGGCCAGATTCTCAAAATGCTTGAGCCCTCTTGAGGAAGAAGAATTTTTTATTGCATATATATAGACCTTACTGTTGTATGTTTGTGCTGCAGTATTGCCCGAGGTGCTGATAGCTCTAGGCTCTAGGATCCATAATAGTAACATCCAGCATAAATAGGCATGCAACATTGGCAGCCTTTCCCTTACGGTATAGAAAAACTATATCTGCAATTTGTAGAGTAAGAATGACATAATAAGAAAGAAAGATGAAAGGTGACATAAAGAAAGATGAAAGGTGACATAAAAAAGGAAGCTTGAAGCTTGAAGCTTATTGTTTCTGTACTTTTGAAACACCAAAGTACATGTGTTTGTGCATGAGTTTGACATTGCATCGTTCCTGAATGTACAGTGTGTTTGCTGGTTATGACTTGTTTTGGCTTTCTGAAGCACCTTTTTTATTTGTAGTTCTTTAACTTTTACTTTTCTGTCTTTCTGTGTTTCTGAATAATCGTGGTTTCTGAATCTGCAGAAAGTTTCTCCAGTGGGAGATGTATTGGGCAGCTTCAGCGAGTCTGCCACAGTAGATATGATCCTCAGCAGGCCCAAATCAGTTTATATTTAGTGCTTTCCTTTAAGGAGTCCAGCAGCAGGTGTAAGTCTTCAGTTGTTGCTCGGTTGGTGTAAGGCCAATTTGACCCTGCACGCTGTATAACCTTCATACTCTGTATCACTTTGTGACACTTAAAATTCCTCCCACATCTCCTCCTTCTCCGCCGCCTCGGCCAATCACTGACCTACACTTTGAGCTTTGTACAGGCAACACAACTGTAAATTGGTTCATTTTCCACTCCCTTAAACATTTATGATGCTGGAATTGGTCATTGGGAGAACATTATTGTTTTCTGAGTGAGTAATACTTGCAGCAGGTAAAAGCTAACAGCCCCGTGGGTGTACATTTCCATGTTCTTACGTTTGGGGTGTGAATTAAGGGCGTTAAATACAGAGCAGTGCTTTTCATCTTTATAGAAGTTATAGAGAGGAAAAGTAACTGACTACATCTTGATAGTGCCGACTCTGACATGCCCTGAAGATAGTAATATATACAGTTCAAACTGTATATTATGGTAAGGATATCACCTCTTTGCATATAAGATTTGAATTAGTAACAAGAGAAATGTTTCTGAAACTATTTCTTTCAAGTTTAATCCACTCGCACATTATTCCACAGGCCGGTGAAACATGAGAAGCAGCATTTATTTCCTGGAAAAACTCAAACATCTCGGTGTTTGGAGGGAGTGTGGTTTCACAGTGATAGCTGCAGGGAGAAATGCCAGTTGTCTATCTAATTGGCAGGGGTATTTTGTTTATGCAGATGGAGGCTCACTGTGACAACTGATGCATGACAGTTGCTACACGAAACATTATTAATCTAAAATAAATTCTGTCTCGTGTTCAGTCACTCATATTCGACATGTTTGTGGCAGAAGGTATGTACGTTTCTGAGGGCCACAATAATATGTTGTGTGTTCGACAGCCACTGTAAAATCTACTCAGTTAAAGCCAAACACACTCATTCCACAAAGACTTTATAAAACCCATGTGTGCTTTAAATGCTTACAGAGTTAAGAAGAGGAGGCTCCGAACTGTACAACTGGGAACGCCAAGCTTTTCATGTCAATACAAAACAATTCTGGAGTTGAAAAAGACGCCTGTTTGGGTCTTTATGGAAAAGGAGCTATGCTGGGAGAATCATCCATTCACTAAATCTTTGGCAGAGGTCTTTAGTATATTGATGAATAAGATCCCCTTACAAGCCTGGAAGAACAATAAAGCTTACATTGTTGCCTTATACTTGTCTCAGTCCAACTTAAAGCTTGACTAACTGGTGTTTATGCAGAAATCAACCATAGATCAGAATAATTGTGGCAAAGGCAGAAGATATGTTGTATTCCAATTATTTGTCAGTTAGCCCCATGAGCGTAAACTCTGAAAATAGACTTTATAAAGAACTTTTATCAATTTGGTGGCTGTTTTTAATTTCTTTTAGCTCGGTCCATTTAGTCCTTAAGGGGGGGGGGGGTTCTCTGTGCAGGCCCTCATACAGCCTCTGCCTGACACGACTCAGTCAGCTCTGTCCCTTTAAGAAACCCCGCCCCTACAAGCCTGCTTTCTTCTGACTGGCCAAATCTCCGACGAAGCCTTTGTGAAACTTGACGTTCACAGCAGCCTGCAGACTGAGCTGGGAATCCCGGGGATTACTCCGACATACTTTGACCTACAGATTTAAAACTTCACCCACGTTTAGTCTGAACATCCAACATAACATTATGTCTTAGCATGTGAAACAGCTCGTCACACCCTGTCTTTAAAGAAGTTTCCCATAGGCTTTGTACTAGCCCAATTCATAGACTTCAGAGTGCCGACATGCTACCCTTTTAGCTTCTATATACATAGCATGACATGAGTAGAAAGTGTCACATCTGAATGGGAAAATCAGCATGCTAACATGATCACAAAGTCAAAGTTAAACATGATGAGAATCTTAGTCGTGCATGTGAGCATGCTAGCATTTATACGTTTATAAGTTGCTTTTGCAGGTACATTGGATTGAGATCTGGGGAATTTGGAGGCCAGGTCAACACCTTGAACTAGTCGTGTTCCCCAAACCATTCCTGAACCATGTCTGCAGTGTGGCAGGGCGCATTATCCTGCTGAAAGAGGCCACTGCCATTAGGGAATACTGTTTCCATGAAGGGGTGTACTTGGTCTGCAGCAATGTTTAGGTAGGTGGTACGTGTCAAAGTAACATCCACATGAACCGCAGGACCCAAGGTTTCCCAGCAGAACATTGCCCAAAGCATCACACTGCCTCCGCCGGCTCGCCTTCTTCCCATAGTGCATCCTGGTGCCATGTCTTCCCCAGGTAAGAGACGCACACGCACCCGACCATCCACATGATGTAGAAGAAAACGTGCTTCATCAGACCAGGCCGCCTTCTTCCATCGCTCCATGGTCCAGTTCTGATGCTCACGTGTCCATTGTAGGAGCTTTCAGTTTCATTTTGTTAGTTAATTAAATAATTACTTTTGGTTAATCCTCTTCTTAAAGTTGCTTGTCTATTTGTAGGTGCAGCACTTGTATCTATTCCATTTAGTCCAATGGGAGAAGTGAACTTTAGCACAGGATATAACCGATAACCTCACCCCATAGCCACTAAAAAAAATAGTCATAAAGTGAAGTCAATACGTGACCCATTTTTACAAACCACATATTCTGCAGACATGAAATGATATTTTTCAGACGGACAAATGAGGAGAAAATGTAACTTTATCTGAGACGTGACAGAGTCGCAGCTTCACACTCTGCAGGATTTGGCAACAGATCACTTTTCTTTCTCTTGAGATCTGGTAACTAACGCTGAACCATCGGTGTGGCCAATGTCTCTTTTGGAACAACTAAACAGAACCCGAAACTATGAAATAAAAGTGAATTGCTTGAAAGCAACATCTTTGTTATGAGGACTCTTTAATCCCGGTATTGATCAGACTGGAATTTTGAGGTGAGGGATCACCAAAGTCAGAGTCATCCTCGTCCACATGAGGATGAATGTTATGTATAAAGTTTCACAGCAATCCATTCAATTGTTGCTGAAGTATCTCGTTTACAAATCCACAATCGGCTATTATGCCTTCTCTCGTGTTGCTGGTGTACAATTTGCATTTGCTAATTCAAGGAAAAATGTCCCCATATTGTCCCCATGTATCGCTGCCATTTTGATGACGAATCAGTGATTTTTAAATCTTTGTTAATAATAAATTAATGGCTCAAATATCACTTTGACTGTGCTCTGTGTCTGAGTCTATCTTGTATCAGGCAGTGTGGAGTTGGTGCAGCAGCCTGCAGCTGATAGTGTGACTGCTCTCTCTGAGGAAGGTGATGGAGTATGTCGTACCTGCGACACGCCAAAGAAAGCAATTGTGCCCGTTGATGGATGAAGTTTCTCAGTGCAGCTGTGTCTGCTGCTCGCTGCTTTAAATCAATCTGTTCATTTAGTCTCTGTCAAACTGATTATCTGAAAAAGGCAAACAGATTTCTCCTGAGCAGTATATTGCTATTAAATCACAGGCGCAGCAACATCTAAGAGCTAACTCTGCTTTCATGCTGAGGCATTCTGGGTAAATATGTGAGATAAACTGTCACAAAGATAAGCCAGGATAAAACATTTGATGTCAGGCTTTTTGTCAGAGCTGTAAATCAATTACAGTTAAGGTGATTTAGAAATTCTTTTTTTGTCCTTCAGCGATCAATAAAGATCTTTGTGTAAAGTGGGCAGCAGCACAAACAGACCTCAGCTGCAGGACACCAAGGTCATCATGTCCTGTGGATTTCTTCAGGGGATTTGGGGCTGCAGACTTGTTATTCATGGCTGTGAACAAATGAGAACAGTCAAATTAGGGTGAAGTACTCCAACCTGTGGCCTGCAAGGTCTTTATATCCAGTTATTCTGTCACCACAAATGTGTAAATATCTTGCTTGTAAGATAATCTTTATCATAAGCAGCATTGGGGTTTATTTTGTAAACTGCAGAGATTTAGTAAGTGTAATTCAAACCTTGGGGTCTAAGTGTCTGAATTTATATTTTCTAAATGTACTTTAAGATGCTGCTCAGCTGGAAATCAGGTCAAATGTTTTGAACACACTCGGGGAAAACTTGGTGTGAGATCAGTTTTCTTTGCCCTCATTAACAACTGACACTTCAAGCTATCACAAGCTGATCTTACAGAGTAACCTTAGCTAGCAAAGCAGTCCAATAACGTGGATTCTTCTTTGCTGACATTTATAGCTGACGGAAGCAACGGCATTCTGGTGTAGCTAGCATTTAGCGATAAACGACGTCCAGCCCAGACTTCCTTCTCCGTGCGCTGCATTGTTTACAGTCCAGTCAGCCGCTTGAGAAGCGACCGTGTGTTCAGATCAAAGTGAAGTGAAATTCTCCCTCCAGATATGTCTGCTAAATAAACGCTGTCATCTCTTGGTTCGTTCCATCCCCCCGAGGAGCGCCCGTTCATCTGTTTGTGCTGAGTCTCAGTTTCACTGTAAACACTAAGTTACACAGAGGCTGCACTCTGGCTTACTTCAGCGGGATGAAGCCCAAACAGAAACAGATTTTTTTGTGATCGACTTTAATTAACGGCTCTTCAGTTTGCTGAAATAACAACATCATGATGCAGATTAGGAACAAGTCATCATGAAGCTGTGTCAGGACTGTCCTCAAGAGGAGAAGAAACTGCTTTAACATGACAAGTTTGTTGAACGGAGGGCGGAGCCATCATTTATGATGCATTCAAGGAAGTCAGGAACCTGTACTAAAAATCTGGTCGCGTGCCAACAGATTCTACAAGTTTATGTAGTAATTATAGATAGAGATTAGTGTTGACTCTAAATTAGGAGAAAAACTTTTAAACACAGGCAGATTATTTTCTCAGGAGCATTCGGAGCTAAAATTAGAGTCAATATTGGATTGACTTTATTCAGGTGTTCCACACCTAAAAATGAGTGCTACTGATGCTCTGTGTCTGTTGGATGTTTCATTTATAAATCCTTTTCCGACATGTTAGACATGTTGGATATATCTGTGCTGTAAAAGCCAAAATTAATCCAGTTAATGAGCCATGTCATTTATGGACACATTTCCCATCCCTGACCATCTGACACTGGTTTGATTTTGGCCGAGAAGTGAGAACATTTGATATTTTATTTTCAAACCACTAAAGTCTCAAACTGTATCCTTCACAGAGTCTGTGAGAATTGATCTCTTACTGGAGAAGCAGGAGTTAGCCAAGTGGAACACCTGGTGGGCGTCTGCACTGTTCGTGTCATGGTGAGAGGTCGACAGGAGGGGTCTCAACATTCGGACGTTGCAGCTGGACTTGAAGATGTTAATGAAGCTGAATGTTGTGCAGCCACGCTGCAGCTGTGACACTGTGATGCTGTGAGTTAAGCTCAGTGACTAAATTAGCTGAATTGACAGCTAGCAGACCTCTAGCAGCATCCACCTGAAAGAGGGCACACATCTAATCTGTAAAGAATTTGTATTGCATAAAAATTATCCCCGTACAGTTGTCATAAAGGGAGAAATGAGCTTCAGAGACCCAAACTGTTTTTTGTACCAGGCTGTAAACATGTTTATTTCTGCTGTAAAGTTTAACATGGGGCTCTATGGGGACTGACTCACTGCTGGAGACAGCCTCAAGTGGACATCAGAGGAACTGCAGCTTTTGGCACTTTTGCTTTGGTTACATCTTGTCAAGGTTTCAGTTGAAACAAGAAGGTTGAGGTCCCAGATGCAGACTAGGATATGTATTTATTTAAACAAAAAGGCAGAAGGCAAAACAAAAGGCTCACTGATTGAGAGTCCAGGTAACAAAATAATCCAAAGGGAAAAAACCAAAACACACGGGAGCAAGTCCACAGGAAACACGACAAAGACATGAACCAGCACAGAGACAAGGAGCACAGAGACTTAATAAACTTAGGAGGTGATGCTAATCAGACACAGGTGAGACAATAAAGGGGCAGGTGAAAACAATCAGGGCAGGGCACACAATCAAACAAGCGGGAAACACAAAGGCAGGAAGTGGACCAACACGAGAGACAAGGTGACAAAGTAAAACAGGAAATGATCTAACCAAAGAGACACAAGTGAAATACTTAACTAAACAAGACCAAATCCTGACAAGAACACAGAATAAACTAAATACAAAACTAAACAATGAGAAGTCATGACAAGATACAAAGTGACCAGGTAAAACAGCAAACGATATCTGAACCCCGAAATACAAATCAAAAACATAACTAAACTAGAATAACTCGTGACACATCTCTCAGCCTCACAGGTTGCCTCTGGCTCCAAATCTGCTGATTTCACATGATTGACTGTGAAAACAAGACTGATCCAAACATCGAGGCATTCATTAAAAGGGTTAAACTTGAACAGTGAATGAATGACTGTTTGAAAAACTTTCTGAATAGTGTTTACAATCTAGATTGGTCTTGTGTAAGCACTCAGTCAGGTATACACTTCCAAGGAAAAGTGTGCTACAGACAGGTATTTTATTCTACTCACATATTATATTGACGTATGAAAAGTGCAAAAGGGGTCAGGGGTGCCAACACCACATGGAACTTTTTAATGAAACCAATATTGCATTCTTATATGAAGTTTACTTAATTTAAAGCATCATGTTAGTTACGAAAAGTATGTGAATACACAAAACCAAACCCTTTTTCCTGAACATTCTGGTGCCTTAACATACCAAACCATGTCTGTTTCTGTCAGAGGAAGAAATACAATGACAAGGTCCAGAAACATGTGAAAAGACAGGTGAAAGCACTGGTACAGCCACAAGGAATATATCAACACAGGATGCAAAGGAACATTGACGAAAACAAAGTGACAAAGAAATGGGAAGACAAAGGCTGTGTCTGAAATCCCCCACTGCTCACTGTATAGTGCACTACAAAGGAATGAGACGTTTTGTAGTGCTGTCCGAATTATAAGAGTTATTATACCCTATATAGTGGACTTATTGTATATAACTACAATATTATTTATCACAGAAACTCATGCTGTTATTTATTAATGATCCTGGCCGGCGTTGAGCTGCATGTTTTATGTGTGCGACAGCAATGACGTCATCATTGGCGCCCGGCGAGACGGCCAGTATTGTCTGAAAGGGTTTTTTATTGTGCCGACGAGCTCACTATGTAGTCCACTACTGATAACTCACTATATAGGCAGTAGGGAGGAGTGAATGAGTGTGTGATTTCAAACACAGCCAAAGACTAATGCTGCGTTCCAGACAACTCGAAAGTCCAGTTTTTCCGACCTCCATCTAGAGAAATTGCTCTGGAACGCCATTCAAAGTCGGAGTTCCTACTTGTGAACTCGGAGCAGATTAATCTCCCCCGACTTCACGAGAATCAGATTTCTGACGTCACACAACAATGGCCGCATGGCGAGGCACATCGTGAATGGTAAACTATCAACTGAAAAGCTACTACTATCATAAAGTAACACATGCGCTGCATGAAAATGTTTATAAGAAATGTCGCCAATGTGATAAGGTAGCTGGTTATTATTAATAATCTCTCCACAAGTTATTCTGGGAAACGTTAAAAATGCAAAGAACTTATGTTAAATTGGCTGAAGACTTGGCCAAAGAAACATCAGTTCGTCACAATCGGCCATGTTTTTATTTACGTTGGGGCGTTGTGCAGCTAGAACGCTCTGAGTTCTGGAACGCAGCATAAATACACTGGGAAGGTGAGGGTGAGACAATGAGGCACAGGTGAAAACAATAAGGGCGGAGCACATCATCGAATAAGCGGGAAAACGCACAAAGGTAGGAAGTAAAGCAAGAGGGAGGGGTGAGCGGCAAAATACTTTACACTGAAATAAATGACAAAACAAGGAGAACACATTACAGTTTAATGTTCACTGTTTTAATTTTTGCATGTTCAAAATGCATACAATGAAATGTTTCTCCTCAAGCTTTATTTTGAAAGTCTAACTGGATGTTGCATATTTCCTATTGATGGATTGAAATGGAGAGCAGGTTGACTGATGAGACCATTGGTTTGATTCTGGTCTTTTATTATTTTTGATCAACAGACTTTCACACGTTCTGTTTAAATCATATTTAGTCTTGTTGTTTTGCAGAAGAAGTGGACAGAAGTGATCGTCGAGCAGTTATTTACTTTAAGTCTCTAAAATATTCAGTATAGTAAAAAGATATGTGACCCTGTTCTTCAGTCTCTGCAGTGTTTATCTCTGGGCTGCACGTGAGTTTGAAAAACATCCTTTGCATCAACAAACCTTCAGCTTAGTTTAGCTTTCAGGGCTTTGTATATGATGTTTTTATAATTCACGTCCCACTTTGAAACAGTGAAGATATGAGTTCTCTTATTGAAACGTCCATCATCGGAGACAGAGCTAAATTAAGAAGGCCTCTTTCATCCTGAGAGTCTCAGATGGAGCCGACCGCGTTTCTCTCTCTCACAGCTCCGGCACACTGAGTCACATTGCATCGCCTCTCTTTTTATTTTACTGTTGTGATCGTCATATTAAGTTCTATCTAAAATTGATTTTTCAATATTTTAAAATATCCTCCGGTCTAATCGATTGAGCCCGCAGAGAATTCAATTTGGAGCCTAAAAGCTGAGAGTGAAAAAAGCATCTTTCTTCAGAGAGAGAAAGTGAATTATTCAGAGCCCATTCTTTTGAACAACCTGCCAACAAATTACCTGGAGTCCACACACACACACACACACACACACACACACACACACACACACACACACACACACACACACACACACACTACACCTACTCACACTCACTGCACAAACACACACTGCAATCAGACGTGAAACACACAAACACACACACTTTTATGTCACTTCACAAACACACAGTGTGCATGAGTGCAACACAAACCGTGCTTTACTCTGCCTCTCACATAAGGACGTTCTCCTCTCACAATCATACGTACATATATTCTTAATTTAAGATATTGTTATTTAATATTGTAATGTATATTTTCACTGTCCAGTGAGAAACATTGATTTCATCTTATCCTGGTTTTACATTTACACTGTTAAACCTAATTTTGTCCAATCAGTGTTTTTGCTCTAAACACAATCAGCACGTCATCTGTCTGCAGTGGATCAAACCATTCATACTGTTCTTGTCATCTTTACTACATTTGCAGTCAATTAACACATTTCTATCATACCTTAAAGGTGCATTGTTTAAGATTTTACATGTATTAATCTTTTTTAATAGCCAATTTGTGAGGGGATAGTAGAGGAACTGAAAAATTGAGACCTTCCCCAACTTCCTGTATTGCCTCTAACAGCCTGTGGGCAGATTCCATGTAAAGCATTCGGGCCGGTTTACCTGCCAAAGAGAGGATGTGATGTATCTGCACACTCTCCTCGCTGCCTAGAGCTCATTCTCCTCTACTACAGTCAACAGTGTGCAACACGAGACAACGCAAGCTGAGCAATGGACACGGATAATGTTGACAACAAACGGCCGGCACCCACAACAACACCAACACAAACTACACACAAGAATGAAAACAAAAAAAGGTTTTATCTAGTGAAGCCCGTCTGACCAAACAGGAAGTGACCGACGTCAGGGGGAAAACTAGAGTCAACATCTGCAGGGCATGCGAATCATTACCTGCCTAGGCTAAGGTTAGCCAGCCAGCTGTAAGCTGGCAACAAGCAAACGTTAGCTTGTTTGCTATCACAGACGATTTGCCAGTTAGCCAACGTAGCAAAATACTGTAGAGTGGATAACATCAGCGCATGCAAGAAGGTTCACTGCAGTTCACTCAACGGCCAATGGTGTCACTAACAAGGAGTTTTGAAAGTTACACAATGCAGGTTTAATGTTCTATACATGCATGGATCTTTCTTACTTTATTTACTATTGTTTGCACAAAATAAAACCCGGTGTCCAGAACCAAATAGCTGATAATCATTTTTTAATAAACATATTAAAATAATGAGAAATAGCTCATTAAATTGTGTCCCAGTTAGGCCACTGCAGTCAAAAAAGTCTGGATCTGCCCCAGGACACGAGGACCATCCACACCAGGAACAATCACTATAATGACAATCTGGGATCCCATCGGCTACAGTCTGAAGACGATATCGCCTTTGGGGACAACGGCGAACATGCCGGGGCGTGTAGCCAGCAGTTAGCGATGAACGTCTTCCAGTCAAGACTTCCTTTTCCACGTGCTGCAGCTTTTATAGAAAAAGAAACAGATTTTCTTGTGATTGACTTTAATTAACGGCTCTTCAGTTTGCTGAAATAACAACATCATGATGCAGATTAGGAACAAGTCAACATGAAGCTTTGTCAGGTCTGTCCTCAAGAGGAGAAGAACACTACTTTAACATGACAAGTTTGTTGGACAGAGGGCGGAGCCATCATTTATGATGCATTCAAAGAAGTGATACTGATCTGAGAGCGCACAGGACAGTATCCGCGAGTGGATCGTCACCGCAAGGGAGCATTTCCGCTCAGCGCACACAAATGAAGTCTCGAGCGCTCGCTCGACCATCTCTACGCGCTCGCAACTGCTCAGTTGCAGAGTCTACACTCGCTGGATAAAACTTTTGACACTTTGGGGGAGGGGATTAAGTGGACAGTGGCTGATGCCTCCGCTCATTTGATTGGACTATGACCCTTGATTGGCTGTTTAGTTTGACCAATCCGGTGGTTAAGGTGTGACGTCACACTTCCACATTAAACTGTTTCCGGGTCTAAGCCGCAACAACATCTCCTATTTACAATATGCTGCAGTGCTGTTTAAAGAGAAACACCTTTAGTTGTCTTTGTATTGATCTCCGTGTCTTTGTAAAGTGTTTCTGACATGTTTGTTATCACAGGTGAAAATACATAAACTACGAGGCAGAACAACATTTGTCTTTTACCGGTGGATGCTACCGTAAGCTAACCTTAGCTTAAAACCAGAGGAATGGTTGTCGACCGAAACACGAAGTCTTGTTTTGGGTAGAGGAAGGGGTGGGAAGTCAAAACTGCGGCCCACAAGCTGATCTCTACTGCGCACACTCCGGCTAAATATGAGCAAGATGGCAGCTCCCGCTGGGGGGGGGGGTTCTGAATTCACTTTTGCACAATGAGAGGAGGTGGACAGTCTTTACTTACCTGAAATGCTGCTGATGATAACCACACTCTCTCACTTTGATGCAGATGTTCTTTTTGTCTCTTTTGTTTCGCTTTCTGTCACTTTTACTTTCCTCAGTGCTCTCAGTCTTTATCTTCCTCTCTCTCTCTCTCTCTCTCTAACATCCACGTTTCAAAATGCCCTCTCAAAGTCATAATTACGGGACAAGAATACATCCATGATAATATCCTTGCCTTTCAAGACTTGTACATTACAGGAAGACAGTAGCTAGGAAACTCACAACAAAATAGATGCTGTTGTGTTTATCTTCCTTTTCTCTATTTGAGTGTTGACTTTACCTCTGTTTCTAAGACCACAGAAAACTAAAGTAAACTCATGACCTAAGAAACTTTAAAACACAATCGGTGCCTGTGGCTCTTCTCTTCACTGCTGTCAGAAAGATTTCACATAATGTAAAAACAGTGAACGTGTCCCCACATTTGCAGGTATCATGTAATCACTGAGATTACACTGCAGACGTCATGTACAAGCTAAAAGCTAAGAATATTATAATGATGTAGCCACAATTATGGCTTTTAAGTCAATTTGAGGGAAGAAGTAAAATGCTTCAAATAAACCTGAAATGAGGTCCTTTACTTTGGTGGTTTGTTTGTCAGATTTGAGTTTTAACAAAAAAGGAGAGGACCCAGTTGCAGGTTTCAATAAAGATTTAGTGAAAACAAAAAAACAAAAGTCAGGACTGTTGGAATCCAGGCAGCCAAAAGGTGAAAACACAGGGAGCCACGAGGAAACAAGGAGCAAACTGGCACAAAGGCAGGAAGTGCAGCAACACGAGGGGGGAGTGAATGACAAAATAAAACAGGAAATAATTACTGGACGAAATAAATACAAAACTAACAAGAACGATATGTGACATAACGCTTTTCTAGTCTTCCAACCACAAGCGCTTTTACACTACATGTCACATTCACCCTTTCACACACATTCTCATTATGCCTCAATCTCCAATCAGCATCTAACCATTCCCGCAGTCACACACGCTGATGGCTACGCCGGCTGGAACAATTTGGGGTTCAGTGTGTTGCCCAAGGACACTTCGACATGTAGACTGCAGCAGCCGGGGGTTGAACTGCCAACCATTGAAAGATGGCCGACTCTTCCACAGAGCCACAGCCAGGAGATTCTCACAGAGCTGTGAAGAAATAAAAGAGCAGAAATGTGATCCGTATTTGAACCCAGGCGATGATCTTTATGATTACCAGAATAAATGCATTTTTTGTGCCTCTATCAAACTCATTCACGACGTCTGATTCACGACGTAAACCCTGTGTTTGGTATTGTTGCTGGTCTAAAACTCATCAACTGTTTCCCAGCATGCTTTATTTTTGTGCAAGAGCCCTAAGTGGACATACATCGATGCATGTTATTGACTCTGTTTTCCCGTCGAGTAATTTCCGGCTGTTTTCTTGAGATAACGAGACAAATAAGTAGAGAAATGACTCGTTATGACGGGAAACAGAGTAAATAAAATGTATGAAAGCATGTCCACTTCGGGCTCCTTAATTTTGAGAGTCTAATAGGATGTTTCTTTTCTATTTTTGCTAACTCGGCTGCTTGTTTTTGAAAGACTAACCGAACACAGATTTTCGTTAAAAAGACACAGGGAACATGTGGTACCCGAGTTCCCCGCCGGGGATCGATAAAGTATTTCTGATTCTGATTCTTTAAACCATGCCCACCTGAGTGGAAAATTATTTGCTCCACAATATGAAAGTAACAAAATGACCAGAGAACTGCTGATACCTCAAACCTCATGCCTGGATGTCTCTGTTTGGATGCTTATAAAAACTTAGTTCTGGGTTCTTTACTCTGCTGCTCGTCCATCCCACCACACGGCAGCTTTTAGGCAGTTAATCAATAGAACGTTTTCTCATCCCGTGTGTGTGGGAATTAATCGTGCTTTGTCTCTATTTGTAACGTGACTGCTGAGTCCTGCATGTGCAAGACTTAGAGGGGTACCTACATAGTCATATTTTGAAGTTTCGGACCTTTGACCACGCTGCTGTATTTGAAGAGTCAGGAGTGATAAGCTGCAGCAATACAGTACATATATATGTTAAAGGCTAGGAGTAAATCATGGCTTGTAAACTTGTTCAAAACACGCTAACACTCTACAATGTGCAGTCATGAACTCAATACACCACACACAATAGATTCAATTTGTCATGCACACACACACTCCTCCATAAATAGACAGTCCTAACTGTACTGGTCTGACAAAGAGTTGTTGGGAGTGTGTGGCAGATTGGCTGCAGTTTTCAGGGTGGTGAGTTATTAAGATGTATGTGACGCCGGCTGCACCGTGGGAGAAGGTCTTCACCACGGAGCTCACTTCAAAATGTGAATAATTAGGATGGATTTCCGCCTCGAGGGAAAAGCCGAAAGCAGCATCCTGGAAGCGCATTAGCAGGGTGCTGAGCAGCTGCGTGACAAAAACAAATGGCCCCTGTGTGCCTCAGGAGATACCAAGAAGCTCTTTTATTGTTTCTGTTGAGAGGCAGAAGTGCTTCTCAGTTAGACTCTGTCGCACCAAGTCTCCTCTAACTCGCCCACACAGCCTGTGCAGAGAGGACTGTGGAAAATACACAACGTTGGATATTTTGCACCACAATGTTATATTTGTTCACGTCATCGTTTGACTTTAGGTCTGGTTGTCTGCCACGTTCATCAAGTTCAAATTCTGACACTGAAATTATTTACATCCTTTACTAGTTGTTTTGTGCTTGATTTGTGCTGCTCTCTATTTTGCACTTTGCCTCATGCATCCTACGGGCTCTTTCATGTTTGATCTAAAACCAACAGAAGGTTCTTAAATGGAAATATCACACATCATGATTGTCATTGAAGTCATTTTAAAGTCAAATCAAAGACGCAAATAGACACAAATATGCAAATTTGCACAATTTGAAGATGTGCAACAGTTAAATTATTTTCAACTCAAGCGAGATACTTCGTCGATGCTTTGTTGCAAAACCCAATCAAGCACAAAATGATGTGAATAAATCTGCCATCTTGAATGTAAGGGAGCCATGAGATTGAGATTAAACTCTTAGTTTGGGGAGGGGGAGCTGTTCCCTAACTACATTAATCAGTCCCTCCAGGACGTTGTGATGTTGCGTTCCCGCAAATTCAACAAATTCAACAAATTCAACAAATTCACGCAACTTTACCATAAATTTGACCAATCATCTTACTTCCCTGCATGCATGAAGTCATTTAGTTCACCAAACTTACTTTGCTGTTCAAAATATGTTTTTGCTGTGAAGCAGACAGCTGATCGTTGGGATCGTCTGTCTTTCATGAGCTTCCTCATCCAACCTCAAACTACAGAGTGTTTATAGTGTCTCTCTACATCAATCAACACTCGATGTCTTGTTGTGATCATTTATCCATGCTTCTTTGCTGAAACTTGGCAGTCGACTTAGCCACTTTAAAATAGTCATTGTACAGTGAGAAGAAGTCCCCCTGTTCTATTTGCAATTGTTTTATTCTGCTGCAGCAGCTGATGGAAATAGTAGAGCAGTGTAATGTAATAAATAATGTGTTGATTCTCCTTTGCACATGTGGACTGAATGTGCATGTACAGTGCAAAATTAGCCTTTAATACCTATTGACTTTAGTATCACTCAGTTTTTACACATTTTATTTGGAGTCCTGACACGGAAATTGGCTGGAAGTGATGTCAGAAGACAAACAGCTCACTCAGCCAATAACTGTGTCCCAATCCAGGAATAAACTGTAAAATGTAAAAGTTGTTGGTTTTAACTCAATCAAATAGCAAGTCTTACAAATCTTTAAGAAAATGAAAGGGCTCTTGAAACAAATTATCTTTAAAATAAGAGGTTAAGTTACGCGACGTTAGTTATGCTAGCTAGTTATGCTAGCTAGTTATGCTAGCTAGTTAGCCCGTAGCTACCTGTTGCAAGGTGACAGGAGCGTCGTTTGGTGAGGTAGACCGTCTCATTTCAGTTCAGCTTTAACGTCTACACAGGCTATGAATGGAGCACAGCTGATGGCTTTATCACAGTAGATGTGTAATGTGTTAAAGGAGAAGTTCGGTATTTTTAAACCTGGACCCTATTTTTTTTTTACAAATTTGTGTGTCGAAAGAGTCATAGGAACAAAAACTTTTGGAATCGGCCCAGTAGATGTCCTCGGCTGTAGCCATGATATGGCAGCAATGGCTGAAACAAAATCCCCTGGGACAACTGCACCCGATTAAAGTACGTCCACTAAAAGTGCTTGTTTTTACCACTGACAGGCTCAGATTGTTGCCCCAGGTGTCCGACAACTTTACTCAAATGATCCTACAAAGATTGTCCTTTTTATAAAGGGTAAGATCCTTTTTGTGCAACCAGAAACAGAAGTCTCGCTCCGAAATCACGTGGGTGGTGAGATTTAACCTGAACAGGGCAGTGAAAATGTGAGTTAGAGTTGGAGAGAGGATTTGTTTACGTAGAGGACTGCCAGCAAGAATATATTTCAAAAGCCATGGCTGAATATTTACCTGATCGAAGATGAAGATGAGGCATTTGAACCACCATCCTGTTCTGGTAACATCTCATCTCATTGTGGCTACAGCCGAGGACATATACTGGACTGATTCCAAAAGTTTTTGTTCCTATGAGTCATTTCGACACACAAATTTGTAAAAAAAAAAAAAAAAAACAGGGCCCAGGTTTAAAAATACAGAACGCCTCCTTTAAACAGAAACAACTTTTAGGCCGCAACACTCACAGAAAAAGCAGCGAAATCCTGGAGGGACTGAGAAATGCACTTTTCTAGCCTCCTGATCACTCAGAGCGCTGCCACATTCACCCTTTCACAAACACATTCATACACTGAATTGCTTCAGTGTTTTCCCCACTGCAGGAGTCGGGGATCAAACCGCCACCAACACACTGAGCCACAGCCACCAAGAAACACATAGTGAAGATCTGCACTCTACTGAGAGCACTTTTCTAGTTTTAGGGAGGTTTTCATTTGAAAGAGATATTTAATATAAACGCCTCAAAGCTGGTTCAAGAGAATGGGACAAACATGAGGTCACAGTGACCTTTGACCTTTGACCATCAACATCTCTATGTCTGGTGCACAGGAATAAATGATTTTAATGTTGTCAGTTTAAAATGACCCTCAGACAAAACATTTTATGGTGAATAATAATTAGTTTAATCTTGACAGCACAAAAAATGTAAATGATGTGCACCAAAACCTAAATGCAGGAGGTAATTTCTTGGCTTGTTAGCTTTTGTAATTGTGTATTCAGTAATGCTGTGATCATGGGATCTGTTGCGTCATGGATCTGTTGGTTTTCTGTGCAGTTTGGTTCACGTTACTTTGCCTTTGCCCGTGGTAATGTCATCCACAGAACGCTCACTTGTAATGTGGTTTATGTTGGACAGAACAGTATAAGGGCTGACAAGTCAAACATGAGAAATTCACATGAATAAAACTCAAACTGATGCATTGTATTTTACAAGCTGTGCCCTTCAGTGAGGTCTCAGGGAGTGTTGTTTTTTTGTGGTGTGTGTGTATATGTGTGAGTGTGTTTGTGTGTCTGTGTGTGTGTTAGGGATAGAGAGAGAGGGACAGTAAGTGAATCATTCTCTCACTCTCACTATTCTCTAAAGCAGAGCTCTCTTGCGGCATAGCCAGAGTTCAGTGGACACCACTCATGCATACAGTGCAAGGATTGGTGTGTGTGTGTGTGTGTGTGTGTGTGTGTGTGTGTGTGTGTGTTTGCTGTGGGGGTGATTTGAGTCTGGCCTAGAGAACAAAGCACACGGGGGAATAAAAGAGAGGGCAGATGAGACACCT
Source organism: Semicossyphus pulcher (assembly GCF_022749685.1). Lineage (NCBI taxonomy): Eukaryota > Metazoa > Chordata > Actinopteri > Labriformes > Labridae > Semicossyphus > Semicossyphus pulcher. The sequence goes on along the minus strand of NW_027211770.1, from coordinate 4,351,115 downwards.
TCATAGGTTGAACTTGCAGCAGGTGAAATATGAATCACAACGAGGTTCTGTGATTGATTACATGTGGCAGGCGTGTGGCAAAATACCACATTTAGGAATACATTAGAGTGCTTTCAGCTCTGTTCTTGTGTTGTCCAGAGTGCAAACTATACTGTGACAATCTGTGGCATCAACTCTGTCTCCAGGTGTAAAGGTAACCCATGCAGGTCAAAGCTTCAGTGAAACTCTTGCAAACCTTTGGTGTGTTCAGACCAAAAGCAAAGGGAACTCTAGGCACAGCGAGCTCACATACACATGCAATAAAAAGACACCAAGAGATGATCGAAATATGCATTAGGCTGAAGCCGATCAGCATTGCATCAGAAAGAAAATCATACTAACACTAACTCAAAAGACAAAAGACTGTTTGAAACAAGCTAACGTTAGTGTTTACCACAGACACTCTGAAGGTAAGAGAGACAAGGGTCATGAACTGGCTAGTTAGCTAGCCATGTCCATCAACCTACAGCATCTCCATGCACTTATGCACACAGGTATGTTCTGAGGGTTGAGCAGCTGCAGTGATGGGAGTGAGGAAGGCAGATGATACATCTAACTAAATAAATTATGCTTAGCTTGCGGACGCCACAGAGACAAAGCTTTCAATCAGCTGTTCCTTTTTCCAAAGCTCCAACTTCAGGCTTAGCTCCGACTTGAAGTTTAGTGTCCGCGCACACAACCATGCTAGCTCCAAATGCTATCAACAAGCCAGGTTACACTAGCAGCAATCCTCTTCCTTTAGGCTTCTGTGACCAGGATGAATAAAACCAGCGATCTGTACATCCAATAACTACCCTGGTTTTACTATCTTAACACACACATTTTCTGTACGAGATACGGCATAATAACGGTAATTTGGTGTTTCACCTTCAGGTGGCTAGCTTAATGCTAAAGCTAGCAGCAATTCTCTTCCGATAGGCTTCTGTTACCAGGACGATTAAAACGAGCAATCCGAACGTCCGACAGCTAAAATGTTTTTAACTATGTAAAAACACGCTAACAAAACAATTAGAATCCACATGTCTTAGGAAAAGTTCGACAAAAAACCTTGATATAAAGTCAGAGTTTTGTTGCCGCTTCTGATAAGCAAACAAAACACTAATGCATGTGCAAGAACATTTAAAGCTGACTGAACATAAAAGAGAGAAAATGGGGAAAATATATTTATATTAAATATTAACAGAGAAGAAACATAAATGTTTTAGCCCCCTGACCTGTTGTTGTCTTTTGAGGGGGCTGGCTGTTCTACTGTTCTAGCATCAGAAAGGTAAGAAATGTAAGGATTATCTTGGCATGATGCTAGAGAAATGGTCATCAAAAACAAAAGAGTAAACTATTTTTTAAAATTACATATATGAGCACAGAAAAAAATCATCAGTAGTGAAGGACGAGTTATAGTTTCTGAAAACTATTTTTGTGGTGGCAAAAAGTGCAAGCAGCACTCTGACAGTTTGGTATTTTCCTGACCTTAAAATTAGCTTAGCCTGCCTATTTGATATTTTGGAGCCTTCCTCAGAGGCAGCACAAAGCGAGTATTAGGTAATTTGGTTAAACTGGTGAGCTTTACAAAAACATCTCAGAATGTCTGTTTCTGATCGCCAATCTGCTTTCACTCTGATAATTTCGTCAGAAAGAGGAAACTAAATATTTCTATTAATTGCACAGCAACAACAGATTAATGATAAAGACACAGATCAAGGAAAACCAGCTAGCTTGAGGATACGCTTAAATTGGAATTAACGAAAAATATAAAGCAGGAATGTTGGTCAATCTGTCTTCATTTATCTTTGCATGAATATGATCCTTATAGTATCAGCTGTTGTCAGCTGCTTTATACTTTACAAAGAGTTCCCTCTCCTTTTCATATAATCCCTGCAGCAATCAAACAGAAAATGAGACTCGGTGTGGACTTTAAACACTTGACCTTTTTACACAATTAGATTAACAAATATTTCCAGGTCATGACTCAAATATCTGTGTCATAAGGCTTCCCTGCTTTATTTATTTATTCATTTTTAATATTTATATATATTTATAGTTAAAGGTATTTATAGTTCTAAAACATTCTGTTTATTTTGTCAGTAAATAGGTTCATATATATTTTTTTAAAGAAAGTTTTTTAATAAACATGAATACAAGTGAAAGGACATTGATCATTGATAGGTATATAAATGTTTACAGATTTTGACGGCATTGTGATATGCCTTTTTTGTTAAGTGTGTGCACAGTGCTTTAAAGTTATCTGCCAGTGGGTGAAAAGTTTCGTTTCTCATCAAACCGACAGTTGCAGTAGCTGAGCTTGTTTTTCATACCGGGGACTCTCGGGTGGAGTCTGCCATCTTATGTATGGTTTAAAAGCTCCCGAAAGGGGGAATCGAGCAACCCAACAAGAAGGCAGCAGACTCGGACACAAGAAAAGGCTTTAGTCGCTGCCGGAAAATCGTGTTAAGCAGCCGTGTACTGTTTAATTCATCACAGACTCCGCATACATGGGATTCGGTGCACGCTGATATAATTAAAGGCGAATCTTGTATGACGTGGCCATACACTTTGTAGATGGGTATGGTAGTCATGTTAGCCATATTCTTACAGAAGTACTTGCCGTAAAAACTACTATACCCATAATCCCTAGCGTTCAAACAACTCCAATTAGCTTCTGCCGGTAGGATACTCACATGCGACTGACAGCTCTGCTTGAAGGCGCTTTGGGAGGTACATATTAAAATGTAAAGTTTTACAGAACATACCAGACCATTAAATGTGTCTTAATGTGTTTAATAGTGATAGTTCTTCACAGTGCTAAAGCTAACAAAGCTAGGGAAGTGGCAGTCAAGCTGGCAAGCTAACATCAGCTAGCTACACAGACAACAACAACACAACGTTAGAGAGCATCTTTCCGTTAAAATGTGTTTGAATTAATTTAAATTCGCGTGAGAAAACCTTTGTATAGTAATAAACGGCTCTGGCGTGTACCCTAACGTTACCCCTCTACTTGGAGAGAATGACGTTGGGACATTTAATAACACCTGACTTGTTATCATATAACTTTTGTGACGTATTACCTTCGCTTTAAAGGATAATTTCGGGTCTATCGGATATTTATAGTATAGTATGTATTCAGTTCGGCTCATACCCCATTTAACAAGCAACCTATATCAACTCAATAATTATACGTTTAATACAGGGGACGTTTTCCCAGTGACTCTCCAACCAACATTACTTAAACTATTGCATTGCAGAAACAGCTATGACCGTCAAAGATTTAACAGTTGTAATGTATTTCGTTGGCGTCAGTTGTTATCCCGAATAATCCAAAAGACTGTTACGATTCGTAACATTCACTACTATTGTGCTACCTTATGTGTGAGACTCCCTTCTACAAGGGCAACCTTAAACTGACAGCTTTTCTCTATGGAGTTTGGCGTGTATTATTGCGTTTTTTCATGTAGAGACCATACTACCATCACATTGTTAGTTTACTATTTGTATCTGTTTGTCAGTTTAAGAAAAAAAAAAGGCAGAAGGAGCATTGTGTGGATGGACGATGGCTCCTCCACGGCTCACTGGTGCTCTGCGCTCCTTCTCCAATGTCAGCAAGAAAGAGGACTTCACTGAACAGCTCTACGATCTGAAGGTGAGGCCAGCTGGTGCTTAATAGGTAACTTGTATTGTCACAGTAGTACGTTGAATTTCATAGGTTAAGTAAGTATGTCACCATTATGCACCTTTATTCCAATGATATAGAAATTTAATCATTGAAGTCAAGTGTAATGGCAAAATCTTGGTTGACAATTATTCCGACGAGTTATATTTCCCTACCATACATCTTGTCATGTCTACCCTTGCAGAAGTGAGCTTTTTAGGAACTTACAGAAAACCAATCATAGGGTATTTGTGTTTATATTTCACTTTTGCCTGATGCTATTTTCTTTTGCAATTGTATGTATACATAGCACAACAACTAACCAAATATTATATTTAGAGCAGAAGAAAACACCTTATAAAACGTCATGATAGTTTTGGGTCATTAGACATTATATATGTATGGCAACTCTTCGGAAAACAAGAAAACTAGATGTGACACTTGTCGTACTTAAACCAGTGGTACCTTTGTTAGTTAACCTTGTACACTCTGTGCCCGCTTTCATTGTGTGAAACACTTACCAGATGACGTTTTCTTTATGTTCTTGTTCTTCTGCTTTTTCTCTTTGTTTTATTCAGTTTTATTTGGATGAATAGATATGAACTTGCTGTAGGCTAACTTTTACTTGCTTGGGTGTGCCCCAATTTCAACCTAGGTAAAATTACCTCCCCAATAATCTATTTAAAAACATTACAAGCACTTAATGCCAGAAATGGTCTAAACTCGTTTATCCAGCCAACAGGAGTGTTGAATAGTTGATGTGACTGATCTGAAGTAGATGGATGGGACTTGCAGTCCTGGGTGGAATTTCCTATTATCAATATCATTTTAATAATTCTGGCGGATTTGAAGCAGACTTTTTCCTGCCACCCCCCCTTGAAAACAAGTCTGTGCAAAGTCGAAGTAAGCAACAGGCAATTGTTTCGCACATTCACCACGATGATGACGTTAACCAACTCCTGTCTCTTTAGCTGCTAATCGCTCCACCTTGTATCCCAGCTAGTCTATAATGTAGTTTCCTGGTGGGCGCAGTGGGTTATGTAGAGTGGGTTTATCAGAGCCTTTTCACAAGAAACTGTCTGCAGCTTCAGAAAACAAAAAAGGATGACAGTGTTTGGAAAAGGCAAAAACAGTAACCAAAACAACAAGCAAAACATGACTAAAGCTCCATAGATTTGAAGAGAACAGGGATTGGCACTGCAGTGGAGTTAGCAATAACCCCTTCCACAAACTGTACAATGTGGTCCTTGTTTGATAGTACAGTATTGACCACAGCTACTTTACACAATCAAATATTAGCAAGCATTTGCGTTTGACTATTCTACCAATTGACGGATTAACTTTTTTCCCCATTGTATTCTATTTGAACCATGGTATGTATGGTATGAGTATGTCTGTGTGCAACCTTGTTGGAAAGCATTAGGGCAAAGTTCTGATGCACGATGTCAAAACCACATTCCTACCCAAAACTCTAGAGTCAGATCAATATCTTGGTGCTATGTGTTTTCTTATATATGCCCTTTTCAACTAGACAGATAAAGTAAAAAACAATGCCTGGAATAATTTGGAAATAGTGTCATCATCTAGTTCATTCAAGCCACTCAATTGACCCTTCGCCCTCCCTTGAACAGCCAATGTCCAATCCTATGTTAGCAACCGTAACTAGGCACGATACGCAAAAGTGGGATAATTTAGTTTTGTTAGAAATGGGCTAAAACATGTTAGATAATGAAAGTTATAGGGAGTCATAACTAAACATTAGCTTAAAATAAAACAATATATTGACTTACCCTGCCGTGCAGGAACATTGTTGTTCCTGTATGATTGTCCGAAACATGAATTGTCGTGGGGTGCCTGACGCTTGCTATGGGACCTGTGAGCTTTTGCCTCGATGTTTATGTCCTCTTCGTTCTCAACACTCTGCTGACACATTATATTCTGGATGGAGCTTTCAGATGCTTGTTGTCGTCCTTTCTGTCGACTTCTCTAATATTTGGGAACTATTTTTACAGAAATTTGCTATTATTTCCCTTAGAACATCTCTCACTGTTATAGTTGAAAATGCCATAATATTTACATGCCGGTGCGAAAGCTTGACAGGTGTAGCAACAGTAAACAAGGGGGGCGGGACTTAGCGAAACGTCAATTCCATAGTTTACAGTCCTCCTGGCTCAGGTCTGTAGCACAGGTACCAAAGCATCTCAGCTGAGCAGAAGGTGGTCTAACATACCACTACAACTAGTTGACAGTATCTAAGAATGCTAAATATTATTTGATGGAGATATTTTATATATCAGTACAAAATATTTGTAATCTGCTAATTTTTCTGCTTTAAAGTTGGCATTGTTTTGTGCCTCAAAATCCACATCTGTCGGGCTAAAAGAAATCCACATTAATCTTTTAAGTTTTCTGTACATCAAACTGTCTCTTAGAAAGAGGTGTTCTGCTGCTCTCCTCTCATTTCAGTTTCTATTCAGTATTTTTTACTTCTGACACAATCTTCCAACACTTTTCTGGGTGGTTTCTTCTTGGTTTGATCATCCAACTTCACCGGTTTCCTGTCACGTGTTTTTACCTGCTTCTTATCCCGTTTTGGCTTTTGCCATTTTACAACCTTGTCAATCAGTGCGCCATCTTTCTGAAATCAAAATGTACTATCTTTTACCTCCATGTCAGTAATTTGATTCTCAGATCGGTTTCCTCTTCCAGAGTTTAAAAAGAAATTGGGAGCTGTATTCAGCTGCTCACTGCCACCTGGCTCACCTCCAGTTAAATCCTCTAAGCAGAAAAAGTGCTTCTCCAGGGAAAAGATGGCCGGAGTCACTCTGAGATTATCTCGCAGCTTGTGTTAAAATGCTTAGTTTTAGAAGACTCAGAGGTCTAGATTGTAATAGAGTCATTGAGTTAATGCTTCTCCTGACCGCAGAGCCTGAACCCTCACCTGCTCAGATTTAATACCTCACTGCTCTAATGGGAGAAGCTCATTAACGCTGACTTTCATACAAAACTACTGAGGATGCAGGTGATAAACATTTTCTGCCTTCATCAGCTGTGATGAAAGTTTGGTTTTGTTATTATTTGACTTATATGTGTAAAAAGGTTAGTTAAAATCCAACACGGTATTTGTATAACACAAACACAAAACAACTATTCAAACCAGGCAGCCGTATACCTCTGTGAGGTAGAATTACTGTCTCTGTCAATGGAGTCTTTGAAGAGAGAAATGTAATGGCTATTTCTAGTAAAAAAAAACAAACAAACCTCTTATTCTTTCTCTGTACGGGTCATTTCTGTAATGTTGTCAGACACAAATAAAAGCAGTCTGATCAATGGAAAAACAAGATCTTATAATGCACGGACTTTGATCGGGTGAATTTGTTTCCAAACAGTATGTTGCAGCCATTACAGCCCATTTTGATTTTAATCTACTGGAGCTATTCCAAAACTTTTTGTTCCTGTTATTTACTTTGACTCCACAATATGTAAAAAAAAAAAAATAGGGTCCAGGTTGAAGGATACAGTAATTACCCTTTAGGAAGAGTTTGTTTGTCACGAGGAGTACCACAAAACTTGTGAGAGCAGTTGGATCTTGTCTTCTGTGGAAAATACACCGATCAGCCATAACATTATGACCACCTGACTAATATTGTGTAGCTCCACTTTTTGCTCGCAAAACAGCCCTGACCCGTCGAGGCATGGACTCCACCAGACCTCTGAAGGTGTGCTGAGGTATCTGGCACCAAGACGTTAGAAGCAGATCCTTTAAGTCCTGTAAGCTGTGAGGTGGGGCCTCCATGGATCGGACATGTTTGTCCAGCACATCCCACAGATGCTCGATTGGATTGAGATCTGGAGAATTTGGAGGCCAAGTCAACACCTTGAACTCTTTGGCGTGCTCCTCAAACCATTCCTGAACCATGTCTGCAGTGTGGCAGGGCGCATTATCCTGCTGACAGAGGCCACTGCCATTAGGGAATACTGTTTCCATGAAGGGGTGTACTTGGTGTGCAACAATGTTTAGGTAGGTGGTACGTGTCAAAGTAACATCCACATGAACCGCGGGACCCAAGTTTTTCCAGCAGAACAGTGCCCAAAGCATCACACTGCCTCCGCCGGCTCGCCTTCTTCCCACACGGGCCAGCCTTCGCTCTCCACACGCATCAGTGAGCCTTGGCTTGCTCATCGGGTTTTCTTCCTCTGACCACTTTTGGTAGACACTGACCGCTGCAGACTGGGAACACCCCACAAAAGCTGCTGTTTTGAAGATGCTCTGACACAGTTGTCTAGCCAAAGTTGCTTACATCCCCATTTTTTCTGCCTCCATCAACTTCAAGGCAACTTCAATGTCCCACCCACTGACAGGGACCACTGTAACAACATAATCAATGTTATTCACTCGACCTGTCAGCGGTCATAATGTTATGGCTGATTGGTTTATGCCGGCTGGCTAACACGGGAACATTTACAGAAATGTTGATGAGCTCCTAAAAATAAAGAAATTCAATGAAAGTACTGAACGTAATTTCTAGTAAGTGGGATGAATGGTTTAAAAAACTGTTAAGCTTGTTTAGTTTGATCCAAATTACATATTGTTATAGTTTTCATTGTAAGACGTGCCACAGAGAGAAAGTCTTCTTGGTTAATTTGACATAAAAACATTGTAAAAAAAGACCTGCAAAAATCAGTGAGCGGCCACAGTGGCAGCACACCTGTTGTTAAAGAAAACCCAAACAATATCATCAAACTGTTGGGGTATGTTGGTGTTAACCAAGTGTATGTTGGCTGTTAAAAATATCTCTGATCAGTGCAGATTCTTTAATTGTTTTCCTCCCTGCGTCTCATGTTAGACCAAACGACTGAAGAGACGGGAGCTGTTTGCCAAAGAGGGCCTGACCTGGCAGAAGATTGTCCATTTCTGCAGCGAGCATCAGGACAAAGCTAAGCAGCAAGCTGTCAGTCAGGAGCTGAAGAGCCTCCTTCTGGCAGCCAAACAGATTGGTAATTAACTCTTCAGCCTCAAATCCAGTGTAATGTCTTTCAATCTATTGTCACATGTTTGAAAACGATTTTAAGAATTACAAAATGCTGTTTTCTGTTTTTAGTTTGTCTAAAAATGATTGTGATAGTGCCTCGTGCACTTTTCTTTATGTCAGCATTTTTCAAATAAATGCAATGTAGTTAAGGAATTATAGCAAGAACCATTTATGAAAAGTTCCTCACAGATCCCCTGTTACGGGTTCTACAGAATACGATTCACTGGTATAATGGTTCCACCGCAAACCCTCTCTTTGAGTTCTGTCAAAAAACCCTTTAATCCTCTAAAGGGGTGTTCAGACCAAAAGACAGATGTAACTGAGAGAGAAATAAGAGTGACACTGTCTTAAAACCCTGTTGGTGTTGAGAGTCTCCTGTTATACAGGCACTGCATCAGAAAGAACCTGATCCCATCATTCAAAAAGCAAACATTTAAAAGTTGTTTGCTTGTCTCATCATGCAGACAGAAGTGACCAAGCATGAATTCAGACTTTTTACAAATCTGCAGCATGATGTTATTTCAGCATCCTCTACCTGTTTATTGAAGTAAAATATCAGTAAAATCAGTTTATTTTGGGTTCATAGTGCTGTAGTATGCCAGATTTCAGCCCACGTGTGAGAATACTGTAAAAAATATCAAATCAAGCGCTCCCTAAACTAACAGCGCTACAGAGAGAGCAAAAACAGGCGGTCCTCAGGTGGTGGATTCATGTCTTCATCTTCAGCCATAGAGACATAGCAGAGCGGGAAGAGAAAAAGTTATTGCCATGCCAATGTCCATGGGTTTATTTAATGTTCAGGAACAAAACTGTGTGCTCATTTGGAAATGCTCCCAAACTAATGAAAATGTACTAGATTTACTCCAGAGGTAGAAACAGGTGTTTGCTGTAATCCTCTCTTTATGACTATGAAGTGTTCACTAATTTCACGAGTCATTTATGGAGTTGGAAAGCTTGTGAAACTTTTAATTTAGTTTGCTCGTCTTTCTGCTCTTCTCAGTCAAGAATGTATTTGTTGTCTCTGTGTTGGACCTGCCCTCATGCCCTCAGCCAGTGTGACTGGATCTCAGTAAAAAGATGCTCTTAAGCACACTGAAAAGGATGAAAGCAGCAATTCTGCTCTTCTGTCTGCGGCGCCCAGTCTGATACCTTTAGACCATTTTAATTGGTATAAATCCTTTTCATCTGTTTATGCTCTTCTCTGCCCCTCCACCCTTCTTTACTCTTTTCTGCCTCTGTCCCTCCAACATCTTTTCCTCTAATTGGACAATTAATGTGTATTTATTTTTGTCAAGTGCAGCTCTGGTTAAGCAGGAAATGTTTGGGATAATATTTGAATGAGGTGAAGGGACCTTAAACAGTGAGCTCATATTACTAGAGGAACAGCTGCTGATTCTCCTCTGGTGTTATAGATAATGCAACCCTCAAATGTAAGGACGATAACAAATAGCACTGCTATCTAGATTGTATTAAAACAGGTTATTATTTGAGCAGTCCTTTTAATTAAATAGAAGATCAACACATCAACTTTGTCTCTCAGCTGGGGTCTCGTTTCCTCTGTAGTCAAGTCATGTAACTCACTCAGGAGCTCAATCAAAGGGAAAACTAATGGCTATAAAGTTATTGTGGTGTGGGATAGAATAACAAAACAGTGCTGCTACAACAGGCTGTTGCATCGGCTAATGCAAGTAGCTACTTTCTTATCGTCCGGAAATGTAAATCTGTTTCAAAGGCCTGACGTTAAATCAATTTTTGTATTAATGCATTTCAAAGCAGTTCCAATTTGCACATAATTACTTATTAGAATGTCAACATCTATCTGTTGCTTTCTGCCTCACGCTCATGTACAATACAATGTTTTGATTGATTGATATTGATAAATTGATATTAGGATTTCCAAAATATTCAATACTTTGATACTTTTCGATACCACGTGTTTTAAAATGATACAATCTTCGTTATTTTCATGTTCAATAGTACCAAAAGGTACTGAAGCTTTAAAAAACAACAGATCTGTGATAACATTACATTACCAAGACATTATTGTCTGATTGTTTCACAGCCGTTTAACAACAAACTAACACGCCTTCACCTCCGTGCACCGCCGCAGGAAGGTACAGGGTTTGTTTTTATAGGCCGAAGCCGACTGTGTGCTCTGCCCTCCGTCACACCTGCAGCTCTTATACAGCAACGACACAGCGGACTGTTCTCAGTCACAGAACGACAAATGAAGATGTCATGTGAAGTCCCTTTCACGTCTCATAAAGATTGTGTCTGTTGCAGACAGACAGAGAGCAGAGCAGAGAGACGGACATGTTTTCAGTCCCGACCTGCAGACTGTTGCCTGAGCTCCAGACCTCTGCCCAGCGATGGACGTCCAGAAACGTCCCAAACAGCAGAATAATAATAAGAATAGAAACACAGCTGAAGGGCGGATCCTCTGCAGACACAGACACCAGCTCACACTTCTCCTGGATGATGAGTGATGATGATGAGGGAATATTTAATATGGAAATCCTGCTCATTAAGCCTTTCATTACTATTAACAGGATATCAAATGAGCTGGTTTGTGTTCAGTAACTTCTTCTTAATCAGCTCTGTGTCAAGGTGGGAAATTCAGGTATCCTGACAACGCTACTGACTATGAAATTTGGAAATATTCAATGAACCGACTGAACCTTGCTGACTGGGTAGGGAGGATTCCTTCCTTGAAGCATAAATTAACGTCACTTGGTAAATCACAGATTAGTATACATAAAAGAAAAGACATTAAATTAATTTAAGAGATTCAGCCCCACGGAGGAGAGCGTGAGCCCGGTCCCCTCCCTCCCCCTGTCCTGCTGATTTTGCTGTCAGACTTTAAAATCTAAAATTTCAATGTTTTTTCCACAAAAGAGAGACAAAAGACTTCATAAATAATAATGAGATTTGGTTCAGTTTGTTTCAACCAATTTTCCTTTGTTATATTTGATCTCCTTCTTACCACTCAAAAAAAGGAGGAGCGGCCTCCTCTGTTTCTATGTACTAGCCTCGTCTGGTGTTTCTCTATGTACATAAGATACACATGTATTGTATCTGTGTGTATGTGTGTGTCCACTGATATTGAGTAATATATTTCTCTCTGAAATATAGTGGGAGTAAAGAATAAATTAGTATAAGAAATGGAAATGATAATGTACAGCTGCCTCATATTTTAGTTAACTGCAGTACCAGAGTGAATGTTCTTGCTGACTTTTGACCACTAAGATCTAATCCAGTCCCTATATGCTCCTCTGGCTGTTGTTGTGACTGGAACCATGGCATTAATGTGTAAATCTGTTGTGTTTGTTTTACAGTGGGGACTGAACAGGGTCAGGAGGCCATTGAAAGTGCCGCTGTCTTTCTCTTTGAGACTTTCCACAACAAAGATCATGTGGGCACAGAGGAGACCCGGGCCATTAAACAGATGTTCGGCCCCTTCCCGTCTTCTGCAGCTGAGAGCTCCTGTGCCTGTGTGGCTCGGCTGGTGGCTCCACTCGGAGACTCCCACGTTGAGGACTTTATCCAGACTCAGAGCTCCAGGCACAACACCCAACGAGGCTCCGCTTTCGGACGCAATATCGCCTTCTCATATGACTGCTACACTCTGGACCCACTGGAGGACCTGCCCTACTCCGGCACCCAAGAGGAGGACGTGAGCCTGGACTTTATTAACTTCCTCAACAACCAGCAGAGCGGGAGAAAGAGTGCTGGTGAGGAGGAGGGGTCCGGCTCAGGAAGGTCTCTGAGCTCTGGGGATGGAGGCATCTTGCGAATAGAGGTGGAGAAGTATCTGAACGGAGGCAACATGATCTCCTCGAGCCCGGAGGAGCTGTGCACCTCCCTGTTTGAAATGCTGGCATCACACAGGAGCGACGATGAGCTGCAGAATGAGGTTTGTGTTACAGGAAAATACAGTGCTCATATATTGAACGTATCTAATGACTTGTTCTTGGGTATACTTTTACACAGGTTAAAAAAATGATGAGGGCAGCCTGTGTTTGTAGCCTGTGAGGCAAAATGCAGGGTAAATCCCCAATTAGCTTTCCTGTTGTCTGCGAAGGTTTTTGCTGTGAGTGCATGGCTACAGTTTTACTTACCTGGATAACGTGACATTTATCTTGACTTATTTGCTCCTTTTTATTAGTGAATCAAATAAAAGTAAAAGTGCGGGGAAGCTAAGATAGAATTTTTTTAGGTGAAATACTCTAACCTGTCCTGACACACTGTATTCACTGTAGATCATCCAGGAGAGTCAGGGAGTCGCTCACATTGGAGAGGTTGAAGCATGGTCTGGTTCAAAAGGATTTAGTTGCCTTAGCTTACAGCGTGGCTAACGCAGGAGCTCAGAGCCTTGGATAGGCTAACAGAAATGAGACACAGCTGCCCGCGTCGTTATTTGTATTACAGTTAGATTTGCCAGGAGGTAACTTTGACAAACTAAACTGATGATCCGATGGTAGAACTTCAGAGATCCATTTGAACTTGAAATTAGAAATTAGAAGTCCACTCTCACCATGGCATTTCTGTGACATAAAGTTTGACCCCTCCTTATGCTATATTAAATATCCTTGTGCTTCTATTGATTCTATAACCTTGACCTTACACAACGGGCCTTTTGGATTTGATCCAGATGCTGAGTTTGCCATGTCCTTGGCCTTTATCTCCAGACCTTTGGAGACAGTTCCATCTTTCTGCAAGGCTTTGACCCTCATCGGTAATAAAGACCCTTTGTAGATATAAAAGCTCAGTATGCACTCAAAAGATATAGGTCAACCTTAAAGACAGCAGTCTTAACAAACCTTATTCCTTCTCAGCTTGACGTCATGTTTTCTGTTTGGAAGGGATTGTTACTTTGCTTAAAGTAGGCTAATTATTAGTGACTTGCCAACCTTCTCAGTATCATCTTCAGGTAGCAGTAGTGGTTGCATTTGATGGAAGATAAATATTTATGATTCAAAAGATGTCATTCATACAAGTCAAAGTTACAAAAACTGCAGTCACTTGTGCCATCTTTTATTCCAGCGACTAAACATTGACCAGGACGGTGCTGGGTGGCAGAGTAACCCTGAGTCCAAGCTGGGTTAGCTTAACTCTTAGCCAGTCTCTAGAAATATATATCTGCATTTATCTTTAGAATCTGTAGGCACAAGTCAAGATGTGGTGTTCTGGTTTCTGATTGTTTCCTGTGTGGTCTGAGTGGGTTGACTAATCAAGCTTGAGCAGGCTTTGGTTGCTTGCTGGAGAGCAAAGAAGGTAAACACATGGGTTGAAATGCAATCCTTGAACCCATCAGCTATCATGAAACACAATTTGGGTTTCTATTAATCTCGATGTATAGATTGTACAGAAAAATGAATAATCTGTTGGTGCTGCCAGATTTTGCTATGAGAAGTGTTCTGGTTTCCGTTTGAAGTGCGTTGTAGTCCGAGTAGTATTGACCAATCACGTATCAGCAGGCTCTGGTTGCATGTAGAAAATACAGTATGTGTGAGAGCAAAAGGGGAGAAAAGCAGTCAGTGGTAACACCATCCTGGCTCCCGTCGACCTTCATCTGACAACGATTTAGCTCTTTATTAATCTCTATAAACAGCTGCAGGAAGGTGCAGCTACTCAACTCCAACTCCATTCTTGCTTCTCAAGTTGCTACCCTGTAAACAACAGGAGTGGGAATCGTAGGGTAAGTCACGATACGCAATACGTTGCCCATGGTAACAATGATATTCTGATACACCAAGTCTGCGATAATTGATACATAACGATATCTGATTCATTGAGGAATACAGAATGCTCCTAAAAAGTGCATTGTGTTTATTCACTGCATTTTGTTGTCAGTTTCACAGAATTTGACACAAACTGAGATGAAACAACGTACGTGTTTCAGTCTGTAAATTAAATGTACAGAACTATAAAACGAATGAGGAATTTGGATTTGAAAGTGGCTGGCCCATCTCTTAACTTCATTTCACCACTGTCCGATATTATCCCCCGTTCTTTTTCTTCTTCTTTTATTCTGCGGTCAACTTCTTCTTTGGCCAATTCATTTCCGTTCACGTGACCCTCATTCATGTCATTAGCGCCACCGTGAGGAATCATGAAGTAGTGAGTCCAAATCACTGGGATCTGTTTGGAGTGCTCTGTATTTGTACAATAAAATATTGATATTTGGCGATAGGCTAGTGATAATTGTATAGCACGAGACAGGGTGACGATATATGGCCGTATCAATATTCTGTCCCACTCCTAGTAACTAATGCAGCGTGCAGAAAAGGACATTTTAGCCAGAAGTTCTTTATTGCTAACCGCTGGTTGCACTGGAAGCCCCAAAAAGTTTGCTGCTGCTCCAGGAGTCTATATCGTTCTCAAATGATAACCAATGGTGTTCCAGGATTGGCTTTCTATTAATCACTGCAAACAAGATTCTACAATGAGAAAACAGTCCAGTTGTAGACGTTGTTTCTCTCTTACTGCTCTCCAGCTTCATTCCTGCATCCCAATCCGTTAGTTTGTAAACAATGACTGGGAGCACAGAAAAAAAGTCTTGGCCTGGATATCCTTTATCTGTTTTCTAGATGGGTTGGCTACACCGGAAGTCACTGTGTATCGGCCGCTACCCGCGGAGGTTATATGCTCATCAGATGATGGCCAATGGATTGTGAGATTGACTTAGCTCCAGGGCATTTATCATCTCATGGTCCACTGCACTCAATCCAATCACTGTGGTTTCTTTTGCATTGTAGATGAGTGTTTTATTGTCATTGATAATAATTGCTTTAATTTATAATGGCAAGAACGTTTTCAGTTTTGTCCTTTGTCCCCTTAATTGTAATATGAAACAATTAAACTCACTTACCCACTGAGTAAAATCAGCCTCTAACAGGAAGAGGAGTTTAAGGTATGCACTTTCAGCTGATTTAAAAGCTGACTGTTAATGTGAAAACATTTTACAGACTGCACATTAGTATGTGTTACAATACAATAAGTAATATTACAGCTGGAAATGACAGGTTTGGAGTGTTTATATACCAGAACAGGTAAGACATGTCTACCCCTTCTGTTTGATCCTCCTTCCATGTGTCTGCGAGAAGAAAACTCAAGAGAATCTCGAGTAAATATCAGGATCAGGGTGCTCGCTGTAGGTCTCTGTAAGGTCTCGCCCTTTTTAAACCTCTAGCAGTTGTATGCCGTCCTTACATTTACTTATATATCAGGAGAGTGCTCCATCATTCTGTCCCCCATCATTTTCACCCACCTCCTTCCTCACACTCCAGGGCTTTTACATCGTTCATATAGCGTCTCTGCACTACCCCCCGCCCCCTCTCTTCCCTTTCCTTCAGTTCTTCCACCACAGAGGCAGATCCGTACAACTTCAGCTGGTTTCACTTGGTTTCCAATGTTTCTCACGTTGCTGACATTTGGAAGCGAACTCTCCCACTGACATCTTTAGATGTAGAATGCCCTGACTGTGTGTGTGTGTGTGTGTGTGTGTGTGTGTGTGTGTGTGTGTGCGTGTGTGTCTGAGAGAGAGTATGTGCACCTGCAGACTTTCCATGCATCTACCTCTGTGTGACTCCAAAGTCAACAGTAAAGTTCAGAGGCTCTGCACTCGGTGCCATTAAAGCTGACAATGGAGCGAGCCTGCTTCTTATTATTCTCATTGCTGACCCTGCTGACATTTTGTTGAGGTAGCTGAGCTGAGGTAGGAGGAGGAGGGGGGGGGGGTAGGCGGGGTTCAGTGGAAAAACATACGGTTATATACAGGAGCTGATTCTGAAGGCAGTTTCACATTGCATGTTCAAGTATCACTTCAGGTTATGAGAGCAGAACGAGGGACCTACTGAGGGCTGCACAATTTCATTGTTATTGCAATCTGAGCATTCACAAGAAACGCATCAGAAGTCTGAATCTATCCCAATGAATAAGAATAAATATTTTTAGTACAGGCCAGCGTTCTCACTCAGCATGTGTAACTTTTACCTATTAAACTGAGCTCCGGGAATAATGGCCGTGCTTTTACACCATTTTAATGGAGTCAGAAAAACCAGCTAGTTATCAGATACTAATATTGAATATATAATATCTAATATTAAAAAAAAAGGCTTTTGAGATTTATTTTGTACTCAGAAGGGGCATGTTGCAGACAGGTAAAACATTCAGAACGGCAGAGAGACATAGAAACTAAGGGCCTGATTCTCTAAAGGACTGCGGCTTTTGCGCCGCTAATCCTGTGCAAATGATACAAAAAGACTCCGCCTCAGTCTCGATGCACACGCAGAGGGTGGAATGCACCCCAAAGTGCACTCCAGAGCAAACAGCCTCTCTGTGCCCCAGTGCTGTTTGTGCGTATTTAGATGAGTCTTTATGGAAACATTTGGGGCAAATTTTATGAAACTGAGCCTCGTGTTAAAAAGCATCTGATTCACAAACCAATGCAGAGAGCTGGTGGTAACTGTGCCGCAGTATAAACGCTCTGAGTTTACAGTGATCATGACGACAATTCCACCTGTTGTGTGATCAAAAAATGTTTTTGTCTGTGAAAACAGTCAATGTATGTTAATATATTAATACTATATAGACCAATCAGTCTGGGGCTTTGCGAGGCTCAACCCTGGCACACGGGCACACTTTGTCCACATGTGGAGCCGTAACGCAGGACGGGGAGTATTATATGGACTGCTGCTGTTGTACACTAATTTAATTGAAGCTGTGTTACACATTGTTAAGTAAACACCTGTCGGGTCTGGACTCTCCCTGCTCATCATCAATCTGGGGGTGAAGTTGAGATCCGTCAGTGTGGAGCTCAGTTAATGTCTGAAAGCGCAGCACCGCGCAGCAGACAGCGGAGGCGCAGACAGCTTTTCTCCACAATCAGACGCTAAACAAGCAAACTGCATGGATCTGTGAAACTTTATGGGCATGTTTGTGTCTGAATATCATCAGTGCAATCAGACCTTCAGACAGAGCAGATAGCGGGGGCAAATGATGCACAATTTATGGAGCTATCAGCATCCGCAGTTCATTCTTAGTGAATTCTCCCCTAAGAGTTATAGCTAATAAGCACTCTTTATATTTGTTTATTTATCACACTTCTTATTGTTATTACAATATTTAACAACTTAATCACACTGCTGTATTTTTCGTATTGTGCCGGCTGAATGTTACGACGGTGTATTAGGGCCATTGTTAAAAAAAAAAAATTGCCAGAGGAGAAGAGTAATGTTTCGAGAAAACGCTTGAAAATTCAGAGATTAAAGTGGTACATTCGTGAGAAAGTAACTATCAAAGATTGTAAAGTAATTAATTTGCAAGAACAAAACTCGCAAACGTGTGTGCACGACCCCTCTCTGGACGCCCACCTAAGCGAGTAACGCACCTAATCTAGTCGTCAGCCACAACCTCAGGGTGGTTGTCTGTTGGATACGCCTCCATCCACACAACAAAATGACTTAAACCTCTGATTTAAAGTAGTTCTGTATATTTTTGTCTGTAATGCAGGTTTGTTTACTTTCAGTATCCGTCATAGAGGTCGTAGGGTAACTGTCATCTGTGATGTAACCCCTGGGGCAAACGGGGAGCATAGAAATGTGTTTCTGCAGCAGAGGGCCGCTCAGTCTTTCTCCTTTATGAAGTCTGCTTCTTGTGTGCAGAGAAAATATGCTCCGATATCATAAATTTGCAAGTTATTTTCTCACAGATGCCATTTTTTCTGGCAAATTTACCACTTTAATCTGTGAATTTTTTTCTGTGAAAGTTTTTTTCTCAGAATAATAACCTGCTTCTCCGACTCTTTTTATTTCACAATGGCTCAAATACGTCGTCTTAGAATCTTCAGCACTGATGCACATCATTTACACTGCCCTGTACAAACTTCAATAACTATAATTTGACATGTAATCTTTTACCTCTGACCACAAAGATGGCAGTTAATGCACTCAGTGTTTGCATGGTTTTATTGTTTAAAAACAAAGATATTTTGTCATTGGTTTTGCTGTAATTGTATTAAACAGTATTAAACAGCTCTTTGGATTCGTACATGTTTATCGATTACTGGACAAATTGAGAATTGAAAACTGATGCTAAAAACTTATTTTCAGTGCTTTTCTTGTCTTTTACTCATTTACCTGTCGCTGTAATAATTTTCCTAAATTAAACGTAGCAACATCATCTTCAATGTTATCCTTGTTGTCACCATCACCAGTGATGTTGCTTAGATGAAAATCACATGAAGACTTTCATCAAAAGGCTTTCAAGGCTTTACAAAACAGATAACTCAATAGATCTTTCTACACTCATTTGATGTGAGACAGTGTGTTACATGATTGGCATTTAAATGTCAGTACACACATTAAGTCACATCAGGTAACTTAGAGAGGTAGAGATTGAAAACAGCTGGTAGGACCCCAAAGCAGACGGCAGGAAGTGAAGTTCTAAAACCAAACAAAAGTTACTTTGAACATTTGTTACAAAATAAATATCAACAAGTTACTTTTATTCATAAATCACTTTCTAACTAATATGTAGTCACTGTGGATTGCCTAGGGATGGAAGTATACTGTAGGTAAACACAAAGGTATATATTAAACTGACTCAAAGATTTCAGTTTCGTTCTTTTGGGCCCCACCTAATTACTATCTATCTATCTATCTATCTATCTAATCTACTATTCAGCCATAGTAGATTACTGTTTACTCGCAACACTTGCAGAGAGCGGAAAAGCAGCCGCTTAGCTCCGCCTACCCTCTCTGGCAGACCAACCACTGCTGGCTGATGGAAAACGCGTCACTAACTGGGCGCCGCCACAGACACCCAGTCCATAATAATACTATGTACTGCAAATGCAAAGGCTTTCATCAGTGGGCCATAGGCTCAATCACCATTGTGTTACCTCATTTGGCGATAGAGACTTAACCGACGTTTATTTAAATGAAAACCTTCCAGATTATCACTTTAACTCTGGCAATGTAGCTGTTAAATAGCTCTTACATATCATGAACCTGTAGGTGGTCCATGAGGAATAGTCTCTTGTTTTCTGAACAACACAGTTGAAAGACACAGAAAAGCGTAATGCACTGTTTGATTCATTGTGGTTAAAAAAAAACACAAAACAAAAAAACCAAAAGTATTTATTAAAAACAAGTATTTATTTATATGTAGAAATAAATTATTTCCAGACTTTTTCCCCCACTAGAGAAAGTCAGTGTTGGTCTCGCTGCTCTGCTTACAGCTCTCCAAAAACCCTGTGTAAAAAATCTACAGTTTGCATGGACCATGGAAAAACTGTGTACATGTGTAATGAAACACACTTTGTTGCAGTCCTTATCTTAACACAAGTCCTATGTTATTAACTGTAGTGTTTGCCATGTTGCAGACTGGATGTTGCATTTCTTCCCTGTTAGAATAACTGAACTTAGGTTTAGTTAAACCTCCAGAGAAGAGCTGAAACGGTTACAACAAAAGCAGAAATTGTGAATGTGGCTACAGCTAAATTTAGGCCATTCAGCACCTGTTGTGGAAAATTGTGTTTTTGGGAGGACTGCCTTTGCACACAGATTTTTTAACTAGCAGATTTGCACCTGGGGATCTGTAAAGGAGCAGAGAAGCAGCCATTATTTGTTATTAAATGCTGTGTTTGAAAAGGTTGTTCATATATATACATATTATACAGCCAGCTTGAGATGTTTTTATCATCTTCCATTTTAATAAAGCATATAATTTATACATATATTTCTGCCTAAATATTATTCATCACATGGCATATGATTGCTTTGAATATTTGACTGCTTAAAATAAAATTCAGGGTTCTTGTTAAATTGGTCCAGGTGGAGATGCAGCCTCGCTCAGTGGTGACTCAGTTCAAATAAAGCTGTAGTTGTTCCATTTACTGGCTGAAAAATAGAGCCGGCTGAATATTTAATTACAGATAAAGGAGGAGGACACAGGTATTTACTCTCCTGACCTGTAGCCTTGCACATGTGGACTTATTACACAGTTAATGCTTTCAAAGTGGACTCGCCTGCGGGATGGTGGACTGTACCGAATCCATCTGAAGGTGAAACTCTGCCTCTCAGTCCCAGAGGAAGCCACGCCTAATCAGTCAACTCCAAGGACGCCATTCATGAGAGTTCATAAAAGGAAACCCTCCCTACCAACTGCCACCATACAGCACACTCAACTGTAATGAAAGCCAGACAGTCACAGGGACCAATAGAAATTTAGAACGGATATAAAAGAGACCACCGAGGGAAACAAAGATAACCTCAATAAAGACGACGGCTGACCTGACATCAAAGTGCGTCTGTTGTTTTAGTTCCCCGCTGTGCTGACTATTGCCTTCCCCGGGGAGGGCGGACTGAAAGAGCAAGCCGCCGTGCCTCCACCCTGAAAGGAGCGGGGAGAAAATACAGCATTGTTTTGCAGGTTGAAATAACATACCCTGCGCCTTCAGGTCCACTATTTTCCAATTACAAAGCACAAACTTTATCACCCTGTCCACTTCTGTCTCACAATGATATTGATGACTGTCAGTGCAGCCCTGTCTCCACCCTGCTTTTAATTGTGCTCTGCTGCGGCTGCTGTGCACAGGATTTCTTGTTGTTGTTGTTGTTTTTCTGTCACTTGCTAAGTGCCAGGTGGCTGTGTTTGGGAGGCTAAGCGGCAGAGCATATTCTGTACCAGGCGGATGGTAATTACCAGGTGCTCAGCCTTGGCAGTAGCAGCGTGTTTGGGGGTGTTGGTGAGCCATAGGATGTGTATACATGTTTGGATGTGTGTGTGTGTGTGGTATGTTGCTGCTGCTGCTGCTGTAGATGACTTGATGATGTCGATGATGTATTTCTGTATTTTTGGCTTGCGGGTTTTGATTTTTCACCCACCGTCCCTCCCCCCCTCCCTCCCTCTCTTCCTCTCTTCTCTCCAGCTGTTCGAGCTGCTGGGCCCAGAGGGGCTGGAGATGATCTCCACTCTCCTCCAGTGCAGGGGGGGCATCGTCGACTCCCTACTCTCCATCCCACCTGACAGGACTGGCTACCCACCAGGTGAGAGCACCCCATGGCAACCAGGTCATCTCCATGGTAGCACAAACTCCACTGTATTGATTTTTCAGAACAATCATGAATTCAACATATGAATGAATACAAAAAAGGGTTGATTTGTATCTATTTTTAAATTGTCCGAACTAAATGAAAGAATGATTTAATGTGCATCAAAGCTTTGGGGAGGATGTAGCCTGAATTCTAGGCACTTCATTTAGCCAGACAGGATTGTTATGGTCCTGGATGTCTGTGAGTTTTCTTTTTCTTTAACGCATCAGTAACCTGTAACCTATCCGTACTATCATCTAATTTTCATTTAACCCTGCGTTTGATCCATGCTGATGGATCAATTGCAGTGCTCTATGTTAACTGTTTTCTCAGGAAGTGCACATGCTGTTTAAGAAAAAGTCAAATTAAGCACACAGAGAAAATCAAGAGCACAGAGACAAAATGTGAAAGAACATTTTGTTCTTAAAAACATCACATCATGTTTTCAGTGTCTAGTTTTGTATAAACCCGAAGGATTATTTTCAGATGACAATAATTACATGGGTTAATCGAGTGATTCCCAAACTGGGGGGGAGTTACGACAGGGGGGAGGGGCAGTGAGGCTCAATAAAAACAATGCATGCAGTCCTGCACGGCTAGCAAAGCTTGGCCAATTTTGTGAAAGGACTGCCAGGTAATCGTAAGGCTAACGATGAATCTATTTGACACAACTACTAGATCTCGCACTCTCACCTGTACAGCGGTGATTAATCGAGAGACCATGACGGTGTCTGTGCAGCAGGTGAAGCCGCTAAAAGTAAACACTCTGCAGCACGTCCACTCCGTGAACTTTACGTTTACGTGGCCACAGCGTTAACTAGCACCGCGGTGCCGTAACTGTAAGCCTGGATCATCCCGTCGACATTGCATGTGACAGTAACAGCAGCGTCGCATGTGTGTTTACAGGCAGGTGACACACAGGTGACTTTTCCTGTTGATAAGTCGTTGAAAAATCAGAAAATGGCAAGTTTTCCTTTTGCTACATGCAGCAATAAGTAGCAGCTTTACATGTTTCAGTCAACTTGTCTTACTATGGCACGTCCTGCGATCTGAATGTGGCACATGCATACATTGCTAAATCGTTAAAACGATTTATGGTTCAGCCCTATTCTCAACTGTCGTACCAAACAGAGTGGCTTTATTAAAGTTGCATCTATGCCATCAAATGCTCAACTCACCTCTTATAAAGTGGCTCACAGAGCTGCTTCATGTAAAACGCTGCACACTACAGCTGAGGATTTAATATGACCCTCAGCACCTATGACTGATGAAGCAACCGTCAGCTAACTTCAGGCTGTCCCTCAATACCATTGTGAGGTGCATTTATGACATGTCAAAAGATATGGTGGAGTAGCACGTCTCTGATAGCGTGTGTTAGGGTACATGGATGGATGTTTCTGTGTTTCTGTGAGCATGGTGAGGGGTAGGGGGGAGCTTGAAATATTTTCATCCACCAAAGTTTCTCTATGATGGCTTCTTCTGACAGAAGATTGTTCTTGTTGTCGTGCTGAAACTTGTCGGTATGAAGAGGGTAAAACATACATTTTTAATAAACATAGTTGTACTGTCTGCGCGTCAGTGGAGGTCACCGCAACTATTCTTTGCCGTCCTGTGATTACTAGTCGACATGTTAACTTTAGCATTGTTTTCTTAGTTTAACCCTGTGACTCCGCCTTGTGGATATACTATACTGTACATACTATTCGATATTCGCGGGGAACTATTCGACCATTATTCGACCCACCATTGTAAGCGCAAACACAGGAAGACATGAGGAGAGAGAGAGAGAGACAGATTTACTTATTCACAACAGTTGGTTTTATTTCATCTCCAGTTAATAAATCATGACCCATCAGTAGCCTTTACTCATCGGCCATTACCGTGTCTATGTTTTGGGGTAAGTGCAAGAAAAATACTCAAAGGCCCTGATGTGCTTTTTTAACAGTAGATCCTCCTGGATCATTGTCAGTGTTTTTCTGTGGGATGAAGGGAGTGTGTGATGATGAATCAGGGCTTGTTTTACCTTTCGTTCTGACAATCCATATTAAGATATTGCCGCAACCAAAACAGAGCTATCAAGCTTATTTATCTCTGCTGATCTGTCTGATTGTTTGATGTTGTAATCAGTTTTTATCTTTCACATCTCAGAAACCTGGGAGATTTAAATCTGTCCCCTCTGCTCCGGCTTTTATAGATAACAACGACCATTATTCTGTCTGTCACTGGTGTTTGTGATGAGTCGGATTAATAACCTACAAATGACCAAGACCATGAACACC
This sequence comes from Semicossyphus pulcher, assembly GCF_022749685.1. Classification (NCBI taxonomy): domain Eukaryota; kingdom Metazoa; phylum Chordata; class Actinopteri; order Labriformes; family Labridae; genus Semicossyphus; species Semicossyphus pulcher. The sequence continues at coordinate 4,327,024 of NW_027211770.1, read as the reverse complement.
GGACCGATACCATCTGACAAAATCCACTGATTAATGGTGCTGATGGTTGCTCATTTTCATCTTGTACAAAATTAATAAAACAACATTTGCTCCTGTTCTCTGGTGAAGACTCAGGACTCATATTGGAGTGCTTTTGTGCAGTAAAAGCAATTGCCCATATTTCTGATTACCCGGGAAGTGCCCTATCGTATCGTCTGGCATGTGCAAATTGTGCAGTGACATATCGTCAGTTTGTCCTTATTTCTCCCTGTCCTTCTTTGTTTGGGAATAAAACAAATAGGAATATTTTAGGGCTGTCAATCGATTAAAATATTGAATCGCGATTAATTGCATGGTTGTCCATAGTTAACTCGTGATTAATCGCAAATTATTTTTTAAATAATATTATAATATTTTTTACCTGTTGTAAATGTACCTTTTAAGAGATATTTTTTAAAGGTTTTAATCCTCTTATCAACATGGGAATGGACAAATATGCTTCCTTTATGCAAATGTATGTTTATTTTTACTGCAACATTCCAAAACGATGACAAATACTGTCCAGAATATTCTACAGAATAACCTCAAAGGTACTGCACGCTCAAAAAATATGCTGAAAGCAGATCATGGCAATCGTCGCATATATCAACGATTTCTGTGAGAAGCACATCACATGTACACTTACTCAGTCTGGATTACCCTCTTTCTAGGTGCTCATTTCTTACTTCCACAGTTTAGTTGTACTCTCTTCACCTTAATTCATGTTTTCAGTCACAATCTACTTTCATCTGATCACTTTGCTTTGCTTCAGTCCCCCAACACACCTGCACCTGCGCTCTCTGAATACTTTCTGGCCCCGCCCCCTCTTCCTGTCTGTCTCTCTGTCTGCTTTGTTGACTGTCTTCATCAGCAGTCTGTTTAATTAAAGTCGAGCTGAAACAGCATTTCGAGAGTATCTAGCTTCCGTATCATGACGTATTTCTGAGTGAAACAGGAGGTGCAGGCGGGACATATCATTAGAGAGATTTGATTTGATCGTTGAGAAGTGGGCGTAGACAGACGTTCTCCACAGCGCAGTGGCTAGCTAACTGACCGAGCGTTCTTGGTGCTCTGCGGCTAAATGTTGCAGATTGATTGGTTGAAATTGTTTACTTATGTAAGCACGCATGAAATGTAGTTTTACCGAAAGAAAAAAATGATCGGATTTTGATAAAAGAATACGAAGAAATAGATTTTCTGTATTTTTTGTGGCCTATATTGTCAAATAGATGCACAATATTACTGGGGATGTGATCTAAAAGGATTAAAATGATATTTTTCATTTCACCTCGACTTTAAGTCACAAAAGTTAAATATTTCCTCTTGTGTGCACGAGGGACATTATTAATGACGTAATGATCAAAACGATCGATCGTTACCGAATGACATCTGCACCTTTTATAAGCTTTATAAACAGCGACAATCGATGCATTTACAATAGGGACGAACGGAGATACACAGTAGGAGTGTTTACATTGCGTTACAGAACTGCATATGATTGTGCGCGGACAGAGAGCGTCCTGATGTCCTGTGACTCCTGTCAATGTTTCAGTGCTCTTCCTCAACAAGTTTAATTGCGCAGAAATCTGAAGCAGCGGCGGTGCCGTGGCAAATGTATGTAGCGTGGTAACTCAGTTCACATGGACAGTAAAAACAAATAACTTTTGTCATGTCTAGAGAACAATCAGGGCAGGGCTTTGAGGCTGAACTTGCCTTGATTTTATTGCTTTGATTTCTCAAACTAAGGGGCGGGCGGAGGGTCATAATAATAAAACGCGCATGCGTTAATCGCGCGTTAAAATAATTAGTGACGTTAAAGGCAATGTGCGTTAACTTTGACAGCCCTAGAATATTAAGATAAAATCAGAAACAAAAGGCATCTGAATTTCTGCAGTAATGTGCATAATTTGTATTTTCCCCAATGTAAGTCTTAAAATCTGCACCCCTTCTTTAACAGTCACAACATCATGAAAACACCAAAAAACACACTCACTGTGGTGGTGCTCGGTAAACTCCTTGTATCTATAATGCATTAAAATATGAATGAACACAACTCAGTATGAAAAAGTCCAGGAGATCACCATTAAATTCCTCTTTAAATATGAGACATAAACACAGAAACTATAGGTTTAAAATAAAATACATTTCACGACCAAACAGTCTCCATTTTACTCTCTCAGGTGTACTCTGCCCGAGCACTCTGTTTGCTTCGTGTTGCTGTATTCACTCATACCAGTGATGGTCCTGTGATGCTTTACCATCCAGGGGAAACACTGACTTATAGCTGCATATAGACTGGTTGGCGCCACTTTTATCTCTGTGCTGGACTATGGTGATGTTTTATACATGCATGCCTCTGCTCTGGACACTGTGTATCATAGATCATTGAGGTTCATCACTAATTTTAAAGCCCTCACTCATTACTGTTTACTGTGTGCACATGTTGGATGTTCTGCTTTGTCCACATGTAGATTAAAACACTGGCGTATTCTTAGCTAGAAGTCTATCTTAGGTATGCTTCCCTCGTACCTTCTACACTGCATCAGTCAGAAGAGAGCAGGGGCTTACAATCTTTGGTCCCTGGACCTTTTCTTGCTGTCTGTCCCAAAGGTCAGAACTGAACTGTGGAAAAAGGCATTTAAGTTTGCTGCTCCCTTTGCATGGAGCGAGTCACAAAAAGACCTGGAGCTAAAGGAACGTGCCTCATTGGATGCTTTTAAGGTGCTCATGAATAACTTGGAGGCAGACACACCTGGCTGTAGATGTTCTGATTGATATATTTACGATTGTGGTTGTTTTAGACAAAGTATGACTGGTTTCACTTGTTATTTCATGTCTTTTATTGTATTATAGTCATGTATTCTGTGTTATGTTTGTATGTATGGCTGCTCATTGTTTGTCTGAAGCGTTGTTAATCTGCTGCTGCCTGTCTTGGCCAGGACACTCTTGAAAAAGCGATTTTTAATCTCAAGAGCTTTTTCCTGGTTAAATAAAGGTGAAATAAAAATAGATAAATAAATGAAAGAAAGCGTATAAAGTAGCGCGCTGTATAACTGCTTCATAATAACATTCAACCTTTTCTTCAGTAATCAAGGTTGGTTATTGTTTTACATTCATGCAGATCAAACAGGGCTGCTAGTATCCAAAGCAGCGTGGCTCAAAATGCTGCAGCTTCATTTGTAAACAAATGTAAAGAAATAAAGATCTTAAAAAATGAAACGAACAAAACAAGACATGGAGGTGCAGATGGCATCAGTTTAATGTTGCAAAATTCTGATCAGTTTTGCAAAACTTCAGAGTAGACTAGTTTTAGGGAGAATCTTAAAAGTGAATGGAACATTGCAGAAAGATTTACTCCGATTTTTCATTATAGAAAATGTTTTAAATAGTGATAGTCAGATTCGGTGCCCAAACCTCAATATTTAACTCTCAGGAGTGGACTTACCTGTCTAACCTAGCGACCCGTGGACCACCGCTCCACGTGCGACATTCCCCGACGGTTGCTTCTTCCACGTTTCCCAGCCTCGTCTCCTGGCGCTTGGCCAGCTCCCGCCCTCTCACGGCGTTCCGCCGGTTTCAGTTCAGTAATTGTGCGACAAAGCTAATAACAAAATAATCCACCCACCACAAGTAAAGGGGGCCATACCCTGAGCTTGACTAGCTGTTCTCAGAGTCACCGCCAGTTACTGTCATCCCGTCACTCCGTCCCGCCCCGACAGCCATTCCTCTAAACTACCAACCAATCATTGTCCACCTCCCTGCATAGCGTAACGGTCAAATCATGGTGTGGGCAGTACTGTGACAATTGTCTAATCTTTAATAGAAATACAGAACATACATCTTCTGAAATGTGTAAAACCTAAAGCTTATGTGAGTTATGCTTATCATGGTTTTTATTTTAAATCAATTTGATCAGGATTAGGCTAACAATGATCTCCTGCAGCCGTGCTAATTAATTGTGAGGTAAAAGGAAAAAGAAAAACAGCTTTCCACTGCAAAAACCTGAAGGTGCAATCTATTCCAGTTATAATCTAGATGAAACAGGATTTTACAAAGAACGACCTCCCATGGCTGCCAGCTGTTGGTCCGGTTGCATTAAAGGTTAAAGAAACTAATATTTCCCATCTTCTGGGCATCTTTATCTTTATAGCCAATAAAAGCAGCATAAAGAAGAAAATAAGTCTTTCTATATGACTGCCTTTTTACTGCATTTCCTTATTGTGTGAATACAGATTCCTTTGCAAAATGCACAGATAGCAGCTTTACATTAAGCCACCACACTTACAGTATTAGTGTGTTTGAGCTGCACCTGTTTTCTACATGCTAGTGAAACAGGGAAAAAGCTATTACCTAAAGACTGGCCTTACACTTCAACTCAATCCTTCATCGTTCCTGGTAGATAACATGAAAGACTTGAAAGAAATAATGAAGACCTGACTAAAGCCTCCCTTGCGGGCAGACTCTCTATTTCTGTCCCAGCTTTTGTGACTCTCATGAATAAGAGAAATAATAGAATATCATGCCTCACTAATAGAGCAAAAGGCTGACACGTGTATGGTGTTGCTAACGCCCAAATAAGCACAGACTCCTTCGTGGAAATGGCTTACACTGGTTTTTGCTGTAGTTATCTTCCTCTCCCTGCAGCTTAAAGCTGAGTTCATTGATTTTGTATGAGATAGTATTTCAGGAGGCTTGATAGTGAGCTGTACTACAGCAGCCCCTCCTATTGATGTACCTTTTTTTTTTACTCCAAAGCCATCCTCCATCCTGAGCCAGCATTGTGCTGTTTCCTTTGTCCTAAGGTGGCAGACTCCTCTTCTTGTTCCCCTCTTTAATGTGAGAGCAGAGCCGTACAGTAAGAGGTTGGAGATATTGGGGGAAAGATAAGGATGGATCATTTCTCATTGCCAGTGCTGTCCTCTGATCCATATGCAAGGTAGACATCAAAGAGTGGCTGAAGATAAGAAGAGAGAGCTCCTGCTCTGTCAGAATAATCCCCGCAACTATTTAAAGTCACACACACTCATCCTTTAGAGTTTTTGGGGTAATTTAAAATTCATTGGTCCTAAATATAGATTTTAATTCTGGGTTTGAAAGGGTACATGGGCTAATTAATGTAGGCTTGTTACTCTGTTCATCCATTAAGCTGGTTAAATCATTTATGTAAGTGCTGTTAGGTACATTTTAATAAGAACTTAACTCAAACAGTTCAGCCTCAACAAAACAGCCCAGCCATGAACCAGAAACAGAAGGAATTAATTTCAGATACATTAATTTAGTGTTCTACTAAAGAGTGTTGTGTTTGAAAATAAAACTCTGGGATCAATAAAGCTATCACTCATGTACACACTGATGACAACTTTTTATGTATATACACATATCCTTTAGGTCTTTTGCCAAGATTGTAAAATTCTGTTCGTTTGGTACCAGATACAGAAAAAATGGGTACCCTGAGGAGTTTCTGACCACCAGTGCTGCTATTTATCTTTATGATAGCAGTTCCTTGTTTTGCTAGATTTCATGCACATGCCCAAGGAAGCACACAAAATGATGGTTGACACAAAGCGCTTAGTTTGTGGAAGAAACTAGACGTGACCAATAAATAGCCGGACCAAACCTTTAACAGATGTAACAGATACAGCAGGACGTAGTTTCCCTAAACATGACATGTTCCTGGATCAACATGACATTTTAGGATCCTGGACAAACATTGCCCTACCACATCATTCCTGTGCCCCTCCTCATCTAAGTCATTCAAATTCAATCTGTATGATTAACAGCTACTAAGAGCCGCAGCTTAGAGCTACTGCAGGGTGAGTGAGTAACCTTGCTAACAAGCTAGGCTATGCTAACAAGTAAGATGGAAATATACTAGAATACTGTTCACTGCCATTAAAGGGTAAAGATGATAGCATGAGGGCCATAACTTTGCTTTGGCCAGTATTATTGATTATTAAAATGAACAGGAGAATTGTTCTTTTTATAGGCTATTTAAAACAATTATCTCCAAGATTGTTGTGTTGGCTTTTATCCAGGACTGTCACTGCCATATAGGGGTATCGTTGGGATTGTATTGACACCGGTATTGATGCCGATACTGCTTATCGTTACTGATACTTATTGAAACTGCTCTTCAATTATTTAGTGCACTAAATAAAGACAAATATTTATTAGGGTGTCTGATAATGTGCCTCTGGATGGGGGGTTGCGGCGTGTAGACCTACTAGACGTCGTTGCCTGGCGCCAGCGGCTTCGTCCTCATCACTCGGGGACAGATGTCAGCTACATTAGATTGAAACATTGCATGAAAAAGACATTAAATAAGACGTAACGTTAGCTTATCGGTACTTTCTGTACTGACCAATCACGTATCGGTACAAAAAAGTACTGGTTCTTGATAACCATCCAAACTGCCATATTGCACCTGAAAAAAATGTCATCATTGCCATGTTGCTCCTGAATAGATTTTCCTATGCTGATCGAGGACCGCTACAGCGATATTGACAAGGAATAACTTTATGTCAGAACCATCATTGCAATGTTGATCTTGGAGGGATCTTGGATGACTGCCATATTGAATTGGAATAACTTTAAATTGATCCTGAACTTTATCGCTATGATCATGGGTAATTCTTGATGATGACCACCATTACCGTGTTGAATATGTATTTATTTGATCCAGGAACATCATCGCCATGTATTGGCCAATAATTATATATTTCTGTGAGATTGTGCACCGACATGAGAAAAATGTGTGACACCAAATACCTAAAAAAACATGATACTTAGTTTTTGTCCGAGAATATGGCGAGGTTTTCTGAGAACAATGATTACCTGCTGCTGTTGCTCTTACTTCTCACTAGATCTAACTCTCCCTCAATGCAAAAATCCTCTAACCTGACAGAATCACAGGTTTGATGGATAAGACAAATCTGGGTCTAAAGTATGGTACCTGTACTGAACAGACCCTATATAAGTTTAGAGCAGTGTAAATGTATTTTCTGTATTTTAAATCACACTGTGGTTGTAGTCCCACTGATGCTGCTTCAAACATCAGCTGATGTTTTTCCCATTGTGAAGAACTTGATCAGCGTTAAAAATTTCACTTGCCAGACAGCTTTTGAGATTAGTGTTGCCTTGACGACTGAGGGTTAAAAAAGGCTGATTAAATTTTCCACTATTTGCATGCCATCAGGAAGAGTGGGATTTAGTGGGGATGCCTGTCTCTTGCTGATTAGCTTTTTAAATTGCGGTTTGCAGCTCGGCACTTGCATGTTTATCAAAGAACGGATTCTCTCGGTGGCTCCTCTCCACATTTCAATGGCTGATAGAGGCAGTGGTATAAAGACCGGACAATTCAATCTCCACACATCCAAGAAGTTGTCAACAGGGGTTAAAACAGGGGAGATGTTCAACGTGAAGGTACAACCACACTGACATACTTTACTTTATGATAGTTTATCTCTATCTGCCTTTTCCTGGTCCATCATTGTAGACAAAGCAACATGCTGTTGACTTTTACAATCCTACATTTAATGGAAGTAAAGAGACGAAGTAATGGAAAAGAACAAACATTAGTTAAACGTCTGTTAAAGGGACATTTTAGTACTTTCAAGCACTTCAAGTACTTTTGTTTTTTTTAAGAATCGATTTGTCTAGTGACAGAAAATGAACGTTCTGTCATTTTAAAAATTAATTTAAAGAAAAATGTTGTCGTTAAACTAAGCACTAGTTTTATGTATTTTGGGATCTAAATCATTAATAGGTACAAACAGTTTTGGAATTACTCCAGTAGATTGGCAACCTCGAAACAGGCGATAATGTCTGCAACTTAATGATGTCGATATAAGTATGTCCACTAAAAGTTTGAAGACAGAAGATTGCAGCAGTGTGACCCGGTGAGCTGCAGAGCGTCTGAAGCCGTTGCCTAGAGTTGTAAAAGATCTGACTTTTCAAATCTCCAAATGCAGAACGGAATGATGTACCTGTTTCACTTCAGCCAATCAGGAAACAGCATACACTGGCATAGGCACCCTGTCTCTGGCGCTGCAGTAACCAAAGACGTCTCCAGACCCTCTCTTTCCAAACTCTCCGTCTTTGCCGTTAATGAATCAATGTTACTGCTAACATTGTGAGCATGTCACTGTCATCCACTTCTTTATATAACGATAACAGAAATCCAGCTAGATAATTCATGTAACCTGGCCCTATACTAACGTTATTAACTAACGTTATAGCATTACCGCAGAAGTAGTAAGGTATGTCAGTGCGTCGTTGCTATGGAGACAGTCAGCTGCGCCTGTGCGCGTTACGTTGCGTTGCTTTGATGTGGCCCAGTTTTAGACTGTAGATGTTGAGGGATTCTTTTGGCAGTTGGATCCAGTCTTGTTGCGAATCATTGATCTGAACTGAAGTGTCTGACAACATTACAGAAAGGATCCCTACAGAGAGAGACCTTTGTCCATGAGGTAGATGATTCTTTTAACCACAAACAGACGTGACATCGCTCTCTGCAAACACACCAGACTCCATTGACAAAAATGGTAATTTTACCTCACAGAACACAGGACAGGACAGTTTATTCACACTATACACTTATCGTATTTTCAAGGCATACCTTGGATCCAATACACCACAATAGAACACACAAACTAACAGGTAGAAGCATCAGTAGACCAGAAACTCCTGTGTTCATTGAGATAACATTCAGAATTTTACACATTTCCAGCTGATTACTTCTTTGTGTTTCAAATCATGTCACTATTATTTGTAACCCTACCATTCAATGGGAATTTAGACTCAAAGGCCCAGCAAATTGCCTGGTGTGTTAGCGGTGTCTCAGTGTTTTTACAGGTTTTCATCATGGGGTCCATTTGTTTTGGAGAGGACGAGAGACGAGCCTCAGTTCGTAGAGTTCAAAGCTTGGCATGTTCGCCTTCATTGCTATGTACGTATATGATTACAGCTATAAATTAAAAGTGCAGAGATTTGTCTGAAAAAAGGCAAACTTTAGCACTAATATTAAACCATATCTGCTTGATGTGTATCGAGGTATTTTTATTCACTTTCAGGATAGCAACTTAACTTTTAATCCAACAGTGGAAGCTCACTTTCAACATGACTTTGGTCTATTAACTGTAGTGTTACAGCGATAGATAAGGAAAAGCCATTGTCAGAGTTACAGCTCTACACTCCAGCCTTCTCTTAATCAGCGAGGGGAGGCACCGGAGATGAAGCCCGGTGGGATGCTGGCAGCTCTGACCTGGGAGAAACGGCCTCCCATGGAGTGTTTGTGTTTGTGTGTGCAAATGCCTCGGACTGGGTCATTAGGCATATTTCTTTCCCAGAGTGTGGTACAGTATGTGTTGAGGGGTTTGTGTAGAAAACGGTGCAGTTTTCCTCATGTACCTTAACAAAAGTTCTGTCATCAAGTTTAAAAAGAAGACGCTGCCGGTGTTTCTTTGACGAGTGTTTGAGACATATTCCTCAGGCTGTGATCAGAATGGAGGCTTTTTTCTGTCACTCAACTTTAATAAAGCTGTTTCTGACAACTACACCATCCTCCTGCTAAACAAATGTGACAGTACGGCAATCACTTTGTGTACCTGAAGTACTCTGGGTTATTTATACAGGTATTTAAACACTTTCTGCAAATTTAGAAGGCTTAAATGTAAGAAAACAGCATTATTATTAGCCAGCATTATGGAGATCTTTGTATGAATTTGTGATAAAAGAAATATATTCATGAGCACTGGGGCAGCTGTTAAGCTGTGCTAATGTGTGGACTTTCAACCCTGGCCCCATTTTTACATGTTTTCAAACTTAAAACCACTGCAGTTCAAATTAAGATATTTATGTATTAAAATAAATGGTTTAAACCAATGAGTCCACCTACTCCCATTATACAAAAGTGAAGCCAAAATACCCCTGAGGCGGCGCTGCCAACTTGTGCTGGTGACCTAACCAAAACACACACTTAACTTAACGGAAAAAAAAAAAGTTCCTGCATGTTGCTGTTTTTAACAGCAGAACAGCTTCTTGTGTCGGTCTGAAGCAGATATTCACGCTTATGGAAAGTTCAATGACTGTAGTGTTAGTGTTAGTTACGTCTCCTCTCGCTGTCCCTCCTCTACTCTGCTACTCGGGAACAGAACGCTAAAGGAGCCCCATTTGTCAACAGAGCTGTCAATCATGAGTTCACACCCCCTTTTTACAGCATCAAATAACTAATTAAAAGTAAACTTGTCAGAAAAATTAACACTTGAACATAAATCAGCATGATAAGAACTAACCATAATGACAGAAACCATGTCTGAGAAAAATGTATTTGGCGTGTATTTTGATTTTATAGTTTGATTCATGTCCCATCTGTTAACATGGAGGAGGCAGGCTTTATGACCTATACTGCAGCCAGTCAGCAGGGGGCGATACTTTAAGGGGGCTGTCATGCCAGCCATCTTTTTATACCGTCTATGGTTTAAACACATTATTTACATGTCGGTATAAAAGACTGAGCAGTGTTTTTTTAATCAAACACTTTATTTACTGTGAACAATGAAAGTGAGGGTCTTTTGGATGCAATGGTTTACAGTTAGTGAGTATATGTTGACTTGAAAAAGGCTGTTCTTGTATTGATTTTAAATAAGACAGTTTCAAATTTGTGAAAACACCTTCAAACCATCTTGTAAACAAACTAAACCTGTCTTGGCGTTCCTCTTCGTCGTGATTATGGCGCCATGATCGCTTGTGGAAATGAGAATCCTGGAGATTTGGAGGCAATCACTGCTGCAGACACATAACAAGGCACAATAGCTCCCAGAGAGAGGGAAAGTAAAGGATGGGGAATGGTTTAGACAGAGGAATTGGTGCATAGAGGGTGACAGAGTTAACGGGGTTGGGAGTTGGAGAGGTAATGGGAGGGAGGGGGAGAGTGACAGGAAGAGGGGAGCTGCTGGAACGAGGGGGAGGCCGTGTAGCAGGTAGAGCCGCTAGATGAGATAAAGAAGAAATCATTCAGTCAATCAGGCCGGGCCGCGGTGCAATCATCAGATCTCATCTGTTTTCAAGAGCAATTCTGCCTTTTATTGAGCTGTTGTGCCTCAGACAGGGAGGCTGCAAAGGGGAACATTAACCCGTTCTGTGCCACATGCACCTGCACCTGACAACAACAGCTATCAGGATTAAGGCTGAAATATGAGTGTGTTTTTACTGCGACAGACTGACCTGATGCTGTTTTCATAATGAGATCAAACTGTTTAGTTTTTTATTTGGTGATAAATATTCTTTCAGGCTGCATCGGGGTTTGAAAACTCTTTATATATTAGAACTTATATTATCTAAGCTCAAGTCCTTTGCAGGATGGATCATGGAGGATTTCTTGAGGGGAGGGAAAAAATAATGTTAATTTAGAAATACTTTTTTATACGTGATTGTGCTGTAACTTTTTGTCTCAGGTTACTTCATTTTTTCTGGACATTAACCGTCCATTTAACCTGGACATTTTTCGACCTCGATTTTTGCAATTCTGGCCAATTGTTGCAATTGTACTTTAAATTTGACCAATCATCCTCTTTTCCCGCATGCGTCAAGTAATTTTCTGCAAACTTACTTCTTTGATGTTGGAAACCTGTTTTTGGTGTGAAGCAGACGGCTGATAGGTGTGATCATCTCTTTCATGAGCCACCTCATCCAACCTCAGACTACAGAGTCTTTATAGAGACTCAAGACTCAGTGAATCAATAATAATAAACCCAACACTCGATGTCTCGTTGGGATCATTAATCCATGTTTCCCTGCTGAACCTTACCGGTCCACTTAGCCACTTTAAGAGAGGCATTGTACAGTGAGATAGCCATCCCCTAGCTGTGTCCCAATCCAGGGGCTGCAGTTTGAAGGCCATATTTGAAGGCTTTCCCAATTCGAAGGCTCCTTCTGATGTGGCTGACAAATGCGCCTTCTGTTTCCCGGGCTGCGAAGGCTCCATCGGGTGTATCCTTTGCGGCCCAATGTATCCCGAGATGCATTGTGCGCCAATTCAAACTATAAATGTAAAAGTTTTTGGTGTCAACTCGATCGAATAGCTAGCGTTACACATGTTTACAAAAACGGGCCCTTGAAACAAATTAACTTTAAAATAATAGGTAGGTATGCTAGCCAAGTAGCCCGCTAGCTACCGGTTGCTAGGCAATAGGAACCTTGGTGACGCAAGGGTAAGGGCGGGAACAGCTGGTGACATAAACAGGAAATCCTCCGTAGACCAGACCGTAGACCAGACAGGCTATGAATGGCTCATCCTCCGTAGGCCGCCTCCTTCGAAGGCTGCAGCCCCTGGATTGGGACACAGCTCCTGTTCTCTTATCAATTGTTTTATACTGCTGCAGATGAAATAGTGGTAAAGTAAATGTAAATGTGTAATGTGTAGATTCTCCTTTGCACATGTGAACAATGAATGTGCACATGCAGTGCAAAATGAGCATTTGATGCCAATTGACTTCAGTGTCATCCAGTTTTTACGCATTTTTTTTGGCGTCTTCTCACAGAAATTGACCAGAAGTGATGTCAGAAGACAAACAGCTCGATCAGCCAATAGATGGCTTCATCACAGTGGATGTTAAATGTGTTAAACAGAAAAAAAGACTAAAACATTTCAACTTGCACTGCAACTTTTTTTAAAAGCTGCTGCAAAATCAGGCATTTCAGGCCGCAGCAGTCATAGAAAAGCAGCAAAATCCTGGAGGGACTGGACACAACTTAGAATGTGATATCTCACTGACTCTTTTAATTCCCATGAAATGTCTCTTTTTTCTCGGTTGGTTATTTTTTCAGTAGGAATCAGTTTACTCTCAGGGGCTTGATGATTTTGATGATGATGATAACACTTCATCATCCGTCCAGGTCACACATTTTCTTGGATCACAGAAGTTCAGTTTGCATCACCACAGAAAAGATAATTGAAGACCAAAGAATCAAAGCTGCAAACATTCAACATAAAACTAGAATCACAAAAGGCCGTGTTCATGGCCCGTCACGACATTTAATCTGGTTTATAGCTCAGAATTTAATACTTTTACACAGTTACACTTTTATCAGATCAGATCAGACGAAAACAAAAAAGCAAACAAACATAATATCCAACAGTCTTTACGTAACAGAGGAGTTAAAACTGTAGCTCTTTCACCTTCTATCTGTCATCTTTGAGTTGATAAACTCCATTCTTTCCGACATTTATTAAATATATCAGTCTTGAGGTTTAAAGCAAATGTCAATTTTATCCATTAAAAAAATAATATGCACCACATTAAATCAATCTGCATTTGTTGCTTTTTCTAATGGACTGTGTGTCTATTTAGTTCTAAGTACTTGATGCCATTGCACACTTTTTACATCCATTTACGAAATAGAACTCTCTCTTCAGGTCTCTTGACCTCCATTGACATTCCATTATAGAATTAAAAGCATTGAGACCAGGAATACTTTGGTGTCGTTGCATGTTGCCTTTTATTAACTTTATATCTGTGTTTCCTGCAGATGTAAGCCGAAAAGTCAGCGGTGAAGTGACCAAGCCCGCCTACGGTTGTCAGGTGACCATCCAGTCAGAGCAGGAGAAACAGATGATGAAGATGTACCGCAGGGAGGAGAAGAGAGAGAGGAAGAGAGGCAAAGGAACAGATGATGGCGATGCATCAGATGCATTCATGACCTTTGACCCCAGAGAGATGAGAGCCCAGCGGTATGAAACTTTCTCCTGCTCCGTCTCTTGTTTCCGTCCTTCTGTCCATCTGTGCTCTGTAGTATTAGCACCAAACCGACAAGCTTCAGCACTGGAGCTTTACAAAATGAAGAGGAGAAAAGCACAGAGATGCTGCAGCTCGTCACTTCTTTTTCTTTTTTTTTTAAGATTTTTTCTGAAAGTTTAATTTCAGAGGATAAAAAAAAAGAGCAGCGATCTGTTTAATTAAAAAGTTAGCATGGCCAAATCCAGCCCAGTGTGAAGGGAAAGATTAGCAGAGAGGTAAGCCACTTTAGGACGGAACATAATGCCTCACATCTCTGTCTGCTCATTTTAATCATCAGCTGCACAATATTCATGCTTAAGCGTGAGTATGGTTTGGTATGAGGCTTCTTTTGTTGTCGCACTGAGCTGATGTTTTGAAAAGACATTGTGTTAATATCTTCTTCCTGATATTAAATTATTATCCAGCATCTTTTATTCAAGGTTTCTTTATTCTCTGAGTTTGTTGTCTTCCACATGTGTTTGCTCGCACAGGGAGCAGGCCCTGCTGACTGCTCGACGGGATCCTGTCCTCAGCAGAGAAAGAGTGTATGAGCGTATTCGATACCCCAACGTCTACGACAGCTACGCAGAGGCCACAAAGTCCCCTGCGTTTGTCGGAGGAGCCAGGGTGAGACTATGTCGCTTTTCATATATTTTTTTAAAAGATTGAACACACACAAGTAAATACGCCTATGTATTAAACTATAAGTATATATTCATACAAATGTTGAAAACAAATAGGTGACAGTGTGTTTGATCTTATTTTACAGGGCGCATGAAGGATATGTGACTTAATAAACCTTTTTGTGGAAATATAGCTGAAGTCCTTGAGCTTATTTTTTGACTTTGGGTATCCTTCAAAGTTTTAGAGTTTTAAAATCCAGGTTTGTTGTTTCAGATTCTTTAAGGTCATTTCTAAGGTCTGTGTTTTCTTCTTTTTTCCGTCTGTGTGACATTCAGATGATGCTTCCTGAGGGAATCCGCAGAGAAAACGTTAAGATGTACGAAGAGGTGGAGATCCCACCCAATGACCCCATGCCTATCGGCTTTGAAGAGAAGCCTGTGTACATCTCTGAACTTGACGAGGTAGGAGCTGATGTGTACTTCTGTGTGTGTTTTCAGTCTGTGTGTATTTATAGGTGTGTGTGTTTGTAGTCTGTGTGTGGATATGAGTGTGTGTTTGAACACTAGGGTTAGGTCACTGTGTGGTTTTGAAGACTGACGGTGACATTTCTGAAGTCAGGACAGCTTGGTCGAAACAATGTGCTGCAGTAGACTATGTCTAGCAAAAGCAGTGTTATTACTGCTGTGAGAATCTACAGATAAAGTGTGAGCTCACATAAAAAACAGCTCTCCATTTCACTTTCTTTTCTTGAAGGTTCATTTCATTATAAAACTATTCTACACACATACACACAACGTGCTCGTTAACAGTGCGGCCTCATAAATGGACCGCTCACAGAGCAGACGGGCCGCAGAGTGTTAACTTTTAGCGGCTACACCTTTTAGCGGGAGGTTGTGTGTGCTGACAGGCTGATCCGTGTGTGGTAAAAGTAAGAGAGGGGTTTTGTTTTGTTAGAAGCACTCAACAGTGCATTTATCTGGTATTTTCTGGTATATCGCAATAAATACCGCAGAATAAAATGTTATTGCAATGCCAGTTTTTTCCAGTATCATGCAGCCCTACATTGCCAGTATTCTCCACCCACCTCACCTAATTTGACGGTCCTGTTCTGGTCCAATAATATGGTTTGGTTTGCGGCCTGCTTGAATCCATGTAAATGCACCATAAGCGCTCTTCGAACAGTGACGCTAATGACGCAGTCTTGTTAAATGTTGATGCTGTTATCGTTTTGCTAAAGTTAATTAACTGACGTGAAAATATCCTCATTGTGGTGTCCATCACTAAGGGTCTTCTACACGGATGATTTGAATTGCTTCTACTTTTAAAGGGCAGCCCTAACCCAAAGGATTCGCTAAGTGGATTCTAGGCTTTAGATTTGATAACATACTATGGGACTCCAACCACAGCAGTGGAGCACTTCTCCAGCTCTGCATATCTCAGCATTTTGAAGTAAATCCATATGAACAACAGGACTGGCCTGCACGTCTGTTCGGCTGCCAGGAGACTCTCCTGACGCCCCGCTGTGTATTTGGTCCCTGTTATCCTCCATCTCAGCAAACAGGAGAGGACTGCAGCTGTAATGGCCAGTGAGTGATGTTCCTCCTTAATGGAAGCGCTGTAGCTCTCAGCCGGCTGTCAGCCGACACAATGACCCGTCAGTCTGCCTGACACCTTGACTGACAAACCCACACTGGTGCACGCATACCCTCCAGCCTCTGGCAGTCTTTGCCCGGCCACCAATGGGCCGTGTTAGAGGGCAGCAGGCTGAAAAGCAGGAGTTCAGTCTGCTGTGGCCCTCGGGGAAGAGGTCTGGCAGGAGGCTGGAGGATCCTCCACACACATCATTGTCTTTGAAAGGCTCTGCTGCCATGCTGTCTGCTGGAGTGGGCTCTGTAATCCATCATTACTGCCTCACGAGTGAGGATGCAACAGAGCAAAAGGTCGCCTCTTCTTCTCTCAATCGGGCCTTTTGTTGATGAAGAACCTAAACTACCAAACCCGTAAACCTCACAAGTATTTTGTCACACTTCAGGAGACCGGTGTAACTGCTCACCTCTCTTAACCTTCCTGTCACTCATGCTAATGGACATCATAATAAACAAGCTTCTTTGTATATATGAGTGTGTGTGTGTGTCTGTGTGTGTAATTGTTTGTGGGCGGAAGTGTGTGCATGTGTCTCATGCCGTGACAAATTGATGAACGGATGGTTTAATCACATCTACACTGTTGCTCTGTTGTCTTCACAGTTTGTGATACTGGCTCAGGTGTGTGTGTGTGCGCGCGTGTGTGTGTGTTTGCACTTTGAGAACTGGGGTCTCTTCAATGCCTGTCAATTTCAATCCTCATCTGGGTGATCTTTCAGGATTTGACAATTAATCTTTCCATTAGGCACGGGGCTGTGTCCCAGAAACCAACAGTCCAGTAGCATTCTGTATGATTGAATAGCAGCGTTAATGTTCATGGATTCCTTCCTCTTTGTTTAGATTGCTCTTTTTTACCTGCTTGTGCTCACTGCTTCGGCAGGAAAAAGCCTCTATAAAAGAAAATGGTGTGGTGTTTACATGCATTTGTCTTCCTCAAGTACGAGCTTTAATCACCAACCCGTTCAGAAATATCTCCTTTATTTGATCTGCTCCCAGAGGATGGATATCTGGTGTGTGTTCAGGGAAGTAGTTGCCATTATTGGGCGGCTCTCAATCAGGCATGAGCTTTCATATGTATCTATTAACACACACACGTCCCCATGTATAACGTCCGGACCTTTTTATTTGATTTGTCTTTGAAAAGGTTCAAACTCCAACAAGTCAAACAACCCTGGATTTCGAGCAAGTGTCCTTTCAAATATGCTCCATATTTTCAGAGCATTATGGATCCGGTTAAAGTAATTTAGCCTCAGTATATTTTGGTAGTTTAGGTGTTAGGGATGGGTATCAAGAACTGGTATGTTTTGGTAGCGGTACGTAATTGGTTAGTATCGAAAGTACCGAAAAGCTCATGGAGAAACGGTGCTCCTAACAGTGTTTAACAGTAACTTTCTGTCTCATTTAATGTCGTTTTCATTTAATCGTTTCATTCGAACATAGCTGGCATCCTCTCTTGTTAAATACGGACCTTGTTATGGCGCTGTTTTAAAACATTTTAAGTGCAGCTATGCAGTGTCTGTGTCATTCAGAACCACGTCGGTTTTGTTCGTTTCAACACGCGACGTCTTCAACAACGAGCCATCTTCACATGCGGCTCACCTGCTGCTGTGAAAACGGGATTGCGGTCGAAAAACTCAAAACACAAGTTGTGTTATTTGGGCGACTTTGTAATATGTGCAGCTCTGAGGGATGTCATCAGAGCCGACGTATAAGGGGAGCGAAACAGAAAGAGACTGGGCGGGACAAGCCTCTGTGTGCAGTTACAGCAGGTGACGGTGTGCAAACAACTTAATAGAAGCAAGATGAGCAGATTTAGATGGTTTGTGAACAAACACTACGATATAGTGGAGAATGAAGGAAACACGGTCTAACCTTCTTTAAATAGAGAACTGTTTTGTTTAAAATGTCAGTATCATAAAACTACAAAGGAGTCCAGCTGGTTGAGGTACACCAGTATCTGACAGCTCGTCTAAGTGTGACTTTAAGTTGCCATGACAGCCAGAAAACTGTGTTTGTATTGCTGCTGATTGTTACTGTTACTACATTTACTGTTAATGTTAACTGTTGTTACTGCAGGCAGAGGGCCACAGCCCTTAACCCCAGTTACAACCCCCCGTCCAGACGCACATTATCAGACACCCTAATAAAGACATAATAGATAATAGACCTAATAAGAGTATTGATGAATACCGATATCGATAAGCAGTATCAGTATCAATACCGGTGTTGATAAAATCCTGACGATACCCATCCCTAATAGATGTTGTTCAACCTCATAACGATCCAATTTGTTTGTTTAAAGTTTGGAACAAAAGTAGAGATTTGTAGCTTAAGAAAATGTTAACATTGTTCCACTTGAATCCTACTTAATCCTTTAACTATTTATAGTGTTTGAAATCTAGCAGTCCATTGCTGCCACCATCACCACCGCCATTTTCTAATGATCTTAGGTTAAAGTGCAGCCCCTTCACTCTCTCTGGACGCTCTGTGCAGCGATCGTTCATTTATTGTTGCTTGAATTGTTTTATGTTCTGTCGTCTTCATTCTTCTGGGTGAATAAGGTCTATATTATAAGTTGGCTGTACACATAAATCAAAGGAATACTAGGCTTGTTTTTTTACCTTCCTCCTGACGCACCAGCTACATAATGGCTGCTCCTCATTATTGGTCTGTTGCTATGACGTTGTTGAATCTTTGTTCTGTTTTGATGGATATCCAAACTTTGTAGTCACAGTTTCAAAGCTTCTCAAAGATGTTTACAGTGTTTTCTCTGGACTAGGAGCTGATTGACACATTTGCGATCTGACGTATGAAGTAAGGATTCTTTTTTAGCCGGCGCTTGTGTTCCAGTGTGAGGTGGGAATTAAACGTCCAGTTCAGATGAGTGTGGTTGGGTTTCCTTTAATCTTCAGAGTTTCTCATGCTTTGATAAATCCGGCAAAGTCTAAGAAAGCTCACTTATTTTCTTGTTCCACCTCCTGTGTGAAGTTAAAGGTATTAAAGGCGTCCTCCTTGATCTAGACTCTAGTGCAAAAGCCTGAACCAGTGCCTCGGTGCTGTTAGCTGGAACATGGTCGAAGCGTTCCCCTCCACCTCCTCTGTGGATGTAGGTGACAGATGCTCGCCACAAGAGACGCCGTTAGACAGGGAGCAAAGCCCGTTCTTCTGCTTGTTGGAAACACTCATGTTCCTGAACTTTCATCTGTTATGCTAATGTAGCGTTACTATACATTCCTATCTCGTGCAATACAATTATTGATAGGCTGCCACCAAATATTGATACTTAAATTTACAGATACATACATGGTGCTTCAAGCTGATTTCCCTGCCATTTGGACTCACTCTGTCACTAGTTCATGACTCCTTACGTGGCACTTATGACAGGAATGAGGGAAACGTGAACGGAAATTAATTGGCCGCAGAAGTTAATCAGATATCCTGATGTATCATCATATGATTGTTTTGCTATATATAAATGATCGCAGACTGTATCTTGATATCATCGTATCGCGTATCGTGAGTTACCCTGCGATTCCCACCCCTGTCCATCAGTCACATTTCCTCGCTGCTCTCTCTTTTATCAGCCATCGTCTAAATGACCATGCAGTGTTTTTTCTTGTTCATTAAGTTTCATGAAGTCATTTGCAAAGCATTTTTAGCATCCTAATATGGTGATGACAATGAACATTTGAGGAAAGTATTCACTGGAATGTCCCTCAGTGCTAAACAAAATGTTTCAATCAAAAACTTAACTGAATCATGTCATCCTTAATTTCATCATTTACATGCCTCGCGTCCATTGTTTGCACATTGAGAACGATATTAGTTTTACTGTCTGGAGATAACAGAATGACAGTGAGGGGTGTTGGCAGTCCAGGATCACAGGACAGTGAAAAATCTAAAGACTCTCGGAGATAATTATACAGATAAATCAGTTTCAGGACCAATTTCCCTGTTTGGATTGGCTTGGTTTGTTTTCCCTTTAATTGGGGTTATTTGGAATAGATTTCGGATTTGGAACCACCCCAGGGAGCTCATTTCCTAGGAAGGAAAATAAAGGCCCAATTCAATAAATGAACATCACAGGAAGATGTTTTTGATCCTACACCGTTGACAGTCTTGTGGTGGTGTCTCAGACATTCAGTCGTTACTGAATTTCTGTCCCCGCTTCTCCTAAAAAGACTGTAAACTAAACAATCTGAAACAGCTGAAATAAACTCTCTGAGGCTCCATCCTTGTCTGCTCTCACTTTCTAAAAGACTTGCTGTCTCTCCCAGTTTTCCCTTCATCTTTGAAAGTCGCTGTGTAACTGATATAGATTGATATGGAACCTCCTTCTTCTGCTGAGCGATGTGAATTAGCCTCAGTCAGGCAGCGGCTCTATTCATTAACTTAAGCCTGGGCAACTGTGGAACAAAGTGCCTCACTCCTCTGAAGCACAGGCACACAATGCCTAATAAGTCTTTACGTGCTATTAGACTTTTCAGCCTGCCTTTCAAAGCCTTCCTGACGCCCCCTCCCCCCCTCGTCCCGTTTACACTGAGTGCCGATTGTCATTTATTGAAAGCTGTAATGGGAAACAGGGCTGTGCGAGCCTCGGTACGCCTTTTAATAGCTCTGTGAAACATTAAAAGTGGGGAATTTATTAGGGTGCTTTTTAACTAATGAATCAGGGTCTCGGCATCCTGTACTTGGCACGGCGGTAAAAGCCTTCCTAATTTATCTGAATAAATATGTTACTCAGTGTGTTGTGAGTGAGAGCAAGTGCCACTCTTTAGTAGGACTGATGGACCAAACATGCAGAGAAACCAACACTTCTAATGCTGATGTATCTCATAATACTGTCAGCTCTGGAACTCAAATATAGTCAGAAGTTTCTATGAAGTACTAATTGATAGGAATCCACTCAAGCTGCTAATACATTCTGAGAAATGACACATTACCACAGGGGAACAGTCTGCAGAGGGAGAGGATTAACGCAGAAACCCATGGTGGGTGTGGGGGGGTGAAAGGCATAAGTAATGACTGACTACTTCCTCCCAATTTGTGCTGTATAACTTAATGCTGCTTGACACTTCAAACTTTCTCATTTCAGGATTTTCTGCTCTGCGTTGTTAATCTCTCAACCACACAGTTGTGGTGTCAAGTTAAGATGTTCTGCTACCAGTTTTTCCTTCCTTCTCCCTGATACCAATTCCCCTACAAAGACTGAATGGCTGGTACAGAGCACCCCTCCAATCCCTAAACATATATAATAATCATTTCTTTGGGGCTGTGTACTACTGACCCTGTATGGATGTCATGTAATTGTTCTGATTGTTCTGATATGTGTGATGGGAAAACACCAGCTGCTGATATTTTGCAAGCTTTTACTGGTGTTGTTTGCTATCAGCACATAAGAATTTACATGAAACCAGTTCTTACCTGTACTAAACTGGCTCACATGGTAATTCAGTATACATTGTGTCCACCAGTGTCCTGTCATACTCACTGCTCTGTTTCTCTGCTCTCTCTCGCATTATCCTTTTTAAATCGACCCATAATAGATAGTCATCATTCTTAATTGTGGCTTATTGATTTATATAACCTTCTAACTTGCACAAATATGAAGCACCTGAAAACACCCCAAGAAATGGCTACGTCCACTTTTTATACATACAGTCAATGCTAAAAATGACCTTACCCATTGGACAACATTGGGCAACACTCGGCAGAAGTTTCACATTAAAAGCCCAACAGGAAAGGCAGTGAAGTTGCAATCCAGCCAGTTATTATGTGAGCAAAAGGAGGTTATACTATCTGGAGCAGAAGAGTAATATACTGAGAAAAAACTCGAAGCTTTGTGAGATTAAAGTTGTAAATTTACAAATGTCAAAAAAAACCTCACCAATGTATGTGCACGAATCTCTCTGGACGCCCACCAAAGCACATAACAGACTTAACACAGTCGTCAGCCTCAACCTTAGGCTGGTTGTTTGTTGTATACGCCTGCATCCAAACAACAAAACTACTGAAACCACTGACTGAAAGTAGCTTTGTATATTTTTGTCTGTAATGCAGGTTTTCTTTCCTTCTAGTATCTGTCATGAGGTCTTAGGGTAACTCTCATGTGTGGTGGTAACCCCTGGGGCAAACGGGGAGCATAGAAACGTGTGTTTCTGCAGCAGAGGGTCGCTCAGTCTTTCTCCTCTATGAAGTCTGCTTCCTGTGTGCAGAGACGGCAGGCTAAATGCGCTGAGCGTGGCTCAGAAAGGTTCCTTTTTTATTTTCAAACACTTTTTTGTTTGTTTGTTTTTTAACAATGGCCCTAATACGCCGTCGTACATCATGACAAGACGAGGCATAATGATATGTAGTTGTATCTACTGAAGAGAAGTTTGGTGTCTGCACTTACAGTAGGTTGGAAAAAATACATGATTTGGCAGCATTTGCAATTGGTCAACGTTGGTCAGAAAAGTTTAATCTCCAATATCATTCACTCCTATTTCAGTTAAAGCCTGATATTCTGCTGTTGAGGTGCATAAAGGCTACTGTTTAGAAATATGACATTGTAGTGAATATATAGCAGTGATGTTTTGCTTTTTCATCATGGTAAAATAATCATTTAAACATTAAAATCAAATGAAATGAAATGGAACGAGTACATCACAACAAAGCTTATCTTATACATCCTTCTTTTTTTGTCTCCTTTATTTCTTATCCAGCCTTAAAATTGGAGAGTTGATGTGTCCAGAAGTTTTAGGGAGACACATTTGGGGATTAAAATGGCGGTGTACTGTTTGGTGCTTTCAGTGTCAGCTGGTAGAAACAGGTGAGCGGGCCTGGTGCTGCTGTCTCTCTCGTATGCTCCACCATCAGCACCCTCACTCAGCATCCTTTGATTCTCCTGGATGTTGACAGCTTGCCCTCTCCTGTCTGTGCAGGAAGCAGCCAGTGTGTACGCAGAAACGAGGCAGAACTGAACAGCCCTCCATCCATAATTAATCCACCTTGATTGCATTTCTTAATCCAGTTTTGATGTGGTTCCCCCGCAGCACACAACGGTGGCTCTCTGTGTTTTCTTTGACTTTGTAAGCAGAAGCTGTGAGTCTTCAAGGCTTCTCTAAAGGACTCACAGGTTCGAGACTTTTACAATCCTGTTTGATGGAGTCGCAGAATTCTCAAATGGCTCATCATCACATTTAAAATAAACCTAATGTGTTTTATCCAGGAAAAGGGATGTGTGCCTTTCATGGCCGTCGGTAGGCGATGTAAGTAGAAGGCGATGTAATATGTTATTAAAAGGGACTAATTATATTTTGCTTTCTTTGTGTTTATTACGGCTATAAATAAGTTGCCTCTTCTAAATTGACTTTAATGACTTTGTTAAGGCTTATTTAGTATATAAACTTTCATCATTATTTCTTCATTATTTAGTCTATAAAACTTTCATCACGCGAACTGAAAGTTATGTGTCTGCTTCGTAGTTGTTTTGTTTTGTCCAGAAGTTCCAAGGAAAAGCCCATACATTAAACTGTTATAACATTGTAATATTAATTTAGTTATAATTATAAAAATTAAATTGAACAAACACGTTCTGAAGTGTTTGCTGTAAACAGTGTAGCTTTTTTCTTTAGAAGTTATAAATGTTTGAGTTTAGAGTCAAAATAAAATAATATTAATAATAATAATAATAATAGAAAGTAAAACGTTTGTTTTCCAGCATCTGTAATTAGCTGTTTCTAATGAAGGTGTTAATCATGACAGTTTACTGAGGTATAAAATGCTTGTTGTTTAAATCCATCATGTGTCTGTGTCTACACGCTTTTTGTAGAGTAGCTAGTAGTTTTGTAGTATTACTGGGGTGGCAATCACCACTGACCTCACGATTCCGTGCACTTACGGTTGTCAGGGCTACGATTCGATTATTAAACAATTATCGGTGCATTTTTTATTTAGTCCCATTCAATACACGGTGATCTGAATTATTTTTTACACCAGTTTATGTAACATTGCTACGTATTGTTGTTACACTAAATGGTTAAAAACTTACTACAATGAACTTCAGTTACTGACTGTTTAAACTGACACACGATGGCAGAGAAACTAACAGATTCAAAGCCCAGAAAAATAGACAAAGAAAATCGATTATTGAATTTTGCGCATCGATCCAGAATCACAAAAGGAAGAATTCTGATCACTACGATTATCGATTACTTCTCCCACCCTTAATTACTCTATTAGTCTGATATTAAATGAGATACATTGTGCAGCGTGGATTCGTGTCCATAAATAATCTGTTGTGACAGTTGTCAGAAATTAACATTTCAACTTGACAGCAAATTTATTGTCAAAGCTCATCAACTCAGAGCAGTGGATCCTGTATGTTTGTCCCGTCACTCTGCTGCTGTCGTCACGGCTCAAAACGTTTAGATTATTTTATTGTCTACCGTCCCTCAGGTGAACAACTATGCAGTTTCAATATTGCAACATTGAAACATGACCACCTTTTGATTTTCTTATTAGTAATATATTATAAGTTTTAATATTTTTTAATATATCACATTTCACACACAAATTCAGTTTCACAAAAATCCTAAAAATTAAATTCATGACGGTCAAGATGGCGGCGCTTTACACAGGTAAAATAAACATCAAGAGAAGCTAAAAACACCACGCTTCAACAGGAAGAGGGAAATATTAACATACAGTTATGATACTGAGTGTATAAAATGATACTAAAAGAGAATAAGATAATTTATAAATAAATATGCTTATATACAGTGGGGCAAAAAAGTATTTAGTCAGCCACCAATTGTGCAAGTTCTCCCACTTAAAAAGATGAGAGAGGCCTGTAATTTTCATCATAGGTACACTTCAACTATGAGAGACAAAATGAGAAAAAAAAATCCAGAAAATCACATTGTCCGATTTTTAAAGAATTTATTTGCAAATTATGGTGGAAAATAAGTATTTGGTCAATAAAAGTTAATCTCAATACTTTGTTATATACCCTTTGTTGGCAATGACAGAGGTCAAACGTTTTCTGTAAGTCTTCACAAGGTTTTCACACACTGTTGCTGGTATTTTGGCCCATTCCTCCATGCAGATCTCCTCTAGAGTAGTGATGTTTTGGGCCTGTCGCTGGGCAACACGGACTTTCAACTCCCTCCACAGATTTTCTATGGGGTTGAGATCTGGAGACTGGCTAGGCCACTCCAGGACCTTGAAATGCTTCTTACGAAGCCACTCCTTCATTGCCCGGGCGGTGTGTTTGGGATCATTGTCATGCTGAAAGACCCAGCCACGTTTCATCTTCAATGCCCTTGCTGATGGAAGGAGGGTTTCACTCAAAATCTCACGATACATGGCCCCATTCATTCTTTCCTTTACACGGATCAGTCGTCCTGGTCCCCTTGCAGAAAAACAGCCCCAAAGCATGATGTTTCCACCCCCATGCTTCACAGTAGGTATGGTGTTCTTTGGATGCAACTCGGCATTCTTTCTCCTCCAAACACGACGAGTTGAGTTTTTACCAAAAAGTTCTATTTGGGTTTCATCTGACCATATGACATTCTCCCAATCCTCTTCTGGATCATCCAAATGCTCTCTAGCAAACTTCAGACGGGCCTGGACATGTACTGGCTTAAGCAGGGGGACACGTCTGGCACTGCAGGATTTGAGTCCCTGGCGGCGTAGTGTGTTACTGATGGTAGCCTTTGTTACTTTGGTCCCAGCTCTCTGCAGGTCATTCACTAGGTCCCCCCGTGTGGTTCTGGGATTTTTGTTCACCGTTCTTGTGATCATTTTGACCCCACGGGGTGAGATCTTGCGTGGAGCCCCAGATCGAGGGAGATTATCAGTGGTCTTGTATGTCTTCCATTTTCTAATAATTGCTCCCACAGCTGATTTCTTCACACCAAGCTGCTTACCTATTGCACATTCAGTCTTCCCAGCCTGGTGCAGGTCTACAATTTTGTTTCTGGTGTCCTTTGACAGCTCTTTGGTCTTGGCCATAGTGGAGTTTGGAGTGTGACTGTTTGAGGTTGTGGACAGGTGTCTTTTATACTGATAACGAGTTCAAACAGGTGCCATTAATACAGGTAATGAGTGGAGGACAGAGGAGCCTCTTAAAGAAGAAGTTACAGGTCTGTGAGAGCCAGAAATCTTGCTTGTTTGTAGGTGACCAAATACTTATTTTACCGAAGAATTTACCAGTTAATTCATTAAAAATCCTACAATGTGATTTCCTGGATTCTTTCCCCCCATTCTGTCTCTCATAGTTGAAGTGTACCTATGATGAAAATTACAGGCATCTCTCATCTTTTTAAGTGGGAGAACTTGCACAATTGGTGGCTGAATAAATACTTTTTTGCCCCACTGTATATATTTCACAATTATATAGCAATTACTTCCAGTGCAATAAGTTCAAACTGAAAGTACAGTACAGGAAGAACAAAGAGCAGGTTGTAGGATTCATTCAAAGGAAATGTTTTACTTTAAAAAGATTTATTGGAGAGAACTGAGTAGCGTGAAAATTATCGTAGTGTAAGAATCAATTGTATGTACTGTATATCCTTATACTATCACTAAGTTAGATGGTAAACCGTTACAGTTTGAGTTATAAATACGACTGCGATGTTGTTGGGGGGCTCTCTTGTGTTTGTCTGAGGTTTTGGGGGCTTCAGTGGCTCTCGGTGCTTCCTCATAAGGTACTTGAGGATAAAATGATGGATTACCTCACTCTGTGCTATCTCTGTCCTAACCCCCAGCTCCCCCTCTTCATCCTGCTGCTGCTGGATGTAGCTAAATGAATGGTCCTCCTGTTTGCTGCATCTCACTCTGTCAGACCCCAGCATGCATCTGGTGTGGAGGGTTTGTGTGCATGTGTGTGCTCGGCGTGCACAGGGATCCATAGGATTGGCTCTGGGATTGACTGTGTGTCAGTGTGTTTGTGTTTGTGGGGGTGTGTTTGGCCAGGTCATTTAGTACTCTGCATGCAGGCTTGGAGCAGACTGATAAGCTGTTAGCAAAAACTGGCAATTAAAAGTTGATCAGGCTGTCAATTCAAATGGAATGAAATGGAACCAGAAAGTAATTAAAAGGATGGCATGAAAATGACAACAATTATATCTCTTAGCTTCCCATTACTGATGCACAGAGGAATTTAATTAGTTTAGGGCTCATAAAGTGACTCGTACAGTAAACACACAATAACAACACAGCAGCAACCCAAACCAGTCTGTGGCCACCTCAGTTTCACTATTAAACCTATAGGCAGGGATTCCACTGGATACGGACCACACTGGTGTCCAATTAGTGTGTTTTAAGTGGCTGCTGGATTGGCAGGATATTCCCAGTCCTCCCAGTTTGCCCATATGGCCGTAGGCTGTGTATCCACTGTGTTAATGAGCCTGTCAGCTTCCATCCCACTCAGCGCTGGTCCAAGACGGGCTGATGGGCTCCATCTTATGCACATACATACAGAAACATTCACTCGGTCTATCTGTCTGCGTAAACAGCCAGAGATCGGTCATCACGCGAGTATTTTCCTGAAAATGTCCTGCAGGAGCCAGCTGGGTTTTAAAGATTGGTTCTGCCCCAGACTTCAACAGCTGCTCTCATTACTAACTTTATTTAACCCTGCTGCTGAAAGCTTGACCACAGATGTGTATGGGCCTCTAATATCCAGCAGAGCTTTCACTTGATGTTTTAAATGCTGGGGCCTTGGACGCTTTCTGCTGAACGGAGCCAGGATCATTCAGCTTCAGTGATGACGCTTAATCTGCCAGAAGCAACGAGATGGTTGTCAGAACTGGTCCGCTTTTAGTGGATTTTGGTTGTAGAGATTGTTGTAACTGGAGCCCAACATGGTGTGCAGGAATTTGGGGAAAAAGAAGAACAAATGAGCTTGTTGAGTTTCTAATTCTAGGGGATGCAAGATATGATCAACATTGGCAGATATGTCATTTTTCTGCCGATATTTTCCACCGATAAAACAAATGTCTAAATGCTCGATGATTCCCCCAAAATAGCTTATTTTTTCAGTTTTATTTGAAAGAAAATGTTACACTTACGTTATGTACAATATGGCATATATATTTGCATGTAAGTAGTTTTCTTATCTTGCCCAGTGAATGTGTACAGCACTGTAGAGTAGGCATGATATCAATTCCACCACAGGGGAGACTTGACGTTCTCTGTAATTTGGTGGAAAAAAACATGTGCCGAATATATCGGTATCAAGATCGGAAAAAAGGGTTGGAAAATATCGGCATATCGGTTATCTGCCAAAAATCCAATATCGTGCATCCCTATTATAAATTTCCGTCAAAGTAATTTAAGTAACAGTTTTTGATGTTGGCAACTTGCCTGGTAAAGTCAACTTCCTGGCTCTAAGTCTGCCTGTTTGTTTGACTTATTATTAGAGGCATTCTGTGATTATAATATGATCATTACCTGATGGAACAATTGCCAAAACTATGGAAATATAGCTCAGGTTTTAGTAAATGCACTAAAGCCATTCATCAAATGGATTATTCTACATTCTCTGTTCTATAACACGTTCAGTAACAAGGCTGCTGGACTTCATACCTGAAACCAACACACAGTTTATACATGAAATAAGAGCTAAAAAACGTCTAAGCAAAGGGCTTATTTTTAGTTTTAGCTCCATAGACCGGACCCCTATGGTGCTTTTTAGCCCTCTGACCTCTCAGAACACTTTTACCCACCTTGTCACAAACGCATGCATACACTGATCGTTGAGGCTGCTCTTCAGGATCTTGTCTAACGGCTTAGATTTTTCGTTGTGAAGGTTATTTCCTGCTGCACTGTTAAAGAAGCTGAAGATCTGATTTATCCACTGAGAGAGTAAAATGATGGGAACACAGAGAGCGGTGTGCTCACTGTGCTGCTCATTAGCAGTCCCGTTAATATAAAAAAAAGAAACAAGTAGTAAAAAGTATTTTAATAGTCAGATTAAGGATGGGGCAAAATATTGATACAGCAATATATCGTCGTCCTGACTCGGGCAATACAGTTGTCGATATCAATATTTTAATTTACAAATATATAACTCTCAGCAGATTTCCCTGTGATTGTGATACACTGCATCACTGCTTCATGACTCCTCGCAGTGGCACTTATGACATGAATGAGGGTAACGAGAACGGAAATGAATTGGCCGAAGAAGAAGTTAATCAGATATCGTGATGTATCATTATTGTTTTGCAATATATCAATAATTGCAGAAATGCTGTATCACGATATTATCGTTATCGTGGGTGTATTGTATCGTGAGTTATCCTGAAATTCCCACCCAAGTCTGGGCACAGGGCACGAATCTATGATGCCTTCAAACCCTCAAAGACCATTACGGAAGCGGAGCATCCTGACTGCTCTTACTCTGAACCTCGCTCAAACATATTGATTTTGTTACTTTTTGAAAATTAAATCTTTTCTGATTTTAATATAAGGTGTGTGGTCAAATGTTGATATGCTGTTGTGATAACCAATCAGGTGTTTGCATGGTGCGTTTCATTCTGAATACTGAATGGATTCACTTTGCTATCCTGTGTCTGACTTCCTGCCTTGCTCCTCTGCTCTGTGCAGCTTGACAGGAGCATACAGTAGCTCCATCATAAATATACTAGACCCATATCTCTAGCCTAGCTGAGCGTTTCTGGGACGCTTCTTAGACAAACTGCAGAGCATCTGGTGGAATAACCAGCAATAACTAAATTGCCTCTATCAGCTCAGGTGACTGCTCTGCAGCTGAAAACTGATGCAGTGGTGCACTGTGGAATTGAGGCCATATTCACCTGGATTTTTATAAATTCATATCAATTTTGAAATTCCTAATCAAACTGACAAAGGCACTATTCTTTGTTCTTTATAAATACTGGAGATAATGAGCTGCTCATACCTGCATCGTGCAGGAAGAGCACTTTAGAGCATAAAAGTTTTAGCACAGTTGTATCACTGTTTCTGGCTGCTGAAAGTCTTGATGAGCATGTTTTCATCAAAGCGGGGTCGCTCCTATATGTTAACAGCTGCATAATGTCCATTGCAGTACGGTAACTACCTCCCCACCACCCTGCCATCACACCCCCGAGACAAGTTTTGGCGGGCACAGCTGGATCTCCAATTGGAAGATGTGTGTGCATACATTAACATAAGAATGAAGCCAGAGAGGTTTTAAGGAGAGAATAAAAAAGCACTGAAGATTTCCAAAGATCATTAAATGATGGCAAATTTCTATTTACAACATGTATGCTTTACCTCAAGGTGAATACTGGGGCTAGGCATACATTTGCATGAATTAGCATGTTTAAGGAGTGTGGGGACACTGGCTTTTTGTTACAAACAGACAAAGTCGATAAATCAAAATGAGGGCCAGCCGCTCAAGTGATTGTTGTGCCTCTCTGGTCACCACAGAGACACGGGAACGAGTGTGCAGAGCCTTCGCAAAATAGGGTGAAGCTCAGTGGTCCATGATTCCAAAATGAATATTTATAAGCAGGAGCCTGGTGCACTTGGCCTTAGGGGAAATAATTGGGTAGACAGGAGGAGACTGGAGCTACCAGCTCAGTTCAGAGAGCGCAGAAGAAGTCATTGCAGTCATTACGAAGAGGATGTGCTTCAGTATCATCTGTACTGTACCTTCAGTTAGTGCAGTTTGAGATATAAAGGTATGTTGAAGAACCAAGAGCCCGACTGTGTTCACACTGCAAGCTGCTGTCAGGCAGCTGTAGGTGGTACATATAGTATAAGTAAATGTTGGGTCTCATTTATCACACAAAAAGAACTTTTTCCACCAGTCCAACAGTTGCACCAATTGAATTAAATTTGCATCCATAATACGTAAACTTTCCTCTCTTTAGATCTGTGAGCCATTTGTCCCTTAAACACTTCTTCACTTTTAAGTAGGAGATTCATATTCAGCCTACACAGGTTATTACACATTGGGGAGAAAATATAAACAGACAGCTTCCATTTGAAAGCAGCTGATGATGACATCTTTCACAAAACCTGATAAAGGATGCAGATAAGTAAAAGGATAGTTCTTTATCGAACAGAAAATGGACACAATAACTGATATAAAGTTTCCAGTTTCAAATAAATCTTTAATTAATGTGTTTGTTTTATATATGAAACCTTTTAATAACGGCTGGTTTAATCTCTGATATCCTGGGCCCCTATGAAACATGGCTTTACTGACACTCGTCAATTTATTGTCCATCACGTTTTGAAATGGAGAAAAAGGACATGAACTCACCTCCAAGAAGCTTTACAGAACTTTTTGACTGCTGTGGCGCGTGAGGGTACGAGTTAACTTTTCCTAAAAAAACTGAATTATTTGTTAGTCTGTTAGTCCTTATCACAATACCACAGGTTTGATTCCAACCTTCACTGAATACAAGCAAAAAGCCCCCCAAAACACTAGATCATTTGTTTGCTTCTTGACGATGAAGGCAAAGTGAGCAGCCAAAGTGAAGAACAACAGAATGTTGTACAAGGGCTGTTTTCAGGGCTTCCGGTGTAGCCAGTCAGCGATTAAGGACTTCTAGTTCGGACTTCCTTTTCTGTGCACTGCATTGTTTACAGTCTGACAAGCAAATTGAGAAGTGAAAATGGAGTTGAGGTTGAGAGAACGGATTGTAAGCTGCAGTAACATGCAGATGTCTGTTTATAGAGATTCATAAGAAGCTAAATTGTTGTCAGATGACCGCAGATGGGAGCAGGGATGTCTTTATGGTGGATTGTGTTCCGCCCCTTGTTTTTCTTTCAAACACTTCCCGTACTAAAATCTGGTCCCACACAGACAGAATCTGTAAATAGAGATGAGAGGGTAAAGCATAGAAATGGCACATTTACTGCTTAATGGTTGCTGAAGACCTGAAAACAAATGGAAACAAACCTTTTAGACATCATTTCTGAGCTCTTTGATCGTGGATCCTTTCAGACAGGACAGGAACGCTTTTGCCAGCTGGAGGTGTTGCAAGTTGTTTTCAAAGGTTCATCCTGTAGAAAATAACTTACAGGTTTCCTTACATTGGGTATTGCTGGTATTAAAGAGTCTACATGTAACACAAAACAGCCAAACCATCACATGTATAAATTGGAGGCTGTGCTAAGCTAATCGGAAGCCCCCATTCAGCACCTAGCTGAAACCACAGCATCCATTCACTCCTCCCAGCTTAAGTGGACTCTGATAAAGTTGCTCTTTGATGCATTAATAACTTCTTCCTCCCTACTGGGCTGCAGGGGCCAACTTCCGAACAGCACCCCACATATCCTCGCCTGACATGCACTCTTTAATTATTTCTTTCTGTGAGTGTTGGAGCGAAACGAGGGGAAGAGGAAAGTGATGACATACTTCTAATGAATCCTTGAATAAATAATACTGCTGTCTAAGCTTAAGGCATCCTCAACCAGCCTCACTGGGGGAGAAGAGGAGGCAGAGAGAGCATAAAAATATGAACAAAATAGAGATGGAGGTAGAGACACACCTGGAACTACAGTGACCTCTGTTGTATGGGATTCCACTGCATCTTGTTTACATCTGAATTTCACTGTTACTCTGCTTTATTCTCAGTGATGGTCAGTCCGGATTAAACAACACCAACAGTGGACACGTTTCAGCCATCCTTATGTTTACATTCACGTTTGCATGAATGGAAATGGAGGCATCACACAAGACTTACAATGCTCAAAACAAACTGCTGGTCTGATTGACCATAACAGCATGGACCAGTATTATTAAGGCATAAAAAAGATTGTATTGTAGAGAAAAAATCTTCCTCCTATAATTTTTTCCCCTACAGGCCACACGTAGATTAGAGATGACCAATTTATGTCTTCTCACAAAAGCTTTTATCGCTCAATATTTTATTTTACCAAAACATTTGGAATATAATAAATGTATTTTGATTCTGCAAGTCAGCAGTGTCAACTTGAAGGAGCATTATTTTCTAAAATTTCACACTGTTCCTTCCCTCCCTCTATAAACTCACTGTACTTGCACTCACCTGCAAATATGCAAACACAAGCAGTGAATTGTATTAGTGAATCCAAAATGCTTTTACAGTATACAGTATGTGTTTTGGAATTTCCATACATCCATTATTTGTACCGCTTGTCCTGTTCAGAGTCTCAGGGTCCCTGGACAGGTCACCAGTCAGTCACAGGCTGACACATAGAGACAGAAAAACACTCACACCTACGGGTCACCAATGAACCCCTGCATGCACGGGGAGAACATGCAAACTTCACACAGAAAGGCCAACTACGTCTGAACTGGGATTCAAACCAGGAACCTTCTAGCTGTGAGGCGACATCGTTAACCACTGCACCACCTTGCCGCCTAAGAAATTAAAAATTAAGAAATCCATTAAATTAAAAAATTAAATTAAGAAAGCCGAGCACGGTCTCTGTGGATCGTCACGTGGAACCAAACAACAGCCAATGGGGAAGCAAGCTGACTGAAGCAGGAAGCACAACAACTGCCGCCATGGCGACAAAATCAAACATGCAGCATAAAGTACAGCCCGTGTTCACGCCACCACTTCATCCACAGTTTGTTCTTTTTTCTTCCTGAATTTTCAGTAAAAAGTCCAAAAACTATCATCAGCAATTCTTCCTGCCCATCAGCCGCCATGTTTGTTTACTCTGAAGTCTCGTTTGACCGCCAGAGATTTAGTGAGATTTCCAGCTGTGAGAGTGGGACTTGTTGGTGAAGGTTAACAATTTAAACATGTTTTAGTGTGGGCCAGGCATTAGCTGCAGTGAACTGTGTCCTTTGAGCAAAGCACTTTAAAGTACAGCACTTTAAATTCCTTATTTTATTTTGATTAACAATCATTTTGTAGAACAAATTTGTATCTACCTGTTTTTCTATCTGAACAGATTGAACAGCCCTTAATATGCTTAAAGCTAACGTTCCTGCATTGTCGGGGTGTTAGAAAACATTCTGTTATCTAATATTATATTTCAGAGACGGAGGAAAATGTGACTTCCGCTGCTCACGTTTCACTAAAGCAGTGATATTGGCTTAAAACAGTATTACAATGCACAATGTATTGAATGGTAACCCCTGTGTTGTATGACTTGTACTCTCCTCACTACTTAATTCTACATCTGTGCCATGAGCAGAAATATATCACATTTTTATGCTGTCTCTAAACATGTTTTTGGTTTGAATACATTCTGATTCACCTGAGCAGCAGCTGGATGTTTTTACTCCTCTGTATGTGCAGCGTGTGTCAGTGTGTTTACTCCTGTGTCTGTCTGTCTGTCTGTCTGTCTGTGTGTGTGTGTGTGTGTGTGTGTGTGTGAGTACCTCCCGTCCTTCACAGTGGCCATTTCTCTACTTATCAGAGGCAGTGTGAGATTGAGGGCCATCACCCGCACTCTGTTGCCATAGTGAAGGCAGACGGAGGGCATCTTGAGTGACAGCGGATCCCACCACACACATTTTCTCCTCCTTCATGCTTCCTGATGCTCCACTTTCTGAGCAGTCCCCTCTTACACAGCCATTCAGTCACTGACACGTGTAACTGATCACCTGTCCGACTTCATGTCAGCACATTCCGTCCAAGATTCTGCAGTCAGGTTTTATCAGAGAGGACGCCAACAGTTGTGAATCTATGATGAAGTTTAACTTCCACACTGGTTTACTGGTACATATTCAATTTGGATTTTTGATTGGAACAGTGTCTGCCAATAATTAAATTCTGTGTGGATATCCTGAATGAGGCCGTATAAATGGCTCATTCTCTGATGAAGACATGTGGGATATGGTTCTATAGTTCAAGTTCAGGGAGACATGTGTACAGCACGATCCGAATATTAATCTCAGTTGGGTTTTTACTACAGTTTGTGACACACGGCCTCTTGCCTGTCTACAGTCATCTCTGCGTTGTAAACAAACCGACCAGCCAACGGTGTGGGAGGTTGGGGTTAAACACAAGATGTACGGCGTCATGTAAACAGGAATATCAGTAGAATATTCATCTTGTAAGTGGCTTAGTAGCAACGGTTTCTTTTTTGGAATATTTTGTGCATGTATACGTGGTCATTATAGGGTCTCACAGGGAGGACAAAACACCAGTAGCTTCAGGGAGGGAGGAGGGTTTTCCAGTTATCAAGATCATGGCACCCTAGTGCTGACGGATTATTGCCAATATGATAATCACGATTATTAGTTCATTTTAGGGACATTTCTTTTTAATGTAATTTCGCATTTAAATAAACAGAGAAACGCTTGCAGCTCCATGTTGTGCTGCATTCAGGCTCATGTACAACTTTAGTTAGTCGTGTTGCTTTGCGGGGCAGACGCATGTTTCATGACCTCTTTGCTGATTGTCTCTTGCTTAACATTAGAGCCCAACCGATCTATTGGTTAGCTGATTTTATTGACTGATATTGGCATATCGCAGATATATTGGTATCGGCGAATATGTCCTCTGATATGCTCAGATATTATTACATTAGAGATGTTTCGGTCCTGAACGATTCGTTCAAAAAGAACGAATCTTTTCAGTGAACGGAATGATCCATTCACTTTCATGCATCAAAGTCGTTCCTTTCGTTCACTTGGCTCCGCTCGCGGCTCCCCACTTCTTGTTTTAGGAAACCAGACTGATTGATGTTAGCACGAGCCAATTGCGTTTCAGAGGAGGGCTGTTTGTATCACATCTAATGTATCAAATCACCATCATTGGTTAGGAGAACGACTGAACGTATCGCTTGACCGATCGTCTCTCTCTCTCTCTCTGTCTCTCCCTCGCTCTCGTTCACTGAACGAAGATCATTCTCGTTCACTGAACGAAGCGAGCGAACCGATTAGGTGCATCTGTGTATACAGGTCAATTCACAGATGTGTAAACCACTGACAGATGAACACAAACTAAACTATGTTTATTTACTTATTTAGAAATTATAATGTCAGAAGGTTTTGTAATGGGCAAGTTGGGCCAAGTAGACCAGTAATGCAATGGGAGCCGTATTTTTCGTGAACGAGTGAGAGTGAGTGAGTTACGGGTAAACCGGAAATGTCACTGAACGACCTGGTGAACGAATGTAATGAACGAATCGTTCAGCTGAACGAGATCCGAAGATCCGGGTCACTGAAGTGAACGAGAGTTGACATCTCTATATTACATACATTTTAGCAGAATATAAAACATCAAGTGATGCCTGGTCAAGTGTAAGGCAGTGTCATTGTGTTTATTAACAAACAGAGGACACTATGATTATTTTCAGCACATGGGTCAGGCCCATAGCTCTTCATATGAAATACAGCTGGACTCAAGAAATGTAACAGCCTCCTCACTCATGGTTACAACTGTCCACCAGCTCAAAAATTACAGTTACCAACATATGCTAACATATGTTCTGAACAGACACATTAAAAGCACTAACAAATATCATTGTTTGCATTTTGGAACCTAAAACGGCAAACTTAAAAACTTAAACCGCTCAGTCAGCACTAGGCGGCAGGCATGATGGGAAATGAGGAAATGAGAAATCCAGCATTGGTCGGGCTCTTCTTAACATCACTCGCCCCAAACCTGAAACACCTCCAAACAAGCGCTGACGAGCCGTTTCAGGGGACCGGCTCTTCGTCTTCTGTTCCACACATTTGACTTTAGTCTCTCCGACCGTCTCTGTTGTTTACTCGTCCACTCTAAACTGCTGCCGCGAGGTAGGCGCTCATCACATGACATGCCAGCTCCCCCAAAAGTGAAGCCCAAACCTCTCCAGCGCCCCCTGGGGGAGGGGCTGTTAGTTTAGGGAGCGTTTGATTTGAAATGCAGCAGAGTTTTCTACAGGCGGAGTGTTTTAAACGTCAATATCACCGTCAGTCATGTTTATTAAATCGTGGGAAGACAAAATCATGATTGGGATTAGTATTTGATTCATTGTGCAGCTCTACAACACCCCTCAATGCAAATTGGAGCAGCTGCAAAAACACTTGACACCGGAGAAAGTCTTGTTGCCAAGAGAAACTGCTCTCTCAAAACTTCAGTGTATCTTCAAAGCAAATTAAAAAAGCACAGATTTTATTTTTTGTCATACCTTTATAAGAACATATTAATGATAGGTTTATTATAACAGGTTAGTTCTCATTATACTTATTACAGACTTTTCTGTATTTAGGTTACACAGTATCTTAAACCGTATTCTTCCTTTCCTTCTCTCTGTTTGTTCAGATCGGGCAGTTGGTGTTTAAGGGGATGAAGCGTCTGAACAGGATCCAGTCTCTGGTGTTTGAGACGGCCTACAACACCAACGAGAACCTCCTCATCTGTGCTCCAACCGGTGCCGGTAAGACCAACATCGCCATGCTTACCGTCCTGCACGAGATCCGCCAGCATCTGCAGCCCGGCGGCGTCATCAAGAAGGATGAGTTTAAGGTCTGACTCAAACACACAAATAACAGTTACATTTCATAATACACTTGTTATACCTGAACTCACTGTAATGAGACTGTCTGGCGAAGTCGCAACATTTAAAAGGATTTGTGTGTAATGTTGCAGAATGTCTGCGATAGCTGCTAAATGTCTCTGCAGTTCCTCCTCCCCAGAGTCTGTGGACGTGACTCACACACCCCATGCAGAGATTCAGATGTAATCCTCAGAGATTTGGATGCTTGGAAGCTTTCTGATGGTTTCATGTCGAGGATAGTTGGATTTACTGCACAGCAGTTCTGTTCAACTTTTTGTTTCTTCGTTAGTGTAAAATGATCAGAACTACATGTTGAGCAATGGTGCATCTTAAAATCTGACAGGAAGACACTGATAGCCATTTTTCAGGCTCTCTAGGTCTCTATTATTGCTACTTGATCACAGGAGCACAGGAGATATTTCTTTAGGGAAAGTATGTCTCAAATGATCAGATGGGGCTGTTGGCCCGTAGGTGGGAGTTTTGCACTTATCATTTGCCAAAGTCTAACGACATGCAGTTATATACATTAAATTATTAATGTCATAGTACAGCCAACAACCTCATCAAGCTCATACTCAGCTCTATAAAGATGTCTTATATGGAGTTAACTTATATTTAAATATAAAGGATCTCAGGTACTGAATTACATTTTGTTTTCTGGGAAACCATCGGCCACCAGCAGAGCACATTTCAACTGATGAAGTTAGTTTTTAAATTTTCCTTTGGTGCCAATTTAATGGATCAAAAGAAGTCTCCTTATTAAAGAACTTGATCTGCAAAAAAACATTTAATAGATAAACAGTAAAAGTTTCCTTCTATTAAGAAAAAATCCAGGTTTGGATTTTATAGCTCCGAAAAAAATAAAGAGACCACTCCAAAAACATGTTCTTCTCTGGTTCTCCTATTTACAGGTTTGTGTTTGTGTCAAACACTTCTAACTTTTGCTTTATTGTAAACAACATTTCTCCTCTTCCAGATCTAATCTTCTCATTGAGGTCTTTTATCTGCAGAAAATGACGACTGGTTAAGAAAACCAAACAATGTTTTTCAGAGCTGGAATAATGCAAAGTAAACAAGTTCATGCTTAAACAGCAGAATACTAATGCATCTCTGCATGCTCTCCTCCAGTCTGTCACAGTGCTGCTGGGTGACGTTAGGCCGCTCTTGGAGCAGCTCGGCTTTGCTCGCTGGCTTGTGACGTCCATCTTCCTCTTGATCACATTCAGGAGGTTTTCAGTGGTTCACATCTGCGTTTAAAAAATTTGAGTGGTCTCTTAATGTTTTCCAGAGCTTTATGTTTCATATAGCTCACCTGTACTGTGAAACTCGCCTTTGTGCCTTCTACCTTCAGAACCTGCAGTAAATTCTTGCCTGCAGTAAGAGGATGTCCTGCTAATCCAGCCATTTTAGGTGGATCGGTATTGACAATTTAATGAATTCCTGATTTGTTACAGTTACAGTAGCTGAAAGGAAAGTCTATTTAAACACTGGAAGATGCTAAACCTTAACCCTAAAAACAAAGGAGTTGTACAGTGGAGTTCCAGTTTTGGAATATATGTTGATTACATTTTCTTTACTAATGATTATTTACTATTAATTTTTTATTAACTTGCCTTGTCATAGTGTAAGGGATGATTCAGTTTAAAGGATATCCATGTGTTTTTTAAGTGGGTCATCCTGTTACAGAAAAGGATCCCTACAGAGATCGACATTCTTATTAAAGACTAAGGTGCTTTGTAAAATCCAGAAACAGTTGTTGCATCGCTCTTTTCAAAGCCACCAGACTCCATTGACAAAAACAGTAACCAGTATTATTCCAATCTACTGCTGCCTTTATTTGTTTGTTTTATTGTTTATTTTATTTTTATTTTAACGTCTACATTTTTTTGGATCCTCTCCATAATGTTGTCCAACAGTTAGCATAACAATCTGAGCCTGTCAGTGGTAAACAAAAGCAGTT
The DNA here is from genome assembly GCF_022749685.1 of Semicossyphus pulcher. Classification (NCBI taxonomy): domain Eukaryota; kingdom Metazoa; phylum Chordata; class Actinopteri; order Labriformes; family Labridae; genus Semicossyphus; species Semicossyphus pulcher. Next base: position 4,287,572 of record NW_027211770.1, on the reverse strand, counting down.
TTGGTAGACGTACTTTGATTGGATGCATTTCTGCAGAGATTATGTTACAGCCCTGTTTTTAGGCTGTCTGCTGAAGATCCTAAAATATGTAAAAATAGTGACGAAAAGTCTGTTTGAAAGGACTTTGTGGGGATGGCTTGATCAGATATGATTTACAGCGACCTGTCATCATATTTTGATTCATATACAGGTAATTGTAAGACCCACCCACTTTGGAAAGCGCTCAGATAATACTAAGGACGTCAAAATCTGTACAGTAAAATAATAAAAACTGTCAAGCCCCATCACTCAAAAATGGACTTGGAAATACGGTTTTAGGGACTTTAATGCTCAGCTTTAGAGCTGTAACAATGTTTAAAATTCTTTACTCATTTGAAAATTAAAGGATCAAATAAGGCGGCAAAAACAAAATGATGAGACCTTTACCTGCACGACTTTCACCCACAGATTCTGACTGTGATTCTGCTTAATGCATGTCTGTCTTTGTCGTTGCTCTTCAGATTTTAGATTAAGTGTTAACTCCTGAACATTTTGATGCACAAAAGTAAATACAGAAACACTTGTAAGATAAAAAAGATATGGAAGTCACACGTCTCACAGTGTAACATTTAAAACACATTCACATAAAAAATTCAAGTCCAAAAGGCTTTGTTGTCTTTGATGTAGGCTTACACACACACACACACACACACACACACACACACACACACACACACACACACACCCGCTAGCCAGTGACAATGGCCACTTTTCATACATCACCATTAAAGCTCACCCATGCAGGTGGCTGGCGTCATATTTCTCAATAAATTGTGATTTGTGCAGGTTGCCAGTGAACAAATGATCCCGCCTGTGTTTGTTCATTTATCACCACAGTGTCCTTCCAGTCCCACTCTGCTGTGCTGCCCCCCTCCACATCTCAACCACACCCCCATCTTAAACTCCCCCACTCTCTCCCATTCATCTCTATGCCCCCCCCCCCTCTCTGCAGATCATATACGTGGCTCCGATGAAGGCCTTGGCAGCTGAGATGACTAATTACTTCAGTAAGCGTTTGGAGCCACTGGGCATCACTGTTAAAGAACTCACTGGAGACATGCAGCTAACCAAAGGAGAGATCCTACGAACGCAGGTACACACACACACACTCACACACACACACACACACACACACACACAGACTGAGAGTTCTGTCATGTCTCAAAATAATAGCTCAAACTAATAGCACACAAAGTAGTCCCTCCTCCAGCTTCCCTCTGCTACACTTATTCAGGATGTTCTCTAGCACCCCCAAGTGGATTAAATGATGACATTTATTAAAGGCCATTTCATCATCGATCCTCCAGAAGCATCAGTCACTATTCTCCCAATTACTGGTCACACATGTAACTTAACCTCATGTCTAATTTATTAACAGCTGCTTGTCGATGAGTTTGACTTGTCTTCAATTAGAGAACAAATGAATGATGATAAAAGAGTCTCCATGAGTGTGTTTGTCTGCACACAGCCTGGCAGGTTTAATATCCCTGACTGAATTATCTGCTGTATTAAAAAGTAATGTTTATTCACATCTTGATATTTTAGTTACAGACTACTCTACTTGGGCTCTCCGGCTTCCTCCCACAGATGACTGATTAACATTTAATTATTTTACTTGAAAACAGACCACTACTGTTTTGATTAGTTACCTTATTTTGTTTAGTTTTTTTAAGAATGGGAACCAAAAAATAAAATGAAAGACATTTTTTAAATAATAAAACTATATAATCTTTCGGCTTTCCGGGAGACCAACTTTGCAGCCGACTCTTTATTCTAATTAACTGAAAACACATTTGGTGAAAATGACTTCATAAAGAGCGAGTTAACTGACAGTTCGTTCAGCAAAAAAACACTGGTGAACATTTAATATAATGGAGACGAGGCTCGACCTGAAGACACATCCTCAGGTGTCTGACAAAGCATTTTTGTTACCTAATCAGCAGAGACATGGGCTGATGCTCAAAGACTTTTAAGAAGCTCAAAAGAGACTCCTTGGTCAGGCTGTATTACATATTGAAGAAAAATTGCAGCACTTAAAAACCTGGGCTCTATTTTTAACATATTGTGGAGTTGAAATGACTAATAGGTACAAAAGTTTTGGACTAGCTTCAGCTGGCAGTCGTGAAACAGGCTGCAATGTAATGCCCGATAAAAGTACATCACTAAAAGTTGAAAGTCTGTAAGAGCTGAATTGTCTGACAACATTACAGAAATGTTTCCAATAGAGTTTTACCTTTGTTAAAAGAGTAGGATCCTTCACTTAAACAAGAAACAAAACAAAAAACTGGATTTGTTAGCTGTTTGTATTATTGTGTGACATTGGTGTTTTTATTTTAGATTTTCTTTTGGCCATTTTGCCTTTATTAGACAGGACAGCTGAAGAGAGACAGGAAATATGGGGAGAAGAGAGTGGGGGGTGACATGCAGCAAAAGGCTGAGGGCATAAGTGGAGCCTGTGGCCGCTGGGCTGTGCACTGTTAACTCTGTATCTACCAAGCTGCAACCTCTGGTGTTGAAAAAATGAAGCCAATGCAGAAGTGCAAAAAACTGCAGTTCCTCAAGTGTCCACTTGAGGATCCAGAAAACAAGAAATAACATTATGGCAGATGGGAAAATGCCAATTTCTACAGCAGATATAAACATGTTTACAGGCTGGTACAAAAAAACATAGCTAATTTTCTTGTTCAAGATAACTCTACGGGTGGTGAATTTTTTATAACACTACCGTTTTAACTAAATTAAGCCTTAAATTATAGGGGCCGGCTCACCTGAGTGACAGGTAGGAGCTGCTGGCTGTCTGCTAGACGTCAACACAGACACTGAGCTTTACTTCACCTGTTTGTGTTGTTGAAGACTTTTGGGGATTTTTTTATTCATATTTGGACAAATAATCTGTCTCTGTGGGATGTATTTATTTATTAACTCTCTGGCTTGTTTGCCTGTATTAATCATCAGCCAGTAAATAGGAGTCAGAAGTCGTTGGCTTTTCCCCAGAGAGATCACAGTGGACCATAGTGATAAGAAGACCGGTTACTTTACGTTTCCTAGTACAAGTCGTTCACCCCCAGCTATCTCACCAGGCGAGCGAGCGGCGAGTCCGCTTCCTATTTAGCCTGATAGATAACAAACAGCAGTCAGTCACAACAAACAGAATCTCCTCTGTGGTTAAACCAGCTCATTTACGAGCTAATGGATCAGACACCCCTCCCTCCTCTCCGGCTCCATCCTTTCATCCAAATTTGGTCACTTCAGGCTCCAGTAAACCAACGTGGCGGCGGCCATATTTCGGCTTCATTTACACAGTCGAAGAACCAATGGGCGACGTCACGGTGGTTACGTCCATTATTCATACAGTCTATGGTATCTTCCCACTGAGCTAAACGAGCACCCCAACATTGATGTTTTAAATGATTCGATTTAGATCCAAGAAAATATTTGTAAAGGCAGTGGTCGGCTGTCTGTGCACTCAAGCGTAATGTTGCAGCCATTACAGCCTGTGTCATAGCTGCATGCTGAAGAAATCTACTGAATCTATTACTCATTTAGACTCTAAAGTATCTTAAAATAGGACCCAGGTTTAAAAATAATGGAATTATGTTTCAACATTTTATTGTAGGGGCGCTGGTTTAGCTCGTTGGTAGAGCAGGCGCCCCATGTACAGAGGCAATGTCCTCCACGCACTGATCCCAGGTCGACTCCTGGTCTGCAGATCATGTGGTGCATGTCATCCCCCACTCTCTACTCCCCAGCTTCCTGTCTCTCTTCAGCTGACCTAATGACCAAATAAAGGCAAAAGCCAAAAAATAATCTTTAAAAAATAAAGATATTATTTGAAAGGATCAAAGGTGTAAAAGTAACATGTCTTTACACTCATGGACATCCTTCAATAACTTGTCATCACTCGCATGTGCCTGTGGGATCTTTTGTATTATACAGGAGGAGGTAAGGAAAGCCGCCAGACGCCTTAACTTTCCCCACATTCAGTAGAATTACTGATTCCTCACTCAAGGTTTCATGTTCAAAGCAGCACTTCTGTCTGCACTTAGTAGTAGTTACCATGGTTACAGCGTAGTAAAGACAAAAAAGTGTCTGTGGTGATAATGCTGCATCAGAATAAGAAAGAGGCAGAGAGCAGGGAATCTGAGTCTGAAGGAAGAACTGGAGCTTTTGCATTTTCTACCATCAAACGTTTGAAACGAGAGCTTATTTCTGCACGTCAGAGCACTTTAACAAATCATGTAGTTATCGACACAAGAGCTCTTTATTCATGTTGTTAACTATTATTTATTATGAAATACAATACTGATGAATATCAAAGCATTCTCTATTGTGTTCTCTTTACTAGATGGCTTTTACACAAAAAACTTAAAAATAAGATTCCAGATTGCTCCAAAATCACAGAACAAAAATAACAGTTAATAACCAAATATCAACTCAGATAAGTAAAATATAAAATAGATAGTATAAATGCAACAGAGACAGTGACTAATAGAATAACAATATTACAATAAGTTATAGACAAAAGTAAGCAGAAAGTAATTTGCAGTGATAATAATAAGCACTTAAAAACAGCACCAGATCATGAATGTAGAACTAGTGCATGATATTAAACATCATATCAAAAGATAGTGAAAGCAATATTACTTTTTATCACTATCTCATAAAATAATGTATAATATCATGCACTAGTTTTACATCCATTACCTGATGCGATGAGTGTAGTTATTGGCCCTGTCTTTATGGCGGTTCTGCCACAGCGCCATAATGACGCTCCGCTGTTATGCCCCACTGTGTTCCTGCCTTGCGGAAAACAAAACACACACACCTCGTAAACAAACAACGCCGTTTACACTGACGCCCTTTCGCCTCTGTTACCACCTCCAATGCCGGCTCAGAGGTAGAACCCCTTCCCCCCACCGTACCACCTCTGTGCGTTTTACATTAAAGACGAGGCGTAACAGAGGCGTGATAATCCCGCCTTGAACTGACACAGTGTATAAGGGTCTATTGTCTTTATGTTAAAAAGCTCAGATAGCTAAAGCTCTGTATGTAACTCAATCCCACACAGCTGCCTCAAATACTCACTACGTTTTGCAGTGAAGTAATCACCTTACACAGACCAGGATAAATCACTTAACTTCTCCTGATGTTAGTGTTGTATAATTCAGCTGTTTTGTTTTGTGTAACAGCAGCTGTAAGGCATTTATGTACTTTCACCACTGTATTTGGAAACTCACCCAAAAACTACAGACGCTTCTTCTGCTGTATGAAAGGTAGCTATAGGTGAGCCCTCATGATGTATGTCCACGTTTCATTGGGTCCTTTGAGGCCAATATTTTGCGTTAGCCTCGTCTAAATGAGCTGGCTCTCCCTTTTCATGCGGTCAAAAGCCGCCCTGTTACTTGACGAGCAAAGTCGCATTTGGTTTTGCGAACGTGGCAGCTGTCATAGTTTCCTCCTGAAACACAAAGACTGAAACTCTGCAGTGGCGGAAGCAAACAGACATTCAATGCACACACTCAAGTCTTAAACAAAAAGGGCGTAGCCTCATTAAAGAAAGGAAAAATGGGAACATAGCAATTTCAGCGTCCGCTATACAATATTGTATTACTATATTGTTATCGCAACAACCACAGAATGCTCTATTAATCCAGTTGGAGTTACATTTGCTAATAACTACAGTGAAAAGGTATTTTTGGGGGGAAATACAGATCATTAATAAATCAACAACTATGTAACTCAGTAAGTGGTCAATTAAACTCTGGGATCCATTCCTGCCTTTGCATGATACATCTTCTGCGTTGTTGTGAATTGAACCTCAGCTATCTCAGAGAGAAAGCCTGGTGTGCCGGAGTTTCTTTCTGTAATGTAGAAGAGGATGGATTTATTATAACGAGGCCAAAAAAAGGGAATGAAAGCTGTAGGTTGAGCACATATTAAGTGAGAGAACCTGACTCCTGCAGCTCAGAGGGAAGCCGAGGGTGGTAGATCCAGCCTGAAAGACTGAGAAGGTTGGGAAAACATGCATATCTGTTAAATCCAAAGAATTTGGATTTGAGAGATTGCAGTGCTTAGAGTTAAAGTTTATAAGCCTTGTGGGACTTATGAATACAAAAAAGGAAAGGTTGGGCTTGGTGTGTGCAGGTGGTGCTGGGGTTTATTCCTATGAAATGAGGCCAATTCCAGCTAATCTGAAGGTGTATTAAAGTTGCATTTCTATCATGGCATGTGAAAAGATTTCACAAAGAGAATGATTAGTCAGATTCACGGCACTCTCTCTCTTCACTTAGCCTTCGGTCTGACTACGTTAGTGTCAGTGCGTTTACACAAAGTGGTGAGTGAAGAGGGCTGTCCACATTTAACAGGCCCGAGTGATGCCACGCTCTGTAACCTTGGCTGTCTTCTGTCTCTCCTCAAAGTCCTCACTGCCTCTTTCATCAGGAGCTTTTGATGTACAGCGTGGAGAGGGGGTTCTGGCAGGACTTCAACCACTCGCAAGGTGTATGAAAGCTGGCAAGAGGGATCAAAACTCAACCAATACTTGTTGTATTAAGAGCTTACCTATTGTCAGACTGACTTGTTTCGTCCTGCGGCCTTCTTCAGGGTCAATACACAACGCTTTACATAAAACAACCGACTAAGACAAGCATAGAAGGATGAGTAAAACACAAACAGTCACATATAGGTGATTAACAGCAGGCAACTGGCTACTCACACGAATGTGGTCATAAGTGTACGAGAATTTTGTTTAGGATCAGATTTTTGAATGCTGTATATCAGTGACACCATATTTAGTCCACATAGAGAATGGGGTGTCTACAGGGAGGCAGCTCAGATGTTCTCAGTAAGAATTCTCTTGGATCAGAGATTGTTGGATGTTCAAGGATTTAAAGAAACTGTTAGATTACATACATTTTAATGCCACTCGTGAATTTGTATATGTATGAGAAGTGCATTGATATCTCTCCTGTCATCTTGTACACAGTAATACACAGCATACAGTTGTAATATCACACGAGATGATCTGTAGTTTCATACATTTCATTAATTTCCACAAGTAAACTGTCATTTGGTATGACTGTAGCAATTTAACAAGAGAGCAGGAAAGCTGTTCCTTCTAGAACTGTTGTATAAAAGCAATAGCACACTGGAGGCTGTGCTGTTATCTTTAATATACACACGACACGTATGCGCATAAATCACGGTCACACGCATGGAAATACAGACAGATCGTATCTGTATTTATTCAGTGAGGAGACTGCATCTAAGTTTTTTTTTAATATGGGACGAGCCGATGAGAGGGACGGCGCGATCCGTATGATCCATAGTGTGATCCTAGCAGTTTATCTGAATTTATAATGTGATCCAGCAGTGAGCAGTTTATAATGAAGCAGCGCAGTGACTGATCTGTGTGTTTCTCAGGCTCTGCCCCTGACTTAATAGCGTTGTGATCGGTCCCGTATTTCCATGAAAACCCTTTATAAAGCATAAAATACGTCTACACGCTGGGACTGAGATGAGCCGGAGGTGATCCACGCGGAGGTTTCTCAGAGTTATCACGCCGCGTTGGGTGGAGACAGACATTAGGAGAGGAGCAGATATGACGCAGACCTGTGTGTGTTTTCATGCTCATACCTGAATCAGTTACGTTGCGATCCGTCCGTCTTTTTGCGCACAGTTAAAGTATATCAGGGTTCACGATCAAAGTTTCACAGGATGCGAAGCCAGGGTTGCCAGGTCCGCGCCTTCTCCAGCTGAATTGGGCGACTTTTGTCCTTAGAGGCGCGAGGCCCTGTGTGGTTGCACACTTCGTACAGCCCATTCGACGGTTCTGACTCTATGTATGTTTAGAATGTCACAGACATCTATTGGGTTTCACGGCCCGGTGCTGAACAACCTACGGCCCGGTACCGGTCCATGGACCGGGGGTTGGGAACCCCTGCTTTAGACCGGAGGTCTTGGGAAGTGCCTATAGAATGGCAGTCAGGGGTGGTGGTTCCCATTTTTAAAAAGGGGGGCCGGAGGGTGTACTCCAGCTATTGGGGTATCACATTACTCAGCCTCCCGGGGAAGGTTAGTCCTGGGTGTTGGAAAGGAGGCTCCAGCCGACCGTCGAACCTCGGATACAGGAGGAACAATGCAGATTCTGGGCCATGTAACAGTGAACCAACTCTTGACCCTTGCAGGATTGCTGGGGGGGGTCATGGGAGTATGCTCATCCAGTTTACATGTGTTTTGTGGACTTGGAGAAGGCCTACGATCGTGTCCCCCGGGGGTCCTGTGGGGGGTACTGCGGGAATATGGAGTACCGGGTCTGCTTCTACGGGCCATCAGGTCTGTGTATAACCAAAGTGAGGGCTGTGTCTGCATACTCAGCACAAAGTCAAAGTCATGCACAGTGTTGTTTTACTCTATGTTTGCACTTGTTGGAGTTCTTTTGTCCAATCAAAAGTCCCACTCGTAACAAACTTTAATCATTTTGAATCTTTTTTACCTCTGGAAATGGGATTGTTACATCCCAACATTCTTTGGATAGTGGGGAATTGCTTTGTGTCGTAACAGTAATCTTAGTGTGTCCCACAATGATAACCTCTCATTGTGTATAAGGAAGCTGAGGTGGTAAGATTGAGACTTACATATCTTGTTTCTTATGAAAGTGATATTGAATTACATTCATACTATTCATCAGTTTGACTCGATATTGTTTAGGGCATGTTTTTCTTTTTGTTGTATAGTGAAATTCAAAGAGAGACCGGAGAAGTTGGAAGAGAGACGGGGCATGAAATGTAGCGAGGGGCTGGAATCAAACCTGCTTCACCAGGCACTCTGAAGTATTATTTTTTTGACTTCATAACTCAGTCTGACATTGTTTTCATGATAAGGCTGAACACTGCTTTCCAGACTGCTGATGAGCAGGTGCAGTTGGGAGATGTTTGCAGGGCTGTTTGTGTTAAACCTGAACAGATTTTTAGATATATTTATATATTTCTTTCTTTCTGCTTTCTCAATAAGAATTGGATCCAACCTTACTAATCAGTATGCATGTCACATCATACTGCACAATGCATTGTTTGGATTTCTGAGTCTACATTTACCTGTAACACTCCAACAATGGAGCTCTTTAGGGTGGACTTTTAAAACTTTCATCAACATCTGTCATATCAGTTAAAGAAAAGGGTGATTAAAGACTTTTTATTGTTTCCCCCCAATCCCCCCCCGACTCTGGCACAGGATGGCGGTGTCATGTTTTGCCTGATTTGTCTTCTACAGCCTGTTGGCTTCCACATATAGCTTAAACTCAAATGGCGATTACCAGTTTCAGTGTATGTAGGCTCACTGTGTTATTGTATTTTTTTTTTAACCTGAAAACATTTCTGCACAGTGACGTAGAAACCCCACCACGTTTTTGTGGCGGTGTAATTGCAGTGGACGCAGACACAACAGCATGAAAGCTCACAACTGTGAGTAGGCACCGACGTAGGCTCTGCAAAGCTTCGAAACACAAGTGTAATCCAACCTACAATTGTTTGGTTAGCTCAGGCGTTTTTCTTAATGAGTAAACAGTAAGGGTAACGCCAGACCTTTGAATCACTTTAGATAAGGAACCAGGGTGCAGTGATTGTTAACATTGGCAAAAACAGCTTTTGGAAAAAAAAAAATGCAATCTTATGAAAATATGTTTATTGCTGCGATGGCAAGATCTGTAGTTCTCTCTCTCTCTGGAGGAAGCAATGACTCATGTTCAAAGAATGTGTTTGAGCTGAAAACCAGCAGAAACAGGAGGCTAGTCTGTTCAGCATGCCAGCCAAGAATCATTTGAAATGGGTTAATGCGCCCTCAGTTTGTTCTAACAGGCTACTGTGGGCCTGATGCACCTTTCTACCAGTCTATGACTCTTAATCTTTCTCTATTAAAAATGAATTATTTAGTTTTTGTCTGCTCTTTAAGCCCCAACATCATCCAACCAGATGTAAAGAACAGTTCTCATTGTTATCCTGTTTCTTATATTAAGCTAATTGTGAGTGGTATTCCTCTGATCACGCATAAGAAAGCACAGAGACGCACACACACACACACACACACACACACACACACACGCCGTTTTGCATGACAATGCAGCATTGACTAGGTTTTCATTACTGCTTGCCTCAATAATCCGTTAGTTGATCACATTTCACAATCCAGTAAATGTCTTTCTCTAACGTCCCCACTCCATGTTCCTCCCACCCACCTCTTCCTCCCACATCCTCCCCTCACCATGGCTGCGATAGTCACCATGGAAACTGAACGGGTTTGGAGGGATGCTGCCATGTGGATGCCAGTGTGCGGGTGGGTGGTATCCTGGGACTTCCAGGCCCTCTTTCCTCTCCGTCCAGAGAGGAAATATCAGTTAATGACATCCAAGAAGGAGCCGCCTCACAGCCAGACAGTTCTCTTGGAAAGGCAGAAGGAAAGTCAAGTCAAGTCACATGCAGAGAAATAGCTGCTGATGTGTTTCAGCCAGTTTGGCCTCCGTTTTATTTTTAAACTGGAGAACAAAGCTTTTAATGACAGAAAGTGTTAATATAAAACCCATAAAAGGCAAGTCATTACTGAAATGTCATGTGAGTCATTGCAGATAGAATAGAATAGTTTTAGGAGTAATTAGAAGCTGTAAGTGCTGATAGTTCGGTTGGTTCGTCATGGCCTGTGTAGTGCACGGCTGCACATGCTGACCCCACCACAGCATCTCATCAGCCCCCTTACACTTATTATAGTAACATAAAACGTGTCCAACATAACTTTAAATCTTCCCACCTGAGCCCGGCAGGTGTGATACTGAAATATAAGTCAACTTTCTACTCAAGTAACTTACGTATGCTCTTGAATGACTTACGTTTTGATCTCAAATTCGTAATTGTGCACACAAATGAACAGAGTATGACTTATGTTGTTACCATAACGTGTATATTAGTTTTTAGTTTGTGGGCCGTTTTTAAGTGACTAAATGAACATCAGGCTGTGTTGAAGAAGACTTGAAACTAGAGACTGAGACCATAAACTCATTAGGAACATGTTTATTGAGGGAATAAATCAGGAGGGACTTATGGACTTTTATAGAATCAGACTGCTTTTTTCAACCAGTGGTGTCGCCCCCTGCTGGACATAAGGACGAATCCAGGTTTAAGGCATTTCAGCATTGACTTCACTTTTAAAATCAAGAGGCTACGGTCTATGGTTATTGTGTAACGTTGTTTAGGTAAAAATACCAGCTCTGTACCTCAAAGTATCTTCCGAAGTACCTCATGTACTTGAGATCTTCATTGCCTTGACAGCATTTTACAGTCTGCAGCTTTTGCCTTCACTGTTGAATTGTAAATGTGCACATGATTGATGGCAGCTAAAGCTGGCTAGTCCGATACCTTAATACCAAAACACATCTGCTAGCCTTCCGTTAACATTCTAGATGGCCCTCCTTACCTGAACCTAGCAGACATAATGAAATGATTTGTTCTGATTAAGTTATTTGAGAGCACATAAAACCATACATCTGACATCCCGTAGGCTGTATACAAATACATTTGTATTTCTCCAAGAGCTGCACAATTAATCGAATATTAATCCCGATCAGGATTTTGGCTTCCACGATTAAATAAAGATGCGTTTAAAATGCTCCGCCCGTAGAAACCTCTGCATATCAAATCAGGCGCTCCCTAAACTAACAGCCCCTCCCCCAGGGGGCGATGGAGAGGTGTTGGCTTCACTTTTGGGGGAACTGGCATGTCATGTGATGAGCGCCTACCTCTCGCGGCAGTTTAGAGTGGAAGAGTAAACAACAGAGACGGTCGGAGAAACTAAAGTCAAATGTCTGAACAGAAGACGAAGAGCCGGTCCCCTGAAACGGCTCGTCAGCGCTTGTTTGGAGGTGTTTCAGGTTTAAGGCGTGTGGTGTTAAGTAGAAACAATAATCAGCAAAGAGGTCAGCAAACCTGCGTCTGTATCGCAAAGCAACACGACTAACTTGTTGAAGCAGCTGAAAAAACAGGACAAAGTGCAGCATGATGAGTGTGTGAAGGCCGAGAGGAAGAACCAGCTGCTCCCCGTCCAGAACAGAGACGCTGCACAGAGACACCCTATCCACCCAACTCCCGAAGACACACAGAAATTACAAATGCAATCGCATTCCATTACCATACAATTGTATTAATTATTTGTCTCTAGGAGATGCACTGAATTCAAGTTCAGGGCCAGTTTGGTAGGAATGCAGCACAAAATGGAAACGAAAGCGTGCTGATTATTTAAATGTGAAAGTACAATAAAAAAATGTCCCTAAAATTAATTAATAAATCGTGATCTCAATATTGATCAAAATAATCGTGCAGCCCTTATTTGTACATTACATACAACATTAAATGCCCAAATCACGGTTGAAACAGTTTTATCTTGCATAAAAACAATAAAATGTAAACACACCTAATAATAGAACAACAAAACATTGACCTCTTTAAATACATTGGGATTGTGAAGTTGAATTTACTTAAATCAAGTGAGTGTATCTCTACCAAGTGATCACAAAGATGACAACACTGGAGTAACACAACATGCATATGCACAGCTTTAAGTAATGTGCCTTGATAAATGGCCCACCTTAAAAATCACCTTTAAAAGCTGTCTAACTAATCACATCATAACCAGCTTTCCTGTTAATGCTGCAGGAAATGTCACAGGTGTCCCCCCATACGCTGAACATTTCTCAGCCCCAGAATTAACAAGGGGAAAATAGACATAAATCACCGAACCTGCCCGGCAGTGGCAGTAATGTGAAACATGTTTGACATTCCTTAAACAAGCTTTTCTACATGTATGAACATAAATCATCAAATCTGCCTCAAGCCAATTATCCTTTCAGAAATTAGCATTTGAAAAACACAATTTATAAGAAGGCACTTGTTGCTCTCAATATCATGTGTAACTAAGAAAATTAGGAATAACGAACGCTAAGTCATCTGTAAATTCTGACGCATTTTCAAATAAATAAATGCTAATCTTCATTTTTTCATACGATACCTTCCTGGTAGAAAACCTTCTCTTCTATAAACAGTCAGTGGCAGAGCAACGAGGGGCGATGGACAAAGAGAAAGTTCTTTTGTCCTTTAAAGAGCTTCACCTTCGCTTCATCCTTGAAGCTCAATGCTCTCACAGACTTGACAACACGTCAATGAGCGCATCAGACACAGTATAAGTATGACCAAAAGCCAAGAAGTCCACAGCTCAGAGGATGGACATCAGGAGTCAGCTTTATCCAGGGTTCACACACACACACACATACACACACACACACACACACACACACACACACTCTGAGTGGCATGTTCTTCTCTGCCTCTGGAGCCTGAAGCTTGTAGGCCTGTTGAAGAAGTAATTTACTTCCTCAGCTCTGCCTGGTCTGTTCTTCCCTCCACCAACAAAACTGGAGCAAGAGTAAGCAGCTCATTTCTGGAGCGATGTGTTTCCTCACCGCCTTCGTATCTCATCAACATAATTTGAAAGAGAACTCAGAACCCTGTTGACTGCTACCATCAGCATTTCCTCCATTTAGTTTAGGAAACTGCTGCGATTCATTCAATATGAACACGATGAGCCGCTTCTACTCCTCAGAGGATAAAGTTTCATAAAGAAGCCGGTCTCAGCTTAACCACGTCACGCAGCTAGGTGACTTTTGAGCTCTGAGCTGTGATGCATGGTGCCAAGATCACAACATTACTCATGGTAATGTGACTGCAAGGGGACGGGATCTGACGGTTCACACTGTTTCCTAGGAAATAAATAAACCATAAAATATAAACTACCCTGATCATGAGGGCAAAGTTTGTTCATGGTTTTAATGAGTAAAGGCAACCGCCACACATTTAACTCCATGTCACAAAAATAACTTTCAATCCGACTAGGAAATTTGTTAGGTGAGAAGGTTTGAAAGAAGAGAAACACACCCATATTTGGGGCAGCTGTGGCTCAGAGAGTCGTCTTTCAATCGGAAGGTCGGAGGTTCGATCCCCAGCTCCTTCAGGCTACATGTTGAAGTGTCCTTGGGCAAGACACTGAACCCCAAACTGCTCCCGGTGGCATCGCCAATCATGAATGTGATAACTGATTGACAGTTAGGCACTTTACGTAGCAGCCTCTGCCATCAGTGTATAAATGTCTGTGTGTGAATGGGTGAATGTGATATGTAGTATAAAAGAGCTTTGAGTGGTCGCAAAGACTAGAAAAGCGCTATTGATGTACAGTCCATTTAGTCCATATTTATACAGTCTATGGGCCCAACATAACCCAAGATTAATTACACACCAATTTAAAGGAGATGGTGGACTGTCGGCTGCAGAGGAATACACTTTAAATGTAAATGTTTTTGGTTTCAATTTAATCGAATAGCTAGAGAAACACGTTAAAGAAATGTTAAAATAATAGCTTTATTTACAAGACGTTATTTATGTTAGCTACTTAGCTTGCTAGTTAGCTAGCTATCATGGAATGGAATGGACTGTACTTACATAGCGCTTTTCTAGTCTTTGCGACCACTCAAAGCTGCTTTTACACTTCATGTCACATTCATCCATTCACACACACATTCATACACTGATGGCAGAGACAGGCTGCTACGTAAAGTGCCCAACTGTCAATCAGTTACCACATTCACACCCGTTGGCTATGCCGGGAGCAATTTGGGGTTCAGTGTCTTGCCCAAGGACACTTCGACATGTAGCGTGAAGGAGCTGGGGACCTTCCGATTGAAAGATGACCAACTCTACCACTGAGCCACAGCCGACCCAACCGCATCATAACCGCAAGCTACCTGTTGCTAGCCAATAGTATCAGCGTTTGGTGATGCAAGGGTAAGGGCGTCACCAAGACTTGCTGGTGATGCAAACAGGAAATCGACCTTTGTCGACTAGGCCGTCTCATTTCAGTCCTTAGGCGTCTACACAGGCTAACAGTGACTCATCCTTCATATCCTGCGTCCTTCAAAGGGCAATTGAATTGAATCATATCCTGAATTGAGACACCGTGTGTGTATGCAGCCTCCTCTTCTACAAAATCATGACCAACTTAGAGAAAAGCAGGATTTCCTGTGTAGATTAATATAAAATCAAATTGTATTTGTATAGCGTCAAATTAAAATCAAAGTTATCTGGAGACACAGAAAGAGCAGGTCTAGACCGACTCTTTGTTATGTTATTTAAAGAGAGACCCAACATGAATCACCATGAGTAGCACTTTGCTACTCATGGTGATTGGTGCTCATCCAGTCTGCCTCGACTGGATGAGCCGAAAAGTGGGATAGAAGGAGATGCAGGATAGAGACAGGCAAAGAGAGCATCAACATCAACAACAACAGGTAATACATACTTGTGGTTATGATGCCAATCATAGTGGTACACTAGTGTAACGATTAGCAAGAACAGCATGGTCATGATGTAAGGCTGATGATAATGATAAAGTTAACATAGTTAGCATAGTATTTATAAAGGCTGTCGTAATAGTAATTGTAACAGTTGAGGTCAACAGTTCTACTATTAGCATTAGCAGCAACAATAATGTTACTATGGAGAAGCTGGTTATACATTTTTGCAAACCAACAGGCTGACGAGCTGTGTGATAGTTGGTGTCGTTAACCTTCCAAACCATTAGGGTGAGAAACACCCAGCAGCTATTGTAACCTTTAATCTATCAAATATGTATATTATACCCAAAACCACATCCCAACAATGTAAAGTTTGATGTGAAAAGAAGAAGAAAACTTAAAAAAGTAAACTGGATATAAACTCTAAGAATAAAATGACACCTGTTATATTTTATCTTTTTTATACCGTCCTGTGGTTACACAGGGCGTCAATGGTTTTGAGCATCAGCTCTCTGATTTTAATATAGGGCCTGCTTGCAGCTGCAGTAACGGCTGACGTTAATGTAAATTTAACCAAAAAAGAGGCACAGATGTGATGGATTACCTGTCTCATGCAATATTCACGTCTCTAGAGGTTGATTTTTATCGCTCAGTGAAGTGAGCAGAAGTGGGCTCTAAAGTGGGAAATCAATCCAAAATGTTTTGACATGCTTTTAAAAAATAGCCACCTCCCTGATTGCATACAAACGTCCTGCACTCCTCTGCTCTTTATTCAAACATATACAGGCCTCCACTATGCCTGGTGCTCTCTCACTTATTAAATACAATGAGGAGTTTTTCAGGCTGTTCTGTAGACCGTATATCTTCTCTGAAATACTAAGAATCAGTGTGTTTAGATGATTGATTTCAGTCCTGCTGCGATCTTTTGATAAAGAGGCTAAATAACAGCCAAACAATGGAGTGTTTTCTCTAAACCGCCTTGTGTGTGTGTTTGTGAGGCAATTAAAAAAGCCCTTTGGCCTGTGCTTCATTTACCACAGCCTCCATTTAGATTAACCAGTATCTCCAATTAGGAGCAGGCGCTTCCTTTTCTGTGAGCGCCGGCCTCTAATGGCTGGATAGATTGATTTAAATGCAAACTAGAGAGGATTTAATGAACTGCTTTTACAGAGAGAATTTAATAGAAATTTGCACACACACAGACTGACTGACTGCTGAACAGTTCACACAACATTAATTATGCATTTTAGTGCTTTTTATTTTAAGGAGAGAATAAAATTGTACTTTCATAAGCAATGTGCAAATAAATGTCTGTTAAAGTCTGATGCAGGAGAGGCGTGTTGATTCTGTATGTAATCAGATAAACGGAGGAATCATACCGAACACCACAGACTGAAACACAACAGTTCTTTGGATGTAGTGTTTTACAGACTGACATTGACATAAATCTGATAAGCACTGTAAACTGTAGAGCTAATGTAAAACAGCTGAGAGATGTGAATAATGTTCTGCTCTCTTCTATTATGCTGTTGTGATTTAGGTGCTTCTATCTGCATTGTAATGAGCTACGGGCAATTGGGCGTTGATGAACCGTGAGTCTGACATCGCACTCTGCAGGGAGTTTGGCTGTGTTGCTCTGGGTTTAACACAGTGTGTGTTATTCAGTTAAGGGAGCAGGAAATGGTGAAGAAAATTTATCTGAGCAATAATCTCCACGATCGTTTGAATATTCTCTGTGAAAGAATTCCCGGACTGTAAGCGTGAGGCTCTGGCAACATCACATAAACGGGAGCGTGACAAGTCCTAATCCAATTCTGGACCACCTTTAACACATCCACTCATTCAACACATCCACATTAACTTACAATGAAAACAATTGGGGATTCAGTGCCCCAGAGGAAAATGGAAAATAGTGATACGTAAGACAATAACATGCACAATTGTGTTTTGTTGCTTTGACTTTTATTATTGTGATTAAGTACAATAGATGTCCTTTAATTATTGTTAGTTGTATTCAATACATGTTTCAACAACATTAACAACGAGTTAGTAAGTTAGTTAGTGGTTCATTTCATCATGTCCTGCACAAAGACGCACCCAGCCCACATGGGCTTACAAGACACTACAGACAAAACAAAGAGCAAAGGCAGAATGAGAACTACAAACAGTTACACCTCAAAACATAGCAGTGGCAGCGTGCACAACTCCAAAAATAAGTTACAAAATATCGTATCGAAAACAAATCAGGACAATTTGCAGACATTTTGCTGAAAATGTGAGATCTGAGATTGTGATACAGACGATGGTAAAACAAAACATTTCATTTTCGACTTCTCCCAGATCACAGTGGGACACCAGAGGCAGGATACCGCACCTCAGGACTAGGACAGACCTCTGTGCTCGAGTTAGGTTCAGGATGAATAACAACTATCATTGTTAACGTGTTCATGTTTGTTCCAGATGTTGGTGACGACTCCAGAGAAGTGGGACGTTGTGACCAGGAAGAGTGTCGGAGATGTGGCTCTCTCGCAGATCGTGCGTCTCCTAATCCTGGATGAGGTTCACCTCCTCCATGAAGACAGAGGGCCGGTGCTGGAGAGCCTGGTGGCCAGGACCATCAGACAGGTCAGTCCTCCTCTGCTTCTCAATGTCTGTGTGTGTCAGTGTGTGACTGTTAGTTTGGGCTGCAACAATAAAAGAAAATTGAATATTAAATAATAATATTGCAATGAAAAATGCATTTTATGAAATAAAGATTTTTTAAGTTGTCCATTAGTTAGATTTGTATTTAAAGATCTGCAGGCAGGTTCTTAATTACATCATTTAGAGGAGCATAAAACAGATTTGTATCCACAATAAGTAGAACATTAGAATAATTTGTTATTTAAACATTTCTGTTTGTTGAAGGATTTAACAAATGAAATACAATTTGTTGGTGAGCGAGAGAGCAGTTAATTCAAAGAATGTAAATAAGCACTCTGTATGCAATCACGATGGTGTAAGTCACTAGGATTTCCCCATCAGCTCAGTGTTTCAGAGGGGGTCACATCTGCTGACTGTTTGGACTCAAACGTCTGTATTGTTCAACCTTTCATGTTCCCTACACTGTATATGATTTTTGCATTTCGGTGGTCACCATGTTGGTTCTTGGAGCCAGAAGGGACCCTATTTGGATGAGAGGTCGGAGGTGACGATGAGTGAGGGGTTAGCTAACTCCAAGTTATCTGCTAACACTAACGCTAGCTTAGTTAGCAAAGTGCATCTGTGATTCAGGGTAACTGATACTAATTTGGACTTAATAAGAATAAGAAGTGAGTGTCTTTTGTTCAACCCATCGCTGAGCAAGATACAGGTAGCCCCGCCCTAAAGCATCCCCTGCTTTATTGTCTATTTCCTCTGTAAGGACGCATAATTTACCAGTCGCCCCTGCTGGTCATTACAAAGAATGCAGGTTTTAGACCCGTATTCATTGGTTTTGCTTCTCAGACCCGGCAGTAACATTCCCTTACAGTTCTCAGGTTTAATTTCTGTTTCACTTTTCTCTCCAACCAAGCCAACAGTCTCAAACCGGGCAGTGTTAAATCTTCTGCTGGAATAAAGCATTCCAGAGGTTTTCAAACCATGCTTTGTTCGCCAGGAGTGTGTAGAGGGAGAGATGTGAGTTAGATCCTGCTGGGGGTGAGAGTGACAGCTACGTGCCAATGTTGTAAAAACAATGGAGGTTAGTTGTTGTACTGTGACCTGCTCACAAACACAGTCAACAGCTGCAGTGAGACTGTGACTCACACATGTTAAACACTCAGCGCCCGAAAGCTGTAACTTGAGTTAAAATCAAAATTCTTCTCAAAGTCGAAACTTGACTGACATGTTTTTACACATGTAATTGTGCCAAAGTGTAAACATATTAAGTCAACAGCTTGTCTTGATTTTGAATGAGGGGTATGTTGCATTCGAAGTTTTGGATAGTCTGTCTTATCGATTGATTTCAATCAGTTCTCAGGAGGTATTGAACCCAAACACTCATCACTCCTTGGACTAACATGCTGAAATACGTTTGAAGTTTCCAACAAATACATTTCTATCCAGTTGCAATTTTTATTCACCTTCAGTGAGACACACAACATTTGAAGCTCTGCAGCAGACCGAGATAAAGAGGCTCACAGACAGTAACTGTACAGTTCTTCTCCTATTGCATCAGTTCATGTCATGCAGCAGTCACTTTCCACCTTTACCCATATTATCCACCAACAGCGCGCTGAAGGCTGCAGACTGAGACACAAAGGGAGAGAGGAGACGGGGGAGTCAGACAGAGGGGAGAGACAGCATGTGTGTGGGAGAGTGAGTTTAAAGAGGCAGGGGAGAACGAGTAATTAGTTAAACTAGGGAGTTTCATGTGAAGGTTTATAACTCTTGTTAATTAAAATGTTCGGTTGTATTTATTCTGGGAATTATATTAAATTTCTAAGCGAGTTGAGTCCCAATCAGTGGTTGTCCAGGGTGGAACACAGGCAGGAGAAAGCAGCAATAAGAGGCAGACTGATATGCAAAGATGAATTGTCCACACAAACAGCTTACTGGCAGGTTTTTGACAGGCAGGTAAACCAGTAACGGGAAACAAATGAGTAGGCAGGCAGGAAGATCTGAGTAACAAAAACACAAGAAGCAGGCAGGTCCAAGAAACAAACACACGAGAAACAAATACTCAAGGGATGAAGCGAAACAAAAAGGCAAACAGCAGTGAGAACCAACTGGCAGCCAAACAAAGGAAACAGCCCAATATATAGAGGGAAGTGGAGAAAGATAAGCAGGTGAGGTGGACAAGGTCAGATAAACAGGTGCGTGGCTTTGGAGGTAGAGTCCAAGGGTATCTGGTGGCCAGGTAGAGAATGGCAGGAGGACAGGAAGACGTAAGCACAGGGTGGAGACAGGAAGTGGGAGCAGATTAGAGGGCCGGGGATGCAAAGAGGCAGAATAAGGGAACCGAGCAGCAGCCTGCCACAGTGGTTGTGTTAGACTTTCTTATAGTCCATAGTAGGGTTGGGTATTGGCAAGGATCTCAGGATTCATGGGTCACGTTAGGGCCGCCAATTCTGTCATGTTTCTTTTTTAATCTGTCCAAGATCGTCATGCATCATTGATTACTGAACATCCTCCCCTCGCGCTTTGCCTCCACCATACCTGTCGCGAGCAACATCTCCACACATGCTCGTCACAAACACACCCACACACACACACACACATTGACGTCTGCTGTTATGTCCTTCCTGTAAATCTATGTATCTGAATCATTACTTTTGGTTGTGAAGCCTAAGTGCGCTCATCAGAATCAGAATCAGAATCAGAATCAAGTTTATTGCCAAGTAGGTTTACACATACAAGGAATTAGACTTGGTGTTGAGGTTCAGAACACAGAACTAGAATAGCAATAAGTAAAAAGAGAAAAGAAAAGTCGTCTGCTTTTGTTTTTCCACCGTGCTTTTCTGAAGTTATGCCAAAAGTGACGGATGCCGAGAAGAAACCAGCCTATGAGTCATACAGAGACATCTACAGGAGCAGAGGTCGTTGTGATCACAGGAATTTGAGGGAAATATAACGATGTATTAAATCCTTTAAATGTATCGATATGCAGGGCGAGAAAATCGAGTCTTTTGTAAACAGTTATCGTGACACCCAGCTGTATCAATATTTTTGCACAGCCCTGGTCCATAATCTATTCTTACCCTTCAGTCTAAGCTGCTGTGAGAAGCTTTTGACTTGTGTCGATTTTACCAGCCCCTGTGAACAAAGTGGTGCGTCTTATCTCTTTGCTCTTCTTGTCCAGTACACGCCTAAGCTTTAAAGATACTTTGATAATATTTAATAATTGCATGTTTTTTTCAAAAACAATCAATCACAAAAACATTGATTATACAGAACTTAGATTATGCATTTAAAACATCTGCACGGTCACTTGTGTCAACACCAAACGAAGCAGATAAATGATTGTTCTTGCAGCGACAGCAGAGCGCAGAAAACAACACGTCCATTGTACCTAACAAGAAAAAAATCTTTGTACAATTTAACTAAAATAGACGAGTACAGAGATCAGAAGCCGACGAGACCCCTGCAGCAGAGAAGCAGCTGCCACCCCTCTGTGACCTGTTTTGTGTATTGTGTTTTACACAGTTTGCAGATTCGTCCTGATACATGTTGTAGTGATATTAACACACAAACAGTCACCGTTATGAAAGACTCCTTCTCCTCCTCCTGCACGCTCTACCCCCTCACCTAAACACAGACTATTTCCAGTAGTATGATCACGTCTTACACAGACAATCTTCCGCTGTGAACTACATGTGTGAAAGGGCAAGTCTGGACTACACTACCAGGCAAAAGTTTGGACACATGTTCTCATACAAGTGAATGGGAAAGTGTGTCCAAACTTTTGACTGGTCGTGTATATCAGGACCGGAATCTCTGGAAAATGTCCGAAGTGTCTCTTATCTTACGCCGCCTGTCTGTGAGTGATGCTGCTGGGTTTGAGCTTGGTTTATTTCTGAGCATTACACCAATATACAATTCTGATGAGCTGATGTGATGCGTCAGTGTTTGGAGGGAAACTAATGAATGCAGAAGAGATGTAAGGAATATTTTCTGCCTGCATAGACCACCGCTGACTCATCCAGGCATGATGCTATCTGTGAATGACATTTTGATTCTGAAAATATCAATATAAAAACATGTCCATTTTGCCCGTCCTTGGTTCGGAGTGAAATGACTCAGCCTCCACCCAGTTACAGAAAGCCTTCACATTCAGCCCCAGAGAATGTGTGCATGATGTGTCTTTGTGGGATATATTCTGTTTATGCAGAAACACAAATGTGCCGTCAGATACATTAAAAGAAGTTTGGCTTCGGTATTTGTAACACAGCAATGAAAAAAGCGATAAAGATGAGAGGGAATGTCAGTCACATTTGCCAATAGGCACGAGTAGCCTTCTCTATGACTCTCATGTACAATTATGGCTTTTTATAGCAGCTCTTAAAATTCTTAATACATCCACCTGACCTGCAAACCACCAGCAGCAGCAGCATCACACTTCATAAAGGTCATAAATGGGATTCAGCAGTGGAATCGAAAGAGTCACAATTCTTTTTCACTATAAAGAATAAAATGATGACCCTCTGGAGCATGACTAAAGTATGGTTGACTAAAACTCAACATACATGGACAGTTGTACTCTGAAAGAGTCAGAGCAGGGAGAGGGAGGCAGAGAGACGGGGATTTAGGGATGAGCTGCTGTGCTCTGCAGCGACGGGGACCTCTCAGCAGGGTTAACCGCAAGGTAATTGAAAACTGGTCCGTACATGTGACCGCTGTTTACCCGGTTCACAGCCCATTTATCTGCAGGTGTAGCTGATATTACTGAAGAAGGGCTGACTGGGCGCTTTGTGCACCTCAACACCTCTGGAGGTTCTGCTGCAGTGCACAAGTTTGATGCCTCAGGACTGTCTGTAGGTCTGCCAGCAGAATGCACACATGCAGTCTTAGAACACAGCTGGGCGTTAGCATTAGCATGTTCATAAAAACTGAGGTGTGAACACTAGCACAGTAAATAGTGCATCGTAAGTGTAACCAACCTGGAAATAATTACACCTTGAGGGGATAGATCTAAATGACATCCCAGCTCCACTCTCATATGTGCATTCACTGTATATGTTACATTGTACATCCAATGGCCACCTGACTAGAATGTTCTAGCAAACAGGCAAGTGTCCACTAGAATTAATGTTTCATAATATTCACCAATCAGCCATAACATTATGACCACCTGCCTAATATCGTGTAGGTCCCCCTTTACCTCCAAAACAGCCCTGACCCTTCGAGGCATGGAGTCCACTGGACCTCTGAAGGTGTGCTGAGGTATCTGGCACCAAGACGTGAGCAGCAGATCCTTTAAGTCCTGTATGTTGCGAGGTGGGGCCTCCATGGATCGGACGTGTTTGTCCAGCACATCCCACAGACGCTCAGTTGGATTGAGATCTGGGGAATCTGGAGGCCAAGTCAACACTTTGAACTCGTTGTTCCTCAAACAATTCCTGAACCATGTCTGCAGTGTGGCAGGGCGCATTATCCTGCTGAAAGAGGCCACTACCATTAGGGGATACTGTTTCCATGAAGGGGTGTACTTGGTCTGCAGCAATGTTTAGGTAGGTGGTACGTGTCAAAGTAACATCCACATGAACGGCAGGACCCAAGGTTTCCCAGCAGAACATTGCCCAAAGCATCACACTGCCTCCTTCCCATAGTGCATCCTGGTGCCATGTCTTCCCCAGGTGAGAGATGCACACACACCTGACCATCCACATGATGTAGAAGAAAACATGATTCATCAGACCAGGCCGTCTTCTTCCATCGCTCCATGGTCCAGTTCTGATGCTCACATGTCCATTGTAGGAGCTTTCAGCGGTGGACAGGCGTCAGCACGGGCACCCTGACTGGTCTGCAGCTACACAGCCTCATACACAACAAACTGTGATGCTCTGTGTGTTCTGACACCTTTCTATCAGAACCAGCATTAACTCTCTCAGCAGTTTGAGCTACAGTAGCTCCTCTGTTGGATCGGACCTTACGGGCTAGCCTTGGCTCCCCATGCACATCAATGGCATCAACCCTGTCGCCTGACCGCTGCAGACCGGGAACACCCCACAAGAGCTGCATTTTTGAAGATGCTCTGACCCAGTCATTTAGCCATCACAATTTGGCCCTTGTCAAAGTCGCTAACATCCTTACACTTACCTTACACTACGCCCATGTTTCCTGCTTTCAACAACAAAATGTTGCTTAACATGTCCCACCCACTGACAGGGACCATTGTAACGAGATAAACAATGTTATTCACTTGACCTGTCAGTGGTCATAATGTTATGGCTGATCGGTAGAGCTCAACAGTGATTTCAACAGCATCTTTTCTTCAATCTCCTGATATGACAAATTAGTTTGAGCTAATACACGTCCCTTAAGACCCATTGGTATAGCCAACCATTAAGATTTTTGCAAATATCTGCAATCTGGAACCAAAGCTGGAGTTGGATGATAACAACACTACTAGGAAGAACATAGTGTCAGCAGGTGGAGTCAGGATGGGCAGCAACCCAGGCTGGGCGATATTGCCTGATAATAACATTTTTCACACACATTGGATTTACCATTTTATCTATTTTATGCCGCTTACCTTAGCTGCTTTTCAGCAGGTATTTTTAGGCTATCTCATGCATCTTGCAGTGCCACACACATACACATACTCCTCATTCCTCACTTTCATTAGGGCTACAGCATTCTGCCATGTTGACATTTTAACTGTCTGAAGAGAACTTTTGTGTTTTATTTGACCTGCAGGAGCTCAGGGAAGCGCTGGCGGGTCTACATAACTAAACTACATAAAAGTTGGAATAGACTTCTCCTAAACCATTAGTTTGGATTAACTGATAAAAAATGATACATTGCCCAGCTGTGTGAGGGATGTTACGAGTGATTTTTCTTCCCCCAATTTGTTCGAAAGAACATCGTGCCTGCACTGATTTCAAATAATAAACATGTTCAATATTTCCAATCTGATATCCTGTTGTGTGGATAAATGCACTCTTTGGATCGTCAGGTGGAACCAAACGATAGCCAATCAGAAACCAAGCTAACTGAAGCAGGAAGCACAACAACCGCAGCTATGGAGGCAAAAGCAAACGTGCAGCATAAAGTAACATGTACAGCCGTGTTCACGCCGTCTCCACCACTTCATCCACAGTTTGTTCTTTTTTCTTCCTGCACCAATTCTTCCTGCCCGTCGTCCGCCATGTTTGTTTACTCTCAAGTCTCGTTTGACTGCCGGAGATTGATGAGATTTCCAGCTGTGAGAGTGGGACTCTGGTTGTTGGTGAATGAATCTGTTAGTGTGTGCTGTGCTGTTTGGGTCATATCATTGCTCTCCACACACTACAGGAACAAAGCAGTTCAGTCTGTCATTATCTGTCGCCATGTGTGGGCTGATGACAATATTCAACTGCTTTCACAGGCTACGTACATCTCGTCAGAACTAGATATTCTTGGACACACAAACTTCGTGTGAAAGGTTCTGTTGTTGTCCCTCAAACTGCAGAAATGAGTTGTGCAGCATAACATAGGAGTATATAGGAAAGTAAAGCCGCGGCTCCCTCTGGAGCGGGTCGTCGTCTCAGTAAGTGGAAAAAAAAACTAGCTTCACCTCCTCGTGTGGGAAATAGAGAACACTCAGCGAGTGTCTGTTCCTCAGAGTGCTCGTCTGATTTACCTCCTGTGACCCTGAAATAGTTCATTCCATGTGCCATTACATCTGGCATGCACCAGCAGTCAAAGTATCCACACCATCATCTCCACTGGTCTGCAGGGGTTGTTTTTATGCCTCTCTGCTGGTGACAGCCGCGGTCAGACGTGTGATGTTTTCTGTCCCATTCTTTTGTCACGATAACTCAGCAACACCTGGAGGGAGGCACAAACGTCCACCTGGACTCAGGGAACTGATTATAATGTGGTGGTCAAAGGTCAGAGGTCACTTTTATCTCTGAATGTGAGATATTTTTTTCTTATAAATCACACAATCGTCTAACAGGATAAAAAGATGACTGTTTTGGCTGAAAGGTCATAGTTCAACTTCACTGTGACATCATAATGTCCTACAAAAACACTTTTCTGTTCTGAATCTTCTATCTCCAAAACGCCTGGAGGGAATTTCCTCAGATTGGTCATCACCGTCCACTTCTTCTGGAGGATTAACTGTTTCGAATTTGGTGTTCAAAGGTCAAGGTCACGGTGACCTGAAGTCATCCCACATCCCCCTTCCATTCTTGTAAATCCAACATCCCAGTAAAGCCAGAGAACGACGGCATCCTCTATTGATTTATGGTCACTATCCCCTCGCTCCACACCTTTTGTGCCTGTTTGTTCTGCTGTGGTGAGAGGCTCTTCTGACACTCACATGCAAAGAAACAAAGAGAAGGACTGTGTTCTGTCATCCTGTAAATAACTGTGTTGCGACCTCATGTGTAAAATGTATGACAGCGTATGCCCTTGTTTTGTTTTAAGGCTCATGTATTCTCTCAAAGTATTTCCTACGACCCATTTAGTAAAAAACACAACAATTAATTCTAGATACGTTGTGCCTCTAAGGGAATGTCCGAGACGTGAAGTGTGGGTAGCTTTGAAAAAATGTTAACAGTCCTTCTGTTAACTTCCTCCGTCCTTCTCTCTCCATAGCGATAAAAGCAGGTGGATTCATCCTTTTAGTGTAGTGCTGCTGTATGTTTTCTATGATAGAAAACAACCAGCGAGTTTTAAGGAGGACAAAAATGTTGTGAAGGTTTTAACTTTGAGCTTTATTTACAAAATTCTGTTTGACATCTGAGTGTGGCTTCAGGAAACCTGAACACTGGTCACACATTCAAAGAAACGTGTAATATATCTCTATCAGGAATGTCCTTAAAGATTCAGTTCATTGTAAACGCACCGGCATTTAAACATGTAAGCCCGGACTGTAAAAGTATGTTCTGGGGGAGAGGATGGACTAAATTGCTCTGTTAAGAACACAAAGCTTGTACAAAGAATATGTAATACAGGATATTTTAACCTTTAATGCTGTTTCTGCTGCAGAGTTGATGTCACTGTACATGAGTAGAACATGTAGGACGACTCTTTTGGAGTTAATTATATCTGTATGAGTCCAGCAGAGCAGCATGTTTGTGTTTTGTGTGAGAGCGTGTAAACGGCTCACAGTCCCCCCTCCAGCAGGAGACTGTGTGCCAGCAGCTCGCCTGCCAGCCCCTCCCCCACCTCCTTCATCTCTCTGTCCAATTATTGCCACACCTGACAGACTGCAGTAATTGATTGTGCTGGAGGAATTAAGGCGGCTGCTTCTGATGCGCTAGGTGCTTAAGTTCACGTCTTCAGACACATTAATATGGAAATCCCTGTAAACTAAATGATATTTGTCCCCCTTTTTATGCAAATGTTTTCGAACCGAACCAGTTGTCACTTTGATGTTTTGCTTGGAAGAGCTTTGGTTTGGACGACACTTTCTTCACTGCCACCAATTACGCTCTGCGTGCAAGATAAAGTCCCTCTAACCTTTATTACAAAGGCCTTTAATGTCGCTCTGTTGTAGGGCTGCTTCTTCACAGTTTGGTATTTAAGGAGCATTTGTGCTTCAACCAAGCTCACATAAGGCGTGCCTTTTATTATTCAGTGCCTGAACATGATTCTGAATGTCCCAAAAATGATCATAATTTGACATTTTATAGGGTTCTTTATATATGGCCAAAACACGTTCCTGTCTATATTCTTTGTTTGAACAAAATGTTCTGCTGCATGCAACCACAGGAAACAATCATTTTGTTTTTCCAGCGAAAAGAAAAGGAAAGCTCATTTCACTCACATACAAACACAGATACGAGGTGAAAAGGAGGAAAATAAAACACAGAATAATCAATAATTTAAGATATAAAAATACTAGAGGGACTCTGTGTTGCTTAGTGATAGTAGTGATAATAAAGTTACACTAAGAGCCATACCATATACCCATAGATATGAGTAAA
Organism: Semicossyphus pulcher; assembly: GCF_022749685.1. Taxonomy (NCBI): domain Eukaryota; kingdom Metazoa; phylum Chordata; class Actinopteri; order Labriformes; family Labridae; genus Semicossyphus; species Semicossyphus pulcher. The sequence continues at coordinate 4,259,552 of NW_027211770.1, read as the reverse complement.
GGGATACAACAACTCAAAAGCACTCTTTGAGCACAAAGCACACTCCAATTCAAAGTAAAAGTATTTGATACAATTACTACATTAAAAGTATCAGCCATCCATCCATCCATCATCTATACCGCTTATCCTGTTCAGGGTCGCGGGGGGCTGGAGCCTATCCCAGCTGTCATTGGGCGAGAGGCACCTGGACAGGTCACCTGTCAATCACAGGACTGACACACAGAGACAGACAACCTTTCACGCTCACATTCAAACCTACGGGGAATTTTAGAGTCACCACTGAACCTAACGAGCATGTCTTTGGACTGTGGGAGGAAGCCGGAGCACCCGGAGGGAGCCCATGCATTCAAGGGGAGAACATGCAGACTCCACACAGAAAGCCCCACTAAGTCTGAACCGGGATTTAAACCAGGAACCTTCTAGCTGTGAGGTGACAGCGATAACCACTGCACCACTGTGCCGCCCACATTAAAACTATTACTAACAAAAATACGAGTTATGGGCAGAATTGACATTATCAGCGGTGTATTTTAATATGTGGTATTACCGGTTTAATATTTTAGATACAATAACATATTACAGCTTTTCCATGTTGCAATTGTTTGAGTTTGAGCTAATTTATTATCTATTGGAACAAGAATACACACACAACAATCTCATGCAACCGTCTGCAGGATATGTGTTTGCAAGGGTTAAAAATCATCCAAATTGTTGATGAATGGTTTAAAGCTGCAGCAGGTAAGATGGAGAAGAGAGCGGACTTTGCTTCAAAATTTGAAAGATCACAACCTCCAGGCCCCTCCCCCTCTCTGTCGCTCAGTCCTGCCTCCAAAGCCCTCCCTGCAGAGGAGGCTGTCATGCGCGCACAGGCTAGTAACCACAGCAACGGAAGGAGCCAGATAGACACTATGTAGAAATGTGAAATGACAACAACGGCAGCCGTTGTATTACGCCTCCGACACTATTGAAGCAGATACATATCAAACCAGCGGAAATCAGTGTTGTTGCTGTGAACGGTAATCTACAGCTAATTCTATTTAGCAAAACCAGCAGCGCTTAGTTTGCTAACAGACACTGTGGAAAAAACAGAGCCAGCTAAGCAGTAACTCACTGATGTTGTGAACATTTAGCCGTGAGAGCACAGGCACACAGAACTATCAGGAGACAGTCTGAAACGGTAACCCTGCCTGGGCACTTCACAGAGATATTTTCATCCACACCGCCATGAAACAACGCTGAACAGCAGCAGCAGCGGGAACAAGCTAACGTTAGCCCGACTGCTACACCAACGTAACACAGCGTCACAGTAACCGCAGACATCTTAGCAATGTGAAACACATACAGCAGAAATGAAGCTGGGGTAATCACCTGTCGAGCAGAACTGTCTAACTCAGCATCACTTTTTGATCCTCTCAGCTCCCGTAGCTCTCTCCACCTTGGAAACGCCGCTCCAATGTTTACTCTCGTTTTGTTTCTGTCTCGGTCCAACTCTTTCTTTTTGGCTTGCTTCTCCTCATTTCTCTTCTTCAGTTTATCACTCTTTGTAGTGTAAGCCTCGTTGGCAGTGGAGGGATGGGCAGTTTGTTCATTCCTGGTGGTTGTTTTTCAGCCTTTGTGGACCCAAACCGGCTGACGCTGCGCACAATGAAGAAATTGAACTTGACCGTGTGAGCATGCACGGAGGAGTTGTGCTGCTCACGTGGGACTGACAGCAGCCTGAGAGAAGGCTCGGCTCTGATTGGTTGTTGTGTTTCGGGACAGTTGGATTCTTATAAATGCCATTAGGAGCAGTAGGAGGAGCCAGAGGAACATGATGTTTTTACAGATTATCTGTCTCATGTACGACTGCATGTTTAAAGTGACAGTTTGAGCAAATATGACAAAAAGGTAGTTTTAATAATGTTCCCTACTGCAGCTTTAACGCTGCAAAGCAAAGATATATGCTGAATATCTGTGATTGTTTTCAGTATTTTTCTCACTCACTTCAGTGTTTACATCCTTTTCTAAATGCTCATGCAGATGCCCCGCCCACTCCTCCCTGCTCCCATAAAGAGTCTGATAAAATAAGATAAGCTGTATTGATCCCCCACAGGGGAAATGTACGTGTTACAGCACAACGAAAAGAGCCAAATATAATCAAGTGATAAACATGGGAAAAATTCCTGTTTCAGGATTTAAAAATATGATAATATAAATAATAACAGTAATAATAATCCAAACTACATACACTATGTACACCTTTTCCCTTGTAGATAGATATCCAGGGGTTATTTTCTTGCACAGAAAGTAGTACAGGCATTTTAAAACACACACATGGTGTGTTTTCTGTTTTCAATGAAACTTTTCATTGACTTCCAGAGCAACCTAAAATGTATGAGCAAAAGGAAAAAGAAACTTAAACATAACTTTATTCAGAGGCAGTCATTAGATACACGGTCAATTATAGAAGCCTCTTATGGTGTCACACATACATAACTAACCCACAGTAATACTGCATGCTGCTTCCTCCTGCCTCCATTAGAGGAAATGTATCCTGCACCTGTGACACTAGACCCCCAATCCTGCTGCAGCTCTCTAATCTGCACCAACAACAAAGTTCTACTTAAAGGCAGGTAATGGGATAAAAAGCAGTTTAGTTATTTTGTAGTTTAAAATCTGTTGTGTTGGGACTCCACTGGTACCAGTATGATAGCTGTATTAAATATAGGTCATTATATGTTATCAGTTATTCTTTAACTTTGATATTGGAAAACTATTCTTAAACTAATTTACCTCAAAGTGGCAGCTTTTTACTGCAGTTACGTCTGGTTATGATGCTTTTTTTTTGCAGCAAAGCGTCACTTTAGAACAGAGGTTTGATGAAGTTCCTCCAGAACCATAAAGGACATCACACAGCTGTGTTCATATGTTAATAATACCCCTAATGAGTAGCAAACATGATGAAGTACGAGTTTAAATGTATTCTGCTCTGCATGGTCCTGGGATCGCAGTAGGAGAGTGAGTATGCAATGTAATATACAATTAATCTGTAAATACACTCAAATACTGGCATATGATATATAGAAGTATGTAGGGGAGACCGGGGCATCTTGTCACACTATTCATACTCTTTTATATATCTTGGGATCAATACATCATAGTGTTAAAAACTGCATTCCAAATGAAAGAACAAAGTCTCAGGCATATATTATGTATTCATTTCATTTTCATATCTTATTTCAGTACAGAGTTATAAGCATATAAATAGTGAGTGTACACATGTGACACCTTGCCCCATGAGCGGGTAAGTTGTCACACTATGTGGGGTAGCATGTCACACTGGATTTTTTCCTTTTATAACTGCCTTCTTTGGTGTTTTAGATTTGTTTTTAGATACATTATAGATTTTTAGATTTGGTTCCCCCACATTTCTATTGGAATAGATTCTTCTTCTCTTTACCAGGTGCCTGCCTTTTACTCTTTTACCTTGTAAAAAGGTAAAAGGCAGGCACAGGCAAGGCAGGCAACAAGTGCCTCCTTCACTGGTATAATATATAATTCCTGACCAACTCCTCTCCCTTCCTTCTTTCCTTCCTTCCTTCCTTCCTTCCTTTTTTTAAAAACACATTCAAAATCACTTGCCCCAAAATCACTGAGACAAGTTACCCCAAACCACCATGTTGGCTATTGTTTGCTATATCTTAAAGCTAGCCTAAAGCAGGTCATTAGCAAAAGTACAAGACACTTCACTCTCTCCTCTACGGAGTACAAATATATAATTGTCAAGATTTTTAACTAGGAGAAGATTTTAACAAAAAATGTTAAGTAACATTTTTGTACTTTAGCATGTGAAAAATGGTAAATCAGTCCTCACCTCAGTGAACAGTGTGCTTTGCTGGTCACAGGAAAGATATGACATCAGACCATGTGAATCAACTTTTAAGTAGCGCCCTCTTATGGTGAAAATATTATCAATGTGACAACTTGCCCATGTGACAAGATGCCCCAGTCTCCCCTACATTGTTTATTGACAGCAGCCATCTTAATTATTGTCATATTTGAAGGTGATTCTTCTGACATGAATCAGGTGATGATTTATTTAAAACTTAAACGTGAACATGAAATATCTCCTTTATTTATAAGTTTACTAGGTTTTTGTAGAGGCAGGATTCACCTGTCTGTCCATAGGAGGTTCACAGGTGAAGCGTTTCAGGGGTGCAGAATCAGAAATCAGGTTTACAAATACAAGGTACAGGTGCCTAATATATAAAACAGAAATAGAATAAAAATAGAAACTTAAATGAAATAACATGAATAATTACTTTCTTTATATAGCACCTTTATACATTATAAAGAGATGTTTACAAAGTGCTTTGACAGACAAAGCAGGGAGATTACAGAATAATCAGTCACGATCAGGCCAAACAGAGTAGTTTAGAAAATTCAACAAGAGGCAGGAACAAAAGGTCAACAAGAATAAATGCAAATAAAAGGAATGGAAGTAATAAAACAAGCAGATCTTGAAAGGCAGTTAAAGTAATAAAGCAATACAAATAAAGAGGTAAAGATTATAGGAAGACAAATAAATAAGTAAATAAATAAAAGCAATAAAGGACGGTAAGAATAGAACATCAGCCGAGTATTCAGGAGCAGATGAGTGGATTAAGAGCATTTTTAAAATGCATTTAAAAAGGAGACATCACATGAAAGCAAGTCTGTAAAAGTGAGTTTTAAGAAGTGATGTAAAAGAAGTCACTAACTCTGCAGCCTTATCTCCTCAGGCAGGTCGTTCCAAAGTCGAGGGGCCCTGACGGCAAAAGCATGGTCACCATTCGATTTCAGCCTCGACCTTTGAACGACCATAAGGGCCCCATTTCAGGATCTAAGGGCGCAAGATGACTCATAAGGGGTAGACCCAAAGAGCCTGAAAAGTGATCAATAAAATCTTAACATCAATTCTAAAATAGACAGGGAGCCAGTGGAGGGAAGCAAGGACAGGAGTGGTGTGATGTCGTCTGTTAAAACCAGTATAAACTGAGCTGCTGCGTTCTGGACCAGTTGGAGGCGAGAGAGGGATTTGTGGGAACGGAGTGAGTTACAGGAGTCCAGTCGAGAAAACATCAGTGCATTAATAACTAAACCAACTAAATCTAAAATATACATTTAAAAGAATATCATGACAATATATCAGACAATATATATAATCAGTCTATAAAATCTACTGACATTGACTGCGACTTTGTTCATTTGGATGTTGGCACTGCTCTGTATGTGAACTACATTGATCTCTGTGCAAAGCCACGTCACAGATCAGCTCATTTTGTGACCTATTAATTTTATTTTATCCGGCTCATTACTTGCTCTCCTTGGGGTGAGCGTAAATTGAGCTGTTAATCACAATTACCTTATGTTGTCATAAAATTTTATGATGCCACAAACTTACCTGAGACATGCACGCTTCATGTCCTGCACAGAGAAGCAGCTGAGCTCAAAGCTGCACAAAGTAAAAGAGAGAAACCAGGAGACAGTTTGACTCCCTCTGAGGTGAACATGATGCACCTCTGCAGTGTGGCTGTTTAAGCAGTGCTGCTGCGTGGATGTGTGGATGTGTAGTGCGGGCCCGTTCGGCTGGTAGGGATTGGCTGGGTCTTATCTTGATGGGATGGTTTGACAGGTACTGCATCACATTAAAGGCCTTACCAATCTTCCCTGTCACATCCAGCAGGAGGCTCACAGATAGGGCAAACCCCCCTCCCTTATTTTCTCTCTTCTTACCCGCGTTGATACACAACATATTGAATTTTCTTCAGGTTTCAAAGACAAAATAAAGACAGAAAAGTACAAGATCATTTACTTTGTCTCAAACAAAACACATGGACCCCAAAGATGCCCACTCCCTCTTACTCTGCGCCTTTGTCTTCTCAGTTTGAATCTCCTCTGCACCCTGAAATCCACAAAAGTGTTACTGATGCTCTCAGCATTTGTTGACACGTTCACTGCCATAACATCAGCTCTGCTTTTTTCTTCAGCACTTTATTATGTCTATATTTTCATCAACCTATTGTCATTGTTCCAGAGAACTTAATCATACATAAACTGATCTCAAGCAGACGGCCATTATTTACATAATCCTGTTAAAAGTGATCTAAAAAATAAACTCTCAGAGCTGATCATTCGTTCCTTTTGCAGCTTAGACATGAATCTTTCACCTCATCCAGCCAGTAAAATGAGGTAAAAAATGTGGATGGCAGGGGTCGATTGGGGCTGTGGGAAGTCGTTGTTTGCATAATCCTCTAATAGTCTAAAATTATGTTTAATAAAAATGCAATAGCCAGAGCGTAACTTGCATAACCTTTAGGTTGTACAGATTGTAGGGGTATGATGCATTAGACGATAGCCTAAGAAGTTACATCACAAAAAGAGAAAAATAACAATGTTTCCTTTGCAGATAAAACTGCCTTTATAATGGACCCTGTCATTGCAGGAGTTCACTACGTGTCTCCTTCTCCTCTCAGATAATCGTTGTTCAGTGCTTTTCTTTCACCTCTGCAAACTTTTATCATTTTGTATCCTGACCTTCATGAAAAGATTCAGTAAACAGAGTCTGATGTAACTGTGACACCATGTTGTTATCTGACGGTCAGGTGGAGTCCACCCAGAGCATGATCCGGATCCTGGGCCTGTCAGCCACCCTGCCAAACTACCTGGACGTAGCCGCCTTCCTGCATGTCAACCCCTACATCGGCCTCTTCTTCTTCGACAGCCGCTTCCGGCCGGTGCCGCTCGGACAGACCTTTGTGGGCATCAAATCCACCAACAAGGTAAACAAGTACAGATCATGTGGATGTATTTGAAGACCTATTGGACACTTGAACCTCTACAGGCAGTCACGTTGTTCTAGAGCTCATGTCAGAGAGGTTTTAAGTTTCACTACGTTTATTATTAAGTTTGTAGAATGCAGTGTTGTTGAAATGGACTGCATTATATCGAGAGATGTTTTTTAAATGATTAATCCATTGAAGTTAAATCATTGCAGTAATATGTTAAACGGTTTCCTGTGATCCTGTTCAGATCCAGCAGCTTCATGACACGGAGGAGGTTTGCTACAACAAAGTCCTGGAGCAGGTGAAGGCTGGTCATCAGGTAGGTTGACTCCTACAAAGACTTACCGCAGTCTTTGAGTTTATAGGTTTTTATAGTATTGATCAAACAATATCAGGTAGCATGTAAATAATTTAAATCTGCCTTTATGTTTTTGGAAAAGCCGAAACATAGCCTGACATAACATAACCGATCGAGACAGATAGACCACTAACTCACATGATCTGCAAGTAAAACCACTGTATTTTTAAAATGGAGTCCTTTTTTATTATTATTGATAGAGAGAGGACAGTGGATAGCGTCGGAAACAGGGGAAGAGAGGGTGGGGATCACATGCGGCAAAGGGCCGAGGGTGGGAGTTACTGAGGGGCTACCGCATCCAGGACTGTAGCCTCTACACTTGTGACGCGCGATTCAACCGCTGAGTGATGAAACGGCTGTTTCTTACTTGAGGGCTTTCTGAACCCGAGTCTACAGAATTACACCTTTTTGTTAAAGACAGAATTTTTTTTAACCAGAAAGAGCCATTAAATCACTCTTTTCAAAGAAACGAGACTCCATGACTTAATAAACATAATTATTTTCCTGCAGCAAAATGGAAAGCTGCTCTACCACTGCTCCAATCGGTTAGTTCTTTTATGTTGAGCATCAAACAATATTGCTTTGGATCCAACCTAACCATTAAAAACACCAAAGTTGCACAAAACTCCAACTTACCAACAAATGAAGTCAGCTGTACAACAGGAAGCCTGTGTTCATTGATTGGTGGCTTTGAAGAGAGCGAAATAACGACTGTTTCTGGTGTAAAGAAAAGCTCTTTAGTCTTAAACAAAAAGGTCTGTCTCTGGAGTGAACCTGTCTGTGAACAATCTGTGTTGTCTGTCAGTGGAAAAAACAAGAACTTTGAGTGGACGTGCTTTGATCAGGCGCACTTTTCCCTCAGGATTACATTACAGCCTGTTTCACAGCTGCAGGCTGAAGAAATCTACTGGGGCAAACTTGTTATACTGCTGTTGTTTGACCCAAAATTTATGTAAATAGGGAACAGGTTTGAAATATGGGAGTTCCCCTTTAAAGAGGCACACACTAATGTTGCTGTCACATCAGAACACAATATATCTTTAAAGTCGAGCTGAAACAGCATTTCGGGAGTATCTAGCTTCTGTATCGTGACGTGTTTCAGAGTGAAACAGGACGTGCAGGCGGGACATATCATTAGAGGGATTTGATTTGATCGTTGAGAAGTGGGCGTAGACAGATGTTCCCCACAGCGCAGTAGCTAGCTAACTGACTTCATTCTTTCTTGGTGCTCTGCGGCTAAATGTTGAAATTGTTTGGTGCTAACTTACGTAAGGACGCGTGAAATTTAGTTTTACCTGAAGAAAAAATGATCTGATTTTGATATAAGAATACGAAGAAATGGATTTTCTGTATTTTTTTTTGGCCTATATTGTCAAATGGATGCACAATATTACCGGGGATGTGATCTAAAAGGATTAAAATGACATTTTTCATTTCACCGCGACTTTAATTCTTCTCGTCTTTACCTTGAACGTATTTCTCACGCCTTCCTCGTGATTAGATACTCCTGCTGTAAATATTTTTGCGTGTCGTTTGGAAGGAACACCTGCTATCTGGAGTCTCAGAAGTCCTTATCTCCCCCAGTGTTACCTTCCCCTCCCTTCCCTTTCCTCCCCCATCCTCTCTTTCTGCTTCCACTCTGCAGCCTCAGAGGGCCCATTGGGAATGCCAGAGTTGTGAATTCAGGCTTTACCGTTTAGCTCCCATCTGCTACAGGAGTTGAGCTCCCTATTGAGCACGGTTGTTATCCTGTCTGCATCATTTTATTTAAGTGTGAGCATAAACACACGCACGGACACACACACACAGACACACACACACGCATCCTTTCTTGCTTTTTTCCTTCTCTGCTGCTCATTATGTCCCTCAGAGACACACTTATATGAGTCTAGCTGTGGCCCTTGAGAACGTGTAAACCAACTTCCTCCGCACCGCTGACAACTTTTTTTATCTCTCTGCTTCAAATGATACAATGGTCCAGTCTGGCTCGCAGGTCGAGGCCACTGTGGCTGCAGCTCAGCTCGGGAGGCCTCCATCTCGCTCATATTAAATTGTCAAGAAGCGGCTCTGACATATATTAATTTCATCTGGGAGGATCTGATGGATGAAATTTCCTTTATGATTTTCCCAGCGCCCTCCTGGTGGGAAGCATTCTGCCAGAAGGAAGTTTAATAAGCTGAGGATCGGGCGGTTACTGCCGACAATGCTTCCACACAGCTCAGTGGTGCTGATAAAACAGCTTCCACAAATAACATGTGCTGCTGTGGGCTCCGCGGACACACTGTGTTTGATGCACACACGCAGCTGGTTCCTGCATGTGTGGGCAGTCATGCAGTATTATTTAATCGAATAATATATATTCCTTCTTAATAAAAAACACTCACAATGTAAACACAGTATTTTTTCAATTGTTTTAGTACCCCCAAATTAAGAATGATAACCCTCACAGTTTGTCCAGTTTTATATGGGCAGATTTACTTGATCTGTTAAAATGCGTTCAGACCAAAAGCTTTTCTTTTTCCCACGAGTCGATTCTCATGATGTCCTGAGAGTATCAGAAATGGTAGATACAAACAAGAAACCAGATCTTGTGTTTTGCTCGTCCTGTCATGAAGTCAGACCACAGACTGTATAAAAAGATGGCCGACATGACAGCTCCCTAAAAGTGAAGGCAAACCCTCTCTAGCGCCCCCTGCTGACTGGCTGCAGTATAGCTCATAAAGCCCGCCTCCTCCATGTTAACAGATGGGACATGAGTCAAACTATAAAATCAAAATACACGTCAAATACATTTTTCTCAAACATGGTTTCTGTCATTATAGTTAGTTCTTATCATGCTGATTTATGTTCAAGTGTTCATTTTTCTGACAAGTTTACTTTTAATTAGATTATTAGGTTATTATATATAGGTTATTATTAGAGGTTATTTGATGCTCTCAGAATGATGATTGACAGCTCTGCTGACAAATACAGCTCCTGCAGCCGATCTGTTCCAGATTAGCAGAGAAGAGGACGAACCCTGGAGACGCATCATCCATCTGCCCTCATTGTACGGTATTGATGCCAAATTAGCCCCCGTGATAGGCGCTGCCATCCTGTGATGGTGACGTCATATGGAGCCAGAGTCTGCGCAGTAGAGATCTGCACGTTGCGGCGCCGTAGCCACTTCTGCTAACCAAAACACACAATTAACTTACCATAAAAATAGCAAAGATCCCGGCATGTTTAACAGCAGAACAGCTTCTTGTGTTGGTCTGAAGCAGACGTTCACAGTTATGGAAACTTCAGTGGCTGTAGTGATGACCTATGTTGCAGCCAGGGGGCACTAGAGATGTTTTGGCTTCACTTTTAGGGAGCTGTCATGTTGTCCATCATTTCAGATAGTCTGTGAGTCAGACCCAGTGAAACTTAAAATAAAATACTCCTTGAAAAATCTGCATCAGGACATAGTTAGTAAAGTAGTAGTAGTAAGCCAGATTTCAGCCCACGTGTGATACAGTGAAACTGCCACTCAGCGTGGACAGGTGCTCCACAGCTGAAACAGAAAGCCGGTAGTTGGTGTCCATCAGAGAAATCCTGGTACTGATCCTAACAGCTCATCACACTGGGCACTGGTCAGCTACATCTGAAGGAGGCGCTGAAATGAACCGAGATGTGTGTGTTTTAACGCAGACACCACGGCTTTGTGATTTTAAGCCTCATATCAGCTTCAGCTCAAATTTTGAGATATTTGTATTCAAGCTTCAAAATGTGAACCTGTCTTTAAGGCAAACAAACAGCTCAGGGATGAGTACAGATGTGGTGGACAGAAAGGTTGCACACATCCAGATGCATCACTAATTAAAGGGAAAATTCAAGTACACTGGTTGAGGAACATGCAGATGGTCGTTCAGTGAATAGTTGAATGTGTATGAAAATGAATCAGAGCTGCATTACGGCCTCCACCATCACACGATCTCAAATAAACTGAACACCTATTTGAGATTGTGGACCCACGTCACAAAACACAAAATCAGGAATATCCGTGAATATCCTTTTAAAGAGTAGAGCTCAACACACAGGGAGTCTAAGCTAAAAGCCTTGATACGTTGTGGTAAAACAGCATCTTAAAACACTTAATGTTGGGTTTTACGCTAACATTTGCATCCGTCTGCATGTGTATGGATGACTGAAAGAAGGTTTTCTGCACCTCAACAAAGGAAGGAGCAAAAACCATGTGGGTTGTTACGATTACAGACGGTTTGGGAAGTCTACGACTGATGAACAGTTTAGCCAGTAAATATAGCTGGGTTCATATTGAGATTCTACATCCTTGATGATGACAGTAACATCTGAACTTCTCCGTTGAACTGTGTGTCGTGCTGATGTTCTAAACCTCCTTGCATGAATCTTTGTGTGTCGCAGGTGATGGTGTTCGTCCATGCTCGTAACGCCACAGTTAGAACCTCCATGGGACTGATCGAGATGGCAAAGAACCACGGAGAAACCTGCTTCTTTCAACCAGACCAGAGTCCAGACTACGGCCAGTGTGAGAAACAGGTAGAACAGCTTTTAATTTCTGTTTAAATCCCTTTAAGAGGTTACTGATTAATTCTTATCAGTAATTAGCATTGTTCTCCTCTTCTCATCTATAAAATGAGTTCAGTCTCCAGCGTAGTCGTAAACAACATGCCTGTGTATCATTGTGTAAAAACAACACAGTGAGTCAGAGTATCTGATTTGGGTGGATTTGGATCTGCCGGTCTCTGGGTTACTCAAACAGCCATTTCAACATCTTCCAACTCCAACAGAACTCGCTAGCTCTCTGGCTAACAGCAGTTTTCAAGCTTTGAGAACTGTTGAGACACACTGGTGCTAACACGCCCCAAGGCTGGGTAGTGTTTTAGTATTTAGCCTGCTAGCTACAGCAGTTTGCTAACTAGCTCCAGCTTTATCTGCGAGGATATGTGGGTAAGTTTCGCTTGGCATTTTACATCACATGCATACATATACATAGACTGTTTATAAGAAGTGAAAGTGCCTTCTGTGTTGTGCAGCCAATGTGGAAGTGCCTTAAACCTCCATTCTTCCTAATCGCCAGAATTCCCACTGCATGCAAGTCTACCAGAAATGACCCTACTTCTGACTTGATTTATTACCTCACTTTATCCTTATCTCTCTAAACAGATATCTGTATATGAATACAATAAAAAGCATGTTGGTTTCTGCAGTCTAAGCTATCACCAGACTATGATTAGCTTTTTTAATCTCTGTGAACAGATATCTTCGTGTGAGTGCAGATTAAAATCTCAACTACATTTCTGTAGCATCTCAAGTTGCTAGGCGGGCTATTAAACTGACCTAAGACTGCAGAGAAGTCTTTGCAATATCAGCTATCTGAGTAACAAAGGTGGAAGCTCTGAAACATCGGCCATTGTCCCCAGATGCTCAAACATCAGACAATAACTGATGGGTTTCGAGATTGACATGTTCCTATTGTCGCTAGTTTAAAGTCATCGATACTGAAGAACACATAGTGGAACATGGTGGATGGCCTCATGGCAGTTGGATTAACTATAAAGCAGGGTATAATTTAGGGTGTGGCTGTCTGTGATTGAAAGGGTGCAACAACTGAGACCAGTATAGAGGCGTAACAAGGTGTATCAACCCTCCTTTCTCAATATGAACTCTCCTTGCTCCAAAAAAACAAGATGGCGACGGGGACGGCCAAATTGCCAAACTTAAGGCTTCAGAACTAACAAAGTAGTCCACAAACCATCAATATGAATCCACATGTTTCCCTCCTGCAGATACATCAAGAGGTACACAGTGTCTGGTAGTGGAAATCTTCTCTCTTTATCAGTTCAAACAGGATGTCCTGATTCACAGCTCGTCATCACTGTAACTCCGTGCGACATACTTTGGGTCCTATATTGCAAGTGTGGGCAGGCATAAGATCTGTGTGTGTGTGTGTGCGTGCGTGTGCGTGTATAATTAATGGTCTCTGTGCTTTGAGAGTACACAGAGGTGGAGCTATATTCTCCCTCTGAGGATGGTCACTCAGTCTGCAGCTCCCATATTTAAATCTCCTGCAACAGAAGGCAGAGTGATAAATTTAGTAACCTTTTCCTTTGTTCCCTGGGGCTGAGCCAAGATTGATGCGCCTCTAATCTTCCCTCTATTTAAATAGGATATGTATACAAATCAGATCACTTTTCATGCTTTCTAAAAGAGGAAACGCAGACAAGAGACTAAAAATGGTGCGTTGAGTCCCGGTTAGTCTTTGAAACAGCTCTTTAAAAGGAACTCTTCCTACAGAATGTGTACAGGAATTAATCTTGTTGTATATGCACTAACTGTGCATTTATTCACTCGCAGCTCTTCTGCCTGTGTCCCCACATAATGAGTATTATCCACTCCATTAGTCCGTCTTTGAGTGTTTGTCGGTCTGGCCCGCTCTGCTGAAGGAAGAGGCATCGGGCTGACTCCACTCTAAGCCCACACAGAGATAATGCACTGCCTATTTGCACTCTGGAAATTGCCCCACATTAATATTTATAGGTGTTTTTTAATCTCCAATATGCATATGTAGTGAAATAAAGCACCTCTAAGGTCAGTCATATAATTTAGCGTTTATTTATCCAGCTTTAAAAGTCACAAGTGATTCCACTATATTTTTCTCTCCCCTAATGTTATTTAATTGGCTTAATCTCAGGGGGCTGGAGAGGCTGTCAATCAAGCTTAGATATCTTCATGCACCCACTCGAATCAATCCCTGTTAAATACAGTTTTTGTTGAGCCAATCATTCGAAAGGCCAGCGGAGTAAACGAATGAAAACATTCGGGAAAGGGAATTTTACACGAAACCCCACAGTCCTGTCTGATAGGTCTGTGCGTCGGCGAGAATCAGGCGATACGATACATATTGCGATATTCGGGGTGATATTCGATATATTGGTATTTATTGTGATATCATAGACAAGGCGTAATATAGTGTCTGTGTCATGGGCCTGTGTTCCTTGTGTTACCAGCTGCATGTGCTGACTTCCTGTTGAGTTAATGTTTTGTAGGATTAGGTGAACTCGGGCTGCAAGGATGAGTTCATTAATCCATCAAAGATAAATAAATAATCTGAACACAATTAAACATTGCAGTTATTCTTCAAGCAAATGATAGAATTTGCTGCTTTTCTTTGTCTTTTGTGACATGTTGGAAAGATTCTTTGTGTGTGTTTGTGGATAAAAGAATTTGTAGACAATACATTTTGATTAACATTTTATATATGAAAAGATTTTTTTGCGTGCAGCCTTCACTGTTAAAAAAAAAAAAAAATAACAGATCTGATTTAAATGGTTTTTTTCTTTAATTCTTTGTTCAGTGAGAGACAGGAGACCTCCCTCCCTCACAGTCCAAACAGAAAACATCATCTTACTTTACAAAGTCTGACTTTGATATCAGACCAGCTGTGCCTTTGTAAAAACATGTTCGGTTAATCAGTACAAGATGAATTAAAACGTCTATGCATTATAAAGCAGCAATGCTCTAGTGTAACCATATTGTCCAACAATTAAATGGTGTGTTTTATTGAAAACTGTATTTGGATGTGAGAATGGTGAGTCGTAATTCCTTCGTTACATACATTAGCTTCAGGCCCCATAACACCGTCAGTTTTATCACTATAAAAAAAAATATAAATATGAAAAGTATTAAAGAAAGTATGATTCACCCACACAGAGCTAACTTCAGTGCAATCATCATTTAATTGTTTGATAATTAAAAGATTTATAATTGTCAGCCCTTATTAGTCATGTCTGGAGTTAAGCACAGAAATCCATATTGTGTTAAACAGTTTTAACAGAAGCTGTTAAAGCAGATTCAGTGTTAAAACAACACCCGGCTTCTATTCTTAAAAACGATTTCCAGCTTTAGAGCTCTGACTTTAGAATTGTAAATATGTGGTCCATTGGCGCTTTCTTCTTAAATCTGGCCCTTTAAAGAAAATCCATTGAGCAGCCGGGGCTTAGAGTGTCGCTGGTGATTGATCTGATTCTGTTAAGATCAGTAAGAGTTGGGCCTCGTCCGTGGCCTTTTTTTTTAAGCTTCAAAACTGTGAACCACAGACCGGCCACACAGGAAAGTTAGCTGATTATGGACAATCATATCATATGTTATAACATTGTTGATCATTATAACATCAGGACCTGCTCATTCAGAGACAGCCCGGTGCTGTGCATGTGCAACAGATGAGCACATTTGTTTGGTAAAACACATGAAACGCTCAGATTAAAAAATAAGAAGAATAAAACCAGAATGACTAAATTCTGTTCACATTACAGTTTCATGAAATAAGATGACATTTACAGTAATGATACTGTGATTACTGAACATTTACCAGTAGCACATTACATAGTTATGGTAGCAGGAGCTCAAATTAAACATTTAAATGTTAGTTGTTTGCTTCATGCTTGACAACATGAATGATCGAAGAGAGAACAAACAAACATTCACATCCCTCCATCCATTTTCCTCCACTTATCCGGGGCCGGGTCGCGTCTGCAGCAGGCTAAACAAGTTGATCCAAACATCCCTCTCCTCAGCAACGTTTTCCAGCTCCTCCCGGGGGATTCCCAGACGTTCCCAGGCCAGATGGGATATATGTATAATCCCTCCAGCGACATTTAATAAAATAATATAATATGGCTGCAACTAACTGTATTTTTCATCAATTGTTTTACGTGCTATCTTCTCAGTTAATCATTAGAAATGTCAGAGAGTGGTGAAATATCTCCCCAGACGTGATGTCTTTCCACTGCAAGCTTGTCCAGCCAAAGGACAAAGAAAGTCCTGAATGGAGACGCTGTGAGGAGCGGGTGTGACTTTTTGATGAAGATACATCCGGCTAGGATGGATTGGACTCACCGTTAGTTTGAGTCTGCTCACAGGATTTGTTGAAAGGATGTTGACAGCCCTTTGAGTGATGGATTCAGTTATGTTCTTGTCTCATTTTAGACGTAAATGATAAAAGAACTCGGTCCTCAGGTGTGTTGGAACAAAGTTTTGACTCTCAGTTTCGTTGGATTTGAAATTCAGCTCTTGTCAGCATCATGGAGTGATTAAAACAGCTGAAGCAAAAGATATGAATCAGTTTAAATGTGAGTTTAACTCTACAAATGTTGATAATCTCTGTGTAAATGTAAAGCAGGAGTAAAAATAACTCCAGGGGTGTAAAGTGCATCATTTTGCCCCACCCTGAGTGAGAGACCCTCTGTCTAAAGCTCTCCCCAGAGTATTGTGTTCGAGAATCTGTTTGACTTTCATTTGCTCAGACTCTCACAATCCTCCCTCCACCTCCTCTTCACCTCCTCATTTTTAATACCCAGTTCTCAGAGATGAATCCATGTGACTTCCAGAGGAGAGACTATACTGTGGAGGTGAAGAGACACCTGGTGGTCCCATGAGGCCATTACACAGATGATAATACAGACCTCTGATGGGTTATTGTGGGGAGAAACATCTTGAGCACTAACTTACAGTTTCAGTCTTTGTGCACTGTATGAAGATTAGTCTGTTAAAGAATGGGTGCATAATATTACAGACATGAGTGTAAATTAGTGATGATGGTGTAAATGCAGATATAGACAGTGCAGATGTGCCGATACACCTTCGGTGTTCCTGCGAGGACGTCTCTCTCTTTAAACTCTTCTTCTCTGTGGTCTTCCGATGTGCAGCTTTCATGTCATTTTGTTTGACAGGATACAGCTCCACAGACACTCTGCTGCCTTGGAGTGCGAAGCCTCGTGGGACTCCACAGCAGCACCGGCGTAGGCTCATTAATGTCTCTGTTTGCTTTCATTGGAGCTATTTTTACAAGTCTCGTCCACCGCCGGTCCTTTCATTGTGTCAGATCCGTGACAACCTGTCAGTGTGCCAAACCAGCTCCCCGGTGCACTGATCAACAACAATGAGCCGCAGCTCAAAGCGGCTGGAAAGCAGGACCGACACTGTGGAGTGACAAACACACACATCACAAAAAAGGCGTCTTTAAATAGAATCACTTTGTAAAACAGCGGGACAGTGTGAAGAAAGCTGAGTACCTCTCCATCCAGCCCGACTGCTCTGGTGTTCCAGCTCATCTGCAGTGCTGTAGCCTCAGGGAGAGGCCTGCATGTTATCATGGTGGTGAATAGCAAGTCCTCTTTGCTCTTTAATTGCTTTTTCATCAGCATTAAAACTGTTCAGCTGTGCAATCCAACATGATCAACAAAAAGAGGACTCGTATCCGGAGGGTTGTCCAAACCTTTGTGACGATGGTGGCCCTGATGTGTGCACAGATAACTTTCCTTTACAACAATGCAACTCGCCTCTTTTGTCTGGCCTCACATTATTTAAGGTCCTGCTCTTGTCTACCAAAATGATATCCTGCTGCTGTCTGATGTCTGGGGCAAGATCAGCGCCCTTTGGCCATTGTCTAACAACAATTTACCCTCTGGGGGCGACAGCTAGTATTTCAGGGCCTCTGGTGGAGCTAGCGTCTGCCAGCATCTTGTTTACAGCCTGAAGAGCACTTGACCAGTAAAAAGGGAGTTGTAGTAAAGATATGAAATGTTTATCTGGATTGTTATCTGAACTTATATGCAGAGAGAGAAAGATATATGCAAACCCAGCTTCCATCAGACATCATTTGACGTCAATTACACCTTTTATTTATCTTTGCAAACATGTCATGTCTTTTACTCTCCACGCTGACTGTTGCGATAAATGCCTCAGACTTCAAATAGAAAGAACACTTACAACAGATTTCTTTGTCCCTTGCCTACAGATTCTGCAACCATATGCATGCATACCTGTTTTTGGAGATTGCTCTCAACCAGCCTGCGTGTGGTTGCTGTTTTTGGGTCGGTGTGTAACAAGTAATTAAGTGTAACTGCTGACAGAAAAATGCTGTCAGTGTTCAGGTACAGTAGTTGATGTGTAACCTGTATTTGCCTGCATCGATGCATTGCTGATATGAGATAATGTGTAAAAAACTTTGAAAGGTTGAAGAATCTTGATTCCTCTTTTATATTTCACCGCTTCTCTTTATGCCGAGCTGACAACATTAGATCTGAGCTCAGATTAACTATTTCCTCCTGCATCCATCAGCTCAGAGCAAGTGTTGTTTTGCTCTTCACAGACGTTTAAAAAGTAGAACTTGATGCAAACCAGATTCGATACAACAGAGCTCATTTACTGCCTCAGGACAAACACCACACTCAGTTGTAAAAATGTGATTATGTGAAATGTGTCACTGCTGACAATAATCTGCGTTAGTTTTACTAAATGACCTCCCTGGTTGGAGCTAAAGCAGAGTGAGGTATGAAGAGATGGAGGCAGATCGTGATGGAGAAGTGGAGTAGAGTGGGTGTGAGTGGAAACTCATCCTCCCACTCTCTGCTGCCTATCCAGCGCTAACAGCCAGCCTCGCTGAGCACCAAACATTATGACTATCAAGGGCCACTAAATGAAATCAACAATTAGCCATCCTGCCTCCATTTAACAGAGTAAATGAATGGCTGTGGTGCTCATGAGAGGTGATGCTGTTAGACAGAAGCCATCTGCTGCTCTTTACCACACGGCTCAGATATCATTTGGCACATTTTTGCTTTGAAGATATAATTTGCTGCAAAAAAAATTCAGATGCATCCACGTTTCTAAAAATGTTCCTGCTGCTCTCCTGCACATTATTTCTGAAAGGATCAGGGATCTCTGAGCGCTCGGATTAAATCGTCAGAAATGTAAAGCCGGTTAGTTACACCTACCTCCGTTTAGTGGTCCTTAGAAAAGGTTTGACAACCTCTTGAATACTTTATTTCTGCTCTGCTGTTAGCTGATGTTCTTTACATGGTCAGGACAATGACAGACGCTGAGTGGAGCTGGCAGCCGGCTGTCTGCAGACACAGCGCGCTCTGCAGCAGGAGCAGCAGCGGGCGGCTGGGTCTAATGGGACCTGATCAGGAGCTTAGGTCACTGCCATCTCAAATACAGCCATGGCACAGCAGACATCAGCGGTAACTCACCTTAGATTAGATGCTGGAAGCATGGCTGTAACACACTTGTGACACCTCAAAGCAGAGCCTCAGCCACAGCATTTCAATTAGCCCGCCTGGCTCACATGGATCTCTGCAGCACAGTGAACAACACGGCCCTCAGGACTCCCACCAGGACACACTCTGCCCTGGTTCTTAGCCGTATACGGTTTTTAGACGTCAAAACAGGACTGCTTTTTGTCCTGCTGAATCAGTTTTATGGACTTTATGGACTAAAGAGATGAATGCACAAAGCATGAAACCTGCTGCATCAATATTTTAGAGAAGAGGAAACATGTAAGACTGGTGTAAAAGGTGCTGAAGGACCTTCATGTGTTAACTATTAAAAGCTCATATGCCTCAAAAGTATAAGGTTTCACACTCTCTCTGCAGATTATTCTTTCTACTTAACATCACTCGCCCTAAACCTGAAACACCTCCAACAAGCGCTGACGAGCCGTTTCAGGGGACCGGCTCTTCGTCTGCTGTTCCAGACATTTAACTTTAGTTTCTCCGACCGTCTCTGTTGTTTACTCTTCCACTCTAAACTGCTGCTGCAAGGTGGGCGCTCATCACATGACATGCCAGCTCCCCCAAAAATGTCTCAGTCAAAAAGTCCAATCCTCTCCATCGCCCCCTGGGGGAGTGGCTGTTAGTTTAGGGAGCGCTTGATTTGATATGCAGCAGCGTTTTCTACAGGCGGAGCGTTTTAAACGTCAATTAATTCATTGATTGTGCAGGCCTGCAGATCATTTAGCTTCTTGTAAAAACCCTGTTAATGATGAACATTGAAGGGTCATTTGTTACGTTCACAGACTGACATGCTGTTCCTCCTGCAGCTCTGTGTGCAGTGATGCAGTTGAAAAGTGCAGAGAATCAAATAGAAAATGTGTCTCACATTAGCGGACACTGAAATAACCACAGCAGCTCCATTTGTGCAGCACTAAACTTGGTGTTTTTTTTTATATGAAACAAACCAATATGTTGTTTTCACATTGAAGAAGAACATCTGTCCTCCTGTCTTTAATCTCATTTTCATTCAGACAGTAGTGTCTGTGGTTACTGTAAGTCTCACTCCACCTTTATCCAGGTTTGCATACAAATCAAGCCACGCATTGCAACCCAAACAGTCAGACTGTGTGTGTGTGTGTGTGTGTGTGTGTGTGTGTGTGTGTGTGTGTGTGTGTGTGTGTGTGTGTGTGTGTGTGTGTGTGTGTGTGTGTGTGCGTGTGCGTGTGTGTGACAGCTGTTGGCAGTAATGGGCTTTCTCTTTGCTGGGCGCTGACCTCTATTTAGATGCCCAGAGAGACAGATAAAGGCCTGTGATGAGGACTCCCCTCCAGCTCAGCCAGGTCACAGCCCCGCTGTCAGTCACCAGCACACATCTCAATCTGACTCTGTGTGTGTGTGTGTGTGTGTGTGTGTGTGTGTGTGTGTGTGTGTGTGTGTGTGTGTCTGTGTGTGTGTGTCTGTGTGTGTGTGTGTGTGTGTGTGTGTGTGTGTGCACGTGGTTGTGTATGCGTGTGGTTTCTGTGCTGCAGATTCTTTGAATGTACAGCAAGTCAACATGGGAATGCTTGTATTTTTTAAACCCGGGGCTATTATCTTTACATTTCCTGGGGTCTAAACGACTAATAGGTACAAAAAGTTTTGGTATTACTCAAGTGGTTTGTTTTAATTATTATTGTAAGTGTGTGACAACATTACAGAAAGGATCCCTACGGAGATAGACCTTTTTGTTACAGAGGAAGATGATTTTTTTTAACCACAAACAGACGATCGCTCTCTGCAAACACACCAGACTCCATTGAGAAAACAAGCAAACAACAGGTTGCTGGTTTACAGCTGCTTAGACTGTTTTTAGTTTATTATCATTAGTGTAGATACAACACAGTATTTGTGTAACACAATGACACAACAAAACCAACAGATTGAGGCAGAGGTAGACGAGCTGTAAAATTGCTTACCGGTCTGTTGTCTTTGAAGAGAAATCATCTTCCTCTGTAACAAAAAGCTCTATCTCTGTAGGGATCCTGTCTGTGATGTTGTCACACACTTAGAATTACAATCTGAACAAACATCTTTTAGTGGAAGTTCTTTAATTGGGCGAGTTTGTCCAAAGGGTTATGTTGCAGCCATTACAGCCCGTTTCTTAGCTGCTGGAATTCCCACTTGTTCTACTTGTGTGCAGCTGACAATGTTAAACGTTTGGTTAGACTGTGTCAGAGAGCCGCTCAATCGAACATACAGTGGAGCAATGTACAGAGTCATGTTCTTGTATTATTTTTCTAACTAGGGGCGGCTGTGGCTCAGCGGTAGAGTCGGTCATCCTTCAATCGGAAGGTCGGAGGTTCGATCCCCAGCTCCTTCAGGCTACATGTCGAAGTGTCCTGAACCCCAAATTGCTCATCACTGAATGAATGTGGTATCTGATTGACAGTTGGGCACTTTACGTAGCAGCCTCTGCCATCAGTGTATAAATGTTCGGTGAATGGGTGAATGTGATATGTAGTGTAAAAGCAGCTGTGAGTGGTCGCAAAGACTAGAAAAGCGCTATATATGTACAGTCCATTTACCATTTAACATGTTCCTGCTTGTTGGTGTTATTCTGGGAAATATAACAGCAGCATTTATGACTGGGGTCAGTTTCTGTCAGAGGCCTCTCTCTTTCCGTAGCCCAACATGATTTTGGATCTGAGCTTATTTCCCGCCTTGAACACTCAGTGCTGCTTGTTTCCCCTCACACGCCTCTCCTTCCACCTCTTTCAGATCCAGCGCTCCAGGAACAAGCAGATGAAGGAGATGTTCCCAGAAGGCTTTGGGATCCACCATGCTGGCATGCTGCGAGCAGACCGCAGTCTGATGGAGAGCATGTTCTCCAAAGGCCACCTCAAGGTGCTGGTGTGCACTGCCACCCTGGCCTGGGGAGTGAACCTGCCGGCCCATGCAGTCATCATCAAGGTTTGGATACTTGCTTTCTCAAATGTCTCCTGTCTCCTCTCTTTCTTTCTTTTTAGTATTACATCTTTAAGAGGTGAATTATCAGCAAGTTGCCCTGTGGTGTCAGACCTACTCCACTGAAGCAAAATAGAATTGCTAAGGGCCCTAAAGAGGCTCCTTAATTTATACAGTCTCTCAGCCTCAAGCCCAAATAAAGATTTAAATCTTTTAAAACAGCTTACAGTTTAGTTTCCAGAGAAGGTTCACTAGTTTCATTAAACAGCGTTTCACTGTAATTTTTCACAAACATAAAAAGTATATCCTGCCGCAGGAGGATTGAGTAAAAGAAGTTGTGGTAGTATAGTCTTTTAAAGCCTTGATTTTTGCAGTTTTGCCATCACCATCTTGTGTTTTTTTTAAAGCAGGAAGTGACCATATTCGAATAAGAGATAGGAGCTTGTAAGGAGCGAGAGGTCTTTTAGTACCACTAGACGCTTAACATGCCCCTCCCCTGCTTTCTGGTCTGTGTGTATCTAAATGGGAGCATCACTGACTAAATGAACATCATGCTGTGTTGAAGAAGACTTGAAACTAGAGATTGAGACCATAAACTCATTAGGAACATGTTTACTGAAGGTGTAAATCAAGAGAGAAGTAGGCTGAATTTCTTATTGTCAGTAAATTATTTACAAGGTTCAGTTCAATGGAAATATCATGTGTAAAAAGTTGTTTGTTCATTGGGAAAAAAAGCTGAATTAGCTGCTTTTAACTCGCATGTAATGAGATTATTACAGAATTTAACCCTCTGAAGCCTCTTGTGTCAATAACAGGGAACTCAAATCTATGATGCTAAGCGTGGTACTCTGGTGGATCTGGGCATCCTGGACGTCATGCAGATTTTCGGGCGTGCAGGTCGTCCCCAGTTTGATAAGTACGGTGAGGGCACCATCATCACCACCCACGACAAACTGAGCCACTACCTGACTCTGCTCACCCAGCAGAACCCCATCGAGAGTCAGTTCCTGGACAGCCTGGCCGACAACCTCAACGCTGAGGTCAGTCTCCGTCATTTAGAGCTCATATTCAGGTTCCTTTTTCTACCAATCTTTTCTTTATGAAAAAACTAATGGTGTATTTTTGTTTCAAACTTAAACTTAAACTTGAGTCATGTTGAGGTGAACGCCTTTGTGAAACATCAATACTTATCTTTGTTCTGTTTTAGTCTGTTTGAGCACAGAAGGTGTCAAACAAAAGCATGTTTTCGTGTCAGAAAGTGTAGCTGCAGACAGAACTGTCCTCCAGTTTCCTGAGGTGTCCACTAGATGGTGTCAGAGACCAGAGCTGTGTCTGACTGTGTTTCTCCTCTCTCCTGGATTCAGGTCGCTCTGGGGACAGTCACCAATGTGGAGGAGGCGGTGAAGTGGCTCAGTTATACTTACCTCTACGTTCGCATGAGGGCCAACCCACTGGCTTACGGCATCAACCACAAGGCTTATCAGGTGATACAGAGCGTGGTCTGTCCTATTCTTACTGAGATCACAGCTGAGCAAGGGGAGGGGGCTAAGGATGACCAATGTATGTGACACTAAAAGTAACAAAGTTTACAGTAAAATGGATAAAAATAGTTAATGTCATTTAGAACATGTGATCCACAACATTTCTCTGCATTTGCTTCCTGAGTCAAAATTCAGAGGCTGAGAGCAAAACAGATCCCTCACTGGAAAGTCCCAAATTTCATCCAGCACAGCAAGGTTATCAGAACAAACAACAATAATATGGCAGGCCCCTACAATAATGTAAATGGGCTTTTACATGAGAAATAATTGCAGAATTTATAGGGTATGAGAAACTTTCTTATATTTACAGTGGAAAATGACAAACATTGCCTTAAATCTTAAAGGTTTGATATGTTTTTACTTCAGTTACTGAGGAAAACTTCACTTTTTCATCATTTCTGATGACGTTATAATGCTGAGCACCCCTGGGAAGTAGTTAAATAGTAGTATAGTTAAATATAAAAGGGTTGCTCAGGGACTCGATGAGGTCTGGAGGCTTAAAACAAAAACAAGTAAGGTCTGAAAAAACAAAGACAAGATATGCCATATGTCAAATTATGTAGAGAACTTGGATTTAAAATGTAGCTTTTATTTATTCCTTCCAGATGGATCCGTCCTTGGAGCTGTACAGGAAGGAGCTGGTGGTGGAGGCGGGCAGGAAGCTGGATAAAGCCAGGATGATCCGCTTCGAGGAACGAACCGGCTACTTTGCCTCAACTGACCTGGGCAGGACCGCCAGCCACTTCTACATCAGATACAACACCATCGAGGTAGACTAACTCTTCATCACATACAACACCGTAGAGGTAGACTAACTCTTCATCACATACAACACCGTAGAGGTAGACTAACTCTTCATCACATACAACAATGTAGAGGTAGACTAACTCTTCATCACATACAACAACTCAGAGGTAGACTACCTCTTCATCACATACAACACACGTGGAGGTATGGACCATCAGTGACACAATTAGTATCTGTTCTTTTGTTAATATAGACTAAAGGTGCAGGCGGAGGAAAGCCATGGTTGACTTTGTATACCAAGCAAAAGTGTGCATGTTTTATACAGCCTACCAACTTTAAATCTGATACGTTCCGATTCAAACTCCATGAATGATTTATGTTTCTTTTCTCTCCTCCTCTGAAGACTTTCAATGAAAACTTCAACTCACAGCGAACAGAAGCCGACATCCTCAGCATCGTGTCCAAGGCCGAGGAGTTTGAACAGCTGAAGGTGGGAGGTCATCATGTATAAGCTACAGCAATGGTCCATAGAATCTTTAAGATGGAAGCAGTAATCACTGCCAAGCTATCCAATTATTTTTTTAGTCTGCTTTAAATGTCTTCTAACAGTCTGTAAAAATGTACTTAGCCACTATAAACTCCATTACAATATGAAAGTGTGACTGTATCATGTTATCAATGTATGTCTGCAGGTTCGTGATGAGGAGATGGAGGAGCTGGAGCAGCTGCTGTGTAACTACTGCGAGCTGCCGGCTGCAGGCGGGGTGGAGAACAGCTACGGAAAGATCAACGTCCTGCTACAGACGTACATCAGCCGAGGAGAGGTGGACAGCTTCTCCCTCATCTCGGACCTGTCCTATGTGGCTCAGGTGAGGACAAAAGAACAGCACACACGGTTAGAGATGGGCCACCTAACCTGCTCCATAAAAAAACAAGTCTGCTACTGAAACAGGAACCAAAGAAAAACACACACAATATGAAATAAAGCAATAAAATTATATCCTCAAATGACAAATTTGAGCATAGTTCATAGCAATAGATGATCTGTGGCTGACCCACAGTGTCCAATACTTTAAATAGTACTAATGTAATGTGTTTCTCCCAGAAAAGTGCTTACACAAGCCGGCAGGTTTCTTTTAAACGAGATGCTTGCAGGCTGTCCTTTGTCAACCCCAGGCTGGTCTACAGAGATAGACCATGTTGTTAAAGATGTTTTTTGAACAGGAAACAGCCGTTACGTTGCTCTCTTCACAGCCACCAGACTCCATTGACAAATACAGTAATTTTACCTTGTAAAAGACAGGAAAGCTGGTTTACCTCTTGCCTCAAAACACCAGAGTTCCCCTCAAACAGGATCCCTTTTCTGTGCGTCTGTTCTCCCCAGACGTCAGACCTTTCCTGTATCCAGACAGTCTCATCCAGCGATCAAACACAGCACAGGCAGATTTCTATAATCCAGAGTGCGTTCAGACCTCACAAGACATTCAGATCACATTAACACCTGACCAAATCAGTCGCAGCCTGACCAGGCTTGAGCAGTCTATCAGCGAAATACACTGCCACCTGACCTCTCCTCCAGAACTAACGCGGGCGATCCATCAGCGCACAGCTGTGGCCAACCTGGACGTCTGAACCCGGCCAGACCTCCTCCTGATCACACATGATTAATCACCAGCATACAGCATGATGAACCACACAGCTGCTGCGAGGGACACCAGCACAAATGTGCTGCACTTGTTTCATTCCTTTAAAGTTTAGAGTCTTGAGTTAGAGATATGAATCCGTCTACAAATGCAGCAGTAATCACGTATTTTTCACCTCTCACAGAACGCTGCTCGGATCATCAGGGCTCTGTTTGAAATCGCTCTGAGGAAGCGGTGGCCGGCCATGACGTACCGCCTGCTCACCCTCTGTAAGGTGATCGACAAGCGGCTGTGGGGCTTTTCCCACCCCCTCCGCCAGTTCTCCAACCTGAGCCACGTGGTTTTGAACCGCCTGGAGGAGAAGAAGCTCACTGTGGACAAACTGAAGGAAATGAGGAAGGATGAAATCGGTAAAAACAGCTAAATCCGAGCTTCAATGTTGTAGATACTCTCACCTGCCACTTTATATGGTTCATCAGTTCAATCTAATGAGATTGAATACAACAGTGCTGCCATAAAGTCTGCTTTCATCAAGCTTTTAATGTTTGTTTTGTTGTCACTGTCAGAATGGTAAAAATTCTACTTCCTGTCAACATACTGCCGTTCTTATCTTTGCAAATAAGTCTCATCAGTATCATGCAGTCTAGTTCAAAAGCAGTGCAAACTAACAATAAAAAATGAACACTAGAATATATTTGTGAAGGCAGAATTTATGGTAGAGCTCATATGTTGGATCACCTTAGATGTGCACAAGATGACATCACTAAATGTGTAGCATGATATTAAGATTTTTGGCTTTTATTTGAGATTTACTGTAATCTGTGTACACTGCTAGTTATGGCATGAAACCCATGTTAATGGCAGGTGTGTTGTTTGCAGGTCACATGCTGCACCATGTCAACATTGGCTTAACAGTCAAACAGTGTGTCCATCAGATCCCCTCCATCACAATGGAGGCCAGCATCCAGCCAATCACACGCACCGTCCTGCGTGTTCGCCTTATCGTCACGCCTGACTTTCGATGGAATGACCAGGTAAACATGGAGGACATGTTCTGTAACATGTCGTCTGCTTCTCTTTAAATGGGACATGTCATAACCTAAAACATCTTGTTGCATATAGAAGCGTCTTATTTCTAAATTTCTTATATTCTATACAAATGACTCTAGTAAGTTGACTCAAGATGAATTTTTAAAAAAAAGTATTTTTTGTCCCTTAGTTGTTAATTAGTATAAGTGTAAAACTCTTCATATTGTGGTGGCAGAAGCTCAGTTTGTTTTGGCTTTGAACTGGAGGGTGGGTTGTTCAAGTCCAGCACTGACCACAGAGCAGAGTGTGGAGTGGTTGCTGCTGAGGTGGCCTTGAGCAAGGCACCAAACCCCTAACTGCCTCAACCACAGAATATGTAGGGGTGTAAGAAGATATCTGAGTATACCTGAGCAATGCTGTGTTCATTTCTTATGTTTGTTATGACTTTCCCAAAAAACTGATTTACTGTAGCGATTCATGCAGAACTGTTCATCTTGTTTCACTTGGCTGTCAATGGAAATGTTCAGTTTAATGTGGATTATTACAGCTAAGAAGAATAATTTTAAGACGGACAAGGTTACAAAGTTTACATTTGCTATGGTGGCAGTTCCTACTGTACACTCAAACAGAATTAATCTTTACAAATAAACCTGTCCAGTTCTTGATGTCTTCACTGACTAGCCGTGTAATAAGCAGTATAATGTACACCCAGCAGGATATTTATATGCATCCCAACCGGTTGCTGCAGCGAACCGTGACGAGATGCGTTTTTACCTACTGACCTGCTTGGTGTATATTCAAACTTACAGTAACAAGTGTCTACAGATCATGTAGAAGTGTTAACCACTGAGCTGCCTGACTCCAAATAACCTGATTTCCTCTGTACATCAATGAGCTGAATGTTCTAAGGACAACTCTAAGGAGTCACTGGATGAAATGTGTCAAACTTTTCAAAACATCCAATAAAAAACGCCTCCTGCAGTAGAAGTCATTGCATCATACACAAGCTTGATACACACCAGCAACACTGTAGTCACGTCTTCACATTGGAGAAAAGAAGCTCTGCTCCTCCTGCCTCTTTATTCTTCCAGCCATGGAGTCTCCATCTGTCCTCTGGAGCCAGACCTCGCCAGCATGTCCCACCTCAGAGGCTGGACAGGCCAGAGGGGATCATGGGAAACTTAGTCCAAAGTTTGTCCTGGAATCTGAGAGGAACAGGAAGCTCATTGTAGCGGGGCTGAATAATAAGACGAATGTTTGTGTCCGATTAGCGATGCATGCTCCAATCATGGGAGAGTGGTAATGGAAGACTCTCTGGCTTAGCCCTGATCCGGCTGCAGAGCCAGGACACATGTAGCGACACATGAGCCGCCTCCCTGATGGCACCCAGGAATCAGACCACACGGACACGTTATGATACTTAAACTGACATAATGCTGCAACGACTGTTTATTGTTCTTGATTCCAACATTAAACAGTAAGGGGTTTTTAAAGGTGGATATTTTGTATCGGAAATGTTCGTCTGGTTTATTTTATCTGAGTAGTTGACACTGAAAAACATCTACAAATCCAAAATATGTACTCTGAAACCCCCAACATTAATATTTATGTGGGTTTTATTTTGTGTTTTGGGGCCCAAGCATACACCGGCCCCTGGTACACAGTGCAAGGAAGCTATTATCATTGCTCTTTAATCCTATTTTGGCAAACAACATCAGAACCGTTAATAACTGCAGGCCAGAAAAAGGAAACGCATGTGCATGCCAAAATTGGGATAAAGCTGCTTTAATTTCCATGAAATTTGGTGGGACCATTACTTTGATCTTTACGAAAATATTAAACATGTATTTTTTTTTTGCTTACAGGAAGTCAGCCATTTTGGATTTTGTGCTTTCACACACATTTTAGGACTTAAGCATGCACAACACTCAAAATGTTGTACACATAACATGCAGTATTTTGGCATGGTATGTTGGCTTTAAAGTGTTTTCCACTTACTTTTTAAGATTTTTTACGTGTTTAAAAAAAACTTGCAAATGCATCAGAAGTGACAGAACTAAACATCTGATACAGATTTTGGGCTTGGGTAGTAAAGCACCTTGAAGGTGACCCATAGAAAATATAAAGTCATTGCCCCCACCTAGTTATAATCTCAAAGATCTCAGTTTTTTTTTCTTTGGCGGCACCTATGGCAATAAACAGTAATTGCGGGAGCACACTTCCCAGATATCCAGACAGTGTTGCGTGTGTGACGTCCACGGTTGGCTCCGGTTGTAACTCTTGATTTTCCTGGCTGACGGTCGCTTTCCTCTTTAGACTGTTTGCTTCATCTGAGCGTCGAGTTTGTTTCTTTTTCTTTGGATTTTCACTTATTTTTGAAGTTGTATCTGTAGTCATCCATCTTTTCTTTGTTTGTTCAGCCATAGTAAATTACTGTCTTCGATATTATCACTTTAAATTTGACCTAGATGTATAACATTGTGGGGACAAATGTAACATCTTCAGACTTTTATAAAAGCCTCTTGGACCCATACCCTAAGTCCAACAGGAAGTCAAACATTAAAATGAATTATGTTTGTTTTTCTTCTGATATTTAAACCTCTCATCATGACTGAAACTGTGAATTGAAAAAGTCTGACTGAAATGTTCTTTACCTCAATGATTCAGGCCCATGGGGGAGTGGGGGAGCCGTGGTGGTTGTGGGTGGAGGATCCCATCAATGACCACATCTATCACTCCGAGTACTTCCTCCTGCAGAAGAAACAGGTCGGTTGTTTTTCTTGGACCTCGACTGACACGAGAACAGTGTTCGTTAATGAGTTCCTACATGTTCTTGTTTCCTGTATGGTAAGGTTGTGCCTGTCTCCTCCCTCCAGGTGGTAACAGGAGAGCCTCAGCACATCGTGTTCACCATCCCCATCTTTGAGCCGCTGCCCTCTCAGTACTACATCAAGGCAGTGTCTGACCGCTGGCTGGGGGCCGAGGCCGTCTGCGTCATTAACTTCCAGAACCTCATCCTGCCTGAGAGACACCCCCCACACACAGGTACACACTTATACTCAGACACACATTTCTAACAAGATAACAGGGATTTGACTTGAATTTAAAATACTGATAGGTCTGTTCGCCTGTTACAGAACCACCAGCAGCTGCTGGACTGTTAAATGTTCCCAGCTGTTAGATTCCAGTGCTTCAGTTCATAGATAAGAGCCAGACTACGTTCTGCCTTCTATACTCCTTTCAGCAGCAGTAGAAGTACTCAGATCATTTACATAAGCAGCAGTGTGAAGGATTTAGGTGCATCTGGCGGCAAGGTTGCAGATTGCCACCGACTGACAACCCCTCCTCGCAACCCCCTCTTCTTGTCTCTTCTACAAACCGCTGACCTGAACAGCTGTTGTGATACCGTGCACTGCATGTGTAGGTATACAGGGCTGTTAGAGTAAGACTGAGGGAAAGGGCTGTCTGTCTGGCGTCAATGTGAAGAGGTGACAAAAAATCTAAAATAGAGCGTACACTTAAACTGACATGTTTGTTTATCTGTTGGACTCTTTTAAGGGGCTAAAGTATGTGGTACTCCTGACCCCGTCTGCAGCGACGCTTAGCTTAGCTTCCCTGTAGGATCTCCAGCCGGCGTCTCCTAACAGGAGCCGTGCTGACTGTTATGTACTCTGCGTAGTACACTTACCTCATACAACCCCACTTCAAAAAACAGAACTGTCCCTTTGTTTTCTACTGTAACTGCTTTTGTTCAAACGTTCAAAACAATGTAAGTGTTCTTATCTCTTTCATTAACATTCAAGAGCTGCTTCTGATGCAAACTAGGAATTTCCTGCAGCTGCTGTTTCACTTTAAAAGCTGTCTTCTCGTCAACCAGCGGATGTTTTCTATTGTGAAGCAGCTAAAAGAATGCAATGTGTTTATCTCCAAGTAAGAGAAGCTGTTCTTTGATGAACACAGGAATAGACAACAAGATATGAACAGCTTATACAACAATATAATTAACAATGGACAAGATGTCATTGTTAGAGCAGCGAAGTGGCGACTGTTTATCATGATTTACAGAAAGAGGAGAAGACATTGAGAACTGTAGAATAAATTGGCCATAAAAAAGTTGGGCTAAACTCGCACAGATATCAAGTAGGACTTCAGTGACGGATGATGCCTAAGCTTTCTTAGATTCTTATATTAGCTTAAACAAAAGGAAACCTCTAAAAACACAAACTATAACTTACAGTCAGTTTAGTCTTTGAAAGCTGCACACAGACATCTAAACCCCATGTAGACTGGAGAGCAATAGCATCTAATCCTTCTAGTCTGTAACAAAGAAACCAGCTTATTGTTCTGACCACATTTCCTCTCAGTAAGAGCAGAATAAATAACTGCAGTTATCAGGGATAAACAAACAATACAGAGGAGGAGGATCAAATCACAGGCTGGTGGAAGGGCACAGATTGATCAACATCTCCGGTCGTCCATTCGTAGAACTCAACTTCTTTACATTGTATTATACATTTCTAACAAAACAACCTGATGTTTGATGGTAAAAAGATCAGAACATATAACTCCTTGGCAAGTCTGTCAGATTACTATTATAAAAGCCTCAGATATACAGTTTATTAATGGTAACACTAGAGCCTTGACTCATCCAGACAACAATCTCTGAAGCCATTGGCTGTTGTCTGAGTACGATGTGGCCTCTTGGGGCAACAGCCAACATTTTGAGGCTTCCAGTGCAGCCAGATGATATCCACAAACTGACATCCTTCTATTTCTGTCTGCTGGGCATCGTTTAGTCCAACAAAGAACTTGAGAAGCAAAATTGATTTGAGAAAGAGAGAATGCCTCTACGACCGGACTGTAAACTGCAGTCATATGCAGATACATTTTTTTACAGAGATTAATAGAAAGCTTGTCTGATGATCGCTGATTGGTTCCAGGATTGCATTTCATCCTGGTGTTCAGCTTCGTTGGCTCTCCACATGGAATGTTTTCCTGCAAACAACCTAAGCCTGCTCGATACAAATTGGACTACAAATGGACAGTAGAATGCTTCCTTCACCAGAAGTCTTGTCCCCTTGCCCAAAGATGCTGCACACATATTTAGATATCTGTTCATAGAGATTATCCAGACACAGTGACTTTCAGTAAATATAAAAGGGACTGTATTTCTATTCATTTTCACGGGATGTTGATGGTGAAATTTGAAGAAAAACTAGTGTGTAAAGTGTAAAGGTTAGCTAACAGTGACAAACCTGAAGAGAAGCTAAGCAGGCAGCTGTGTTCAGTGGAAACTCTTTAATAATTATGCTCTAAACCACCTAATCGTGCACCTAAACCAGCGACAGACAGACACATTGAAGACTAGCTGGTGGACCAAGTGGAGGAGTCAATATTGGAATTAAACTCACCAAGTGGACAATAATACAACTCCAAAATGTCAGGAGTAATTTATGTTCACCACAACAACTTATAATCCCTCCCACTCTCTTCCTCTCAGAGCTGCTGGACCTACAGCCTCTGCCGGTGACGGCGCTGGGAAACCGGGAGTACGAGAGCCTGTACAAGTTCACTCACTTCAACCCCATCCAGACTCAGATCTTCCACACGCTGTATCATACCGACACGAACGTCCTGCTGGGAGCCCCGACAGGCTCCGGGAAAACCATCGCAGCAGAGATGGCCATGTTCCGGGTCTTCAACGAGTACCCGACTTCTAAGGTTTGACTCCCTGATCTTTTTGACTGTGGAATCAAAGGTCATTTTTATTTCAGGAACGTACTGAGTCCTCTTTACATGAGAAACTGGGAACCAGTGTAAACAAAACTGCAATCTGTTCAACTGTGAGAAAAAAACATATGTATAACACGTAGCAATTATCTTATTGTTTGTCTTGTTGTGTGACTCAATGGTTAGTTCAGAAAAAATTTAACCAGTCAAGTCAGAAGTAGACAAGTAACTCCTGTGCAGGTGTTGTTCAATGGAGCCTGGTGGTTTAGAAGTAAGTGTTAGGGCTGTTTCTGGTTTCAAACAAGCATCTTATACATAAAAAGGTCTGTGTCTGTAGGGATCCTTTCTGTAATGTTGTCAGAGAATACTAATCTGAGCCTGTCAGTGGAAACAACAAGAACTTTGAGTGGACGCACTACAGCACATTGCTGCAGCCATTCTGGCCTGTTTCACTGCTGCCGGCTGAAGCAATCCACTGAAGCGATTTCAAGACTTTATTAGTAATTTAGACCAAAACTATGTAAGAAAATAAATAGGGCCCAGGTTTAGAAATACTTTTTAAATAATAAAATAATAATTTTATTCACTGCTGCCAAACAGCTGATGATAAACATAGCTTCCACCACCTGACACGATTAGTTCATAGAGATGATTCAACATGGGGAGCTGTGGTAATTAAGTTAAAAATGTGCATGCAGTTAATGGAAACCTGGTAGTGATACACAAATGTTACAAATAGTGTGTAACACATGTATGTACATGTTTTTGTGTGTTCAGGTGGTGTATATCGCCCCCCTGAAAGCCCTGGTCAGAGAGAGGATCGAGGACTGGAAGATCAGGATTGAAGAGAAACTGGGGAGGAAGTAAGTGAGCACAGAGACCCTGATCACACCTGGCATCAACATGTGGTTTACATGATCGGATCACACGGCCACATTAAACGCCGCCACAAGTGGTCACTGAAGACGCATTCGAGGGGCTCGTTAATGCTATCTGTGAACTGCTGTGCTTAGAGCTGACCACTTGTGATCGGATCACCCAGGACACAGATGATGATGTGGATAATACCAGGTCTGAACAGGGCCAGAGACAGTGGCAGTATGTACTTATGAAACAGCTGTTAGTTTGCCTGAGCTGCTGTTTACAGTCAGGAGAAGTCTGTGTGTATTTTTATCCAGTCATATGCCAAATGTAAAGTTATTATTGAAATTAAAAGTGCTGACAGTCGAGGAATGTCACGAATAGTGACATGCAGGCTAACATGTTTCCTTGTTCTTCCCTGTGCAGAGTTGTGGAGCTGACAGGTGACGTGACTCCAGACATGAGAGCGATAGCACAGGCCGACCTCATCGTCACCACGCCAGAGAAGTGGGACGGAGTGAGCAGAAGCTGGCAGAACCGAAGCTACGTTCAGAAAGTAGCCATCCTCATCATCGATGAGATCCACCTGCTGGGTAAGAGTGTGCAGCCTGCAGGAGTCTGTAGGAATCTGTATTCCACTCAGTTTAAATCTGCTGAGAGCCTTTTTGAATTCTCCACTGCTTATTTAACTCTATTGTAGATTGAAGCTGATAGCAGGCTGTTTGTGTCTGAGCATTTCAATAAGCATATTTTCCACATTGCTTGTCACATCACTCTGATTGGACTGGTTACTAACTTGTGTGTGTTTATAGGTGAGGACAGAGGCCCAGTATTGGAGGTCATCGTGTCCAGGACAAACTTCATCTCCTCTCACACCTCAAAGAGCGTCAGAGTGGTCGGTCTGTCCACGGCTCTCGCCAACGCTCGAGACCTTGCTGACTGGCTGGGGATCCAACAGGTCAGATTTCTATCATGGCTCCAAAACATACAGCAGTATTAGTCCTTTACTATCAATATCAGAACATGGCTTAATAATGCTTTGTCAGTGGATTCCTGATACCTCCTGAGCCCTCGTCTTCATAAGCTCCCTTGTTTCAGACCGGCTCTGTGAGCTGCATTGAAGCCAGCAGGAAACCACAGCCTTTGTCTCACTCTGTGTTTTGTTACGGTTCACTTGTTGCCTGCCTCTTTGTATCTGATTGAATGTATTTAATAATAGCAATTAAGATAAGCAGATACTCTTTGCGTGGAGTTTAAGTTGTAGTTTATCTGTAATTGTCTCATCAGGACTAAGTGCAGCGATACGGACAGATGAGCTGCTCGGTCAGCTGAAGCAGAGAGGAGCATCAACATGGCGACAGATTGAAATGATTAAACTGAAAGTTAATATCAGTGTTTCACACGCCTCTTTAAAGCCTCATGTATGCTGCAGTCTTTCAATGTGAAAACATGCATCAGACTTTCTGGTTCCAAGTTTCTCTTCTCTTTGCTTTGGAGGATTGAGCCGCCCGTGTTCTCTGTAAGTCTGACCATGTCCAGGCCTTAAGAGATGTTAACAATGGGTTCTATAAACATCATGTCATCATGTCTCCCTCTAGTCTTTAAGGATTCATCATGGGTTTATACTGTCACCGAAACATTTCAGAATATTAGAGCTTGACTCTTGCTGAGCTGTAGGAGACACTGTTAGCAAACCCGACCCATAAATCAGACCGCCTGCTGCTGGGACTGAGCAGGAGAATTTGGAGCTGTCACGTCAATTGTCCAGGTGTTTAGGATGCCTGAAGACATACAGCGGCCCGCAACACAACACATTGCTCACACACTACACACATAAACACAGCAGACACATCAAAGGTTAAACACCACGCAGCACAGTCCAGCAGCGGCCTCAGTGACAGCGACACACACTTTACATGACAGCCAGATGGGGCTTCATGTTGCCAGCTGCTCACATTAAATCTCCTCTCCTCTTTCTGTCCCTCCCCTCCCCCTCTTCGCTTTGTGAAAGGTGGGTTTGTTTAACTTCCGCCCATCTGTTCGCCCCGTGCCACTTGAAGTTCACATTCATGGTTTCCCTGGACAACACTACTGCCCCCGCATGGCCAGCATGAACAAGCCCACCTTCCAAGGTAAGTTCAACATCAGTGTACATCAGGCTGTGGGAAAAACTGAAAAACTTCTTCTGAATAGTATTTTCTTTTTAACCTGGGTGCTATTTTGACATAGGCTCTTCTGGAAATGCTCCAGCTGGCAGATGTGAAACTGCCTGTGATGGCTGCATCTTAATTCCTGCAGGGGAATGTGCCCAATCATAGAGGGTACACTAAAAGTACTTGTTTTTGCCACGGACAGACCTTTTTTTGTAAAAAAGATATGCATTTTAAAAATCTGAAACAGCTGTAACATCGCTCTCTTCAAAGCCACCAGACTCCATTGACAAAAACAGTCATTATATTTTGCAGAATACTGGAGTTAAAGGTCTACTGCCTCCTCAGTCAGTTAGATGGTTTGTGTTTTTGTGTCACTCTGGTGCTTAAATGGTGAGTTTGGATCAAACACAATATTTGTTCACACATAACAAACTTACCGACTGAGGCAGCTTCAGACCAGCAGCTCCCGTGTTTGGCAGGTAAAATTACTGTATTTTTTAATGCAGTCTGGTGGCTTAAAAAAGAGAGCGAATTTCAGGTAAAAAATTGGCTTTATTGTCAACGAAGAAATCGTGAGATAACATGAGCCTTATCTTTTTGATATATGCATGTAGGCTGCACCTTCCGTTACATTACACAATTTAAAAACACATTTAAAACTTATCTTTACAGCGATACGCAGCCACTCCCCAGCCAAGCCAGTGCTGATTTTTGTTTCTTCTCGGCGGCAAACTCGACTGACTGCCCTGGACCTCATCGCCTTCCTGGCCACAGAGGACAACCCCAAACAGTGGCTGCACCAGGACGAGAGAGAGGTACGCTAACTATGTGTGCACACAGTTGTGAAAACAGCGTGTGAGATCTGTTTGTGTAACAGGATGTCACCCTCATTTTGGTGTAGTGCTCAGAGCCCAACGCAGCTCCTCGTCTTCAGTTCTCGTTGATTTATGTAGCTTCCTGATGGACAGAGAGCTTTTCTGTTATCCCTGACTGTAGCTGCCGTGAGCTAGTTCAGGCACTGCTCCCTGCCAGCATTTCTCACTCTGTCCTGACCCCTGAAACACCTCCTCCTGTCTGCTGTTTAAAGCTCCAGTGCTAGAACGTTACCAGCTAGTAGGACCTATAGCTGCATGGCTAACAGAGCTAACAGTGTCATTTAGCAACAGTTAGCGGTTATTGGCTTAAGGCTATCTGTCCATCTGCAAACTCTGTAACATTGGACTATGTGTAAGCTCTGTGAAAGGCAGCAGATTTCAGATTCCAGGACTCTTCTGTAACCATGATTGTAGAGAACTGATGCAGTTTGTACAAATGTTAGCAGACATGTTTCTTCACGTGTTGCCTTCTCTGCCATGCCCCTCTCCTTTTGCTCTCCCTCCTCCTCGTTTTGTCAACTTGTGCTGATGCTCCATTTCTCTGTGAAAGTGCTGGTTTAAGTGTAATTACAGATGGAATTCAACCCAACTGAAGAAAAGTCTGGGTCATCCTCCATATTTTCTGTGTATACCTTTGAATCAGTTCAAGATGGAAGCCAATGACTCATTTGAAAAGTATGCTAATAATCTTACAACACTGGGATACCCAGACCCAAGAGAGCCTCCCTCAACATACATTTCTAACAGGCATTTAGGGGGAGGGGCTCTGAACTGGTTACATGTTTTAATAAAACATGTGTAATTATTATGCACCTCTTCTACCACATTGTCATTTACTGAATAGTTATAGTCTGCATTAGATATTTAATATTGTCTTGTCTTATAAATAGTATTCACCCTCACCAAGGCTTGCCAGTTGTTCTGTCATTGTTATTCTGTATTTAGACCAACATGCAGATTAAATATACTGCCGAGCTATGAGCTATCCTGCTTACAAGCTAACAACAACCTAACATAGACATATGATCCTGGCAAACCTTTTTTCACCTAATGAAGCTTTGTTTCACCTTTTTTCAGAGATGATGAAAAGTGTATTTGAGAAATGATCCAAGAAAGAAGTTTTTCTTTTCTCACTTTCCTCTCAGGGCTTCTGTACTTGTGCCATACTCGAGCAGAAATGTCAACCTTGCACACAAAATAAGAATACTAGCAGTACGCACTGATTTGGCCAAAATCCAAAATCTGTACTACAGACTACCGCCAAACCCAGTATGCAGTATGTGTTATGCAGTATGCAAACAAAAGCAAAATGTGCAGTATGCCAAAAATACCCGGATGTCGTACTGTTTCGGAAAAAACTCCCAGTATGCATGGGACAATGCAAATTGTCCGATATCCTACAATGCAAAGGGCTGG
Source organism: Semicossyphus pulcher (assembly GCF_022749685.1). Lineage (NCBI taxonomy): Eukaryota > Metazoa > Chordata > Actinopteri > Labriformes > Labridae > Semicossyphus > Semicossyphus pulcher. The sequence continues at coordinate 4,221,397 of NW_027211770.1, read as the reverse complement.
AACGTCACAACGGCAGTTGAAATGGCAGACGGCAGCAGAAGAGCAGAAGGGGGCGTTATAGCTAAAGAAGCAGCTTTTTGCTATTGACAGACTATTGTTAAATCCTGCTTTCCAAAACTGGAAACTGGTGCCTGGTGTAGCATACTGCAAAATACATTTGAACAGCTCCGTACTACAGACTCCCGCCGAACGCAGTATGCAGTATGTAGTACAAAGTATGCCATTTCGAACACAGCCAAAGAAAAAACTTTGTATTGGGAGATTAAATGCTAATTGCATGATTAGCTAGCATTAGCATTAGCTGATAACTTATCATTTGCTGTCCCCTTGCTCCTCTCCAGCTGCATCCTATTGTTCAAATGGGGAAAAAAACAAGATGGCAACTACCAAAATGCCACAGTTGTGGTGACATCATCTTCTTGTATAGAGTCACTGCCATAACCAAAAAACAAAAACTTAAATTCTGTAGTTTCATTAAGTATGTTTCAATCTGTCTTATTACACTCATATGATATAAATGTGTTTTTTACACTGTATTGTCATTTCTTAAACCAAACAAGATATTGAAGCGTTTTGAGCCTTCATTAGTGTCCCACTGAGTTATAAATCCGTAATGATGCTGTATGGCACAAAGAACTATTGTTTTATAGCTTCCTGCAGGCTGAGGGATGATATTCTAGAAGAAGTGATGCGTAATCTTTCATTTAAATTTTTAGAGATGACCAAAGGCCTCTGGAAAAATCCCTTCCTGACAATAATTGTTAAAATAAGTTTACTAAAAGTTTACCTGGCGTAACTTATCAATGCAACAATAGTGTGTTAAAGTTTTAGAATGATTCATATGGAGCCGTTACAAAGTCCTTGCAGATGCTTCGCCTCAGTGTAAATATGTACCTTCTTATATATAGGCCCTGTTTCTATATGTGTGCGCAGAGCCTCCCCTCCTCTGTGTGTGTTCCTCTGATATATGCTGCTGCCGGCCGCTGCCTGCTGCTTCTCTGCGCTGGCCCGTGTAGCAGCTTAGCTCCCTGCTGTTTGACTGACAGGCTTCTGGCACTAGCTGCTTAACTCTCCCCGGGGGTCACCCACTGCCACAAATCCCCTCTTCGACCTGACAGCTCTTTCTTCCCTGTGCTGCTGCCTGAACCCCCGACTCCTTCTCTCAGGGCTCGGATTTCCCTTTTTTCCATCCATTCTCTTACTTATTATTACCTCAAAGACTCTTTTTTTTTAATAATATTTGCAGCATATACTGCAGCTTGAATCATAGGTTCTAATGACACTAATATATTTTTTGTTTGATATGGACACTCTTCATGAAGTACTCTAAACTTTTGAGTGAAAAAATGAACTAAGAACAGATTTTATAGAGAATTTTTGTCTGTTTCTGTAGGGTTTCTTTTTACTTTAAAAATGCTTTTTTCCCTTTTCTTTATCTTCATATTGGATTTTTTTAATACAAAGAATAAATAATGAGGACTGAAGCAAATTCTACAGTGAGCCTCAGTTTACTCCTGCAGCTCTGACCTGTTGATAATTCCTGAACACCTGCAGCTTGGGCTCATTTATACAGGGCAGGCACAGCCAACAGATGCACACTTAAGAACCGTTACTTCAATCAGGTATTTTCTGTAGCCGAGTGTCGACACATATACACAGTGATTAACACTCTATAGCAGTAATTATGACTCACACAGCCTGAATCTGCAGTGGCTGCTGAACGCCTCGTCGTCACTCTGTTTTTGTCTCGTTTCAGTAATCAACACATTCAGGTGATGCTGTCTAAAATGTTAAAGTGTTTCCACAGACACCCCCTGACAATGTCAGTACAAAGTTTGACCCGAAGCACGGCCCATTGAGATGGCTTAATAGCATGCTAAGGCTGATAGACAACAGCTGATGCTCTACCAAAACTCTCCTTGTAAAAGTGGGGCTCTAAAACTTCTGGTAAGCGCTGCATGGAGCGTTTAGAAAATAGATACGAATAACTGTTGCATTATGCTGAAGTTAATTCAGCTTTGATCACCCTTTCAGAGTCTTTACCTGCTTTTGCATCTTTCTTTCTTGAATCTTGGGGTCAGTATTGACAATGACAGTGACATGGTTTGGCAGGTCAGCCTTCAGCCGTTTCTTTGTACAGGACACCTCTCAGTCAGCTATCGGATTCATCTGTGCTCTGGTTTGTCCGCAGATAGAGGCTATCATCGCCACAGTGAGGGATTCAAACCTGAAGCTAACACTGGCCTTTGGGATCGGCATGCACCATGCAGGTCTGCACGAGAGAGACAGAAAGACTGTGGAGGAGCTGTTTGTCAACTGCAAGATCCAGGTGCGACCTCATACTGTACACCACACCTGTACGGACTTCTTACCCTTTAACAGTGTGTGTTACCTTTAAATCAAGTGTTTTGTTGTAATTGAAGAGATGCTAACACTTTGTCTTTGATCTAAGTATCAGATCTGTTTCTGCATTTTAACATCAAATCAGGAGAATTTGTAAGAAATCATTTAGCAGCCATATTTCCTTTACTTCTTTATGGGCATGTGGGCCACACATCCAACACAATAACAGTATTTTAATTACTTTATGTATTTTTTTAACCACTCTGTCATCCACCCTGATTGTGTCAATATTATGACTGTAAGAAAAAGATACGTGAAATATTTTTTAATTTTTTGTCTTATTTCTCAGGTGTTGATTGCCACCAGTACTCTGGCCTGGGGGGTGAACTTCCCCGCTCACCTGGTGGTCGTCAAAGGAACTGAATACTTTGACGGAAAATCCAGACGCTATGTGGACTACCCCATTACAGGTACACTCAGTGCTATCCAGGCGGAGTTTGAATCTATGTCAGCAGAACAGACGAACACACCTAACCCTTCATGAAGCTGTAAAGGATAACTCCTATTTTAAATAATTCGATTAGGGCTGGGAATCGCAGGGTAACTCACGATATGATACGTGATAGGTGGCCCACGATAACGATAGTATCACGACACAGCAAGTCTGCGATAATTGATATATTGCAAGACAATCATATAACAATACATCACAATACCTGATTAACTGAAGAATACAAAATGCAAATTGGTGTCAGTTTCACAGAATTTGACACAAACTGAAAAAACACAATGAACATGTTTTCTGTCTGTAAATTAAATTCACAGAACGAAAGAACAACTGTAAAAACTAATTAGGACTTTGGATTCAAAAGGCCTGTGCATATCTTTGCCGTTGTGTTGATCTTTTGCCTCATTTCCATCCATATAATGGTATGTTATACATGTGCTGCGTGTGTAGATGTTCTGCAGATGATGGGGCGAGCAGGTCGGCCTCAGTTTGACGACCAGGGCAAAGCAGTCATCCTCGTCCACGACATCAAGAAGGATTTCTACAAGAAGTTCCTCTACGAGCCGTTCCCCGTCGAGTCCAGGTAACAGTCACGTCTGTCGTCATAGTATTTAACATCATCTCCATCATTAACCAGCTAATCTGTTTGGTCCAACAGCTGTATTTCTGTTATAAAAAAAACATTGAAGTTCTAAATCCAGCTGTGCCCTGATGTCAGATGTTTTTAAAAAGACAATCTCTGAGTAAGTGATCTCATTTTGATTGTTGTCTGCGTCCTCAGCCTGCTCAGTGTGCTGTCTGACCATCTGAACGCTGAGATCGCTGCCGGAACCATCTCATCCAAACAGGACGCCATGGACTACATCACCTGGACCTACTTCTTCAGACGGCTGGTGATGAACCCGAGGTTAGCAGAACCTGCTCACACCACATATCATTACATACAGTTCATGCACATCAAAACTAAAGAAGAGACACATGCACACATTCTTGGCCTACACCCACAACCTGGTTAGAGGAGTTCTTCGCTCACACATCTGCTGTGTAGACGGAGAACGATCCAGAACATTCCAGCCTGTTGGTATTTGCACGGCTGTCAGCCCGCATTTACCATTTAGGCCTTTCTGAGGCCTCGCAGAAGGATTGGACCAGAACAGGTCTGTGAAACCTGACGCTGATCTTGTTTGATTCAATCTAGAAGTTAATCTCTTTTGATTATGAAACAAAACATTAGCAGGGGTTTAATGCTCTTAGGAGTGTGTTGAAGTAAAGGCTTGGACAAAGTTTATTGTGATATTTTGGCAGGTATGGACCAGGTAAACTAAACGTCCTGGGGCACTGGTTTAGCTCTGACCCTCGGCCCTTTGCTGCATGTCGTCCCCACTCTCCTTCCCTCATTTCGGACTCTATCCACTCTCCTCTACAAAAAAGGCAAAAGCCAAAAAATTATCTTAAAAAAAAACACAATGTCCACAATTTATATACTTCAGCTAAAAAACATTTGGGCCTTTATTGTAACCAGCAAATATCTTGATAACAGATATCTGATATTCAGGCCATGACTTACCTCTTCATTCCACTGCTGATTTTTACAGTCTGACTGCAACTTCGGATGCCAAAAGGCAGTTGAGAAACAACATCTACGACCTGATTGTTATTTACAACAATATGTATTTGCAGAACTTAATGCATGTGCTGCTGACAGTTTACACGCATATTATTTATAAGCATTAGAAACAACAACAGGTTGCAACTCAGCTGCATGAATGTGTGCAACAATAAGATTGTGAAGTAGTGCTAGTTTTCCTCTCTCGCTCTGAAAGTGTGGGCTGAAACCTGCAGCTCAAAATCTGCTCAAGCTTTTTCCCCGTCGCAGGCTCACCTACATAATCAGCCGCATCCTGGCTTTGGACAGCCTCACCTAGAATTAAATAACTTAAACTAACTTAAATAACTAAGTTTACGGCAGCCACACATTTTAGAACACAACCCAATAAAGGAAACTTTAAAATGATGATAAGTGGCTGACTACTCTGTGAAATGTAAACGCTGTTACGTTGAATAAAGTCTGGGAAAGTGATTGTCATAAAAAAAAGTAGGCTATGTAAAAATAACTTATTAGTTATAGGTTAAGTTATCGATATAACTTAAGACTAATCGGCCTATGTTATTTTTATTTAACTATTTTATCTCTTTCCTAGATTTCTTTTCAACATAAGATCAACTTTTACATTTTAGTGTAATTTCATGAAGCGGAGTCCGCTGTTGCTGAAAGCGGCTCTCCCTCATCTTGTAGCTGGCTGTTGACGTGCTCTGGGCAGCCTCTCTGAGATGAAGATGCCTGAACTGTGGATCCAGCCTTCAGGCCACAATGGGGCTGGATTCGGGCCACTCATTGGATTAATTCTTAACCGCGTTTCCAACGGGTGTTTCGACGCGCAGAGCGCTGCTGATCATGTTGAAAATCATTGGAGAGACGAAAGTTAACCCCTCATTCAACTCTCCACACATTGTTTCGGTAGTATTGGCCAAATGCTGCAGCACTGGAATCAACTGTTCCTCCAGCTTTGGTGACTGCTTCATCTGCGAACACAGATTGCACCGCACTCCTTTTCTCCAACAGGCGCTGGAGCATGACAACTGTGATAAGCGACTAGTTGACATCAAGCATAAAGCGTCATTAAACAGCAGTAAAGTCAACCAGTCTGTTGACTTCTAGTCAATACTTCTCGGACTACAAACGATAACACGGACGCCAAAAATGTTGTCCCTCGCCCAAAGATGCAATGCTCTGAGGAAATCTGTTTAAAAGCATTAAAGTGCTCAAAGAGTCTAAATTAATTTAAACTCTAATCCATCCACGCTCTGAAATCCATCCATCCTGTTCCTGGTGCTTATTTGTTGTCCGGGATCGAAACAAAGTAGACTAGTTTCCCATTTTTCTAACTCCTCCCCTCGGCTCCACTTTGGTGATCCCAAACCACTACTACTTCAGATTGTATGTTTATTCCCTCCACTATGTTCTGGGTCTATCCAAGGTTTTCTCAGAGGTGGATATGCCTAGAAAACCTCCACAAAGGGCCTTCCAATGGCATCATGATCTGACAGTATTCTGTGTATTATGATACTTGCACTGACAGACCCTCAGGCCTTGCATTAAATCAAAACAGAGTGTGCTTCCAGTATGACAAACATATTTTGTCTTTATTGCATGCTCTTTAACTAACAGTGTAACATCAGCACACGGATATTCAGATTCATGTCACATGGAAGAATATTTGAAGTCTTAAATTTTGCCTCTGAATGCCCAGATCCCCTGACAGCGTTATCTCCATGCAGCTGTGTTTTATATCTGAACAGCTAATCTATCAGCACTGCGTTCAGGCTTTGATTCCCATAACACACACACAGACACACACACAGGCAGACGCAGGGTCCCATGGGTGTCGTAAACGTCTGCAGGCCGCCTCCCTGCGCCATCAGGAGCCTAATGGTGATGATGCTAATGGCCATGACTTAATCAGACAGGCCCTGCTATCGGTAGAGACCTGTGAAATGTGATGGGTAATAAACACATCTCAGAGCTGCGTGCTGTTAACATGTGGAGCGATGGGAATAAAAGAAATACTTAACATTAAACGCACATTAAATACAACCATCAGCCATCCAAACTGCTGCTCTCAGACCAGCAGTGAGGCTGTGATTCCTCCTCTCTGCTCCCGGCTGCACGATAAATGATTGTGTGTAACGACCATGAAGATATTGTTGGTTTGAATGTATATGAGAAGTGGGTCATTCGTCACAGTGGGCTCTGGTTCGTATGCATTATGCAGACAGATACAAAATTACCCTGATCTAATATTCCTCCTCCACCTGTTAACTGATGCAGTGGCATTCATTCCTGCTGTCTCTCCTTTTTTTAGTTTTCTGCACAACTTTAGGCTCCCCTCAGGTCCACTTCTTCAATGTATTCAGTCTAAGCTCTTGTTTGTTGATCCTCCTGGCTCTCAGAGTACTCCGTTTTTGTACACATTTTTGGAGATGAAGAAACATTTTCACATCAAAAAAGTATGTTACTTTAAAATATGCAAAAAGCTGGTGACACCACTGGATTTTGACAAATGTTGCATTTCCCAAGAAAAGAAAGGCCAGAAAAACATCTTTAGTCCTGCAGAAAAAAAGTCACATTGAAACACAGTGGAGACCAGTGGGATCACACGGGTTTGCGTGGCTTCCAATAACATTGGGTCACTAGTATTTATTGATTTGGCACAAGCAGCAGTATGAATGGACTGTTAACAAACTTTCTGCTCAAATTCAACCATTTTTGGGGCAATTGATTAAAGAGCGTTCAAAAGTTCAACAAATAATAGAGGATAGACCTTAAAACAAACATCCAAAGACAGGGGCAGTAAAGATAAGATAAGATAATCCTTTGTTGATCCCCTGGGGGAAAATTTGGGTGTTACAGCAGTACCAAGACAAAATAGTAAGTCAGTGAATACAGTATAAAAAGTAAATAAATAAGAATAGATAGATAAATAAAAAATACAAGGGATACATATAAAAATGCAAGGTGTATAAAACTGTTATACAAGTAGGAGTAAGTGACAAGTTAAAGTGACAGTTGTGGGATAAAGTGACACGGTATGCAGGATGAAGTAATACAGTATGGTATGAGCTCTAAGGTTTATGATATGGTACAATGTAAGGTGCAGTCTAAAGTGCGTAACGGTAGAATAACTGTAATGATTGCAATTATAGTATAATATAGTATAGCGTGTGGCATGGTAACAATAACAATATCGTAATAATGTACATTATGAACATATACATATAGAATATTACAATATAACACACTATATAATACGCTATACTGTATACCAGTGACCAGTAGGTTTCAAAAGGCCTGGCAGAGCGTGGGTTACAGGCAGTCGTGCCAGCAAAGGATTCTCGTATTAAAAGAATATGAATATGTAAATTCATCCAAAAATTCAGTTGAACTCCTTTGAACCTCCAAATTCACTTTTCACACATTTTCATTCAACACATTAAGATAAGGCTGAAAATCATTCACTTCTTTAGCTTCCTGATTGTTTATTCTCAAATAGACTGTGATGGCGGAAGTGTTTGATAGCAATTGTTCATTTACGGTATGAAATTAATAAATACATTTCTGCCACTGTCGTAGAAAGAAATTGAGTTTAAATAACACCTGACTTGGAAAGGATTAAAGTGTGATCAAAGAACAGGAAACTCTTCCTTTAATTGTTGATAAGATTTGAAAAACATCATCCATAGAAGATCTTTTGTACCCACAGCCATCAGACTTTTTCATTCTTTAGTAAATGGTAGATGAGATGCCAGACAAGTGAATTTCCCTTTGGGGATCAATAAAGTTACTGTTATGGTTAAAACATCTAAAAATCACTTCATAGAAGTATTATAAAAAGGGGCCACGAACCAGTTTTGTCCAAAGAGTATTTACTGTTCAGATGCAATGTAAAGACTTGTACATGTTTCTCATAGCTGATTTGTAGCTTTCCACTTTCTGAAGTGAACAAAAGGAAGGCTTTGTGTTTATACAGTGATGACGTTGCAGTTCTTGTGTTCATTTTCCGATGAAAGAAAGAAATATGTCGACCAGGTGGCACCAAACTAACACAAATAACCACGAGAAATGAACTGTCTTCCACCCTTGTTGCAAACTTACCTTCAGGGTTTTCAGCATCTGTTCCTCCAATCTTTAATGAAACCATGCCTGCTTCCTTTGCTCTTTCATGTGCCCTGCACACACCTTGCACAAATATTGGCATTATTAGCTAATGAAGATTGTGTTTGATTGCACTTCTGCTGAGCCTCATGTGGGAACTCTTTACTCAGCAGAGCGGGGCATGGAAATCATTTTAGCCACTAACAGTTGAAGCTGGGAATCATTTGCTGGCAAGACAACGGCGTGCACAGAACTTCAACCAGCGACTATATGTTTGAGTCTTATCTGGGTTTACATTGAACTTTGGTTCATAATATCCTTGTGTGCATGTTTTAACTTTAGTCTGCAGTGTGCATCAGCAATTCTGTTTATGTACTGATCATGGACTGTATATAAGAAGTAGACAGCCTATTTTTTTAAAAGTAAAGCCAATGCAGAAGTATCTAATACCTGCATTCTTCCTAATGTCCAGCAGGGGGCGACTCCATTTGCAGAAACAGGTCTGATTATAAATGAGTCCATGACAAAAGGAGCCTACTTCTAACTTGATCTATCACTTCATTAAACATTTTCCTAATGAGTTTATGGTCTAAGTTTCTCGTTTCAAGAATTTTTCAACAAATCTTGATGTTATATTTGTAAATCAAGGTCCCATCCATCCATCCATCCATCCATTGTCTATACCGCTTATCCTGTTCAGGGTTGCTGGAGCCTATCCCAGCTGTCATTGGGCGAAAGGCCAGATTTGTCTACAGAGCTGTCAATCATGAGGCCACACCCCCTTTTTATAGCATCAAATAACTAATTAAAAGTAAACTTGTCAGAAAAATGAACACTTGGACATAAATCAGCATGATAAGAACTAACTATAATGACATGAGAAAAATGTATGTGACTTGATTTTATAGTTTGACTCATGTCCCATCTGTTAACATGGAGGAGGCAGGCTTTATGACCTATACTGCAGCCAGTCAGCAGGGGGCGATAGAGAGGCTTTGGCTTCACTTTTAGGGAGCTGTCATGTCGGCCATATTTTTATACAGTCTATGGTTGCAACCTGTCAACCAGGTTAGAGTCGTAACAATCTGTATCCACCATCTCATCCTAAAATTAATTTTTGTCTCAACAAAAGAAAGATGGCGATGACCAAAATGACAAAAACTCAGGGCTTGAAATTATATTCAGCAAACCAATGGGCATCATCACAGTGGCTTTGATCACTTTTTATACACTATCTATGATAACAAGTCAATCCCAAAAGCTCTCCAAGCACACAATAAGTTCACATAAAGGAGATATATTTTCTTCATCAGCTCTTACCTTATAATCATCTGCAAACCACAGATAGATAGATAGATAGATAGATATAATATAGATATTTAAACTCATGACAGCTTCCTCTGATTTAAATTCTCTCTACATTGCCTCAGTGAAAATTTGCTCTAAAATACTGTTGTTCTTGTCAATGATGGTGTTATCCAGCCTTAAAGACACAAGGTTTCTATAGCCGGTACGTGACTGTTACTGTACGTGTATTTAACCATGAAACTCTGTACTGTGCATGTTAACACAGTGAGTGTGGAGTTATGATTCAAGCAGTAGAAGTCAACCTTTAACTCCCTGAATCCTCACTCATCACATACTTAATGTGTCCAACAGTATTTAAATCTTCCTGAGTCTCCTTATTCAAAAGTCATGCAGGACAGAGGGAGATTAACGCGACCATGAAGCGTGTAAAACAGCACAAGTTCTCAGAATGTGCTCAGTGTTCAAACATAAGGTCATTGATTCTGCTTTTATTTTGTAATCACGCTCCATTTCCTGTGTTGTTCAGTTATTACAGCCTCGAAGACATCAGCCACGAGTCCATAAATAAATACCTGTCCGGCCTGGTGGAGAGAAGCCTGCGGGACCTGGAGTGCTCCTACTGCATAGAGATAAAAGAGGTGTGTGTGTAGATTGTGTTGTAGGAAGTTGGTTTTCTATAAATGACAAACATTTGTGCAACATGACATCAAGTATTTTTTTCTTTCCTTTTCACAATCTCCAGGATGATCGGACCATCGAGCCGCTGACTTACGGTCGTATCTCCTCCTATTACTACCTGAGGCATCAGACCGTCCGCATGTTTAAAGAACGACTCAGAGCTGAGCTGCCCATCCCGGAGCTGCTTTCCGTTCTGACGGTGAGCTTCACACCATCAGCATACAGTGTCCTTTGTTCTGTCACCAGTTAGCAAATCCATGTTATCAGCGCCACCGCTCTTTTCCTTATACACCTACAGGATTAATGCGGATCTGCAATGACAAGTTAAGCTGAGGTCATTCTGTTCTGACCACAGACTGTATAAAAAGATGGCCGACATGACAGCTCCCTAAAAGTGAAGCCAAACCCTCTCTATCGCCCCCTGCTGACTGGCTGCAGTATAGCTCATAAAGCCTGCCTCCTCCATGTTAACAGATGGGACATGAGTCAAACTATAAAATCAAAATACACGTCAAATACATTTTTCTCAAACATGGTTTCTGTCATTATAGTTAGTTCTTATCATCTTCCTCTGTAACAAAAAGGTCTATCTCTGTAGGGATCCTTTCTGTAATGTTGTCAGACACTTACGCTGGGGACACACCGGACTGTCCATTTTTCCGCGCTGGTCGACAAGCCCCTCTGCTCCTCAGCTGTCGTTTACTCACATTTGGAGCTGTATTTTCATCATGCTCTCTCTCTCTTGCTCTCTCTCTCTGTTTGCGTGTGTGTTTTGACACCCTGCCCCCACCCCCTATAGCCAGCCCACTTTGTGTCTCTCTCTTTCTTGTGTGTGTGTGTGTGTGTGTGTGTGTGTATCTTCATCTCTCTCGCGCTCTGTTTAGATACCGACAAATATATAAAAGCACACAAATAAAACGTTGCATTTGTCAATCGCGGTGTTTTATTTAGAAAATTGTATTAATTTAGAAAATTGACCGGATTCTCTCGTTGTTTCATGTGTGACTTCCTGCCAGGATTGACGCGATCGCTTGCAGCTCGAGCAAAAAATAGACCAGACGCCGAAACGATCGCTGCAGGGCGCAAGCCGGCCGCGGAGGTGCGCACCGCGGCGCGTCTGGTGTGAACGACACAATTGGTTAACATAGGCGCCCAAAGGAAACTGGCTCCGCTTCGCGGCTAATCGCAGCTATTTGCGGCGCTTCCGCATGAGGTGTGTCCCCGGCGTTAGAATAACAATCTGAGGCTGTCAGTGGAAACAACAAGAACTTATAGTGGATGTACTTTGATCAGGCGTATCTGCCCCCAAGACATTGCTGCTGTAACTGAAGCACTTTACCGCAGTTTAAGTAAAAAGGTGCAAACACTGCATATACTGACAATATGTGATCAGTGACACAAGACGTACGTTGCTATATTCTTCTCTTCTTGAAATAGAAATTAACAATAAAAGATGCTGGTTACACACACATTCACAACAACAGCCTCGTCCCTCCTACTAAATTAGCACCTTTATCTGAGCTTCATTAACTCTCCTCATTCTGGGGCTTTAGTGCGACCTGTCGCCCCCATCCTTTCAGGGACTGACCTTCTGCACCCACGCGGCACGGTCATCCACACTCTGGCTTCTGATTGGTGGGGGCAACACTAGACGTAGTGGTTTCACACCTTTTATTGAGGGCAGAAGATTACACCTCTTTTTACGACTGCTTCTAAGTGGCTTATGTTTCTGTGTGTAATGATTCATACTGCATTTAATCACTGTAGGAGAAAAATCTTCCGAGTCCACTATTGACTTCTGAAAACATATTCACAAGTCAACAATATTTCATCATTTCATTTCATCATCACGTCTGTTGAAAAGGTTTTGTCTTAGAGGGAAAGATGTCTGAAAAACTAAAACAGATTGAATAAATTAGTGAAAAATTGGGCAATGTACAAAAAAAGGCAATATTTTGTCTTAGGGCCTGATTCACTGAAGGATTGCGCTGCTTTTGCGAGACCTGTGCAAATGACAAAAAAAGACTCTTACTTACTCTCAACAGCGTCTCTGTGCTCCGGCGCTGTTTGCGAGTACTTAAATGAGTCAGTATGCAGACATTCAGGGCAAATTTGTCCAACAAAAAGCGTCCAAATGCCAGCGCTAACAGCACCCCGCAATAAGAGTGAAAATATTACGTCTATAGAGAGCTGGTGGTAACTGCGGCGTAGTATTCAAAGAGCTGTCAGAGTTTGTGAAGGCACACTTTGTGGAGACAGTCTGGAGCCGTTACGCAGGACGGGGATTATCATATCTGGATAAGATACTGTTGCGGGCCCGCTCAAGAAATGCAGCGGCGTTACTGACTGAGAAACCAGTAAACACCTGTCGAGTTTGGACTTTACAATAAACTGTTACAGAGTTCCCTGCTCCTCTCTCTGCTCATCATCGATCTGTGGATGGAGTTGAGCTCCGTCAGTAAACAAAAGCAAACTGCACGCATCTGCTAAACTGTATGGGCGTGTTTGCGTCTGAATATCATCAGTGCAGTTTTCTTTGTGAATGGGACCTTGAGACGGAGCAGATAGGTGCAAATGATGCAGAATTCATGGTGCTATCAGCGGCCACAATTCATTCTTAGTGAATTCCCCCCATATGCCTTAATGTACTGCTGTACTGTTGGAATTAATGCCACATATATTCCCTTCTCATCTGTCTCAATGCCTGTGCTAATGCATGAGTTCCATATTTTTAAACCTCAGCACTATTCCTGACCAAGTACGTGCAGTGTCTGCTGACAAAAGCAATAATTTAACCACGAAGAACGTGGAAGTTTGCCTACCACCGCCGGGAAAGGTTTGTTTTTTATGGATCTTCCCCAATGACAGCTGTGGCCAGACGCATTTTGTTTTCTGATTGTCCGTGTGTTTATCCCATTCTTATGAAGGTGATTTATCTGGAACACCTGGCGGGAAAACCGTCAAATTTGGAACAAACATCAACTTATTTGATTTTTTTATTTAATTTCTGCGGTCAAAGGTCACTGTGGCCTCACCTTCATGAGATTCTCCTGAACACGATCTCAGCGACACCTGGAGGGAATTTTAATAAGTCTGGTTTATTTATTCTTTGCATCTGTCTGAATAGAGAACTACGCCATCCATGATTCATAAGTGAACAATCACCCCTCAATCTACCCTCAATCACTTACCTATCACATGTTCTGCAGATACACAGCTTTCTCTGGTCCCTTCTGTACATGATCGTGGTGCAACCTCTCCTAATTATTGGAGTCCTACTAATGCTTTTTAACTTGAAGTTATTGCTTTCTTTCAAATACTTCCCATATACAGATATATCCCCTGTCCTGTCGGGACTCTCGTTAGCGTCTCTGGAAGCAGATTGGCTTTAATAGGATTACATTTATTGTTGGTTTGGTTCTGCACATGGTATTTTGTCAACGGTATAACAAATATGATATTTCCTGTCATCTGGTTCGAAGACTGCAGATTTGTGAAGACAGCATGTCAGTCATGGCTGTTAAATGGTCTGATTTCAAACCTCATTGGTATCTTTTACATTTGTTTAGATCGTAATGAGCTCATTTTCAGACGTTACATTTTTAACATATGGCTGTAAGTCCATTCATTGGAGTTGGTGGTTGAACCTGACTTTGATAATGATGCTGACATATGGAGAGGAGGCTACTCTGACACAGGCAACATCACTCACATGCAGTTGGAAGCAGACCAAAGCATGCCCGACTGCCTCCCTCCTCGACAAGCTGCGATACAATAGGCCGGTCACCCCGCCGCCCCGTCCACTCCCCCTCTGTTAGCTACAAAGCACCGGCATGCTTCTCCTCTTCCCCCTAATTGCTGCAGCGTGGCCATTAATGAGCAACACCCACACCTCGCTGCAGCACCACCTCCCACCCCCTCCCTACACATTTGTTTTTCTCTCTTAGCACTGCTTTACCGCTCAGCCTGTCTGTTGTTTCTGTTTTCTTTTCTGCTCTATTTGCCCCTGCTAAGATCTAACCGCATCAAACAAGAAGCTCAACATATTGGTGACACAAAAAACAACTGCTGTGTTGAATGAGCGAAGAGGCACCTCAGTGAATCCTGTTGTGCATAACATGAATGCTGGATTTGGGAATGGTTTTCAGATCCTAACAGGAAACATGGCTACCAGTTTAGGGACAGAAGCCCCTATTGTCGCTAATAAACATGCTAACATTTCAAAATCAACAGAAAATCTTAGTTTAATATAGATGCAAAATATATTTTAATGGATTAATGTATCAGGCATCGCCAAAAAACTTCATTTAAATGACAATTTGTGAATGACAGTACAGTTATAACATTCAACAAGCAGTAATGTCACTTCTTAGGTCAAGATTTAAATCATTACCTTTAGTTGCTCCGTGCTAAAGGGCCACTTCCCAGCTGAGGGCATTTCAAAACTAGGTGTAGGGCGAATGGTTACCCCCTTCTTGGGTGATTATTTTTTTCTATGTATTTCAAATTCAAAGACGTACACCAACACCAGCAGTAAGTGATCGAGGCAGCAGAAGACAAACAACTCCTGTGTTCTGCAAGTTAAACAACACTGTTTTTTGTCAACCAAGTCTGGTGGGTTTGAAGAAAGCGATGTACAGGTGGTTTCTGGTTTTAAATAGGAAGTATTACCTGAACGAAAAGGTCTATCTCTGTAGGCATCCTTTCTCTAATGTTGTCAGACACTTTGAGAAGACAATGCAAGACAAATTTCAGACTTGGTCTGACAATAAATTATCCATCCATCCATCCATCCATCATTCATCCGTTAAAAATGTACTGTGGGCCTGACCCCCACAGTTTAGCCGCTATCTCACTTGTCAAAAAACCCACTATCATCGGCATTCAGACCCAGGTCACATGACTCTGCAGCAGACCCGGGTAATTATCGCCTCTGCTCCAATCGGCATTGATGGGAACACAAAACTCGTGTCGACACGTTAATCCCCGCCCCCTCTCCGGCGCGATGCTATGCTCCGTCGGTATATTCTGCGATTCTTTGTCATCTCAGCTATAAATTCCGTCTCCGTCCGAGCAGCGCTCGAACATCGTTCCAAATTTGTTGCAGCTGAGTTTGATAAATGGACTGAAAGAGTAATAGATACAATAAAGACCTAACCACCGTAACATCTTCACTGTTTACTAACCCTGTTTCGGGCACGTTTGTGACACAGCAGAAAAGAGACCAGCAGGAGTATACTTCACTGGCGTCAACACGCTACTTTTGGTGGGAAAGGGGTATAGGTCTCAGTTTTGATACCTCCATCCCTTTTCTTTTTCATAGCTCCACTCTTTCTCTCTCTACATTTACTACTTCAAAGCTCCTGCCTGTCTCATGACTCTCTCTCTCTCACCTCTGTCTCTGTAAATGTGACTGTCAGAGTGTGAGGCAGTGTGTCGTTGGATATGATGACTGCTTAAAGATCTATAGTGTTCTCACCAGCACATCCATATGCAGACACAACAGCACTGAGAGGTAAATCATTCAGAGATGATTCCTGTAACTATCTCTCATCCAGGCCCCCGCCCCACTCAGGTCCTTTTTCAGGTCTTAGTGTTTGAAACACTGGCTTTGGTCAGTGATGGATGGAGCCTTAACAGTCAGGGCCAGGGAGGAGCTGTGACAAATGCCTCCAGCGTGGCCTGTTGATGGGACTACATTAGCTAGAGTTGAACTGGAGTGAATTAGAGGAGAGGAGCCAGGCGTGTCCACGCATGCCTCTGTATAACAACCACAAACTAGCCAGGAGAGGAGAGTGATGGACCATCACCGTCACTTTACGAACCCTCTGACCCAGTGCATTTCACTGTGTCTCTGTCATTTCATGTTTCTCAGTATTCCTGAACATATTAAATGAAAGATATGATATTATCACACCAATCCGTAGATTTTTATAAGCAGGGGTGCAGGATTTTTACTTATCAGATGTGGTAAAAAGATTGCCCCGCACACTTTTGGGGGAAGGGTAACAGCTGCTTTTAGAGCCAGAAAACAGAAACAGAGCAGCCTGGAGTTCAATGCAGCTGTTAGAGTTCAGATGATCGGATTAAAAAGGTCTCATCGCAGCAAGCTTCAGACTTCCTGTTTCACTTTTGATCTCTGTCTCCCAGGATGCAGAGGAGTACGCAGAGCTGCCCGTCAGACACAACGAGGACCAGCTGAACAGCCAGCTGGCTCAGCAGCTCCCCCTGCAGGTCAACCCCCACTCCTTTGACAGCGCCCACACCAAGACCCACCTGCTGCTTCAGGCCCACTTCAGCCACGCCCAGCTGCCGTGCAGCGACTACAACACCGATACCAAGACAGTGCTGGACAACGCCATCCGAATCTGTCAGGTAGGTTCACATTACTGTGGTCTTATCTCTTTAACATGAGTTGAAAACTATTTTTTACCTGTTGACAGATTTCAGATAGTAGGTTGCAAATCCTGCCGTTTTTTGAGTGGTGTGTTTTGACATACTTTGGCCACACCATGGAGAGTCATATGGGGAATGACTGTGCTGATACAGGATCTGATGATTCTTCCTTTAAGCAGGGCCACAACCAGTGTTCCCCCTGCACGTCAACCCCCACTCTTTCGTCAGCGGGCTTCTTTTGATCACCTTGGGCTGAGGAAAATAGCTTTGGGCTGGTAGATAAATTTGGGGCTGCTTCTGTCAACATTTGGCAGGGTTTAGAACACCAAAGAAGCTGTCATTTTATGGTCAAAAACAAAGATTTTGTTGTTTCCACTCACTCATTGTTTACCCATTTGATTGACATGAGTTGTATTCTGTTGTATGACTAAATGGTAAATGGACTGTACTTCAATAGCGCTTTTCTAGTCTTTGCGACCTCAAAGCTGCTTTTTTTTTTTTTAAGATTATTTTTTTGGCTTTTTGCCTTTATTCGATAGGAAAGCTGAAGAGAGACAGGAAATGTGGGGAGTAGAGCGTGGGGGCTGACATGCACAAATGATCGGCAGACCGGGAGTCGAACCTGTGATCAGTGCGACGAGGACTGTAGCCTCTGTATATGGGGCGCCTGCTCTACCGACTGAGCTAAACCAGCGCCCCCTTAAAGCTGCTTTTACACTACATGTCACATTCACCCATTCACACACATTCATACACTGATGGCAGAGGCTGCTACCAACTGTCCATCAGTTATCACATTCATACCCATTGGCTATGCTACTGGGAGCAATTTGGGGATCAGTGTCTTGCCCATGGACACTTCCGTTTGAAAGACGACCGACTCTACCGCTGAGCCACAGCCGCCCCCACTAAAGGAGGACCAATTTACTTTGACGTCATTTTCTTGGCATTTGTTTGATTTTGCCAGTTTCATTCCTCCATAATGCTATAGTGTTTAAATACGTTCAAGTATTTGATCACTTTATTGTGGTTTCGCATTTCGCAATTAGTGTATTTGGTTGTCTAACTGCACTTTTTTTGGCTGATGTGATGGTTTTACTGTTTTACACGGGTTGCTGGCAAGGTTATGATTTGGGCTGTTTTTATTGAATTGGGCTGGTTTTGAGTTGTTGTTGTTGTTGGGCTGGAAGCTGTCAATATGACCTGGCCAAAACATTTTATCTACCCTGAACTGAGTGATTCACCATGTTCCCACTGCGGCCATTTTCCTCTGACATCAGGCTCTGATGATATTAGCTAGGAATTTGTTAAATGCTAACGCTAGCTGTTGTCTAACAGTAGCTAATGGATGTATTAAATGAAGTGTATTTACTTCCTTTGTCTTCTGGTACTTGTGAAGAGCATCAGAGGAAAATAGCCTTAAACTGAAGTGATCGGCTCAACACGTAAGAGGAAGTGTAACTGCTGTGTGAAAATTTGAGAATGCAATGAAATGATTAATATTTTATTGTGTTTTGTGTTGTACATAAACATTCCTGGAGCAGATCTGAGCTTTAACCAGCTGAACGTAACTCAAGCTGATTGAAATGACAAACTTCGCTGGCAGCAGATTTTCTCAGCATTAATTAATTACCATGAACTCCATGACCAACTTGACTCGGCCCTTTGAGGTGTCCATGGTCAGGCATTAATGGAAAGTGAAGGCCAGAACCGTCCTCGCACTGTGCATCCACATCATGCCCATTAATTCCTGAATATTGACACACTGAAGGGCATTATCCTGCTTAAAAGAGACGGTTAATTTATGTTTTCATGTGTTTAAAATCTAAATGTAAAGTTTTTACAAGCCATATACCCTTTACCCTGATATCATCTGAGGGTTTGAATAATACCTGTAGAAATCAATACCAACGCTAAGGTTCTTATGCAAGAAAAAAAAAGAACAGAGACTATTTTAGAACGATGAACAGCCTGCAGCCAATCAAAATAGAGTATTCACCCAGATCATGGCATAAAGCCAATAAACCAATAAATAAAACCTATATACAGTGTGTCGTCAAGTCAAGTCAAATCAAATGTATTTATAAAGCACATTTAAAAACAACTCATGTTATGTAACTGGAGTGTAGTATTGCAGGAGATCAACGAGATAAGAAGGTGCCATACCGTTTAAAACCTTAAAAACAGTCAGTAAAATCTTAAACAGGAAGCCGGTGAAGAGAGGCCAAAATTGGTGTAATGCTGTCAGGCTGGTTTCTCCCAGTTAGCAGACATGCTGCAGCGTTTAGAACAAATCTTTACATTTACAGGCAGATAGATCTGGTGTCATCAGCAAATAAATCAAAAGGAATATTGTGGTTTTTAATAATTTAACCCAAGGGTAACAAATACAATAAGAAGAGGATAAGGCCCAAAATGGAGCCTTGCAGGACCCCACAAGTAAGTGAGGAATATCCACCTAGATGCACTGAGAAACACCTATCTGTGAAGTATGACTTGATAAGAGTCTGAACTACAGCATGTTTAAAGGCAGCTGGCACACACCCTGACAGAATAGAGGAATTTATTACAGCACAAATACTTGATCCAACTGCATCGAAAACAACAGCTGATAGGGGAAACTGTCAAATGGGAAATTTGTTGTTTTTGCAGTTTAACGAACCACAACAGTGATTCTTGCACTCAGGTGTCACTAGTCTGATTCTCCCAGTGAAACATTCATGTTTATTATAACATTAGATTCATCTTAAAAACATCAGTTGTGAATCTTTGAGTATTAAAAGTAAGTGGGCCATACTTGTTATTTCAGTGATTCTGACGATAAGATGAGTTTTAAATCTTATAATTGTAGAAATGATCTAACTTAAAAATGGTATTTGAATAACGAACAGAACATAAAAAGAGAGCACATCTTTGGAAGCGCTGCCCCGCTGCAGATGAAGCAGAGAATAAGGGGAATGTTAAACATTAGTTGGTGATTTGTAGTTGAACTGGTGCGTCTCATAAATAACACGACGCTCAGGTTAGATCTAACACCCGGCTCGCTCTCTGTCTGGCAGCCAGGAGGGCTCTGCTGCTGCTTGTTCATGTGGACAGTTAGTGGAGAATACAGACTATATCACACCTGGCTAAGTTATTAGAGTCAGTAACATTGATAACAAACGTCGTGACTAAGGATCAATGCATGTTAATCTGCATCTGAGGTGTGATCTTTATTCAGCTTCTTTGTACGTATTGTTAGAAGTTAGCACCATGTCTACACGTCTGTAAGCCATTGTCCACAGCTCAGGACGTGTGTGTGTGTACATGTGCTTGTGATTTTCCATGCTGTGTGTCTGGTAGTGAAATATTCCATGGCTCATGGATGTGGTTACTTCTCTGGCGTCCTGCTGCTACCGTTTACTGAGATGGTTCTGCTTTACGTCCTTTATGGTGCTTTTTATTGAATGAATGTAAATTTGTAGTTTAACAGTTCTCATAAAGTCTGACAGACAATATATGAACAACATTTTAATTAGCAGGTTCAGATTCTTCACAGTTTACCCCTTTTTAAATTCTAAGATAGACAGAGAGACAAACAGATCTTAATTAGTCGCTGTTATAAAAACAACAACAGGCTGTTTAGCAGCTCTTTGACAGTAGCCGAAACTCAGCAATATTTAGACAAACAAACACACTAAAAATGGCTCAGTGATAATAAAAGAACAGTTTTATATCACATTAAATAAGTAATAAAGTGCTTGTGCTATGATTGCAGCTGGTTGACGGAGGGATGTTGCACTCAGCAGCTGGTGTCCTCAGTCTTTCTTTGGGGGGAACGACACATTTTATTTGTTTCTTCTGTTTGTGGTTGTTAGTACTAGGGATTGGCGTAAGAAATTCCTTAACTCGACCATCGATAACGTTAACGATCAATTAATTGATTAATCGTTATCGTTTTATGTACTTTTTTTTGCCAATGAGAGAAAACACTGAATGTGCTTTTCTTAATCAAATCTTTATGTTCACGTTTTCACAGCCTCAACCTCCCGAATCTCTCCTCAGGGGATCAATAAAAGATTATCTTAAACACAAAGACAATAAAAAAATCGCAGCGAACAATACGTCACAATGTTTAAAGAAAGTACATCTTAATACCGTTATAGCCGTGCTTCATTCTTCTCCACCATATGTTAGTTTGTTCACAAAACTACTTTAATCTTCTCACCTTGCTTCTTCAGTTATTTTCTCTGCACACAGCGGCTCGTCCTGCCCCGCCCCCTTCTGTTTCTCTCTGTATGTGTCTGATCTGATGACATTCATCGTGCGCTGTACCTTCCCCCCCAAAGCTTTCACCCGTGATCTCGTTTTCACAGCAGCAGGTGAGCCGTGCGTGAAGAAGGCTCGTAGTGAAAGACGTTACGTGTCAAAACGGTCAAACCCGACTAATGAGACCGACACGACACAGCTGCTCTTAAAAACTTTTTAAACAGAATAAAAAGATCCATATTTAACAGAAGGGACGTGCGAGCGGACCTGTGTGTGTGTGTGTGTGTCTGTGTGTGTGTTACAGCATGTGTGGAAGCGCTGCTCCAGGTATGGGAGAGAGGGAACAGCCCGACTTGTATGAAAGGGCAACTCTGTGGCTTTTGATACCAACATCAGATCAATTAGATTCCACGTGATCGACTAAATTATTCACATCCAATAATCGATCATTGATCAACCATTGCCCATCCCTAGTTAGTACACTACTTAACTACTGTAGCTGGCAAGCTAATCGCTAACACATTCGCCAGCCAAGAACTTGTAAGCTCCACTCAGTCAAAATAGTTCTCCAAGCTGGCTTAATGTGGTTCTACTTGTTGTGTTATTTCAATGTGTTAACAATGAATTCAAGATGGGTCCGACCAAATATGACTTCCTCAATGGGAATCATAATCAGAATTATTTTTATATTCTTATTGCAGTTTCTTTGTTCTGAATGTCAGCAGCCAAATCATACATGGCTGATAAAAATGTCTGGTGAGGGGCGCCGGTTTGGCTCAGCAGTTGAATCGGCGACCATATACAGAGCCAAATACATTGCCCTTATTTAATACTGTGGTAGTGCTAATACTTCTGTTTCTGTATATTGTCCAAATATTTGTTCATGCACTTTGATTCTTTGGCATCATTTTTTTTTAACCTTTAGATCATTAAAGACAATAAAATTGAATTGAATTGAAAAACCAAAATCCCAGAGACCTGAGGACAGTCAGTCCCAGTCTGAAATGGACCCGAGGTCAGAACAACACCAACAATCATAGCAACGTGACGCCCAACCAGCTAACAAGCAGACACGGTCAAATAGAGCAAACAAAAGCAACACTTTATATCATTTCTCCTTCACTTTACAGTTCATCTCTGTAATCATGTCTCAAAAAGCTCATGACACAAAGCAACAAGCAACTGAAGTTGTATTGACACATGAACCTGGCAATACAGCGGGACCAGTCCATAAGATAAGTTCAGACCGAGTCCAACTTGTGTTTCAGGTCGAGTCACAGGTGGAGAGTGGACCAAAGAAAAACCATGACAAAGTTTAGGTTTAAATGGTTATTTCTATATTATCAGAGGTATTAAAACCCACGTATCCCCTCAAAGGTCCCAGCTCCTTTGATGTGAGGGAACATGCTGTGATTCTCATCAAATAAGCCTGTTGCAGTTGGACCCGGGCACTGCTGTAACTCGAGCTATATTTTGTCATCAATTTGCTCAAGCAGTTACTGTGAAATGTAAATCACTCCTAATTTGTAGTTCATTAGCATTTTGATTACCTTTGCTAGGCCTCGTCTGCTACACTCAGAGTCGTTTTCAGTCATAGTTACTCTCAGGAAACGACTTTGAGATGAATGAAGTTTGTTAGAGAGCAGATGTGTTCCTCACAGAGGGTTGCAAAGAAAATCACAGGGTTCTATGTTATATGTATATGTTTGTTTGGTCTTAGTGTTGCTTCTTATCGTCTATCTTTTATTTTTATCTTCCTTCATTTCTTAAATTAACCTCTGCAGCCAAAAGTTTCTAGGCTCCAAATCTCACTGATTAATCAGATAATAAAAACGAAACCAGCTGGCCTTCATTCAGTCTCTTAGGCACACTTTATTTCCTACATTGCACGCATGTTGTTAGTTTATTTTATTAACTTTAACTTATCGGTTTTGGTGCTTAAGGGTGCTTTTACAATGTTGCATTTTGTCTTGAGTTTGGTTTGTGTTCACACAACAGCTATTACCAGCGGTAAAAGAATTTTCATGTGGGAAAACTCCCTCAAGTAAACAAAGAGAGAGAACAAGAAGAGAGAGAATGACTGACTTTAATGTTGTCAGAGTTTTTTGATTTTTAACCGACATTGTTCCACAGATCAATCAGTTCCATTCTCCTTTAGTTTCACACTGAACAGCACACTTGTGAAATTGTTTGTTCTGCCCATATTTCTATTAGAGCCCCTCTTGTCTGCCTCTACTCATCTGGCTGCATGGCTGTGTCAACATCCGTTAACGACCCACAATGCATCGTGTTTTGGTTTGATTCCTGTATTAGGTCCTACTTTAAGTCCGATTATGTCCTCTCCTGAATCGAACCGGAACCGTGGTTCATTTGGAAACGACGAGTCTTGTCTTTTCTGGCGGACCATGGTCCGGTGGTTTGGTCCGCATCAGTTCGAATGCATATTCTCACCTGTCCAAACGAACCAAAGCTGTCAGATGTGATTGCTCCCTAAGTCACTAACAGGTACAAAAAGTTGTTGAACTGCTCCAGCAGGTTGCCTCTGCTGATCGCTGTGACTCAGGCTGTGATGGCTGCAACGTAATCGGATGATTTGTTTTTGGTATGAAGAGTTAGTCGGGGCAGCGGTAGACCAGCAGCTCCCGTGTTCTGCAGGGTCAGACTGCTGTTTTTGTCTCTGGAGTCTTAAAGAGATTTAGGGATATTAATGATGTAGTGGTTGTTCTAAAAAAGCATTTAACTCTCGCTCTTAAAACACAAGAACTTTTAGTGGACAGACTTTGATCGGGTGCATTAGCCCTCAAAGATTACCTTTAGCCATTACAACACGTTTCGCTGCTGCCAGCTCAAGTAATCCGCAGTAGTAATAGAGAACATGTTTGCACTCATCAGTCATTTAGACCCCCATGAAGTTTAAAATACTATTATAAATAATTCCCCTGTAAGTTTTCTTGTTGTGCTCATGACTGAACTTTAAAGAAGCTTTAATGCTCTAAATGTTCTAAGTGGTATTTCAGTAAATGTCACAGATCTTGTGCATGAACTCTGCTGTCAAGATGATTCACCATTTGCTGACTTATATTAAACTCTCGTTAAGGTGCTGTCCTCAGAGTAATTACTTCGAAAGTGGAGGAGGACATCACACTAACTGAGATGTGTTTGATGTGTCAGTCACTTAATCTGTGCGGCTGCAGCAACATCTATTTTCTGATGGCAGGCAAAGGAATATTTGTTTACAGCTTCCTGAAGTAACCGAGCACTGAATAGTGAATGAAAGTGTATTGTTAATACAACTCCAGACATGTTGCCAGTGCTGACCTTTGAGGAAACTGTGTTCAAAACAGAGGAAGGAATCATATCAGCTGTGTTGCACAATCTGGGGTTGTGAGCTCACCTGTCATTGGCTACACTTTGTTTCTTCAGCCTTCTAATTGTAACACATGACGTGTCTGGACCGTCGGATTGTTACAATCATCAAATTCATCAAATTAATTTATTAACCAATCCAAAACCTAACCCCAGCTCGAAGCTTTAGAAATATAGCCTGGGAAATGGACTGTACTTACATAATGCTTTTCTAGTCTTCCACTAGATGTCACATTTACCATCACATCATCATCATCACATCATACTCACATTGACACACTGATGGCAAAAGCTACTATGCCAATCTCCTATCAAGATCTATTTGGGGTTCAGTGCCTTGCCCAAGGACATTTCAACATGCGACTGTAGCCGTCAGGGATCGAAATCCCCAACCTGACGACTCTAGCACTGAGCCACAGCTGCCTGGGAATGACACTCGATTGGAACTGAGTCAGCACCAAAAGTGGGGATCAAAAAAACGCTCAGTTAAAACTCTGCTAGACCACGATGCTCGGTGTGAGATGTCCTTAAATAACGCTGGTATATCTTGATTATTACCCCTCCTTCTTCGCTTCTCCTCAGGCCATGCTGGATGTGGCTGCAAATGAAGGTTGGCTTGTGACAGCCATCAGTATCTGTAACCTGGTGCAGATGATCATCCAGGGCCGCTGGCTGCACGACTCCTCGCTGCTGACGCTGCCTCATGTAGAACAACAGGACCTCTATCTGTTCAGGTAAACACTTCAGCACAGGTGACCCTGTAATACCTGTCAAATCATTTGTGTCTAGTAGATGGTTTATTTGCCTCCTGGTTCTCCCAGCTATGCTTAGGATATTATAATGTGCAACTTGACTGATGCAAAATGCAACTTGACTGGTTGGTGCGTTGGTGCGTTGAGCATACAACTGCAAGATACCAAGTTACATTTTTAGCTGTTGTACTCAGAGCAGCGAAGAACAGAATACAATTTTATTCAGCTGTTAATTTGCAAAACCAAATGACCCTTCAGTGTCCATCGTTCATGAGGTTTATTCAAGGAGCTGAATCATCAGCATAAGTGTCCTCTCCAACAGAAATGTAGCCTGAGCTGACGCTACATTTAGCTCAGCCTCTTTCTTTGATTCTCTGATCTCCAGTGAATCTCTGTAGTAATAGAAACAGTGGTGACATGACTGTATTACAGTCCCAGAGCTCAGGTGTAAACAAAGATGCAGGAGCGCACATGAAGCACACATAAAGGACTTATTTAGTTTATGCTCGGGGGCCAACAGGAGTAGTTTCTCCATGCACACACCACATGGTTTCCAGATCTGCATCCTACAGTGTCGAATAGTTTTGTGCAAACTCAATAAAAATGGAAGAGACAGATGACACAGCTCCACAGGATCTGAAAACAACAGGAATCATGGGGAGGGATTTGGGGTGATGCTGCTTCATGACCATCAGTCTCTCCCCTCCCTCCTTTTCCAACCTTTCCACAGGAAATGGGCAAACAGGAAGGGGAGGAGCGACGCAGGCTTCAACCGGCCAATTGAAGGACTTCCCGAGCTGATTGCTGCCTGCAGGGGAAAGGAAAGTGTTTTCGCTTCTATCCTCGGCCAAGAGTTTCAATCAAGTCAGATTGCGCAGGTAAGAGCATGCTGGGAAAATGAGTCCATGAACATCAGTTAAATATGCACTTTGGAGACTGTTGGTTGTTTAATAAGCTAAATAACAGGATAAATAGAAGCACTTGAATACTGTTCATTTTATAAAAATGATCCTCATAATAGGACTATTCTCATATTTAGTGCATGCAGATCACACACACACACACACACACACACACACACACACACAGACACACACACACACCATTATCAGTGAGGTGACGCGAGCAGTCTTAACACTGTGCACCCAGATACCTCCAGGATCCCCAATTATATCTCCATTGATGGGGTTTACGGCTCCAATTTAAGTGCTAATTGCAGCAGTAATGAGAGTGTCCGGGCACGACGGCAGGCCCTGTGGCTTCACCCAATCAGTGTTCCCGCTTTCCTCCTTCCCCACCTTTACTCCCCCGCTGCCCCCACCCCCCCCACAGTGTGGCGGCCTCTCTAATTAAATAATTAGATGTGCAGCAGCGTTCCTGTCTGACTCGCTCAGGGAGAGTAATCCTCACATAAATAGCTTTCGCCGGGTGAATCAGAGAGGCTTTTCTCCTCCCAGCCATCAATACACTACACACACACACACACACGCACACACACACACACACACACACACACACACACACACACACTCTTCCTTTTCTTTTTTCTGCCCCTCTCTGTGCCTTTCTCTCTTAATGTCTTCTTCATGGTGGGGCTTTTGCATTAAACCAAATTAAATCCTCCATAAAAAACACTTAAGAGGCACCTACGACTTACTGTACACCCGCTGAAGGATCTGTCCATCCTACAAAGACCTCCACTTAAACCTCTTTATTGCTTCATCATTGTCTCATTATTGCTTCATCCTCTGCCTGCATCATCATTTCCAAAAGTCTCAAAAAGTCAGAGATGGAACGGGGTCAGCAGCATCCCTGAAAGTCTCCCTTGACAGAAACATTAGTGTGGATTTGCCTTAAACATCCAATCAAACTCTCACTATCTCATATGTTAAAAGGGTATTATACATATGAGATGAATGGCAATCTCACCCCTCAATTCCACCAATCTGTCCTCTCTTAAAAACCATCTCCACTTTCGTCAGGCCTGGTCCTTCGTGAGTCATCTCCCGGTGCTGGAGGTTGGGATGAGAGTGAAGGGCTGGTGGGATGAGAGCCAGGAGCAGATGGAGCGTCGCCTCCCTGCAGCGGGAGCTAACCTGAGGGAGGAGAGCAGCTGGCTTGACGTCCACGCCGACCAGGAGTACGTCCTGCAGGTGTCACTGAGACGCATCAACCTGGGCCAGCAGAGGGTCAGTATGCCCAACATCAACACTTAACTTTATAAAGTTAGTTACACAGCAAATACTTAAAGCTCATTGTTACCTTAAAACTGTGCTCACTTATTTTTGTACTTAACTGAAGCTAGGGATACACGATATTATGGTACGTTATAGGTATTGCTGTATATTATAGGCATTTTATTTATATTTACATCGGTCTCATCACTACCTGCTCAGCGCAAACAGCAGACAGACACAGTTAGAGAGCAGCTTCATTCTTAAAGCCAAAGGCTATGTCCACTTCTTATATACAGTTCGCAGTCTGAAGTCTGCCACATGAAGACACAAGGCAGCGCACAGAAGAGAGAGGGGTAGGGCCAAGACGTAAGGCCATGGAGGGAACGTGGAAAATGGGCTATTAGCTAATGCTGAAGCTCCTTTAACCTGTATGCTTTCTACTGGCCAGCAGGGGGCAACTCCAACGGTCAAGCTGACCTCCAGCTGCCAAAGGAAGTGACACTACGTCTCATTTGAATTATTCCCCCAGTACACGCTATAATAATGTGTTTATGGCCTCAATCTCAATCTCTTATTGACAAGTTGTTACCACAGCAACCTGTAAATTAGGAAAGAAACTTAACTTCTTCCAAAAAGACAAGATGTAAAAGTAGTAAAATCTTAAAATCAATTCTAAAAGTAACTGGAAGCCAATACAGAGAAGCCAGGACGGGGTGATGTGATGTCGTCTGTTTAAACCAGTAAGAAGCCGAGCTGCTGCATTCTGGACTAGTTGGAGGCGAGAGAGGGATTTCTGGCTGATCCCTGAGCAGGGAGTTGCAGTAGTCTAATCTGGAGAAGATGAGTGCATGGATTACTTTTTTAAGGTCCGGTTGGGTAATTATTGCTTTAGTTTCTGAGATGGTGCGTAACTGATGGAAGCAGGACTGTACAACTCTCTTTATATGTGGGTCAAAGGTTAGGTCGCAGTTGAATATTACGCCAAGGTTTCTGGCAGTAGGTTTTACATTAGTAGACAGGGCGCATAGGCCCCTGTCTATATGGAGGGTGGAGTTATGTGGATTGATTAGTATTATTTCTGCTTTTGAGTTATTTAATTGGAGAAAGTTCTCAGCCATCCAGCAGTTGATGTCACTGAGACAATCTTTGACAGCAGCTAGGCTCCTAGGGTCCCCGGGTCTCAGTGGAAGGTATATCTGGGTGTCGTCTGCATAGCAATGAAAGGAGACATTGTGGCCACGAGGAAGCATGTAAATTGAAAATAAAATCTTTTTAAAAAAATTTTTACCTTGCGGTACACCACAGGTAATTTTAGTGGTAGAGGAGGAGTAGTTACCTATGGTTACCACAAATGTTCGTTCTAAAAGGTAAGAATAAAACCAACTAAGTGCAGTGTCTCTGATGTCAACCGAACTTTTAAGGCGATCAATTAAAATGGCATGATCCACGGTGCAGCACTTAAGTCTTGAAATTGTGCCCTCCCCCCGTCTGCTGCTAAAAGTAGGTCGTTGGTTACCTTGAGGAGGGCCGTTTCTGTACTGTGTTGAGCTCTAAAACCAGATTGAAATTTAACAAAGAGCTTGTTAAAAGACATAAAAGATCAATTTGGGCTGAAACCACTTTTTCTAAGACTTTTGATAAAAATGGAAGTTTAGAAATTGGCCTAAAGTTGTTAAAATCACCGGGATCGAGGTTGGGTTTCTTTAAAAGAGGTTGGACCACAGCGTGTTTCAAAACAGATTCTGGGGTTAGAATGATTGGCTAAAATCAGGTTGGAATAAAACGAGACTCTTGCATCTTTAACTGCCTTTTGATAGTTTTGTAATGCTTCTTTCCAGATATCATAAAATACTTGTAGACCAGTTTTTTTCCATTTTTGCTCCTTTCTTCTGCAGTCTCTTTTTAACTCATGGGTGGACTCTGTGAGCCAAGGCTATGGTGGCTAACACCTCATCCTGTTAAAGCTGCAGTTTGCACTTTATCTTGTGAAACGTTGTTCTTCGGATGCTTTGCATGTTGGCTGCAGATGCACATGTGTCGGAGAAATACTGATCCTCTGATGTTGCAGACACTTAAAGGGGTGCTCTGGTGATTTAGTATTGAGCTTTTGTAAAGTTGGGGAGACTGGTTCAAAAAAAAGAACCCCAGACTGCTTTGAACTGTAGCTCAGAAACATCAGTGTAGATGCAGCTTGGCGCTGTTTGTAAATCATTTTTGGACTCTTCCAGGATCAACTGTCCCTGTATGCCCCTCATCAAGTTCGAAACAAATGCTGAATATGAAGACATTTAACTAACATCACTGCATAACGACTCTCTGATATAGCACAAAACGGTACAAACCCAGTTTTTATTGGATTGCTGTATCAGCTCTAATGTTTTGTCTCGCAGGAAATCACAGAGCTCTGTTTAATTCCATCCTCAGGTATTTATAAAGTATATAATGTTAGAACTCCTTCCCTGAGATCTCATACTCAAATAAGCTTGACATACTCAGTGTGTAAGAGTGTGTGTGTGTGTGTTATTTCAGAGGAAGCAGGACAGTAAGGCCCAGGCTCCCAGGTTCCCCAAGTCCAAGGATGAAGGCTGGTTCCTGGTGGTGGGGGAGATGGACCGCAGGGAGCTGCTGGCTGTGAAACGGGTCGGCTACGTACGAAACCAAACAGCTGTGTCTGTGGCCTTCTACACACCGGAGAAGACTGGACGGTAAGCAGCTGAACAGAAACACAGGCGTTCCCCTCAGACTTTATACACAGTGAGTGAGAGGAAACACTCAGCAGGTTGGTCACAGGTGTGCATCATTAACCTGACAGACACTTTGGATTAGAGGCCGTTACGCATGTAAAGACACGGAACAAAGCCGTGCCGTTACAGTAGCTCATACTCTACATTCCTTTCTTGCCTTACTTGCAGCAGCAGTGTTTTTACTGTAACTTTTATATATTCATCATTGCTTCTCATGTAAACAGTCTGACTGAGGCAGGCAGACGATGATCGCGCCTTTTTGTGTGATGCATAAAACGGCCCTTTTTCTGTGAGCGCGCTCAGAGCCTGAAGCAGAAAGCCTGAGTTAACAGAGAAAGTTCATAACCACCTTCATGATACCTGTTACCTCTCACTGGGGCTTACCCAAAGAAAGCCTGAGTATGTTCAACTTGCTTCGTTGAACTTGCTTCATAGTACAGCACTTGTTTTCAAGCTGCTGCTTTGGGACGTCCTTTCCTGTATGGCTGGGTTAGATTCAGGGGGATATGCAGACGCCCCTCTCCCAATTGTGTTGTACTGTATTATTATTATTGTGTTGTACTTGTATTTTTACAGACTGATTAGGGGGAAATATCATGGATTTTAAATGTCCGACAGACTAACATTTTAATGCCGTCTCATCTCGTTAAGGAAAACAAAACATACGTGTCGTAAGAGTTTTTATTATGAAAGATCTATTTTTAGCTCGTCAACGTCTCGTCTTCATCGTGGAAAAAAGGTTGTTGACGAACATTTATCATCATGATTTTTGTTAACGAAATTTACACTGATTTGACAATAAAATGGGTTTAAAAGTTAGAGTGCATATATGTATACGAAGAGCATTTAAACACACTAAGGGCCTGATCAGACAGGACGCGTTTTAGCAGCTGGGGGCTTTTTTGTCATTGTTTTCAATGAGAGGCTTTTTGCTCGCTGCTTTTGCTTTGCAGAGTGCCTCGCTTTTTTCCGCTCTGTGCACCTCGCGTTTTTGAGGAAACGCTCCAAGCGTCTCGAGTTGAAAAAAGTTCAACTCAAAGCAGAAAAGCGCCCGACGTCATGGGCGTTTTTTCTCATTGTCCAATCGGATGAAAGGAGAGGCGAGCCTTCTGTCAGTTTACAATGTAACAGTTAGGTTAATGACAGCTAATGATTCGGTGGTTGCCTTAACAACAGTAAAAAAAAGCTGCCCCCACCTGCTAAAACGCGCTCTGTCTGATCGGGTGTTTACTTTCACAAAAAGGCAGTGCGGTGCGCATCGCGTTTTACGCCTGCAAAACGCGCTCTGTCTGATCGGGCCCTAAGGAAGGAAACAACAAACAGTTGTACAGAGTGGGTTATCTAGGCTATCTTTAAACGATATGAAAACAAACCTCAGATAAATAGTTTCAAAAAAATGACAAAATACTTTTTATGAACATAAACATCTGTGATGATTTGAATTAGTTTGCTTTCATGCAAAGGCTGCAGCACTATGAGCCTGACAGACTGGGCTGGGCTAATTAGGGGCTGAAATGTAACTAGCATTAGTACAGGGATAACCAGCCTTAAATACAATGATAGTCATGGCCAGTGACAGCAATTCTCCCAACACACAAAAACATTTTCCACTTTGTACCCAATTACCCAAGAGCCCAAATCAATGTCAAACGTTTTAAGAAAAACACAAAAAGTTAAACCTCATAGAACATTTTCATATCAAACGTAAACATTTCAGTTTTACGCTCATTTTAGAGTTATCTAAAACAGGACTATGAAAATGATCAAATCACTTACAGACACCAAAACAATGTTTCAGTCTGTCTCTTCACTTCCTGTCGTCCCTGCTCTGTTTGCGCCTGTCAGTCCTGAACTCGTTCATTCATTCAGCAAAGGAAATCTATAAAAACAGCTCATTTCTGTCGCAGCTCACCACAGTAGTTTTTAGCAAACCTTACACAAACAGGAGGAAATCATTTTTGTCAGGGTCTATTTTCAGCGGTGGATGAATCCACATTTAGTGCCCTAGTGAGTTTAAGAGGAAGCAGGAGGGTGTGTGTGGGATTTATTCCAAATAAATACAGTGTGTGAGTGTGTGTGTTCATGCTAATGAAGGAAAATGTCACTCAGTGAAATGGTGCAGCTCATGGATGTGATGCAGGAGTTTTTGAGTGAAAAGGAAGCTCTGTGGCGGAGAGGAAGAAGATATTTCAGGCTGTAATACACAAGCCCTCTGACTCGGTACATTCAGATAATTAAAACCAACAGAAAGTGCAGATTAGTTCATGTCAGAGATTACTGGAGCAGCTACAAGACCGGTTTGCCATTGACTTTCATCCTGCTAACTGCTAGGCTAACTAGCTTTTTACGGCACAGCTGGAAGATTAGCAGTCACATGTGGTGTCTGAAGAACACTGTGGGCTTTAGATGAATTTAAAAACTAATGGATGTCTAATCATACATCAACAGTGGGATAATTTAGGCCTGATAAGATCCAGTACATTTGTCTGTCAGCCCTGTGTATCCATGCTCCTGTTCTCGCTGCTGATCCATCCACCTTCTGTTTTCAGGTGTATCTACACTCTGTACCTGATGAGTGACAGCTACCTGGGGCTGGACCAGCAGTACGACATCCACCTGAACGTAACACCTGCCAGCATCGCTGCTCAGGTCAACACAGAGGTGTCTGACTCAGTGGCTGACCTGAAGCTCAGCTGAGCAGGACACAACAACGTTATCATCAGCAGCTGTCATAATTTCCTCTCTGCCCACTTTGTAACAGCTTCCCTGATCTACTTCTGCTTCAGGTGGTATTTTCATTTACTTGCAGTGGCCTTCACCTCTTTCTGTCTATAGTGACTGCATTGTATCCTGGTCTATTAAAGCTACCATTGGAGCAGAAAAGGGTTCATCTGTGCCTTCTCTAATGTGGATTTCTTCAGTTATTAAAGGGGAGTTATTGTCATTTTAAACCTGTGCTCTTATTTTTACATAGTTTGTTTTGCTTTTTGCCACTGACAAACTGAGTTTGTTATTCAAGATGTCTTGCAGCATTAGAGAAAGGATTACTAGAAAAGAGGCCTTTTGTTTGAAACAAGAAACAGCTGGTACATCGCTTTCTCAAAGCCTCCAGACTCCATTGACAAAAACAGCAATTTTACCTCACAGGACAAAGGAGTTGCTGGTCCATCGCTGCGACGATCAGTTAGTTAGTTTGTGTTATTGTGACTTAGTGTTTTAGTGGTTAGTTCAGAACCAGCTCAGTATTTGTGGAACACACGATAACACAAACAAACTTGCTGGCAGCAGCAGACCAGCAACCCCCCTTGTTGTGCAAGTTAAAATTAGTGTTTTTGTCAGTGGAGTCTGGTGGTTGGATCAGATCCATTTGCCCTCAAGTATTATGTTGCAACAACCATAGCTGTGTCTCAGCTGCTGTCTGAAGACATCTACTGAAGCAGTTCCAGATCTTTTTGTACCTATTCATCATTCCCAAAATCGTTCCCAAAATATATCAAATTAAAGCCCAGTTTTAAAAGTACTACAACTCCCCTCTAAGTGCTGCAAGGATCCTGTAGTCCTTGTGACACAATATCAGAGAAAAATACTGTTTCGTCTCCTGAATCGATTTCAAATCAGAAGTTAGTCAAAAAATCTAAATTGAGTTATTCATCCGAAGGTCAAATACACAGCAGGTTGGTTTTGCAGGGAAATGTGGCTTCACAGGACTCAGCTGACAGACTGTGTTTAACCTGCTGCAGTCAGCCAGGTGAGACACTCCACTACAACACTACTACTGTTCAGTGTGTGAGTGTGTACTGCTCCTTTGAAAAGCCCTTTAATGTGTAAATCAGCTTCTAAATAAAAGAATAATTTCACTCACAGACCAGGTCCTGATCCTCAGGACGCCTCCATTTTTTCTGATTTTTCCAAACTTGTTTTCCAACAGCACAAACACGGCCCAGAGGTTACGTTCTGTGACTGAATTAGCTGAGTTGACACCTAGCAGACAGCTAGCAGCTCCCACCTGTCACTCAAGAGGCCTCGCCTGGCTCTGGAGGTTGCCACTTGATCTCCACCTTCTAAGTTACATGTAGTCATTATTCTCTCTCTTTTAGCTCTGTATTTGGTCCCCACCTTCTCCTGAGGAAGATATCTGACTCTTATCGGCTTAATGCTCCACTATGCTCACCAGCTAGTCCCTATTGAGTCAGTCTGCTTTACAGTTGTTTTTCCTTTGTTTTCACTTGTTAATATGAAACTATTGATCACAGCCACTTTAATAATGGAGCTGATCGTGTTCATCCTTTCAAGCAACCATGTTGTCAAACAGAAGATTGATATTAAATATCTGTCAACCTGTGATTATGTTCAATGACAACATTTTAAGTTTGTGCCTCAGCATATTTCCTTTTTAACGATGATGTCACTGACTAAAGCCTTGTTTGTCTATAAAGAGAAAGAAGTGGAAGTAGAAGAGTGTTAGGAGCAGGCACAAGAAGAACAATGAGATGGAGAGGAAATTTGAGGATTTAAAGATTTATTTATTTTTTCCTTTTTTTGCATTTTAGAATCAAGTTGAAATGTTGACAGTAATGTTGAAACTTCCAGAATAAAGTTGGAAAAATGCAGAAAAAATAAAAATCGTATAGCTCTTGAAAGTTACGATGGAGTATTAGGGCCACTTTTTTTTTTGGCCTGTTGAGATTAAAGTTGAAATGTCGAGAATAAAGTGAACTCTTCAATGTCAGGTCAAATTACTCAGAATATAAATGAGTTAAATGTTGCTCCACTTTAACCTGGTACACTTCAAAGAGTTCCGTCACATTAATGTGTGAGGCATGATGATACCGTGATATAATGGATAGATATCAGATATCTGATGGACCTGAGGAGTTGACTTTTATCTTGATATTGTTTTTCGACTTTATTCTCGACATTTTTACTTTATTCTCAAAATGCTAAATTAATTTTTAAAAATCTAGTTTTGTTTTTGTTTTTTTTTATCTCAGGACACTTTACAAACAGAGCAGGTCTAGACCGTACCCTTTGTTATAATTTACAGAGACACAACATGAATCCACCACGAGCGCAAACATTTCCACTTTATTCTCTTGTTTTAACCCTCGTGTTGTGTTGTCCTTATTTTTTGTATACACCCCTGGTCCTTCAGGTCAAAAATGACCCACCTTGACTAAACCCCTAAAATAAAGCTGCCTAATTGAAGTTTAAACCAAAAATCAATTTTAAATGAAGAAACAACTTTTCATTTGTCACAGACTTTGTGAATATCTGGTTTTTCCCTCTTTGCAGGGCAGAAAGCATGTATTTCATAAATGAACTCTTTTTAGTCCAACACACCAGACATAAGTCTTGTATTTACTAAGGTACAGCTTAATTGTAATAATTATCATTGTGACTGTTATTGTTTAAGTTGTGATGATTATTCTGTACAAATAGATTTCCTAAGGGAAGCAGACGTGCGGAAAATACTTTCAACTGCATTTTGTAGGAAACACTGACAACATGAACATTTTCTTCTGGGTGATATCTTCTCATACATCTGCAAATGAAAACAACTAAAAAGTCTCAACAAGAAAAAAATCAATCCGCTCTCAGACCTGTGTGACATTGAAATGTGTAGCCATGGCTTTAGCAAAGAGGGAACTGGATGTACTCTCATGAGCTCCACTTTTATAGCACATGACACCACTTTGATGGTATTCTCCATTGGTAAACAATGCTGTGAAGAAATGTAGTTTATTTTACCTGATAACTCTTTGAACCCTGAACACGAGTGGGGTCAAGGAGGGGACAAGATGTACCTGCACTACGATGTTTTACTTTTGTCTCAGTTCAATCAGTAGCACACACAATGTCAATTTGTCGTGTGTGCGTGTGTGTACGTTTGTGTGAGAGCAAGAGACAGTATTAACCTGCAGGCGTGCTTCTCATGGGACGTTTAAATGCTCTTAGAACTGCCGGGTCAAAAATGATGATCGTTGTGTCCTGTTGGTGTACAGCTCACATGGAAATATAAACAAAGACAGTGTTTCGCTATTTCAAATGTTTGGGTCACTCAAAAAGGGGATTTTCTCTGTTAAACATGGTGGTCATTTTTGACCCATAAGACAACACGAGGGTTAACTTTATTCTCAACATTTTGACTGTTTTTATACTTTTAAAGACCCAGGAGAAGTGAGACTGGTTCCAGTTTGAGCTCAGGTAACTGAGGTAACACAATGTTAATTGAGCCTATGGCCCACTGATGAAAGCCTTTGCCTATCTGTGGCGACGTGCAGAAAACATCCCAAGCGGCGCCCAGTTAGTGACACGTTTTCCATCAGCCATCAGGTTGGTCTGCCAGAGAGGGTAGGCGGAGCTAAGCGGCTGCACTTCTGGTTTTTTTAAGCATTGCGAGGATATAAAAATCTACTATGGCTGAACAAAAGAAAAGATGGATGACTACAGATACAACTTCAACAATAAGTGAAAATCCAAAGAAAAAGAAACAAACTCGACGCTCAGATGAAGCAAACAGTCTGAAAAGGAAAGCGACCGTCAGCGAGGAAAATCAAGAGTTACAACCATAGACTGTATAAAAAGATGGACGACATGACAGCTCCCTAAAAGCGCCCCCTGCTGACTGGCTGCAGTATAGGTCATAAAGCCCGCCTCCTCCATGTTAACAGATGGGACATGAGTCAAACTATAAAATCAAAATACACGCCCAATACATTTTTCTCAAACATGGTTTCTGTCATTATAACTAGTTATTATCATGCTGATTTACGTCCATATGTTCATTTTTCTGACAAGTTGATTTTTAATTAGTTATTTGATGCTGTCAAAATGATGATTGACAGCTCTGCTGACAAATTAGGCTCCTGCAGCAGATCAGTTCCGGGTGAGCAGAGCGGAGGACGATCCGTGAGTGGAAACGTAACTAAAACAATCACTACAGTCATTGAAGTTTCCATACCTGTGAACGTTAACCTCAGACCAACACAAGAAGCTGTCCTGCTGTTAAACACGCCAGCTTGCGATATCCTTGCTGTTAAGTTAAGTGTGTGTTTGGGTTAGCGGAAGTGGCTACAGCCGCTTCACTCAACAATCTCTACTGCGCAGACTCTGGCTCCAAATGACTTCACCATCGCAAGATGGCAGCGCCTATCACAGGGGCTATTTTGGCATCAATTATGTACAATGGGAGCAGATGGAGACGCGTTGTCCATCTATATATACAGTCATTGGTTACAACCATTATAAAGGGAGCCAACTGGAGATGTCTGGTTATATTGGGACCAATATTCAAGATTGTATCTTTAACTTCAAGATCAACTTTGTTCTCAAAATTTTGACCTAACTGTCAACATTTCAGCTTTGACTCCATCGTGTCATGATTTCCCGATTACTCTTCTGCACTAAAGGAGGCTGTGTTTATGTTTAGTCTCACATATTTCCTCCACTCACATCTTTACAGTCTGTGTCGGTTAGGCCCGAAGACTACGACTGTGTATAAAGACAAATATAGTAGGCTTATATAGAGGCAGGCTTAAGAAGTAAACAGATCTCTGACCAAACTGTCAGTCGGTAGAGTTGCACTGTGGGTAATGTAGGCTCCAGGTTTTCAAAGGAAGAAGAATTATGGGATTAAAAAGTGACTATCTCTGCTTCTACATTGACTTAGATTCTTTTTTTAACTGTTAGACTTCTGGCTTCAGTGCTCTGCCAAAACACACTCCTGGGTTTGGTAACGATCCTGATAATACTGATTAAGGTCATAAACTGTAATTAAGTTACACTTGAGTAAAACTGGGAAAAGATCCTGATTGTGGTTGAAAACAAGTCTGCAATTTCAGTCTCAATGTCACTCGACTTCTACACCCACACATCTGCCTCCAATCGGCTAAACATTCTGCATAATCTTAAATATGAACAAAGCTACCTGTGATTGACAGGTCGCTTTCACCCTGACCTGTCCGTAAGGAGTGTAAATAACATACTATACATACATACAATACAATACATACATTATTACACTGATTATTTGACAACAATACAATATGTATATACTTGATGAAATCACAAAATCTTCCAGGATGCGACTTAACATCAGGGTTCTTCAAAGGATATGAGATGGTATCATACTCCCATTTAACACAATCAGAACATAACGCCAACAGTGACTATTCCTAACCTGTTGAGTAAATTGGGAATTTCAAAATAAAAGCACAAATTAAAGCTAAAGATATGGATCAACATTTTTATTTTGCATCAATGATATTGGAACATTGGATTGTTACATCCCTCGTCCACATGTGGTCACTTCTGAGACGGCAACAGTCGAACCCAAGGCTTGCTTGTAAAGTTGTTGGTTGTAAAGCCAAACATATCCAAAAATACTTCTAAT
Source organism: Semicossyphus pulcher (assembly GCF_022749685.1). Taxonomy (NCBI): domain Eukaryota; kingdom Metazoa; phylum Chordata; class Actinopteri; order Labriformes; family Labridae; genus Semicossyphus; species Semicossyphus pulcher. Next base: position 4,182,772 of record NW_027211770.1, on the reverse strand, counting down.
TAAATGTTTTGTGTAACACTAAGAATCCTATTAACTCTTTTGGGATGAAATCAAATGAAGGATCTGTATCTCTAAGAAAAATCCCAAATGATCATCAAAAGTTAATAGAAATGTTCAAAAGTTATTTTTTTAAAAGAACTCCAGAATCCCAAAGTCCTGATAATCAAACAGAAGCTATCAGAGTGTGATAGTGTTTGTATGAACAGTTTTTATACTACAGAGCTTTTAATCAAAGACTCTCTTTGACAGGATCACATGTTTTTACTCTTTACTTTCAAAGAGTTACATTATGATTACATGATTATAGGCAGATAGCTATGGAAGCTCTAAGCGGACATGCATCCATACATTTTATTTACTCTTTTATTTTTCCCGTGATGATGAGTAATTTCCGGTAATTTTCTCGCAACCTTGACTTATTTATCTTGTTATCTCGAGATAACTGTCGATCTAGAAAACAGACCAACAGGCTGCTCACTGTGATATTACAGAGCAGGACATGCCATGCTGCCATCGCCCACACTGATGAGGTCAGTTTAGCCTGTTTCTATGTTTGTTTTGTGTTTTGCAGCTCTGGAGATACGAGTTATGATCATCTGACATTATAGTGGAGCAGCGTCGTAATCTCGAGATAAATGAGTCGCGATCTCGAGAAAAACAACCGGAAAATTACTCGTCATCACGGGAAAACAAAGTAAATAAAATGTATGGATGCACTGTCACCCGGGTTTGATTTATAATTAAACTTCTGAGTTGACTTTACTGTCATTACTAAAGCAAATTACTTAGTTGCTATGTCTCAAATGTACATTTTAATAATCATGTTAAGCAGAGATAACTTAAGCCACTTTTCCCCGCTAACACCCGCTAACACCTGGCTTTTTTGCTTAGAGGGAAAATTTACAATCTGCATTCAGACCCGGGTCAAATGACTCTGCAGCAGACCCGGTTATTATCGCCTCAGCTCCGATCGGCATTGATGGACACAAAACCTTATTGACACGCTAATCCCCGCCCCCTTTCCGGCGCGATGCTATGCTCCGTCGGTAACTTCTGCGACTCCTTGTCATCTCAGCTACAAATTCTGCCCGTTCCACATTTGATAAACAGACTGAATGAGTATAGATACAATAAAGACCTAACCACCGTAACATCTTCACTGTTTACTAACTCTGTCTCCGGCGCATTTGTGACGTCAGATGGTGACACTGCAGAAAAGAGACCGACAGGAGGATACTTCACTGGCAATGGGAACAGAGACAATCGGCATTTTTAAGTGGGTGTTCCCGGGTGTGAAAAACCAGCGTCAACACGCTAAATTTAGGTGGGAAAGAGGTATTAGCATGTTAAGTTTCTGTAGGAGAGGGGAGGGGCTCAATCGTACTTCCGCCTAGCAACAGGTCTTGGCCAATGACTGTGGTCCTTGGGCTGTGCAGTGTGCGGAGTCTGCTCCAGCGGCCGATCATGCCTCGTGTCCCATCATGCTTTGTGCTGGACTGGATTTCTAGTTTGTCTAGGTTTTGTGTGTGTTCTGAACATGTTCATGTTGTAAACATGAACTTATTATTTTGTCAGTAGTGTGTACATGCAGAATATGTTGTTTAACATTATTTAATGCCATTTTATTTTAGGCTTTGTTTGCACCAGGACCGAGGGGAACGTTGCATTGTATTAGAGTAGCTGTACTTTATGAATATGATGAAGAATTAATGTCAGCTGGAGCGTGAGGTATCACAGGGTTGACACACTGCTAAAGCTCCTTCTGTCTCTCTCTTACTGAACAAGTTGCTACAATACAGTGAGTCGTAGGACTGTGGTCTTCCCTTCCTCTCTAGTACGATGTATTTGCTACAAGAACAGTGAAATCATGGTTAAATAGATCACAAGAAGAGACATTACTGTTATTAACAAATGATTTTACATAGTGTTTAATTTAAGTGAACTAATGATTTTGAGAAAAGACTACTCATGTAAGCTTGTTTTGTCGCTGCATCAAATTAAGGTTCTTTATTTCTGTAACTAATTGTCGTTAGTTTTACTGTGTAAAAACTTCAACGGTTTAAGGCAACGGGTTTCCATGCAAAATTCTAAGTCAACTAGCTCGGGCTAATAGTGTGCATGTCCATTTAGGGCTTCCGTAGATAAACACAGTTAGATAAGTTCATATTTCTGTACATTTTGGACGTTTACTGACTGAGGAGGAGTGGAAATCACTACTACATATTATATTAGATTTGTAAGGTGAATTATTGACAAAAATTTTTAGAATTTGACAATTTTAAGACAAAGTATGTTATTTAGAAAAAGGGATATGAAATATCAGTGTGGAGAGTTTTGTTTGAGCAAAAACGTATGCAAAAAGTTAAATGAATAAAAGAATAAATAATAAAACTTTATGTTTGTTATTCAACCTTCAGAAATTTGTCAAAAACTTTGTGAAGAATTTAAACTTGTGGGTTCTAAAATCCTGACTGCTACGTCCTCATACAGCAGACATTTCATGCATCAAACTTGTTTTTAAAAAAAAATGTAAATGTGAAGCGAAATGGGACGCTGCTTTGGCTCAGTCTGAGCAGCTTCCTGTAGAGCCTACAGTTCTCAACGCACTGATCGCAGATTGGACTCCCGGGCTACCGATCATTTGGTGCATGTCTCTACTCCCCACATTTCCTGTATCTCTTCAGCTGTCCGATAAAAATATTTGTGAACCAAAATGACCTGAAAATACTCTGATGGAATTAAACATGACCCCAAGTTTACTGCATGGGAATTTAAATTAAACATCAATTAATTTATAAATAAGCAGCACACACTGTAGTCAAACAAAGTAACACAGCTGGACCCGGTCAGTTGATTCTTTGTTTGACTGGTGAATATTTAAAGTTATATTTTTTAATCAAATCAACAGGAAACACACAGACTTCAGTAAATCCCTTTCATGGTAAACTGCATAAACAGTCCTGCTCTAGTGAAACATGACGCCCACTTTTAGGGACTAAATGTAGTTTGTTTATTTTGACAGAAAGGATTTGGGTCCAATATGAAAACTTGGTTTGAGTTCTGAGTTTATTCACAAAACTTTAATTGAGGAATTCTGACTTCATTTGCAGAACAAAACAAACACATGAACAAATATTTAAAAATGTAGAATTTAAACTCAGAAATCATATTAACATTTGGCCCTTTTCAGCTTCTGTATGTTTTATATTATTCCATGCTGTTTATACATGAGCTCTGGGCACAACAGTAATGGGGAAGTGTGTATGTGTGTGTGTGTGTGTGTGTGTGTGTGTGTGTGTGTGTGTGTGTGTGTGGGGATAAGGGGTTACAAGAGGGCCCCCTCACATGGTACTCTGGCTCTGCTGGGGCCTCATAGCAGTGCTGCTCTGTCTGGTTGATATTCCAGGTTGTGATACGTTTAAAACTGTTACAATGTTCTGTTACAATATCCGTTAATGGAAATCCAGATAAATGTCAGCTGTACTCCAAGCAATGATGTTTCTGCATGCTGAGGAACTTCATTTTAAAAAGTGTTAAAAATATAATAACTGAATAACTCATCATCATATCTCAGAAACACAGAAGAAGATATCGCGAAACTTTGGAGAGAATGGGTTCTGTAGCCGATAAGCTTGTGATCTGCAGATCTGAGTCCGGACTTCATGTAGACTCACGTGCAGTATTTTCGGTCGTCATATTTCCCACAGTTGAAGTCTAATCAGCAGTACATTTCGAGTTGAAGTAAAAGGTGAAAGCAGCGTCACCAGTCCGCGCGCCGCCAGCAACCCGGGTGATTTCCTCACCACCGCAGGATCCCACCGACCGGCCGCACCACCGGCTCCAGCACCGGGTAGAGAGAGAGAGGGAGAGGTGTGCTCGTTCTGCCATTATCATCACCACCACCATCATCATCGTCCTGTGCTTCATGTGTTGGAAAAGAACGAAAAGAAAAGACGCAGCCTGGCCCTGAAGTTGGCTCCAACAGCATAAAAACGATTTTAAAAAACCTCCAATAATATGGTGAATTATTGAGTTCATAATCCCTTATGGTCACATTTATCAAATACAGTCACTGTAAAAAAAAAAGAAAAAGCATTGTAGAATATAAAGACATTGACATTAATGTTATATATATCAAAAATGGGCTATCAAATAAAACATCCATATTTCCTTGAAGGGGCTCTGTGCAGTTATACATCAATAAAAGATTTGTTTTATAACGAGCATACAGAATTATGGCCTACTTCTTATTAGTCTGGTATATATGTCAGAAAAAGTTACCGAGACATTCTTCTGTACTAATCATAAAAAAATATTCGTGTTTCAGTCTTACTTTTTAACTTTCCAGTCCGGATAAGATTAAAAACTAATTATAAAATACAAATAAACATTTGGCTTTTCATTTTCAAACGTTATTAATCAATTTCAGTTTTGTTATTTAGGGCTATTTATTCATTTATATATATATGTGTGTAAGTGCGTTACGACAACATTGACCACGCGCATCGTATAAGCCATACACGATATGTCTCACAAATAAAACATCAACATGTTGGAATATGTTCAAGATCTAGTCTTCTTTTCTCTGCAAAGGTTAGAGAGGCCCTGTCTGAACAAGGAAACAATTATGCATTATTTATGCCAAACTCCATTCAAAAAACGGGCATTTCTTACAGCAGAAATCCCCAGACTGTAGACCTATAGCTCATGACTTAAAAGTTCTTAATGAAAATTGTTATAATTTGCTGGTAAAACTTTTATGTTTGTGCCTCAAATTAAAACACACTGCTAACTATTAACGCACATTTTAAATGGACATGGCGGCATTAGCCATTAATTACAATGCTAAAAACTGAAAGCACGTTATGGTGAATAATGCTAGATAGTCTGTTATATGTGCCGAATGAAAGAGCATCTCAAACGTAGAATTAAATTACATAAAAACAATCTTTAATGAATATATGTATTTATTGACAGAAAATAAATCCTTAAAGCGGACTTATCTTTAAGGGAGTTCTGCTTTAATGTTTCTAGAAAAGAGTGCTCTGAGTGATTTTTCTTCCAGTTTGGGCCAGAGGTGAACATTTCCCCCAACCAATCCCCGTTTCTCTGACAGCGCGTCATTGTTCAGAGTAACCAATGGTAACGTGAGCGGCATATCTAATCGTCCAATAGGAACACGGATGCCTTCAGTGGGCGGGTCTTGAAGCCTGCAGCACTTTGGAGGCTATGAGAGTTGCTACTATCTACAAAATCACACAGAAGGGAACATATGCGAAAGCTTGACTTTATGGAGATTCTGTTCGGACGGTTTTTAGCCCAACAGGCGTCAGTTTAGCAAAGAGTCGTTTGTATCTACGATGAGGTAAGCTAATAAACATGTCCGTTATAGATTTGTTTTTTACTGTGATTTAACCACCTAATTCCTGCCTAAAGATTCAAACAAGTGTCCTGATGGTTTGACGTTCTCTCGCGGTTCGATTTATAGACAGAGACTAAAGATTCCTCACCCGATTTTAAGGTCTGTCTGATTATCTTGTTCCTCTTACAGGGCCTAATGTCTCCAGCTGTTCCTAAACTACCTTTAACATCAGGTGTGATGGATCCAAGTGCGCGGTGAGCCCTCCAGTGGGCTGACCAAAACGCTCAAATAGTCCTTTAAAAACAATCCAGGAATTAAGCCGCATCCTGCTCGTCGATAACCTCAGGAACAGCTGGAAATATGGGAATGTGTCCACGCGCGTGCAGCTGTGGATTTTAGGCCGAGCGGAGGAGGAGACTTACCGTGTGGAGCTCCGGTATGATGCTATGAGACAGCCGGGCAGAGAGTGACGGCAGCCGGACCGAGAGTCGGTGAAGCAGAGACGTGAAACATGAAGGAGAAATCTAAAAACGCGGCCCGGACTCGGCGGGAAAAAGAAAACAGTGAATTTTATGAACTGGCCAAACTGCTGCCGCTGCCCTCCGCCATCACCTCCCAGCTGGACAAGGCGTCCATCATCCGGCTCACAACCAGCTACCTGAAGATGAGGATCGTCTTTCCGGAAGGTGACATAAACATTTAAAAAATAAAAAGGAAAACAAATTAATAGGTTATATATGAACACGTGAACATAATATCAGTTAGAACAGTTAGAGTATTGTATTAAAATATTATAGCCATCGAACAAACAAGTTATTTTATTTTCCTATTAGTGTAATAATGGTTCTTATCAATATTTGACTTCCGGTTTTAACCTGTAAGTAAGGCCTGAGCCAATAAGAGAAGTAGTTACATTTCAATTTGTTATCCTGATTTGTTTTATTTAATGATTATTTATTACTTTGATGTTTTTGTTTTTTTCTAAGTCATATTTTTCTCTTTATAAATTGTCACATTACAGAGGTAGTAAATCTAATTTCCTTTGGCAACACATTTTGAAAACTCATCGGCTTTCCCCCCACATTTTTCATACATTGAAAGTAATTTCAAATAGCTGAATAACTATTCAGTTGTTTTTAAATCTGCGTTTAAAAGTTTTTTAATTAGTTGTCACTGTCTTCTTCACGTGTTCTTCATTTATTAGTTTGAGCGTTTCCAAAGAAAATCATCTAAAGGCGCATAAAACGGAAGAAGACGCGCGCGCGCTTTGAATAAGACTTTATTTCTTTGTAGTATTACGTGCGTCCTAATTGCTCTGATTTAAATATAATTTCCTAAGTCTCAGTAAGATCAGTTTTAACAGAACACATTTTTCTGAGCTGATGAGTGTCAATAAGATTCAGCCAGGATGATTATCCTCCCTCCGTGTGTCCGCGCGCCTCCGGCCTGCAGCGGTGTGGTTTCTCTCCGGGGGCCCCTGGCGGCCCCTGCCAGCAGATTAGCTGAGATGAGGCTCCATCCATCGTGCGTGACTGCTGCAGAGCTGCGGATATTAGTATGATGTGCACGTCTGATCCCCCAACATATGGAGCTTCTTGTAACAGTGAAGCAGGCGGCGGTGCAGGAAGGTGGAGCGACACAGAACATAGAGGCTGCAAAAAGAAAGATACATACAGCACAATAGGAAAAACAAAGGGTTAATGATGCAGGTGATATTAATGGGATAAAAACCCTCTTTATGAGATCTTTGCCGAAAATTGCACTTTATTGATTATTTATATCCTAACGTGACACAATCACTGTCAGACAAAGCAGCCAGTCACGTTCTGTGTGAGTGCAGCTGTGATGTGCGGTCATGAGCTTGTTATTATTGGCTGCTAACATTTTCAACAATTTCCATTTAAGCAGAGTTGTTTAAAAAATCAGTTAAAAATCAGTTTAGAGGTCATCAAACTGTGGGGCAGAGATTATTCTCTCATCAAACCCACCTTTTATCAGCCTCTGTGTTTTTATCTATTTCCATGACTGCATCTTAAAAATATAGACAATTACAACAAATTATTATTAAAACTTGGCATAAAGCAAAATGCAGGTTGGCTGAAATCCTCATTTAAGTTTCAGTCAGACTAAAAAGAGTAAACAAGCGATACTACATAAACAATAACGTTGTTATGTCCAAAAATATACACGATCAAGTGACTTAAAATAAGAGATCTTTTTTCCATGTTTTTTACCACCAAAAAAAGGAGTCCAGACCCGTTCTGTTATTATTTAATAAGATTATATCAAACTTTAATAATCCAGAAGAAAAGTCTTGTGTCAGTCTGCTGCAAGATGACTAAATAAGAGACACACAAAAAATAAATATTAGTGAGATATGAAATATAAAGTGTATAAGAGTTAAATGAATAGAAACAGTGCTTAGAATAACAAAATATATACGAAAGTAAGCTAATGGCCAATCAAGCTCTCATCAGTTCAAAGTTAGTAGAATCAGATTATCAGTCATCAGCTTCATCCGGCCGGTGAAACTGTGGTCGAGTCCAGAAGTGAAGACTGATCACACTCAGCGCTGACGTATATCCTGCTTTAAATAATCCTGGTTATTCATCTGGTCTATCTCCCAGCAGAGGAACGTCTTCTCATTTAAGCGCTAGGGATTCCTTAAAACTGCAACATGAGCCTGAAATGTTTTCTGTAAAATCAGGAGTTAGTGGAATAATGCAGAGGCAGGGAGCAGTGCCACATATTGCATTATTGTATCATTGCTTTGTTGGGTTATTGAGGAGCGCTTTGCATGAAAAAGACCAAAAACACTTCTACTCTCTGCACAGCACAGCTCGCAGGCTGCAGGGGGAGTCTGCTGTCAGTCACTCGGCACTGTTTCACATGTGCAGTAACATCGGCGCGTTAGTGAATTATTCAAGAGACAATCTGTCTCCTGCAGGCTTCTACTGCTCCGTCCTCCGACTGCAGCCTGAGCTCTGCTGTGTTTTCCCCATTAAATCACCTCTGCTGCTTTGAAGAACAGGCCTGCTTACACACACACACACACACACACACACACGCACACACACGTGATTATAGAGCCAGAGAAGAAGTCTGAGAGGATTTTGCATGAGTGTTAGAAGAAAGGCTGAAAGTGTTCTTCATTTAGGAGGATTTGTTCATTCTGTCTCCGACTGGAGGGGGTCACTTTTATTTATGGCCCTCAGAGTGGTCAGTAGGATGACCTTTGACCTCAGCCATGTTGTCTTAAATTACATGACACCCCACACCACAAATATCTCACTGAATTCTCAACACCCAAAGCCCCCAATGAGATTTTAACTAACAGGGAGGCTAAAAACACTTTTATTGTTATGTGCTGAATTAACAGATGTTTTTATCTTGTTTACTGTGAGTCACAGAGATTTAATCTGATTACAGAGTATTTATAACCCACAGTAGCTCGGATATCCCAGAGTCACAGCAAAGTGAAGGCAGCGAGGATCAGGATAACAATGTGTGATGTTGTTGGACAATAAAAATCACAACTCCAGTTCCACTTACTGGATTTCACTCAGCTTTCTTCTCCTGGTGACGTCTTCTCTTCTTCTTCTTCTCTTCTTCTTCTTCTCTTGTTGTAAAGTACGCTGCGTGTTTGTGTTTAATGGCAAATTATGAGAATGTTTCTTTTCTTACTTCTTTTGTAGTTTTAATTTCCAGGTTTTTTTTCTTTGCTCAGCTCTGATTGGCTGAGATACATTTCTAACTTTTCACCGTCAAAAGAATGATTAAGGACTTATGTTCTATACACACGATCTGAATTTGCTTTTACTTTTTATTATTATTTAGGCTATCTATATCAATATTATATATATGATTATTTTGAGGCTGTTCCTGATGTTCCTTTTTCTCGTTGCTCTTCTTGTGCTCCATAATGTGTCGAAACTTCAGCGACGTTTTAATGAATCATTGTGGACACTTTAAAGACTGGAATAATATGATGCAATTTATAATTATTGTTCGTCTTCCAAATGGATTCCTTGTGATTTCTTTTCTATTGTAATTGTAATTTTATTGTTGGAATATTGAATAATAATTTTTAGATTTCAAATCGATGAATCTGTTGGGTCACAAGATGATTCAAAACAAAGACATATAATTATTATAGTGTTGTTTTATTCTCTTTCTCATGATCACTGCGGACTTTCTCAAAGCTTCAAGTGAAGGAAAACAACCGCTGTTTGTTTCTTTAAACTCACGTCTTCACGTGCGCTGACGAATAAGCGTGATGTTTTAAGGGTTAACGAGCTGTAAAAGGAGGAGAAGCACTGCGTAAAATAACGATAATTACACGGTACCATACTGCAGTCGAGCTGCTCAGCCCGGAAGTCATTGTGTGGTCTTAAAATGAATAAAACGGGCTAACAAAAATAATTAGTGAGTATCATATCGGGTTTGTTTGATGAAATAAAATAAGTTGTGAAAGGCTGTATACGTCACTTTCTGTGCTTTTCACAATAAAAGCCCTGCACGGCTATAAAGCAGGTGAGCACGTGGAACTCCCGCAGTGACGAACCTCTCTTATCATTTACGTCTATGGGTAGGCTATTTATTCATTTATTTATTAGTCGTTTGTATATGAATGTAGCATATAAACCGATGAACACACAGCATATAGCCTGTAAACTAATCTGCACTGCCGGTCCCTACGCGTCCTTTTAAATCTACAAATACACAACAAACAGTAAAAAACAACAACTCAGCAATAAACAGAGAAAAACAACACAAAACAAACTTCGATACAATAATTAGGACATTACAGATCATTTAAGATTAGACCAATCGCCCCTCTTAGAAAACGGCCTCAGATGGAGCTGTTCGTGGGTCTGAGGGAATACATTTTTATTATTTATTAACATTTCTATCATCCTGTGTGAGAGTTTCATATATTTCTTTGTGTTTGTATTTTGTACAGCTTCAGTTTGTGCAGTTTTCATGCACTGTAATCGACGATAGAGCTCGATGAAGTCATTATATTTATTATATTGTCATTTTCTGTTTTTATTTTATTTTTCATGTAATCAGGAGGGATTGTCACAAAAATTAAGCTCTTTTTATTATTGTATTATTATTATTATTAATGAGGACAAATGGGAGCGTATAGAAGCCCCTGATATTGTAAAGCTTTATTCACTAACGCGGTGTTTATTGCGCCGAATGAACTACTGAACCTCATTTAATCACAGATTTTGCGATAATTTCTGCGACTGTCTCACCGCCTGTTTGCTGCTGCAACAACAGATTTAAAGCCCATCTCTCTATATTTGATTATCAGTGATATGAAGTGGAAGCCGGTGAATATTTGCATTCAGTTGTGGGTATTTTCGGGGTAATTAGATTGTGTCGTTTAATACAGACGTGGAGTCCATGAGCTCCGTATGAAGCGTGCGGGCTGCGGGGCGCTGTGATCCCCGCATGCTGCCTGTTTACTCTGCAGAGCGGGATTTGCATGTCAATGCTGCGGAGATCCTGTTTGCTCTGCGCCTCCTCACACCCGCTGAAATGTTATTTTTTACTGCTGCTGGGAAAATAACTTCACGCTACAACTTCTGCAACGATCCGGGAAAAGTTTGATCCGGGTCTAATTTTAGGTTTGGTGTATTTTAGGAGCTGCAGGCTGCAGAACGAGGCCGAGCTGTGCAAACTGTAGGCTGCAATTTATCCACATTATCCTCTGCGGAAAATACTGTGCTCACAGTGGAGACTTGTATTTGTTTTTAATGCTTTTGTCATCGTGATATTTCTGTTTTTCTGATCACATGAGGCCGTTAAATGTGTGAACACCCCTTTTCTGTAAATGTGTAGGCCTACTAAAAGATAAAGGAATAACTGTCTGGACTCTGTCTATAGACTGAGATTATTAATCTCTGGATATACAGGCTGAACTGTAGAATCGTGTCCTTATATATTTTATTTCCTCTCTGCTTTTATTGTAAAATATATATCTGTATTTCTTGTTTTTATATCATGTCTTGTGTGTGTGATTTTTTTCGTCAGGTCTGGGGGAGTCCTGGGGTCACGTGAGCCGCAGCAGCTCTCTGGATGGAGTCAGCCAGGAGCTCGGCTCCCATCTCTTACAGGTATACTGTGGTTTATTGTGAATATTAACACTTTCAAAAATGAAAACAGACTGACAGGCCACAAGGTCTCTTAAATGGAAAACCACATCATGTAAGAATGAAGAAATTAAACTACTTTATTATTATTATTATTGTAAAAATTATTCAGCCATCGTTAGCCTGTGTGTGTCTGTGTGCTTTAGTGGCTGCTGCCATCTGCCTCCCACTGCCTCCATTCTTGTTGCTTCAAGAGTGAAATGAGCTGAACACATTCCTGGTCACGCACGGAGCCTCAGTCTGTCCTGCAGCCCCTCTCACATCAGCTGCTACACAATGGAGCAGGCTGCAGGGCTGCAGGACTGCAGGTCTGCTATTACACAGGAAGACAGTAGCAGAATAAGACCACGTGGGCGACAAGGTTTCAAACAAATCTGCAGAGTAGTCAGAGGGAGTAAAGTGTTGGCCTTTAATTGGTTTCATTAAGATAATCCGGGTCATTTTTTAACTCAAACAAATAACTAATCATGGCAGCATTAGACCACCAACTCCCATGTTCTGCAGAGAGCGATGTAACGTGTGTCTGTGATTAAAAAAATCATCTTCCTCTGTAACAAAAAGGTCTATCTCTGTAGGGATCCTTTCTGTAATGCTGTTAGACACTTAGAATAACACTCTGAGCCTGTCAGATTTTAAGTTTCACAGTGAGGACATACAGCAACTGTTGTTCTTTCATTTTATTAGTGCCAGAGCTTGTTTAAATATCAGTCCTTACATGATTATAATACTTTTCTCTTAAAATTACATATTTCAACAATTACTGCTCAGATTGTCACCCAGTCAGCTGTGGGACTTGTTGATCCAGAGAGGATGTTTTTCTTATAATAAGCTCCTTTTTCAACTGAACACAGCAGTAAGATAGCTCTTGTCAAAGCCACCAGACTCAACAAGAGAGATACTGATCTACCTCTGCCTTTATCAGTTAGATCGTTTGTGTTGCGACTTTGATGTTTAAATGATTGGTTCAGATCCAACTACATACATGTGTGACACACAATGATATGAATAAAAGTAACCGGTCAAGGCAGTGATAGACCAGCAACCAGCGACTTGCCCAGTAAAATTGCTGAGAGCGATGTAATGTCTGTTTGTGGTTAAAAAAATCATCTTCCTCCAACAAAAAGGTCTATCTCTGTAGGGATCCTTTCTGTAATGTTGTCACACACTTAGAATAACACTCTGAGCCTGTCAGCTACCCGTTCCACAGGTGCCTTTTTGCCCCTATGTGTCATTTACTCACCAAAACATATAGCAATAGGGGGGAGGAAGAAGGGCTGGAACTATAGTTTTTTACCACAGTATATCTACGCTTATATTATGTTTGTTACCAGATTACACTTCCTAAACTTTATTGAGAAATTGCTTATGAATAAAATAACCATGTGGTAAATTTACTGCATTTATATAGCACTCAACTAGCCTTACACTGCATGTAATACAGCCTGCTTCACAGCTTTTGGCTAAAGCAACCGACTTGAGAAAGTTTTCTCTTTGCCAAAACTCCAAAACAAACATATTTAGACCCAGGAATATCTAAACAGAGGGCTATGTTGTTAAAATATCAAATTTCCCTTTATACATCATTCATGCCGTTCTTAAATCGATAGTTTGCATAGTGTTGCAGCAATTGTAAGTTTAGTTTACTGCTATAAAATGATGTGGTGCACTTGTGTTTACATATTGTTCAAAGGGAAGTTATTTCTTGGTACATAATATTAAATAACTTATTTTCCTGTTTCCTTCAGACATTAGACGGCTTCATCTTCGTGGTCGCTCCAGATGGGAAAATAATGTACATATCAGAAACAGCATCAGTCCACTTGGGCCTGTCGCAGGTTGGTGTGAACACACTGTATGTGACCTCCTCAGGTGTCTGTGTGTGTGGTCTGATGAGTCACAGTGCTGAGATGAATGTTCATTTGTACAGGTAGAGCTGACGGGAAACAGCATCTATGAATACATCCACCCAGCAGACCACGATGAAATGACGGCCGTCCTCACCGCACACCAGCCTTACCACTCACACTTTGTCCACGGTAATCAACAGCAACAGGCATGTTAGACTGTAAATAACTCATCATACAGCAGCACTAAGTTGTGTTTATTTAAATCTCTGCAGAATATGAGATGGAGCGCTCCTTCTTTCTGAGGATGAAATGTGTCCTCGCTAAAAGAAACGCTGGTCTCACCTGTGGAGGATACAAGGTACAAAGCTGTGCTGTTAACGGTCTTTATTTTATATCATCACTGGGGTAGAAAAAAACATGTTCTGGTCAATATGAGGTCATATAAATTAATAAAAAATGTCCATTAAATAAGTAATATTAGAAACCTTATAGTGAATATTTTTTTAATTATCTTTATTAATGTGTGATAAATGCTCAGAAGTACTGCACATCTCTAATGGGTGCCCTAAATGTTTGCACTGTATTTAAAGGGGAATTTCTGCTACTTTAAAGTCTATTGTGACGCATATTTTGGGGTCTAAATCACTAACAGGTCCAAAGAGTTTTGGATCCCTATGGAGATAGAAGACAAAACTGATAGCTACATTGCTCTCTTCTAAGTCACCAGACTCCATTGATAAAAACAGTATTTTTACCTCCCAGGACATGGTGGTTGCTTATCTACCGCTGCTTCGATTAGATGCTTTATTTGTGTTATAATGTGTAACCAAAATTATTGTTAGAGCTGAAATAACACCAATGTCACACAATAACACAAACAAACTAACCAACGGAGGTAGCGGTGAACAAGCAACTCCTGTGTCCTGCGAGGTAAAAAGATTGTCTTTTCTCAATGGAGTCTGGTGGTGTTGGGCAAGCAATCCAACAACCCTTTTTGGTTAATTAAAAAACAGGGCACAGGTAAAAAAAATACCAGAATTACACTTGAAGTAAAGTTGTACTCTTGTTAAACTTTCATTGTGTATCCACGTGTTCACTCCTGGCCCAGGTGATCCACTGCAGCGGCTACCTGAAGATCCGTCAGTACAGCCTGGACATGTCTCCGTTTGACGGCTGCTATCAGAACGTGGGGCTGGTGGCCGTCGGTCACTCGCTGCCGCCCAGCGCCGTCACTGAGATCAAACTGCACAGCAACATGTTCATGTTCAGAGCCAGCCTGGACATGAAGCTCATCTTCCTCGACTCTCGGTGCGTCCCGTGTGTCTCAGTGTGTGTGTCCACCTGCAAACAGTGTGTGTGATACAGGCTGTATGCATGTGGAGTGTGCAACCGTTGATTTGTTAGATCTTCCACTCTGTGTGGGTTTGTTTGTGAGTGTGTGCTTGCTGGTAAGGCCTTTGATGAACCCTGACATGTGTGTGTGTTTGCATGTGTCTCCGGTGTGTGTGTGTTTTTCAGGGTTGCAGAGCTGACAGGATATGAACCTCAGGATCTGATAGAGAAGACTCTGTATCATCACGTCCACAGCTGTGACTCCTTCCACCTGCGCTGTGCTCATCACTTGTGTGAGTTAGGTTTGTTTTACCTTCCTACAAATTCTCTCCCCCCCCCCACACACACACACACACACCCAGGCACACACACACACACTCTAAGTTTACATTAATTCATAAGTAGTTTTTTTATATGCCGTAAAACCATGACTGCGGATTTGACCTTGCATATTTGAAGTCAGTGCTTTGGATTTGCTTGCAGTCTTCTGAGACTATGAGTATGCAACTTAAGACTATTTTGATAGTCGAAATAAAATCCAAAATCAAGCTTTTGTCGATTTAAAACCAACGACAGACACAATGCTGATACGAAAAATACACCCACTGAACAAGTCCGACGTACCTTCTCTTCAGATGCTCGCACATTAGCGACGTGAAGTTTTAGGACGTGATGGTTTTGCATTGGCATGGACAACTGCAGAGATAGTAAGGATGCAAGATGACTCACACCTCAGCAACTCAGCTCGATGTTATGTCTACGCACAGCATGAAAAACACGTGCAATGACGAAACCAACTAATTATCAAACACTGGCAACTTATTTTGTCATCGATGTCTGTCTACAATGTCGACTAATCGTTGCACCACTAATTTACACGTTTGTAGACAACAAAGAAACTGTAATGTATTCTCATATATGCTGAAGTTTATTTATAATTACTCCCTCAGTAATCATGTTCTGTGATTCCTCTCCCCTCTCTCCGTCTTGCAGTGCTAGTGAAAGGTCAAGTCACCACCAAGTATTACCGTTTCCTGGCCAAGCACGGCGGCTGGGTCTGGGTGCAGAGTTATGCAACGATTGTACACAACAGCCGCTCATCCAGACCTCACTGCATCGTCAGTGTCAACTATGTTCTCACGTGAGTATCTGCCTTCATCAATGCTGCTCTGGTTATCTTTTGGTTGGTTTAAGAGAAACTGAAAGGACTTGTCTCTGATTACAAGAGAATAGAGTATGTCCTTACCAGCTGGGTAGCTAATGCTACTTAGCAGGTGTGTGTGGAGATCAGGCTGAGGCTGGTTAGTTTGGTGAGCTGACTTCTCTGCTCTTTAGTGAAACTGGTTTTACTGAATTAAAGTGGATGTCTGTCTTTGCCTTGTGATTTTTAACAACAAGTTGCATTCCCCTGATGTGTCGACTTTGTGCCACAAAAAGCAACATCATATTTATGTCCCCTTTTTCTTCAAATCTTGTTGTTTTAATCACTGCAGAACATTAATTTAAACTAAAGGTAATAGATTACTCCTAAAGATATGTCCTGGTGCACTTCTTGATGCAGTAGAGGACAGCTGTCAGTCAGATGTGCGTGGTGTCTGGCAGCTCGGGGCAGAGAGGGTTGGCTCAGATCTCTGTTGTGCTGTCACTCCCTGCTTTGATAAGATAATGAGTGTTGGTACTAGAGATTTACGTAAACAGTTGCTGTGAAGCAATTAACTGCAGGTTAATTGGAAATATGTTTGTTGAAGCCGAGTTTGCAGAATCAGGATGGAGAAAGTTTGTAAAGTCAAATTCTGCTTTTTTCTAGTTTTCGGCTGAAACAAAATAAATGTGATTGTGGAATGATTTCTGTAAGGGGAACAGGAAGTTTCCAGCTCTTTCTACCTTGTAGCAGACATTCCTGCTCTATCTTGTATGCCAGCATGTCTGAGCCCTTTGTTACTGAGTTTGTTAAGCGTGCTCATGTGTTGGCTGTTACCTGTGGTGGCCTCTCTTTCAGTCACCTGGTACAGTTTATCTAAGACTGGCAGCTCAGCCTGCAGAGTGTATAAACAGAGACAGGCGCTGCAGGGCCTTTATCCTGCACATTACAAGCTGCTTCTTCACTTTCTTCCTCTGAAAACAAACTGTACCTGCATGATCCTCACTCTTATGAAAGATACTGTTTACTTCCCATTACCTTTTTATTTTATGACCCCTGATGTGCATATTTCACAGATGTACGAGTGAGCGTGTGAGTGAATCAGGCCTATAAAAGCCTCCATTACACACCGAGGCTGGCTGCATGCAGAGAACAGCTTGACACACATTTCCTCCACCTCCTCCATCAAACCCACAACAGATTTGTGTTTACGGCCTTTTAATTGATTGGCTGTAAATTTGATGAGTGTTTATGGGCTCCAGCTTGCTGTGCGGTGAGTGAAGCCTTATTTCCCTGCTTGTTCTGCTTTTGTAAACCTTTTTCAGACACTGTATGAACTGAGACACACAGTGACGGTGGAAGTGAGGCTCTTTTGTGTGGAGCTGTTTAACCTGGTAGCTGTGGTGTATCCAGCCTGGTGATAAGGCCACTTCACCTGCATGTGAACTCACACTGTGTGTTCAGCTCTGATAACCTCTGAACCTGCCACTGCTACCACGGCCTGACAGTGATTTAGCAACCGTCTGAATAAAGGCATGACTGCTGCAGAAGCATGTAACACCATCTTTACTCACAACAGTTACGCTGTCTGCAAATCACTTCTCGTCTCTCTGCTATCTCACACTCTGACCCTCTCTGTTTAATTGAGAACAACAACAGTTTTGTAAGTAAAGCTTTATTTATAAAGCACTTAAAACACTTGGTTATAAACTGCTTCACAAACACAGGATTAAAACAAACCTCTCCTTGTTTTTGGGCTCTAAAGTAGGTTGCCATAACTGTGCACTCTTCTTCATTACAATGGAACCACATTTGAGTCTGATATTGTAACAGTATGGGTGGTTGGCACACGCCTATAAAATAGCATCAATCATTTTTTTAAGGCCTAATTGACAATATTTCAGTTCAGCAACTTTTTTTTTTTTAAATTTAATTTCAAAGCAACGATGTGATCAGATCATGTGTAAGACATAATGATGTTATTCACACAGAGGCATTTGTGAGTGTTCTTTCATGATGACAGGTACTTTCATTAAACCTAAATGTGATAAATGTAAATGTCATGTATACCATACAACCTTAATCTGAACACTAAGTATTGACCAATAAGGTTCATGTCAAGAAAGGGGGAATTAATCAAGCTGTGCTCGTAGCAGCAGTTAAAGAGGAACGTGTTTCAGATGATGCTTTCAAGTTCCTTAGATGGATAGATGGATGGATGGGTGTATGTATGGGTGGATGGATGGATGGATGGATGGATGGATGTATGTATGGGTGGATGGATGGATGGATGGATGGATGGATGGATGGATGGGTGTATGTATGGGTGGATGGATGGATGGTGGATGGATGGATGGATGGGTGTATGTAGGGATGGATGTATGGGTGGATGGATGGGTGGATGGATGGATCCCAAACAGGCAAACTGTGGCGTTCCAGCTGCAGGTTTAGAGCAAATAAAGCTTGGAGAAGAAAAGACACAGTAAATAAATTGTCTCTGTGTCTTTGTGAGTTCTCCAGGTGTCTGAAATAAGTGAATATATGGACCTGAAAGGTACTTTCAAGTTTGTCATGCAAAAGTGACAAACATAAGAGGCTAGAGCTGAAAAGCTTTGTTGATTGACTGAAAAATCTTGAGCAAATATTTTGGATAATCGATCAATTGTTATTTTCCGAGCAGATATGCTAACACGTCCAGAATCCTGCTTTTGCACTGATGATTTGCTGCTTTTTTCCGTCCTTTATTATAGTCAGGTTTTGGTAAGGGCCTGGTGTTTGGACGAAAAAAGCTACTTTAGACTTGACTTTGTGCTCTGGGAAACTGTGATGACATGATTCACTATTTCCTCATGGTTAAAGGGTGGTGTTTAAAATACGGTATGGTATCTTTAAAACCTGGGCCATATTTTTGACATATTTTGTGGTCTACATGACTAACAGGTACAAAAACTTTTGGAAATACTCCAGTCGATTTCTTTAATGACAGCTACAAAATCTACAAATGCGTCAATCAATAAAAGTTCTTTTTTTTTGTCACTGACAGGCTCAGATTGTTATTCTAAGTGTGTGACAACATTACAGAAAGGATCCCTACAGAGATAGACCTTTTTGTTACAGAGGAAGATGATTGTTTTTAACCACAAACAGACGTTACATCACTCTCTTCTGAGACACCAGACTCCATTGACAAAAACAGTAATTTTACCTTGCAGAACACAGCAGTTGCTGGTTTACTACTGCCATGATCAGTTGGTTTGTTTGTGTTGTTGTGTAACTTTAATTATTTTAAATGGTTAGCTCGAATCCAACTCAATATTGGTGTAACACACACTAACAAACCTACCAATCAACCAGTCTTTGCATTGGTTAACCAGCAAAGTACAGTACTGTTCTCTGGTACTCTGGCGGCTTTGCAAAGAGCAACATAACAGCTGTTTCAGGTTTAAATACAGCATTTTACTCTTTAATAAAAATGTCTCTCTCTGTTGGGATCCTTTCTTTAATGTCAGACACTTAGAAGAACAATGTGAGCCTGTTCAGGCACATGTGCCACCAAGGATAAGACTTCAGTCATTACAGCCTGTTCCATGGCTGCCGGCTGTTACAATCTTGCCATTTTTTGTACCTATGAGTCATTTAGACCCCAAAACGTGTTAAAATATGGCCATGGTTTGGTTTTGGTTTTAAACATCCGTTTCCCATCTTTTTAAGTTTCGTTCATTGATGACTCGTTAATTAGGTGGGAAAATAATCTGCAGATTAATCATCAATGAAGGTAATCTTTAGTTGCAGTCTTATAATATGTCAATCACAAAAAACACCATTTGCATCTTTTGTTTCAAGTTTTTCTTTTACAGCTGAACAAAGATCTGATATTAACTGCTGTATAAGAACAAATGTGATGCAAATCCTCTGAAACGTGTCTGCTTGTAAGAGTTTGTTTGTGTGGAGAGAGATGGAGACGAGGGGAGATATGCGCGGATGATGGATCACTATTTGTCTAAAGTAAACCCTGTCCAGGTTTTCTGTTGTCTCAAACTTGATTCATCATCCGTGGCGAGATCTGTAGAACACTTTAGCGAGGAAATCAATTCCCATTTCCCAGAAGTGAGATGTCCAAGCTTCTCCTATGGGCCTGATTTAGCCAGACATAGCCTTTAATCTCCTGGTGTATTTGATTGGACAGCTTTCCCTCTGTAGAGTGTTTGTTGAAGGCCTTGCTGCAATCCTTCTGGTAAAACAAGCATCCCAACAGCCCTCCTGGCAGTCACACACACACACTCACACATACACACAGAAACACAAACACACATCTCTCTGCATGCCGCCTCTCTCAGCACAACGATGAGGCTCTAATTGCTAAACAGATGTTAATGGGTTTTTGCACCTAGAGAAAATCAAACACAGAGGTACGCATGGGCTCTTTGAGCTCTTTAATAAACAGCCTTTCCAGGGACTGGGATCTCTCCTTGTGTAATTATGGACCGTATTAATACTATGACAAAACAACAACAGTAAATAATATGCACCACATGGAATTTATGCTTGTGTCTTCAGGGAGACAGAGTATAAAGGCCTCCAGCTGTCTCTGGACCAGGCCACATCCAAGGCCTCTTTTCCCTACGGCAGCAGCAACGCCAGCAGCCTCGCAGAGACCTGCAGAACTCCCAAGAGCAGAATATCCCGGACCAAGACCAAAGCTAGACTCTCGCCATACACACAGGTGAGAATTTAATGTCTTACTCATGGATTGAATATAGCCAGTGGACGTAGCCTCCACATCTGAATAGTGAAGCCAAAGTAATGGCCAGTGGGGGACGACTCCACTGGCTGCAAAAGTAAATGTGAGTGTATAGAAGTAGATGTGAAAAGCTACTTGTACTTGGTGTAAAATCTCAGTAGTGGTAGTGCTGTAGTATTTAGGCTTAGTCTTGGTGTCAAGACCAGTCTGAAGACCATTTGAAGGTCTCAGTCTTTTCTTTTAAAAGTCCACATTTTTACTTGGACTTGCCTTGGCCTCTGACAAGTGGGACTTTATAACAAGGCAGACCATCTGCAGGAATATCAGTACATTCCCTGTGCATTGTCAAATTAATATTATTACTGTGTTCGGATGCAAAACGTCCTGCTTTAAATGCAACCAATAACTAGAGTCATTATTAAACTGAAATCTTGCTATTAATGGATATAAACTGCAAGCTATACCTAATTTAGTTGTCTTACTATATACTGATAGATGCTAATGTAGAGGGGAGGAGACTGAGGGTACAGGGCGTGTGGTTGAAAATCATTGTTCCTAAGCTTTTTCTGGCCATAATGAGACAATGTCATTCTATGTAGCTATTGTATATGAAGTTACATTATACTTACTTGAGCTAAAGTTGGTCGCCTTCTTGGCAGGGTCTAAATCCCTCAGTGCCTTGGTCTTGTCCTGGTCTTAGTCATAAACCTGTTTTGGTTTGGTTCTTCTTGACTACATCCCTACCTAATGGTCAAGGTGCTCACCAGATAACAGCAAAGTTCATGGTTCTTTTCACAGCCGG
This sequence comes from Semicossyphus pulcher, assembly GCF_022749685.1. NCBI lineage: Eukaryota > Metazoa > Chordata > Actinopteri > Labriformes > Labridae > Semicossyphus > Semicossyphus pulcher. Next base: position 4,161,383 of record NW_027211770.1, on the reverse strand, counting down.
GGGTCTTTACCAGTTTCTCTTTCTATCACACTTGTTTTTCGGTCACTATCCAAACTGTGACTCTCAACTAAAAGTCAAAAGGCCTTGAGGAAAAAGAAACAATGGCCAAATCTAAAAAGTTGCAAAAGTTTAAACAGCAGAGAATGATCCTTTTAGACAACAGGATTCTTTGTACTATGTTAGTGCTCCAAACAGTGGCTCTGATGTCTTCAACTGTTGCTTGGTTTACTTATACCTAAAGGTTCATGTCAAACATCCACAAATATAGTCAGCAATTCATAGCTACTTTTCTGATTTCATACTACACAATTTGACTCCAAGAGGATGTACTATCTAATTTAGAGATTTTGTAAAATCTCTGTTCTTCTCCTTCTTCCCACATGTCTCTGCAGTATCCTAGTTTCCAGGCAGATCGGTCAGAGTCTGACCAGGACAGTCCGTGGGGCAGTAGCCCCCTCACCGACTCAGCCTCCCCTCAGCTGTTGGAGCACAGTGAAGGACCAGATGCCTCCTGTGTGTACAGGCAGTTCTCAGATCCACGAACACTCTGCTACGGCTTGTCTGAAGAGCAGCATCACGCCACCAGTGACGGCTACACACACGTCCACGCTCACGGTCAAGGTCAAAGCTGTGAGAGGGGTCGATGTGAGGCGGGGCGATATTTTCTAGGAGCTCCTCCGTCTGGCAGGGATGCTTGGTGGGGCACCGGCCGGTCCATCCTTCCACTGAGCAAGAGCTCCTTGGAGAACCACGAGGGATATGACAGCAGCATGCCACACATTACAGCCATCCACAGCTACCATGGTGAGCACCAAGAGCTGGGCTGCGTTCACTGTAGAGACAAAACTACTGTGCAGCTAAAGATTTGGTGAACCCTTTAGAATGTTAAGTAATTCAGCATAAATGTATCACATATTTATATTCATTCAGTCATATCGATAGATAAAGAGGGCCCGGTTAAACAAATTATACAATAACTACCCGTAACCCAACATTTAGTTTTGAACCTCTTGGATTATAAATTCATTTTAAGGAGTTATTTGAAGTCAGGTTTTAGAATCAATGCCATGACAATGAGCTGAGAGTTTAGCAGTACCGGCCCTGTTGCAAGAATAAAAAACCTGGATCGTTACGATCATGGTCTGGTCTTCATCACATAGGTTTGTGGAAGTGTGCCATGCCTCTATCAGAGGAGAGTCTCTATCACCAGGCTGGAAAAGGCTTACCAAACCATTTAAACAGTTTAAACAGGGCCCGTGTGGAGCCATTGTGATCTTTGTGGTAGTAGCAGATAATCAAAGTTTGGACACCAAATTTGGGAAGGGTTTCATTGAAATAACCATTGAACAAGGATCAGCTGGTCCTAAGATCTGATCTTGAAAGCTTAATGGGTCAGGTCTGGTTAGTACTTGAATGGGAGACCAGCTGGGAATACCAGGTACTCTAACCCAGGGTCTGCTGTGGCTCAGGAGACAGAGTAAGTCATTCACCAGTCAGAAGATTGGCAGACAATTGTCAAGATATTGAACCCCAAATTGTTACGTGTCAGCCTCTGTAATCAGTGTGTGAATAGATACATTTTGACGTATTTTAAAGCATTTTAAATGGTCAGATGACTAGAAAGGCCCGATTAAAGTGCAGTCTATTTACTATTATAACTCTCCCCATGAGTGGTTGTTCAGCAAAAGTCACCCCAAGAGAATCTCATGGAAAAAAGTCCTCACATTGGCACGAATCCACCATTAGACCAGTACAGAAGAAGGGTGTGTACAGCAGGAAAGCAAGGACAAAGCCACTTCTTTCCAAGGAAGTGACTACATGGTTAATTAGACTGTCTATTCTTTTTTGATGATTGAGTCCAAAATATAACTTTTGGTTCAAATAAGAGGGAACTTGTTTCGCAAAATTTAAACATTGCATTTCGGAATAAGAACCTAATCCAAACTATTAAGCACGGTGGTTGCAGCATCATGCCTCAGGCTGTTTGCATTCATTTACACAACTATACATTTTGGATTGTATCAGCAAACTCTAGAGGACACCAGCTGTGGGTACTTGCACACTTTTTTGAGATCATTATTTGACTGAGGATTGCAGGTCAACTGCATACCCCGAGAACACCTCAATGCCTCCTTTTCAAAAACACTGTTTTACCAGCATCCTGCAACATACTCTGAATGCCCCAGTGTTCAAGTGTTTGGCTGAAGTTATTGCAGCTTAAGGAGGTCAAACCAGGTACCACTGCAGGGAGAGAAGACCATATCTCTGCAAATATTCATGCCAACATTTTAACCTTTTAAATACCCTAGTTTGATGATGATGCAAAGAAGTATGAAATTGGATCATTGTAACATGCATTCAGATAAATCATCTCACTATCACATTGTGTGGACTATACCCTAACATTTGCATTCTGAAAAGCCACCACTAAGTAAAAGTACAAGGGCCTTACTTTCTTAATCACATATGAGTTGCTGTGCCATGTAACTAGCATCAAGTGTGTTAGAGGTTCTTGTGGAAGCCAACAGGAATAATGGTTGTTCATTGTACCCCCTGCAGGAAGGGGCCACTGGGACGAGGACAGCGTTGTCAGCTCTCCAGACGGAGGCTCAGCCAGTGACTCAGGGGATCGGTACCAAGCTGACCACTACCGCTGCAGCCCCCAGCAACCCAGCAAGATCGAGACTCTGATCCGAGCCACACAGCAGATGATCAAGGAGGAAGAAAATCGGCTTCAGCTACGCAAGGGCCTTCTGGATGCCCCTCTGGGGCCAGCCAATGGACTGCCCAAGGGCCCTGGACCATGCTTAAGTCCCGATTACACTCAAGGGCCTCTGCCACTACAGACTGTGGTATGTCGAGGAGTCAGTCAGGTGGCCAGCCCTGCGCCGAGCCCTGTACCTGTTTCTAGGCTCAGTAGTCCAGGATCTGAGCGCCTCCACAAGCCCAAAGACTACCTCCAGACAGACATGTCCCCCCTTTCTTTGCCATTACACCACCCGTTTGGTCGGCCCGGCCCGTGCTCGGCTTCCCCCACCCCGGCACCAGCCCTTTACCCCTCCCATACCCATCCACGACCCTACTTGGACAAGCATACAGCCTACTCCCTGACAGGCTACACTCTGGAGCACCTCTATGACCCAGAGAGCCTCCGGGGCTACTGCACCTCCGCCAGCACAGGCCCCACCCACTATGATATGACCCCTCACCTTCGCATGCCAGCAGAGCAGACCCCAGGACACAAAGGCACCTCTGTCATTATCACCAATGGCAGCTAACACTCAAATCACACACACAGTGGGACTGTAGTCGCAGCGCTGAGCTGGTTAGCGCCATAAAAACATGAAGCCATCGTCATAAGGAAACCTGTAAGCTTGTTTTGTCATCGTACCGGTCTGTTCTGATCCAAAGCTCATTTGATGATTCCTTTTAGAGCAACACTGTAGCTGGTTTTCACCCAAATGTTGCTCAAACTTAAACTCTTTTTACATATTTTGGGGTCTACATGAGTAATAGGAAGACTTTTGGAAGTTTGGGATTTGCTCCAGTGAGTTTTTTCAGCCGTGAAAGATGGTGCAAAGAGTAAGATTAAGATGTTTTGTCGTTACATCACTCTCTTCAAAAGTACCAGAGTCAGTACTTTTAGCTTGCTGAACACGGGACTCACTGGTTTACCACTGCCTCACTCATAAGATAGTTTGTGTTATTGTGTGACTTTGGGTTTTTAAATGGTAATTTTAGATCCAACACAATATTAGAGTAACTCAAACAAGCTAAGCGATCAAAGCGGCGGCAGACCAGCAAGGTAAATATACAGTTTTTGTGAATGGTGTTTGGTGGCTTTGAAGAGGTCTATCTCTGTAGGGATCCTGTCTGTGATGTTTTCAGACACTTAGAATAACAATCTGAGCCTGTTGACATGAAAAGGACTTTTAATGGACCTACTTAGGCACATTTTTTCCCAAGGATTACGTTGCAGCCATTACAGCCTGTTTGAGCTACCGGCTGAAATAATCCACTGAAGCATTCCCAGAACTTTTTGTACCTATAAGTAATTTAGACCCCAAAATATGGCTAAAACAGGGATCAGGTTTAAAATACTGAAAATTCCCCTTTAATTATGTGACATCCGTGTTTAGAGAGCTGTACATTTGACCAGCATTAGGCTGCTTCATTACAGCTGTCACAGCTGTCGGACAGGAAGTGGATAGCAGAGCAAAACTGCATTGTGCAGGACGGTATGTTCTCTTTCTAGCAACGTCTCATAGTTGATGGTTTAATAGATGCTTGTTCTAAAAGGGGAAAGTAAGGCAAAGTTTAGGTCACATATGAGAAAGGAAACTAACAACATTTTGGTCAGAACTGATCAGTATGATGGAAACATTGCTGGTAGAAAACGGCTGGAGTTCTGCTTTCTGTGTCTAACATTTTGCACTATAAGAGATTGACTTTTTGCAAAAAGGTCTCCTTGTTTTTGATGCATTTGGATGAGGGGAAGTGACAGGGTTGGGTGTGGTGCACTTTGCAGTGATGCAGATTAATTCAACATTAACCAACTTATATGCAAAGCCATTCTTTTTATGTTTCTTCTCTCAGTTTTGGTATCTTGCAGGAAAGTAAAGAAAAAGGTGGAAACATTGATGACTCGTGTACAAGATAAATGTAATTGTACAGGGAGAACAAAGTGTTGGGTCTCTGCTGCTTCAGTTCATGGTGAATAATCACGGTGGAGGGAAATATGTGATTGGCAAGACAATAAAAGGGCCCGATACATATTCTACGCGTTTCTTTTTCAGCAGAAAATCAAGTATCCTCAAAGGAAGTGAAAATATAACAAACACATTTAGTTTTTTATCCTGAAATCTGTGGTATCATTTCTGAGTGGCTGTAAGAAGACTGACACTTGTGACCATATGCAATTTGACCCGTTTGAATGCCAGGTAAGGCAGCTGTATTCTGCTCAGAATGACGGATCCATGAAGCAACTGTTAATTATTGTTATGTGGGCATGTTTGTACAACAGGATTCAAGCTTTTTCTTGGATTTTCTTCTTTATGTCCTCCTCAGTCCTTAGATGAAACTATATTTATACGAGTTTGGATTTGTTGTTTTGTCAAAGCCTGAAATGTGCTCAAAGTTATTTATGGTGAACTGTAAATAAGCTCAGAGAAGAAACTCCTGCCACATTTAAGCACATAGGCAAAAACTGTATTTATTACTGAGTAAATGTTTCCTTATGATTTTGAATTATAGCTGCAATCAAATGCGTGTCTATTGAGTGTGTTTTTGACTGATTATAATTCTAAAAGAAGACAAAATAAAATCGTTTTGCAGAGATGTCACGATTTGTTTTTTCATTCAAACATGGACGTTCACACACAACAATACACGTTTTTAGTGAGCTGGAAGTCAAACTGTTTTATACCAAGAAAAAATGCAAGGTTCAAACGCAGAATGGAAAATATGGAATTCGATATTGTTTATTCAAAGTGTTGAGGGAAAATAATACAAGTATTCAGCTGTTCTGTGGAGGGAAATTTGACAGTGGAATATCATCCAACTTTCTTTGTGGAAGTGCAGACTGAACAACCGCAATCACAACGTCACCGTCCAAAATACAAAGTCTGGAAACACGATAGCTTACACAGTAGACAACATTTAACATGTTAACAGTTTAACTTCAACACACCCTCTCACGCATGCTCACTCACATGTCCTTCTGTCATCTTCTGTCTGGGGCTGTCATTAGGAAATCAGCTGGTGTCATCTATCCAGTAGCACGGTGTCTCAGCCTCATTGTTCGCCCCTCATCTTCATGCCCTCTTTTTAATATGACTCTTTCTCTGCCTTTAGTTTCTTCATGTTGATGATATGTGCGCCCCATCACCGCTCCGTCTTTGCAGAAACATCAGCAATTAATTCTTCATCCATCAGGTCTTAGCAAAGCCATCAGCCACCACCACCAGCTCCTGGACTCCATGGGGGATTTATCCTGCTGCCGCTCACATCAGACTTTCTTTGATCACAAAATCCCCCACAGAGTCCAAGTGCCAAAGACCTTCTGTCAAGACACAATACCACGTCATCTGTTGCAACAAATAATCCTTCTTTGTTCACTTGTCTCTCCTAAAAAGTTGAGATGGTAAACGTGATGAAACCCTTAAAATTGTGAATTCACAAAACGTAAAACACATTTTAAATAATTAATGTAAGAAATGAAGCATGGACACATCAGCTATTGTTGTTGTTGTAACAAGAACATATGTTGTTGTTGCTCTCTCTGTCTGTCTCTATCCTGCATCTCCCTCTGTCCCACTTTTCTGCCGCTCCACTCGAGATTGCTAAGTGCTAAGTGCTGCTCATTGAGATAACTCTGGTTATGATTTGGCGCTATACAAATAAAATTTGATTGACTGATTGATTGATTGAGCATTCACATTAGGTCTATCAAGGAGTAAAATAAGTTTACGTGTAAATAATTCACATATATGTTGTTAACAGTGTGGTTATGATTTTAATTTAAATGTTCAAATGTTTCAATTCTCAAGTAAAAAGTAATAATTTATGTTTATCACATGTGCAAAAGATGTGAACCATGTGATTTCAGGTGTTTCACATGAGAAATTTCAAACAACCAGCTTGCGCTGAGAGAAGTTGAATTTATAGTAATCATTAATGAAACACCATTTCATCCATCCATCCATCCATCCATCCATTATCTACATCCCTTTTCCTGTTCAGGGTCACGGGGGGGCTGGAGCCTATCCCAGCTGTCATTGAGTGAGAGGCAGGGTTACACCTGGACAGGTCACCTGTCAATCACAGGGCTGACACACAGAGACAGACAACCATTCACACTCACATTCACACCTACGGGCAATTTTAGATTCACCAGTGAACCTAACGAGCAATCTTTATTTTGTCTTGCTGTAATTTGCGCAGGTTAGGTGGAGCTGCACTGGCAAATAAAAGCTGCAGGCACAAAGCAATGCAGCTGCATCTCCAATTAAATCCTGTAGATTTGTGGTCGTGTGGAGGTCAGAGATGAGGGCCGGTCGTCTCTCCAGCCTGATGAGCGTTTATTGTTTGCTTTTGTCTTCTCAGTCTGCTCTGCTGCTGCTGGACTTTCCAGGCCTCTGCCTTGCCTCTTACCATCAAATTAAAAGCCTTTCATCCTGCTAGTCATTCCTCACTTTAGCTCTTCTAGCAGCTCCTGTCCTCTCCAGCAAGCTTTTTCACTCACTATCAATGAGGCAGATGTAACTCTGCCAATTAGGTACAAACGCTTTGCTAGGAAACCAACAAGAAAGCAAAAGCAGTGTCAACAGCAAGGCAGGCTGGGAAGAGCTCAGGGGCAGGGACTCATGGTGCAGATATCAGGCTTTAACTTTATTACACTTTAATCTTTTAGGCCTCATGGCTAGGATGTTTACCTTTGTTTGGAAACTCGGTCAGTAGCTCTGTCTTCTTCTCTCCCTCTCTCTTCCCACCTGGAAAGTACTGATGTAATCATCCATATTTTAAATCCTAAATATCAAACTTCCCTCAGCCCTGATGAGTCTGTGAGCTTTACAAATAGATCTGTAAAGCCCTTACTGTCCCAATCTGGGACGAACCTCTGTTGCTCTACCGTTGTTACCGAACAGATTCCTCCTCAGATAATGGGGAAGGTCGAATTAGGGAAGTCTGATCCCACTGTGGTGTGAGTCCAGTCTTTGGGAAACCTTGAAGATCCAGCAGCTTCTGACTGTAGGTTTAGGTTTTTTGCAATGGAGTGATGATGGTTTGATAGCAGGCAGGTGGGTGATGAAGAGCAGGTGTGCAGAGAGAGACATGGCCAGTGGGGACGTGAAATGAGCATACACAAGAACGAAACCACTGCACATCAAGTGAACACTCATTTTGTGCAGTGTGAGGTTAAAACATGTTTAAATACATTGAATAAATAAAGGAGTTCATTTTTACAGATCTGGAAAGAAGTTTTAGATTAGATTTAGTTAGATTACGCATTTAGCTCAAAACTCGTATGAAGACCTTTTTCAATGCATCACATAGTAAATTATGATTATAGTTGGCTGCAGGTAGAAATCTCAAATAAAGACACTTTAAAGACTGGACAGGTTAAACAAAGGCCTTTAAACAGCATGTTTTAAAGGGTAAACAAGGCCTTCAGAAACACAACAAACAGATGACCTCTGACTCTGTGAACAACAGGTGAAACACTGGAGCCTGAGGGCTGTTGCTCACTTTTAGTCTGCACTGCACAACAGCTCCTGGTACCAGCGATCGTTTGTTCTAATTGGATTAACTTGTCCGTTTCCTGAAAGTGATATAACTTCCACCTCTGTCCCCCCCTCCTCCTCCCTGCAGCCTCTCTGCTGCTGGAGGTAGCGGTGCACGTCTAATTGAGGCTCCATGAGGTTAACTTGTGCACTCATTTGTTTTTCAAGCCCCTCTCCGTGGCTCCACATTCATGTCCTTACATCCATGACATCTCACTGACAAATCATTTACAGATGTTTTCAGCTCCACACACTCACCTAACAGTCACAAAACAGCAGTCTGGGCTCAGGAAAATCAGTGGGATGATGTCTTAAAATGCAAACTCTCTGTGAAATAGGTTTCCCCATGCAGCAGGACTGCATTAGACAGAGACAGGCAGCGGTTTGACTTCCAAACAGCTCGGTGGAAAGTGAGAGTGGAGCTGTCAGGAGGGGGTGATGGACAGCTACTTCTGCAGTGAACTCTGGTGACCCCAGTTTTGTACCCCCACCCCTAACCAGAGCCTTTGAGTTATTTCTTTCAGGAAATATTGTTCTCATTTAACCATGACCCAGTCAATTTAAGTATAAACCAAACTCGAATATAGGAACTTAACATAATCTGATTCTAGAGGTTAATCAAGCATCTATCTGTACTAAATTATGTTTAAAAGATGCATGTTTTCATATTAAGGTAAAACATTACCATGCCGTGCATGCGTGGGTTCCCTCCGGGTACTCCGGCTTCCTCCCGCAGTCCAAAGACATGCTCGTTAGGTTCACTGGTGACTCTAAATTGCCCGTAGGTGTGAATGTGGCCGTGACAGGTTGTCTGTGTCTATGTGTCAGCCCTGTGATTGACAGGTGATCAGTCCAGATGTAACCCCGCCTCTTGCCCAATGACAGCTGGGATTGGCTCCACCCCCCCGTGACCCTGAACAGGAAAAGCGGTACAGATAATGGATTGATGGATGGCTGGATGATAAACCCATCAGGGACAAGCACATACGTATGTAAACGTGGTTGTAAAGCAATCGCTCTGTCACACAGGAAAGGAAGCAAAGCACAGAGAAGATGCCTCAGGGTAAAAACATTTAGAAAAGTAAGACATCCATTCTTTATCAGAGCTTAACAGCCACAGACAGCCTCTGAGGTCATAATTGAAACCAACGAGGAGGTGTCAAACGATGCAGTTTCTCGAGTGTCCACCTGAGGCTTTATTCGTGGCGGCTCGCTCATGGGAGTCATGCATGTTGTTGGATTTTCCCCACAGACAAGACGACGGGTTTTAGCAAACAGAAGTTAAAGGTTTTGTTGGTTTCCCCTCGTGCGGAAACAACAGGAAGTATAAATGCAGGTTAATCTGGTGCTGCCAATGATTGGGCTTTGGAGCATGCCGCAGTGAGGAAAACAGAGCTCCTCATTGTACCCGAGCACATACCGGTGAGGAGCGTGCTGTTGGTTATAGGAATGATCTGGTAGGATGCAACACAAACACACAAAAACCTAGAATCTTTCTTCCGTACCTTAAACACAAAATACAAGTTTGTCTGGATTCACAAGAAATCAAGAGACACCTGGCGTAACAACAACTGTAGGATCCTGTATCCTTTTAAGTCACTAAATTCTTCTGCATTGCTTCTGAAGGTGTAAGACACATTTAATATTCAGGCTGACACTAACTGGCATTTGTTACTACTTCATATTAAAGAACACACACTAATTATACATGTTGCTGTACATCATTTGTAAACCATACAATGTAAATTGAATGATCTTTGTCACATAAGGTTGACTTCCTGTTGATTATAGGTGTGACAACGACTCAATACTAACAAGTAAAAATTGTAGGGCCTGGAGGCATGGCAAACATTTACTGCAGATTGGACAATCTACAGTCAAGTTACAACAACTTCCTGTCTCGTGGCGTAACATGCAAATTATCCACCTCGCTGTGGCAACGGCATTCTATAAACACAAAAACACTTATTCTTCAAGAAGGTCTCTAATCTGCCCTTGCCAAGTTTTAACTGGATTAAGTTCATGTTCTAGCAGGAGTTTTGAGATAATGATCAAATGCCTTTCGTATGAAAACTTAATTCTAGATGGACGACTTCCTGTTGCCTTTAGTGGCACCAAGAGGCTTTTGTTGTTTTTTTGAGGTCTGGAGATGTTGCATATTCCAAACTTAATTTTGTACACCTAGGTGACTTATTGAGGAGGGATTTAATATAAATTGTAGGGTGCACTCTTAACTCATCTTTACCAGCAGCTGACGAGGGCAAACACGCTGCAAGGGCCCAAATGACGTAAAGGACAATGCTGCAGATTTAGAAAGAAAGACAACTGTAGAAAAAACACAAAAGCAGACACATAGGCTTTGTTCGAAATGCCGTACTACATACTACATGCTATATACTGCATACTGCGGACACACCCTCAGTGTTTTTCTGTTGCATTTGTTCCCTGGGTTTATGTCTCTCTAACTTTGCATCGTTCATGCATTTGCAGCTTGGTTGTTGTTAGCATATAAGTATTTGTGCAGAATTTTCTTGTATTTGCAGCACGATTCTGTTGTTTTTCATTTTGGATTTCTTGATATGTTTTTAAACTTGTTAATAAGAATCCTTTAAACTTTTGTTGCATTTTCCCTTGTCAGCCTCTGTAATCCTGCCACATGCAAACTCATATCCAATAAAAACAATCACCACTTCTAATGTGTGTGACAAATTACAATCTAAGTGAATCTGTCGCCCCATAACACCTGGGTCCTTAAAAAGAACTTCCTGTTTCATGGAAAACATGCACTTTTACATTTATTAAACACATTTATAGCCATATTCGTCATGTTCCATCAGTGCAACAAACTAACGATACTGTCTGAATGATATGATTAGAGAAACAAACACTGACTATAGATCAGAGTACGGAGACACAAAGATCAGTAACACACAATGTACTTTCTGCAGAGCTTCGGCCGCCTTTAAACTGCATGATTCAGTGAAAGGCCACGTGTGTGTCTGAGCAGACAGATTTAGATTTTGTGTTGCTGTTCAGTTGGCATCAAAGCGGCTTCATGTCTGCGTGTACCTGGAGCTCAGCTGTGGAAAGAGCGGCGTGTCTGAGCGATTGATCCCTGAAAAGCAGACAACAGACTTCACTGTTAGTTTTTGGGATTATCTCCATTCTCCTTCCACACCAGGCATTTCCATCCCATTTGAGATGTGTGTCCATATGCTCAAATGTCAGAAAATGTCACTGCAGTAAACACAGCGGAGCGTGATGCGCCTGCTGGAAAAAAAAGGTTAAACAACACAAACATTGCATTGCTGACCAGACTGTAATACCTGAGAGGATGCAGAACACACACTGTATGTGCAGGTACAGTAAATCATGCACTCACAGTCTTTGATCATTTAACAAATATTAGCTTCCTGCTTAAATATATATCTCATTTATCCCTGAGATCTTTGTTGTCTTTGATTTTGTATCCATTGTCTGCCTGAACTGCAGCCATGAAATGACTGTTGCACCAGCTTTGAGCAAACAGCCTAGTTTTTATCTTAGTTAAGGGTTTATGCCCTTCTGATTTATCGAGGATTACACCACTGCCAGACAAAGCTTACTGCAGTAACCATGCAAAGGGCAATACTGAAAAAATTGTGCTTTAACTGGATGGCAAAATTGGTTATTGGTAGGGGTTTAAAGATTCACCAATTTTTAAAGATTATTTTGGGGGAATTTTCACCTTAATCTTTCTGTAGCACAACAAGAGAGACAGGAAATATGGGGAGAAGAGAGTGGGGGATGACAGGCAGCTAAGGGCCGAGGGCGGGACTTTACTGAAGAGCTGCTGCTAATCCTGCATGACTAGTAACGTTAGTGCAAGGAGGCTTGCGAGGAGAAAACACCAACATGTTTGTTAAAGTGCTCCACATCTCAAATCTAGAATAGAAGTACAACAGCAGCGAGACAAATCACCTGGTGAGATGGCAGGGCAAAACGGTTACAGGCCCGATTATTAATCACTTTTCCAGCCACAGTTTAGCCCACAAGATTTGACGACCTTGCATTGTAGTTGAGAGTGATGGCTTTCGTGACAAGGTAAATACATTTGAGTCGAGGTGTAATGAACTAAGCAGAAAACATTTGTGTGTGTCAGAAGTGTTAATCAAATGTTTTGTTCTTTTTTGGCTCAAATTTCTGCCATTAGTAAGAAGGTTTTATTTTGTATCGCCTGTGATATGTGCATCGCATCGTCTTGAAAGGGATGCACAGCCCTAATTATTTGTATATAACTGATACTCCACGAAACATATATGTACTCCTAGGGTGATTCTTTCACCCAAAAACCACAATAGCTGACCTTTGACCCCAAAAATGAAGCCACAGTTGCTTTATCATACATTTCTGTAAACGCTGCTCTCACACTTGATGCTTCCTTCTGTTTTTCTCATTAACGTCATCATGGAGAAAGAGGAGATGGTCTCTATCCATCTCACACACACACACACACACACACACACACACACACACACACACTCAGACATACCTTGTGAAGTGGTTTGGGGGTGGGGCTGGGCTTTAATGCTCTTTTTACAGTCCTATTAATCCCTCTGTTCACAATTTCACGCACAGCTTGGGCCTGGGTGTTATTTTCACAACCTTTCACCACTAATTCCTGTGAATCCTGAAACAGAACACCTTCCCCTCTCCTCCTCTTCCTCCTCCTCCTGCTGCATGTGTGTGTCTGTTTTTTTACCAGGCAAAGACAGCTTTATCTCTGATTCCTCTCATCAAAGCCGGACTGAAGGCAGGAAGAGGAATGAGGAGAACATCAAGCTGCGTCTTTACGAGGCTCGTAGGCAGCATGTTCAGGACGTGCTAACGTCTCGCCTCACTGTGTTTCAGATGTCAGCAGACTCAGAGGAAGTGAGTTTACTCTGGAGGAGCAGAATTTTGTACCATTTTAAAAATATAAACATTTCAATACTAATGATGATAGTAATGATAACGATACTGTACAGTAACATACATAATCTTTAAGCTTATGTTGTACAAATTCTATGGACTAGGGGTGCAACTATTAGTCGACATTGTCAAACAAAGACTGATTACAAAATTAGTTGTCAGTGAATTTTAATTGATAATAATAGTTGGTTACATCATCACGCGTGTTTTTCATGCTGTGCGTGGACATAACATCATTTGTTGAGCTGAGTTTGCTGAGGGGTGAGCCATCTCACATCCTCACTATCTCTGCTGAGAGTTGTTGATGAAAAACAGCGACGGGGAAGCAACAGCTTGACAAAACAACAAAATGGCAGCAGCCGATGAAACACCATCTCGTCCTGAAGCTTCTAAAGTCTGGGAGCATTTCAGCCTCAACGCTGCAAAGAAAAGGATCGCCGCTTTTTAAGATTATTTTTTTGGGCTTTTGCCTTTATTAGATAGGACAGATGAAGTAAGACAGGAAATGTGGGGAGTAGAGAGTGGGGGCCGACATGCACCAAACGGATCAGCAGGCCAGGAGTCGAACCCGCGATCAGTGCGTCGAGGACTGCAGCCCCTGCACATGGGGCGCCCGCTCCACCAACTGAGCCAAACCAGCGCCCCCCCCGCAGGATTTGTAAAGCAAACCTGGGAGCACATCGGTAATATGCGAGCATTTGAAGTGAAGACATGATGGACTTGTGTACCTGATGTGTTTTCTGTATCAGCACTTTGTCTGTTGTTGATTTTAAAAGGACAAAAACTTGATGTTGGATCTTTTATTTCTCTGTTGTATCAGTCGGAGACAAATCAGCATTAAAGTTTCATCTTTATTGTTAGTTAGCACTTGCTTAAAAGAACCTCCAACTAAAATTTAAAGTTGAGAGCTAAATAATTTATTATCTGACTAATCGATTCATCGTTTCAATAATCAGAATAGTCGTTAGTTGCAGCCGTGCGGTGGACATGAAGGAAATACTCCCAAAAGTGACGTTACATAAGCAAAACTACCGACGTATTGACTGACGGATGTTTTCTGTTGCTAAGTTCAGAGGGTTAATCACCTCGAGTTATCACAGCAAGAGAGCCAATCATATCTGTTGGAGCCATAATGTGTGTTTTACCTGTGTTTATTATTTGTTACGTCTCACTCCTTTTATGGGTTCATTGATATTTCTGGTACTGCGCACTTGGGCGGGGTTTCTTATTATTTGTATCTGTTCAGCTGTGCGGCGGGAAGCAGACAAAGAGGGTCAGTTTAGCATTTTCTGTTGACCGTCATTGTTTAGTTATCGTGGTTTTCAAGTTATTTTTGCCTTTTGTTTCAGTCCTTTTGATCTGATCGTCTTTTGTTTAATTAAAGGTTCAAATTGATGTGGACTTTGGATTTGGTTTTTTTTGGATGCGTCACAGTTATAGCCCACTTACGGTCTAATCTTAGTCGCTACAATATCACTACAAGCTATAACAAAGGCTAATATGCATTCTTTACTGACAGGATAACAACCATATCGTTATAAATTGGCTCCTTTCTATTGAAAACATTGTTTTACAAGTTCATAACTGAGGTCTGGAAACAGAAACCAGCCGTCAGAATAAAATCGAAATCACAGAGACATTTTACACATTTTATTACATTATGGATCAGAAGCGGCGCTGCTCTTTCACTACACAATAAAACTTACATTAAATCAACTGTACTGAAGGCTTAGCACGCAAGGATGATGGTGAGGTGGTGGAGGAGGCTGCGGTGGGGGTGAAACAGCAAAGAGACAATAACAAGTTTTCTCAAAGTGGCCTGCATGTACCCGTATTAATATGATTACAGATTACACATTAGTAGTCAACTGATAGCCAAGCATCTGATGTATGAGGAGGCGGCCGTTGGTCACCCCTCAATCCCACAGGATCCATCTGCAGCGTGTTTCTGATCCGTCAACGGCGCGAGCCCTCGCCCACAGGAAGCGTGTCTGGTCCGCAGCGCAGCGGAGTGCTGGCCCAAGCAGCTGGATTCGCGAGATCACAAGATCGCGGGAGAATTGAGAAATCATGCGATAACATCAATGTTAGCAGAGCAACACACAAACTTCAGTTCAGTTTGCACATCCGAGGTTGATTATCTGCTCATCTGGAGATCATTCTGTGATTTTTGTGCTTCTACCATGGCTGTACACTACTTAATTAAAAGTGTTATTTTTTCGAGATTCCAGTGTGTTGATCTTAAAATAAATGGGAAAAAACGGGAGTCTGTACCGATCTGTACATGGTGTTTTATTTTGAAATGACCGGATGCTGTATGCTGCTTTCGTGTGTGACTTCCTGTTTGGAATGTTCTGGCGCACACGGAACGCGCCAGAGACGGATCCTGTGGGTTCGAGGGGTTACCTGGGTTAGGGAATTGGAAGCTGGTGAGAAAATCATCTGGAAAAGATGAAAATATCTCATGTTTGCTCATCTGCATCACCTCCAGTTAGATACTGCTGTACAGTCACATCAAATGGAAAACTTTACAGTGAAGTTCACCACTGATCCTTCCCATCTACATTTATATTACTCTTCCTCAGCTGGGGCAGTCTGTTAGAGGTCTCTGTACAGTTAAGTCGTGAGTCTAGTGATTAACTTCTCATACATGATGCTGTCACACCTTTCAGAGAAGAAAGGAGAGGGACGGGACTGAACCACAGTACAACTCTCTCTCTCCACCATCTGTCCGCTGCTGGACCACCATGGCAGAGTGTGTAACAGCAGTGTACCGGACAAGTTGTGTGTTTAAGGAGACAATGGGGAACAATGGAGAAGCCATTGAGCCTCATGCCGTACACTGACCTCTGACCTCTTCATGTGCCCATCCCACACTCTCTGTCTGCTCCTGGATTTCCATCAAAAAACTCCTCTACGTCCCGCCACATGGCTCACCATCAAACCTCCACTATTCAGCAGGCGGCAGATTGCCGTTGAAGGAGACTCCATACATCCCGACCTTAATGTCCAGCCACAGCCGGCCCTCCCTGCCTCCTCCAGCAGCTTCTTTAACATACAAATTGGCTGTTTTGTGCGGCTGAATTGGAGATTAATCGCACACACCATTTGGCGGTGCTTGTTAAAAAAGAGACTGTGGCCTTTTTTCTCCACATTGTCCCGGTGATTAAGGTTAGAGATTAGGCGCTGCAGATTACTCCACACTGCTGCCTTTGTGAGGCGCTGGAGAGGCAGGCTGGATTACACTTTAACATCCTCTGAAGCAGGTGGTTCTCATGGGGACAAACCAAGTGGCCACTCCGTCCTTTCATCTGCCAAACATGAGCAGAAAACAGCTCACGTCGTACCAGGGACAGAGAAGGGTAGTAACTTTTGTGAGGGTGCTTCCTCATTTCATTGGTTTCACACAAAATATTATTGACAAACCAAAAAAACCCTCACCAGATAAACCTTTGCTAAACCAGTATGAACCCTAAATAAACACATTTTAACATCATAATGCAGTTGTCATGGATAGAGGTTAAAAAGCTTTTTCCAGCTGAGTCATCTGAGTATCGTAAAATCGGCCTATACCCAGCAACCCTGTCATATAACCCTAACCCACTGATTAATAAATCAAATAAACAGAAATGCACAATAAATGTGCCAATGCTGCAGGATCCCCTCTGTGCCTCAATGTTTTGCTTGTGCTTGGCACAGTTAGCATGCTTGCAAACATCATATAAATAAAGGGGAATTTCTCACACCAAGTGGGGTAAAATTTTGAGCCATATTTCTTCTTCTTTCAGCCATTTTCAGCAGCAAGCTGAGCGGTAGGGAGGTAGCGAGCCGACTCAGTGAGGAGTGACGCCTGCTGCTGCCTCCAGTTGGGTTGCCAGGTCTTATGACACATATCCCACAGAGGTTGGGGAACAACCGTTTGAATGGTATCAGTGTGGAAGAGGGAGATAATCTGGAGAAATTACAAATCGGGAATAAAGTGGGGGAGTGGGTTAAAATGAGGGAGACTCCCGCCCAAACCCGGAGTGTTGGCAGGTCTGTAAAAATGACATTACAAATTATATAATGCAATCTTGCCACATGTAAAAATTCATGTTTCCTTTGGTTCATTAACAAACACACCTGCTGGTTTCCCAAAATACTTTGGATGGTGTCATGTACAACCTGATCTTGTCCTGGTGTTTGAGATCAGCACCAGCAGCGGACAAAAACATGGAGCTGTGTTTTGTCCCGAAACATCCCAACCAGCCCCTGAAAGCTCACAGATTTCACATTTTTCTCTTCTGTGTAAAAACATGTTAATAAGCGAGCTCCAGAGGTGTTATGGGTGTAGTTACCTGAAGATTATTTATCCTCTGGAAGTGGCGGCCAACTTTGGAGTATCCAATGGTTAGAGATATGACATGAAACGTATAAGAACCATTAGTAGCTGCACTTGCATGCAGATGTCTGTTTATAGAGATGAATAAGAAGCCAAATCTTGGATTGGATCCGGGATGTCATTACGACAGATTACACGCTGCCTGCTTTTGCTCTCCACAAGGACTGTTTCCCTAGCATGCAACCAAAGTCTGCTGAGATGAGATTGGTCGATACAAGGAATACAAACACACTACAACCAGAAACAACACTTCAGATACCAAAATTCGGTCCTGTAGATGCCGGGTACGTGTGTTCCCCTGTTTCCATTTTTTGTGCAACACGTTCTCACTTTAATTCATTCAAAAAATGACACTGAAGGTATCCCTCTATTATCAGTTTTGCACATGCAGGGCTCCATGGTTGGGTTGGCAATAATCTCCTGGATGAAAGTCTGGTGTTTGTTTGAACCATTTGCGTCCCTGACTTCCCCAACTGCACGTAAAAAAACAAGCTAGAGGTTAATTTCAGAAATGACGCCAGATCGGCTCTGACAGCGTCATATTTTGAAGTGTTGGGCCACTGACTGAGCTGCTGTTTATCACACAGATATAAGGATGGTATGTATCTTTTGTATTTTTTAAAATGTGGAACTGTTCCTTTAATCAAACTCCAGGACAAACTGTTGGTGTTTCATCGCTGCATGGAGAACAAAACAAACAAGATGATTGTCCAAAAATAAGTTAAAGAATTGTTAGTTTACACAAAGTCTCCCAAAGAGGTGAGTAATATTACGCTGTGAAAGTCAAACTCTCAAGAAGTAAGTAGCTGAACACACCAACACACCAACACACACCCTGAGGCTTATTGTGAGATAAATAATGGACACAGTCACTGAAACAGTTAAAGGTTAAACTTGGACCCGCCTGTTTCCAGAAGTCACCACCCAACACAACCATTAATAGATGTTTGAGCAGTCAGTTACACATGTAGTGAACAGGATCTGTGTTAATAGGTTCTTAAACAGTTTGAATGTGTCTCAGTGATTACAGTCTCACATTATTCTGTCAAACATTGTTGGGGACGTTTCCTCTGAGCACTGCTGTAACTTTGTTCTCCTTGAATAACCCCTTTTGCACCTGACTGAGCACAAGTTCATCAAACCTTCATTTCCTGATTGACACTGTTTATATAAGAGCACATATATATCGGGCTGCAATAGTGGTGCAGTGGTTAGCCCTGTTGCCTCACAGAATAAAGGTTCCTGGTTTGAGTCCCGATTCAGACGTAGTGGGCCTTTCTGTGTGGAGTCTGCATGCGTGGGTTCCCTCCGGGTGCTCCGGCTTCCTCCCACAGTCCAAAGACATGCTCGTTAGGTTCACTGGTGACTCTAAATTGCCCGTAGGTGTGAATGTGAGCGTGAAAGGTGTCTGTCTCTGTGTGTCAGCCCTGTGAGTGACTAGCAACCTTTTCAGGGTGTAACCCCGCCTCTCACCCAGTGACAGCTGGGATAGGCTCCAGCCCCCCCACGACCCTGAACAGGATAACGGGTATAGATAATGGATGGATGGATCTTCTAAGTATGGTAGCCCTAAGCGGACATGCATCCATACATTTTGTTTACTCAGTTTTCCCGTGATAGGTTGTTGTTTCCTCGAGATCTCCACTAATTTATCTCGTTATCTCGGGATAACGAAGCTGGTTTTGTCGTGACAACGGGATCATTTTCTGGCAATCTAGAAAACAGACCAACAGGCTGCTCACTGTGATATCACAGAGCAGGACATGCCATGCTGCCATCGCCCGCACTGATGAGGTCAGTTAAGCCTGTTTCTATGTTTGTTTTCTTCGTTTTCTCGTTATCTTGCGTAAGATAAAGAAGTTGAGATCTCGAGGAAACAACTGGAAATACTCGTTATCACAGGACCACGGAGTAAATAAAATATATGTCCACATAGGGCTTTCGTACCTAAGAACTGCCCTCATGCACCATCAGTCTGAACTTGGATCACAGCCCTCACATTGTGATGGCTTCACCCTCAACTCAATTATCCCTTTTGCACATGGAGAGTTTTTTTTTCTGTGCGCATTATTCAGTTTATATTTTTTACTGTTGCGCAGGAGACAGCTGTTTTAGTATATTTCCCCACATTTTAGCTGTTATTTTATGTCTTGATGTCTACTTTGCACACATACGCGCACACAAACACACACACACACACACAAAAATATGAATATTTTTATTTTTGCCAGTGTGTGTGTGAGAGCACAGTTGGAGGAAGCTTTGATCGAAGAATTTTGCACGTTAAGACTGCTTCACTGTATTTTCTGTGTACATTACAATAAAGGAAAACTTACACTGATCGTACTGCACATTACAAACCGCAGTTTGAGTGAAAATAATCTTTAAGGCACACATCTGTAGAGGTGTTGGCAGTCAGGTACCAACCACCGCCCACTATCAGTGGATTAAATGAACCCGAGGCCAAGTAATGCCTGAGAACTGATGGGAAGCTCTCAATGCTGCCAGATCTATGACATGATTTATTTTCTTTTGTTTTCTTCATGTTAAATTAATTAATTTATGCATGTGTTTATTTTTCCCTGACTATATAAAGCACTGTTAGAGATATCCTGCTTGTGTTGTGCAGTTCAGAGAAAGATCCAAGAGCAAGGAGCAGACAGGGGTGAAGGAAAGTGTGTATTTACAGATCAGTACTTTATTCTGGTTTCTGTTCTCATCACTATGGTTTGGCTGTATTCATTGTTACTGACAGAGGTTACTTGATGCACACCTGCAGTCCCTGTCAAAGATGAATAAAAAAGCTGGTCACAAAACAGAGTTTAGGCACAAAGATGACTGATGATGAATGTGAAAGAAGAAGAAACATCATGGCAGTGATACATCATCACATGACCATCATCTGTAGCTGATATTAAACAGAGGACAGTGTAGAGCTGCTGCATATAATAGTGCCATGAGATAACTTCTGCTGTGATTTACTTCTGTGTAACGGACATTGAATTGTTTGTGTACATGAGGATGTGCTGCTGATGTGGTAGTTTAAATCTGATGTATGAGAGGTAAGATACAAAGCTTTAAATGTAGGAGGGGCCTCCATCAGGTCACTGGTTAACTTGTAGACAAAGTAACAGGTTAATGAGACGACCCTGCACACAGTTTAACCCGAGTCAGACCTCAGACACAGAGCGGTCAGTGTGCCGTTCTCTGGTAGTAAACATGTCTGTCCTGGCTGAGGGGCACATTTCACATGGACTCCTTCTCCTGGCAGATTTATGTGTGCTCTGACAGCAGGGGCTTCCACCTGCACAAACACTGTCCCTGACTGCTGCTCATTGTGCTAACAAGAGGACGCAGCCCCTGCACGACCTGCAGCGCTCTGAAAGCACACACCACAGGGAGCGGGGCACAAAGAGCGAGAGCGCTCAGTGGAGGTGAACCCACCTACACGCGGGTCACAGTGCAAATGTTCCCGGCTCACAGAAGCTGCAAAATCCAGTAAAACAGATGTTTTCTGTCATAAACTTCTGGATAAAGAATCTGCAGGTTCAGATTCAGCCAACACTGAAGCTGCTTCACTCTGGCTGAAGATAAAGATGTTGTTGGCTGTTGCATCTGGATAAGAGGAGACACTGAATATTAATGTCTTCTTTTTGTTGTTATTCTTCATCTTCTTCATTCTTATTCTTCATTCTTATTCT
This sequence comes from Semicossyphus pulcher, assembly GCF_022749685.1. Classification (NCBI taxonomy): domain Eukaryota; kingdom Metazoa; phylum Chordata; class Actinopteri; order Labriformes; family Labridae; genus Semicossyphus; species Semicossyphus pulcher. The sequence continues at coordinate 4,140,069 of NW_027211770.1, read as the reverse complement.
TATCCACTGAAAAAGTTTTTGTCACAAAAAAGGGAAAGAAAATGCTCACAATCTGCTTGAACTCTGATCTTTGCTGCTTTTAGCTTTTGTGTGTTGGTTATATTTTTGTTTATTTACATGTTTTGCTGATTTTTTTCCTGCAACAGGTCACTTTTAAGTTAGTTAATAATGAAATAATAATTAAAAGAAAACATTTCAGACATTTTTACATGGTTAATTTAAAAAAAGAGGATAAGTCACGAATCCTTAACCTGTATAAGAGCTGTGCCTTGCTCTGTATCACTGGCAGCATGTCTAACAGTCAGGGTCAGAGTGTTTTCAGCCTGTTACTGTTGTGGGCTCCTTTAGGCTCTGTTACAGTTAAACTCATACGGTGGCCGACGAGGGCAATCGCGCTGCAATGGCCCAAATGGTTTCCATAAGAAGTAACTGACATCCCAACAGGCCTGGAGCACTTCTGTTATGTCGATTTGCCGTGTTTTTCTTTTGCATGTATTTTTCTGGATTTGTGTGGGTTTTTTTTTTATTTTGCATTGCGTTTGATGTAAATGCATTTTTTGGACTTTTGCATCATGTTTATTTCATTTGCAGCGTGTTTCCGTCACTGCATTTGTTTTGGTCTTTTGCATGTGTTCCTGAATTTGCAGCCTGTTTCTTCTAATGGAAGGGGCCTGTGCAGCGCGATTGCTCTTGTCGGCCACCGTTCATTCCAAGTGTGGCCAACAATTAGCTGATTTAAAAATAAACTGGAAATGTGTGTGATGTGTACAATTATGGTAAATTTAAAGTGTTGATTAAGACACAATCAGCAGGGGGGGCGACTCCACTGGTTGCAAAAAGAAGTCTATGAGTCTAATAGTCTATGAGATAATGGTCCTCCTCCTCTCCTGATATATTCCCTCAGTAAACATGTTCCTAATGAGTTCATGGTCTCAATCTCTAGTTTCAAGTCTTCTTCACCACAGCATGATGTTCATTTAGTCACTGATGCTCCCATTGAGAGTCACACAGACCAGAAAGAGGGGAGGGTTTAGGGCGGGGCTACCTGTGATTAAAAGGCCACTATCACGGTTTCCTGTCAACCCTGATAAAAACAAAGCATGGTCGAATATGGTCACTTATGGTTCCAACAAACAAGATGGTGACGCCCAAAATGCCAAACTTAAGGCTTCAACACTGAAGTGAACTAACCAATGGGTGTCCACTTCTTATATACAGCCTATGGTTTACACGTATACACTGGTAAAGGTTATGTCATATACTGTATGTCTGAAAGAAAAGGTTTTATATCACTACACACATCTTCACACACATGCACTTTGTATTCATCTCGTGTGCTGTTATTGCAGAGAAACATAAGGGGCAAACTGACAGATGGTTATTTCCATGTCTGAGATTTGTTCTGACACTTGCCCTGCAGGCTCATGATCCTGCACACTGTAAAAATTGACTTTTGTCCGGATGCTTGCAGAGGTCCTGGAGGTGTTAAAAAGGTCAGTGTGGGGGGGCTGGCCTCCTGACACAGGACACACAGCCGCCTTTAGCCCGCCTGTCTGCATTACTGCGACTGTGGAGGGGTTAGGAGCCAGGAGTCACTGGATTGACCCACACACACACACACACACTCACACACATACACACACAAGCTTACACATATACACCTGTTGCATTTTAAAATACTGAACACATGCATGAATATGTGCTGACACCGGACAAGAACGGCAAGCACGCAGGAGGTGTGCGAAGGAAACATGTAACAAACTTTAACTTTCAGAGGAAATAAACTGAAGGAGGAAACGGACATTCATTCCCTCCGTCAGCCTCTGCTCCCTCTCACAGCTGCGTGCGTGTGTGCGTGTGGAGGCTGACATTGAAGCAGCAGGCCCCGCTCGCCGCTCCACGTTCCTGTTTTGGGTGACGAACTTGACAAATTCTTGGCAGTGGATAGAGACATCATCTGTCATTGACACCTCACTTATCTGCTGCTCACCAAATATCTGAACGGGTCGACACGACGTCGTCTGCCCTTCAACAATCAACAACAGATCTCACACCCTCATAGCTGCCTCTCCTCAGCTCCTTGACATCGCTGCTGCTACTGTCACTGTCAATTTCACGTCTATTTGCCACTCAGAGAGGCGGCTGCTAATGTCTTACTTAAGTTAGTGATTCAGAGACACATGAAGGAGAATCCCCTCCTGCCTATGTTCACAAATCAACATGAGGCTTTTTATAATAGAGACTCTGATAAACTGACGGTGATCAGAGCTATCAAATGGATACAAGGAAACGCATGCATCCAAGCTATATCTTTCTAACTATATCAATGCATAAATGTTTAATCCTCAACTTCAGACAGTAACAGTGACAGTAATGATCCTTTACATATTCAAATTTTGCTTCAGCACTTCTCCCAGGAGTATAATTACAAAAAGTCTCGTCTAGTGCTCCTTAACTGGATTACTTGTAGTGTCTTGTAGCAACCTGTACACGGTCCAGTAACTCCATTCATAATTTAAGATGACATGTAGAGTTTATTATGAACTATACAGTCTGTATACTGTGCTCAGCTACGCAGATGACACCCAGATTTATTTAACTCTTCAGCCGGTTTATTTTGGCCCATTAGATTCACTCTGTCAGTGTTCATAGCAGGTAAATGGCTGCACAAAAACACCCCCAGCATCAGCTGTTTTTGAAAATAGTTCAACTTTTGGAACACCGGCGCACTCGTCAATGTCACTTCTCTCTCACCTACCAATCAAAATCAAGAAGGGGCGGGACTTACAATATTAACTTTGTCAATGACAAATTTTGACAATTGCGGAGGAGAAGCTAATCCTTAAAACAGACTTAACGGTCACCACCAAGGGAAGCAGACATGCCACCAGACAACTTTTGTAACCTAGCAACAGTAAGCGCTGGTGAGAAGCGCTCTGAAACTGAGGTCGTGGGTGCTGCCAGCGCAGAAATGCTGTTAGTGATTAGATTATCTTCTATTCAACAAACAAAATGCAAAACTTGAACTTGGCAACAAGGAAGTAAGAATGTTATTAAGATATTAGGTTATTTCTTAGCTTGATTCCAGAGCTAAAGACAAACCTAAGAAATCTTGTTTTAATGACTTAGATCTGAACTTCAGCAGCCACATTAAAGCAATATTAATAACTAAATCAACCTTATGGCCTTAAACTAAAAGCAGGAATTAGACACATTTTCAGCCTTAGAGAAACTCATTCATGCCTTCATTTCCTGCAGGATGGACGACTGTGGCGTCCCTTGTCTAGTCTTCCCAAAAAGACCACTTAAAAACTTAATCTCATTCCAAACACTGCTTTAAAAGGTCCTGTGAGAACCAAGAGATCATAGTTCATTACTGTTCTTAAATCTTAAACCTGGCTCAAAGATACTCACGGAACAGGTTAACCAAAATACATGTCTGATCTCCTGTTAAAGCAGTTTCTTCTGAAACTATGCTGCAAACACATGGATCAAGACATTACATTCAGCACAAACCCTATTCAAAGCAGTATGATAGTGCTGTTACAACATATGTTACGGTACTGTGTTGCACTTTAAACAAACACATATAAGGAACCCTAAAAAGCATAAACCCACTTGTAGCACACCTTCGAATTCAGACAAAGTCATGATGGGAGCATCGAGAAATAATAAAACCTTTTAGGCTCAATCTCCTCACATTACTGTCACTGCTGCTCTCAGACTCAGACACATCCGTCTAATTTAGGCTCTGGTCCAACTGCATCGATCACGCTCCTCCGCCGGCTGCACACATTATTCCTTTCACCATTTCTCAACCTGGGCCTGCTTTAGTTCTCAATCAGAAACTGAAGCAGCGCTCCGAGCTTCAGTTTCTGATTGATTGGCATCCTGGCAGAGCAAATACATGTCTAGTTTTCATATTTGTCGTGTTGGAGCAGGAAGTGTAAGCTGATATCGCGGCGTAGAGAGCTGTTGCGTCTCTGTGGCCTTTGGTAGCAGAGGGCAGGAGATGCCGGAGGGTGAGGGGATTGACACATGTGGTGTGTGGACGGTCAGGTGGAGAAAGGAAGCACTAATTTAGTGCCACTGTGTGTCTATTCCAAGCCTGGTGAGATTGCGTTTCTCCTGCACTGTCAGGCTCTCAGCCATCTATCATTGTATCAGTGCTGTGTTTACATGCACAAGCTATTCTCCTCTTAACATGATAAACTCTTAAGAGGCCCGGTCACGATGCCTGGGTGTATTTAAAATAATCACGGTGACCTGAAAACCCCAGCATGCTTCCACCTTCTGTTCACAAACTTTTTCACTTGACAAAAGTGCTGCTTCGATCAGGCAGAGCTCATTTTTATTGAGCAAAAGAGGTCACAGAAACCAACAGCGGCTTTGAATGTTGGAGAAAAAAGACATGGTATTGGCTCCCTTAAATCCAGCCTCTTCATGCGCCATAGTTGAGAGATGAATCCACTGCCACCACAGACAAATTCACAAAAGTAATCTAAGTCTCATGTTCCTAAAAGTAAACATCTAAATGTTGACGTTAGTTTAAATCCATCGAAATCCAATCGTTTGTATCAAGCAGGAACCTCCAGTGTTAAACAATGAAGCAAATGAAAACCTGCAGTTCCTTGATTGTCCACTAGAGGCTGGCTCCCTCATTAGGCCCCAACCATTTAAACACATAAACATGTTTACAGCCTAGTACAAAAAACTGTTTTGGACTCACCAGTCAGGGAATTTTTCATGCAAAAATCGGACAAATAAATGAACTATCTTTCCGTGCAAGAAGTCTGTGCTCGCCATACCTGGCTTGTTAGCTCGTTCAGTGTTCATAAGATGTTGTTTTATCCATCTGCCAGAACATAGGAGTCAGGATTGTTGGCTCTTCCCCAGAGAGATTGCGGTGGACCACAGGGATGAGAAGACCGGTTATTTTAAGGAACCTGGTACATGATGTTCACGCGCCCCTCTCTTACCGGTGATTCGAGCAAGCAAGTCCTCTTTGTTCCACAAGCTCTCTGAGCTTCTTTAGTCTGATAATTTAACAGCTCCTGTCAGCTACCACTACGAAAATAATCTCCTCTGTGGGAACCACTTTAATGGACAAGGTGAAGAACAGTGGCAACAGTATTTGTAGACAGCAATTTGGTCCAAAGATACCATGTTTTAACTTCTTACTCTCCTCATCGCCGGATTTTACAGCCTTATAGCTTCTTCACTCAATTATAGAACACAGTCAGTGTTTATTTTGGGGCATCTGGAGGGGGTGGTGGGGGGTAGGGTGGTGGTGAAGGGGGTCGTAGCAGAAAAAACCTCCATCAATATTGTTGGAGTTACTTTTTTTTTTAAGTATCAAAATTAATGCAGAACAAGAGATAGCTTCTTCATTCTATGTATTTTTTCTGCCGTGTCAAATAATGTAGGTTACATTACCCACAATGCAACTTGGCTTCTGACCGATGGAGATTTGTGTGTGAAGCTAGTACAGTCTGAACAAGGATGAGGCACAGACCACAGAGGTCTAATTACAACTGATGGTGACTCGAGTGACATCAGCAGTTGAGATTTTTCAGTCTTCACAAACACAGCGACACCCCGCAGCTCCTGGAGTTTCCGTTAAAGAGCCACAGTCCTGAAAGAGAAAAAGTTTGGCATCGACAAAACAAGCACAGGCCGATGCTGCTCAGTCAGACAGACAGAGGGAGAGAACTTCTGTAAAGGGTTTATTCATGGAAACATCACGACTCAACAAGACATGAATAAGACCTTAAGCAGAGTCTGACCGGCAGCCAGCCTCTCAAGTTATCACCAGAAACTTGACAAGGTCGCTGTCGCCCAACTGGGTGCCTGGTGCAAATTCGTTCAGACCATGACCTGTTCCGCAGGCTGCCGGTAAACCGAGTGGTGTTGTTTCAGGCGCACCATGGCTGCACAGATGTAAAGTTAAAAGCTTGGAGATATAAAAATCATAGGCCTCATTAAAGTCAGTTATTTATGTCCATCCAAACCCCCACGCAGTAACCCGGCCCGTCAGATCAAATCTCCCCGGTGGTGCGGCGGTCGTGAATTGTCGTCTAAATAACAGCAGCTGTGAGAGCCTGTCGAGGCGGGCTGACTGATGTCTTGGCTAAGGATGCTCCCGGATCACAATAAAACTGTCACACACATTTTATCATCTGCATTCCCCACTCAGGACATTTCCACACATCTTAAATTTCCATGAGACGAGCAGCGAGATGGACACGTACTCATCCTGCCAACTTGCTTACTGTGGATCCTCTCACACATATTTCACTCGTCTGTGGACGCTCATTATCTCCATTAAAGGAAAGAGAGGAAATACTGTCCAACATATTCTGACACTTTGTGCAGAGATAGCAGCGGGGCATAACAGCAGAGATAAAGTGTTTTTCCTGCTGGTAGGACAGATTAGGAAACGCTTTCTTACGCTACCTTTATTTTGTTTTGAGGACTTTGACTAATGGCAGAAACTTAAGTGAGATTTTAACAAAGTTGAACATTCAAGGTGGCCAGACTTGTTTCTTTAATGCTACCACGAGGCCTGGGTTACGACATTGCTCACACAATATCTCATTATTTAACCACCAGAATGGTTGCACATACAAGGTTAAAACTTTTCTTTATTTTATGAACATAATGTATATCTTCTGAAAAGTTATGCACTGTTTTCCATGTAAAATCCTAAGAATGTCCTCTCAACCCCATGTTATCAGATACAGAGGCTTTGTCACAGTCCTCCTGTGATGTCTAACAGCATCTTTTCTGTTCTTCCTTTCTAACATATGCTCAAGTGAAACGTTCTAATTGGTTAGATTTAGGCACGAAAACTACTTAGTTATGTGTTAGGTTAAAATAATAACAACACAACCTATCGTTAACTTGTTGTTTCACATGGGACTTATTCATCCCCCTCAAGTGCCACTCTAACCGCTCCATATCCAGCACGTTCTCACTTCTAATTCCTCAAATACAGCAGCTTGGAAAGTAGCCCAACACCTCAAAATACGACTAGTGCTTTCCTCCCTTGTTTTGATGTGCCGTTGAAGTCAGGTGACATAGTATGAAGAGTGTATTGTCTACGTGGGGTGTAGGTCGGGGCTGACTTTACTCCAAGAGACAAGGGCTGAATTCCCCTGTGAAAGCAAGAGCCAATCTTGCGTACAAACTGAAGTTTTTTACATGTTTGTTACAGTCCATACATCCATATTACATAACTGTGTAGTACTTTGGTTCTTATTTAAACCAAAACTATGATCCAAATCACATCCAAGTAGTCCCTGAGAGTGGTCCCTGAGCACAACCGAACTGTGACTGCTTCGCTCGTAAATGACAAATACCGTAAAAAAACAGAATATAAGACACAGTCTGTTTTTGGAGGTCTCCCAGAGAGAAAAGCTATTTATTAATAAAACGTATATACAAGTTATTTCAACAGTACTTCAATTTATATTTGTTTGAAACACATTCAAAACGCACACAGATTACAGCCTACCGTCTGTTTTCGCCTTGAGTTTGCAATCCTTCTAGCCACCGGTGCTGTAGCTAGCGGTAGCTGGCAATCTACGCTAACGTTGATTGTTGTGAAGGTGGCGGCTGGAATGGCGATCATGGCGGTGCATGTCCGTGACGAAGCGTTAGCAACAATCAGGTTAGTTTTCCTCGCTTGTGAGGAATACAGCACTGAGGCATTTTGTAAAGAGAAGACGTTGGAGCGGCTTCAACCCGGAAATGTGACCTCACCACTTAACAATAGATAGCGCCACCGTCTGGTTAAAATACCGTCACACAATAAAATACCTCTCTGCGTTTTATACTGGTATATTGGTCGCACCAGTATATAGGACGCAGCCCACAAAATAAGTATTAAAAGTGTGTCTTATACACAGAATTTTAAACATAAACATGAAAAAATCTTTAATTTGAAAGTCTGATTTATTTATTTATTTTCATGAATGTGACTGCAGAGTCCTGCAAATGCCAGACTGACAAAAGAGGTGCCTGAATCACCATATTTTGAAGCTTTGTGCCACTGACCAAGCCGCTGTATTTGATAGATTGGAGGAGAAAGTGTCGACTACATCAGTCTTTCTACTACGTCACCTGACTAACCAATAATGGACGGTCAGAGCTGAACTGAGCGGTCATCGTTGCTCGAGATTACGTGGGTTTGTAGGAGTTATAGTACATGAAGTGTCATCGTTGAAATACGACTGACCGAAAACAGTGTGTTGTTGTTGTTGACTGTCAGGTATAATGACTTTGTTCTTTAGGATATTTAGTCATTGCTGTGCCTTTGTGCCCTTGTTCTCTGCCGTTGGCTCATCTTCTAATGCTGTCTCAACCTTTTCCCACAAAGGGAAACTACCTCTTGTGACATGATACCTCAAACGGGGATAATCTGAGGGTGATCCAGCTCATGGACAGGAGTGCTGTGTAAATACCCTTAATGTGGAAGTTCCCCCAGTCTGCAGGCCAGCACGGAGAGGATGTAGCCGCTGATATGACAGCTCGTACAGTCTGCTGCCGTCCTGGGTGGGCGAGGCCGGCCATGGCTTAACAGGATAATCTCCAGGACAGGCCCAGCCCTTTGTTCCTCTTCAAAGGATCTTTGAAAGGGAAATATCCACCTCAGGTTTTACAACCCGAGTTAAACCCTCAGACAGAACCACGTCCCCCCACCAGAGAGTCCACAGTTCATTAGAGGCGCTCAGCGGCCGGATGACAGTTTCACTTTTATTTTTTGGGTTTTTTCTTCCTGCTCGTGTCTTTGATGTGTGTGCATGACTCAGACGGTTGTGTGGCTCCATCTGTGTGTATGCAAACTCACAGACACACACACACATGATCTCTCACAGGGGAGAGTTTCACATCACGTAGGAGGTCAGATGGACCAAGGCCATGACAATACAACTAGACAAACATGGACCTATCCTTTTAACCTTTGACCCTGGCCCCAGCCCCCCAACCTGACCACTGACACCAACAGAAGAAGAGCGATGGAGAGAGGGCAGGAGGAGTACAGGAGGGGAGAACCGATGAGAGCTGCTGAGAGGATGTTCAAAGACTGGTGTGAGATTTAAAAAAAGATGCATCCATGTTGTTTAACATGTTGGTTTAAACAAAAGGAGGAACAAAATATAAATAATAATTTTAGAAAAGAAAAATCTACATTTAACACAACAGAACCAGATTAGAAGTTTGTTGCATGAATTATTTTCATGTTTAATCACGTTTATTTAAGTGATGAAGGTGTTTTTCTTAAATAACAAATACATAAACAATGTGAATAGCTCCAACAATTTTATTTTGTTAAAAGTATTTTTTTATGAATTAAAGGTTTAACAGTTATCCTGAGGTTCTTGGTGTTTCTCCTTTTCCTTTTAACATTTTGAATTTTGATTATAATTTCTTAAAACAATAAAAAGGTGATCATTAAATGGGATTGTAGACTTTGCAGGTACACTACTTGATACAACAACAATGGTTCTGAAATATCCTCCAAATGTCTGTCGACCACAGTTTGATGCCAGGCATGAAAGGGTTAATTTAGTTATATATGTTTGAGTATTTATTTGGGCTTTTCTTCTGAATCAGTAGTTTGCATGTATATACATATATATATGTATAAACTGTATATATATGGGCATTGGGCAGGTAGGATAGGATGGGCAGGCACCAGGACACACACGCCAGAGAAAGCATTGTTTGATTGAAGTTAAATAAATATAAACATATTTTTGCCTGGACCTTGAAAGCTTGTTTTTGATCCTGTGTACGATCTCTCCCCGTGCTCCACTGGCTGCTTTGATTTTCACCACTATAAAAATGTTTTAAAACTTTACAGTGAATGTTTTTTGCCAAAGTTTATATTCTGCTTATTGAGCCTGTAGTTCGACTCTGTTTTACTTTGTATGTTTAGTTGAAAATGGATTTAAACCTTAATAGTCTTAGTCTCATCGTTCAGTCTTCACAGTTTAATGCTTACAGTCTGTTTACGAGCTCACAGGTTCCATGTATTGGTTTAATTTATATGTGGACGATACAAACTCACTATTTATTTTTAAAAAAAGATTTGTGTGACATTTCAAAGTAAAAAAAAAGAAAAGATAATTTTACTTCATGAATGAAAGGGTTAATTCTCTCTGGTTTCTTTAGAGTGTTGAGCTCCGAGGGATTCGATCCGACAAAGAAGGAGGACAAGACAGATTTATTTACTGAACATACACTATCATTTGCACAAAGCAAGGCAGCTTTACTGGTACAGCACATTTCACACACTGAGGCGATTCAGAGAGCTTTACAGAATAATAAAACACAGATTAATAATTATAAAGAGCAGGATAAAAGATTTCAAATTCATCAGAATATGTAAAGTGCAGACAAAAGGTGAATAGTTAAAAAAAATTAAAATGTACAGCCATCAGAGAGCAGAGTAAGCGGTGTGAAAAAAGAACAGGTTTAGTTTTGACTTCAAGGCGGTCAGAGTCGGGGCGTGTCTAACAACATGGGAGATTATTCCAGGTCTGTGCTGCATGACAACAAAACGCTGCTTCACCGTGTTTTGTTCTAACTCTTGGGACAGTCAGTAGGCCAGCCCCAGATGTCCTCACAGTTCTCAGAGACCTGGATGGTTCATATGTCACAAGCATAGATGTATTTGGCCGCTGAGTCACAGAGAGCTTTATACACAAGCAGAGAGACTTTGAAATCAACTCTCTGACTTACAGGTAGCCAGGAGGTGTAAGGATGTTAAAACGGGAGTAATGTGTTCATGTTTCTTAGTTTTCGTCAGGACTCTTGCAGCGGCATTTCGAATACGTTGAAGTTGCTGAACAGCCCTGTGAACACATTGTTGCAGTTATCTCACCAGCTGGAAATAAAGGCATGTATAAGCTTTTCAAGGTCTTGTTTTGACGTACATACTCTAGCAATGGTAAAAAGCAGAAGAAGTTTTTGAGTTGATGTGACTGTGGAAATTTAAATCTGAGTCCAGGATAACACCCAGGTTTCTTGCTTGACTCATAGCCGTAAGAGAGAGGGACTGAAGATGAGAGAAGACAGTCTGTCTTTCTTGCTGCATCCGGTCATTGAAGTGCTCGATGCACTTACATGGAGATTTAACAGGTCCATAGTCTCCTGGTGAAAGTGAGATGTAAATAGTAACATTGCATACTGCACTTTGAATAAAAAAATGAAGCAAAATCGAAGCCCATTTATGTTTGTTTTCTTACAGCAGCAATAATAAAAATATTAAACCATGGCTCGTATTACAGCCTCGACTGTAACTTTGTTTACTTGAGTCCATTTTTTTCAGTAAATTTGCAACCAAAAGTTTTAAAAAGTCTTTTCAAATGTTTTCAAATGTATCTTCTTCATTTAATGTTTTTTTAGATGGGATTTTCGAGAAAAAGAGCCTGAATGCAAACGTTTTTACTTCCACAAATGAGATCCCAAAGTATTAATGTTCAACTTTTCAACACAGGCGGGGAGTAAGGAAAAAAAGGGGGAGAGGGGGAACATTTTGCATTTCGAGAATAATATCTAAATGTTAAGAATCAAGTAAAACTTTCAGCATCAGTGCATGAAAATAAAAGTTCCTGAAAGTGCAAGAAAAAACATTTCCTCCTTTTTAATATTTTTTATGCCTGGCTCTAATATTCTCTCTAAATATGTATTTCTTTATATTTTACTCTCTTGCATGTTTAAATCGTTGCTTATAATAATCAGTAAACTGTTATCTGAAAAATCTGGACGAGGCCCATAAACAGAAAATAGTTGTAATCAGACCTGGCTGACCTTTGACCCCTGCGTCCTCACACATGCTCCAGCATTGTCACCTCTGTCTTGTTCAGTTGTTGGCTCCTGCTGGCGGATATGTGGCGTCCATGTGTTATATCACTTATAGACACACATGGCGTGTGAACACAATCCCCCTGGTTGGCCCGGCAGAAGCAGGCTACATGTCACCATGACATGCAGACTAATGCAGGAACAAGCAGGACGAGGATTAGGCTGAAATCCTGCATGAGATTCATGATGGAGGCCGGGCAGGTGTGCTGCAACAATGAGCTCTTTCAAATGTACAAGTGTGTATTTGTGTGTCTGCGTTGGTGTGTGTGGGGGACAGAATGTCGTCACTCGAGCACAAAGATGAGGTAAACATTTGGTGAGGAAAGTTTGTTTGGTACGAATGTGTGCCAAATATTTGTAGAGAAACACAGATAGGGTTATGTTTGAATTCTGACCATGGAGTTGAAGTGATGCTCAAACTTTGATTTATGTTTTTATTTCCCCACGGTTTGACGATTGTAACATTTTTTTTAACAGCTATAAATCAGATACGAATGAACTCAAGCACCCAGACTCCAAACAAAAACCCAGAGAAGGAAACACACAAGGACTTTTCTACGGCGCCGTCATGTTTAAAAATGAAAAGGGACCAAACATTCAGTCGTCTCGGCTCCTGAACAACCTGCCTGAGGATCTCCAGCTAAATAGATTTTTAGTTTGTAGTATAATAGTATATAAATGTAATAGTTTGTTTTTAAAATCACCATTGAAGGCTTTCTTAAATGTGACATCTTATCTTTGTTTTTTCAATTGAAGTTTTAAGTTACCATTGTTTTAGTTATTTCTGTCTTCTGTCTGTCTTTGGGTTGTATTTTATGTTCTTGTTAAGCATTTAGTAATACAGCAAAAATAAACTTGACGTATTAAGTATTATTTGTATTAGTTCTAACAAAGGAATCACAGGATGCAGCCAGAATAAGAATGACAGGACCACATTGACCTTGTTATAGTTTAAAGAGGCTAACTGAGCAAACTAAAATAATGAAGATTACTGATTTGTCTTAAGTGGTCAGTGGTTACTGACTTAGTTGCTTGAGTATTGTTTAGAATTCATTATATTTTTAATGTTGTTTTTGTGATCTTTGGACTCTGGTTCTTGATAATGGTGTCTTGTAAACCTGATAGGGGCTGGGCATATTATTTTTTTATTTATTTCATTTATTGGTTTATTCTCAGGGACAATGCACACTAATCAACATCACTGTAAAAGTGCCAAAAGGTTAGTTTTTCAACCGCTGTCCCTCGGCCTAAATTTGACCATTAAAACAACAAATAAAACACACAACATTTAAAAACAGAACAGGAAAGGCAAAATATGAACAGTTAAACAGGCTAAGAAAGCTTGGGACAATAAGGCAGCATCATGCAAAGTAGGACATATAAGCAACAATACACACAAGCCAATGTTAAGCAGACAATCAGCACAAGCAGTTAAAGCATGACACATAAAATCACATTGCGAAGGACGTCACACAATAATAAAATAAATCAATCCATTCTATGCTAAAGCACATACACTTGTGTTTCCTGTTTTATTTTGATACTCACCCTGTGTCTCGTCCTTCTCTTCCTGCCCTCCTGTGTTTCCCGCCTGTGTGATTACCTGCCCGTCCCTGATGTGTTTCACCTGTGTGTCATTGTCTCCACTCACCCAGAGTATTTAGTCTCTGTGTTCCCCTCCTTCTGTTCTAGTGCCTCTTGTTCCTTGTGACTGCATAGCAGCATTCCCTCATGTATTGTAAGCATAGTAATCTCACCTTTTTGATACCTCTGCTTGTGTTTTTGGATCATCTGTGTACTGAACTTTGGGTCCTCGACACTCTCTTTCTTTTAAAATGCACAGTGTAAAAGTGTGTCAAGGTTGGCTGTACGTTCGTGTTCAGATTTTCTGTACACACAGGGCACATAAAATGTAATGTTTCTCAGGGCTTGTTCATTGATGAGGTTTATAAGTTTGTAGAGTCTGAACCAAAACAAAAGATGAAAGGAAGTACGTCTTTATCTTGAATGAATGACATGAAGTTGATGTGATAATGAGATAATGCTTTCACAGCCTGACACACAAAGATAATTCAAAGCATCTCTGAAAAAGTTCCTGAAGATGTCGAGGTGCTACAACGACGACGTCCCTGCTCTTCCAGATATACGACTCTTCACTGTCAGAAACCCATAACAGTCAAACTGGATCATAAATAACGTCCCGACGAGGCGGACCACACAAATGACGAGGTGATGAGAGCAGCTACCTGTGGAGAGAGTGACACTGAGGGAGGATAAAGGTCTGAGGAGGGTGGATGTAAGGTTGGTGCTGCTTCATGGTCGGGGGTGGACCGTGTGTGCTTTGACCTCCTGCTCCGCTACATCTTTATTTCATGGCTGACAAAGTGAATGCCAACGCTGCGTAAGGAATTCTGCCTCCACGTCTGATTTATGGTCCTCAGCTGCTGTCAGCCACCAGCTGGCCTTTAGATGGGCCTCAGAGGGAAACACAGAGAGAGAGAGTGAGAGAGAGAGAGAACTGATCAGAAAAAAGGAGTAAAAATGAAGAGGAAATGAGGTATGCCGGTTTCTTGGATCAGCTGTGTATTAATTCATGTTCCTTTGTATTTACAACAACACAGAATAAAAACACTTTCACTGACTCTGAGTTGTTGTTCAGACTTCAGAGGACTTTCATGTGATATAACAAGAATGAAAGGATACCTTACACTGTATCTAATGCAGCCTGGAGCATCTAACCTGCAGCAGAGATGACCAGAGTTGCTTTGACGCTTCACACAGCTCCCTCTGGTGACTCTAAATGCTGTATATAACTTCTCTCGTATTCATCGCTCTTCAACATCTGGAAATAGAATTTGCTGTTGAAAGTCAGAGGGATTCCGTTTTTAAACAGGAAGTAATATGGTGGTGCGCCCCAATGCAGCAGCTTTGCGCTCTTCAGATCGATAAATGACCACCATAACTGCCTACACTTTCCTTTATCATAGCACATCTGCCCTTTTGTTATCGCTAACTCGCACATTTGCACCCTCTTTTTTGTTTTAAATGTGTCTTACTGCTGCTTTGTACTTATTTCATTTTTGCAATGATGGAGAGTTGCACATTAAAGTTGGTTGTACCTGCTGCAATGATAATAAAGATATTATTTTCTATTTATTCTATTCAGAAGTTTTGTTTGTGCCCTTATATGCACATGCACATGCACAGTGCACGTGAATGGTCATGTGATCTGTATTTTCAGGCAGGTGGGTAACTTTGTTAAAACTCCCCCTGTCATGACCCGGCTCGTGAGTCATGACAAAAAGAGGAAATAAACGGTTGTTTTTACTTAAGGTTTTAAAAATGTTATTAAAGAATTTAAAATTATACAAAGATGAAGGGTGTGTTCATCAGTGTTAATCAAGGTGTCTGCTGATGGATGTGTGTAGGATGTGTGTAAAGTTTTATATGGTGCAACAAAACTACAAAGACCAAAGCCAACCAAACAATGACACAGTGCCTGAAGCATGGAGAGCGAGATGAAGAGAGAGAGCGACACGCGGGAAGGCCAGGTCTTGAATGTAACTAGGGAGACTGGCCAGGTACTCCCAGGTGCATGGAAGCCAGACCTGCAGGAAGACCGCCACACCCCCCCTGTGTGATATCTCTTATTACACCACCCTTGCCTTGTTGTTATGTGCCCAGTTTGTATGCTGAACTTCTGTTTTCATCTTAAATCCAATCTGATGATGTCATCGAGAGGATTTTGTCAGACTTTTTTAGACTCAGGGTTAAAAAAGGAATTATACAGCTGTTTCCACAGGCTGGGATCCTTGTGATTAAGAAACTATTAAAAACAAACTAGTTTTCAATCTTGCAAAATACAATATGCCAAATTGGAAAGGACCATGTGTGAAGTAGTGTATTTTCTGCTGATGAAGGGCTGTGTGTAACATCTTCATGTAGACAGATGTTGTGCTTGCAATGCTTATCTTTTTCTAGCAATTATGTTGGCTATTTTTCATTTTGAATAGAAGAACCTTCTGCACACACACTTCTTTTTAGTATTCCTTCAAAGGCTGTAAAAAAACAATGTCTTTACTCTTATTGTGAGTAAAGTTTAACCACATGACACACATCGTGTTTCAGACTTTCAGATGTTTCACCATTCTCTGCAGCTTGTGATGTAAAACCGTCTCTCCTGCCTCTCTCCACTTTGAAGCACAAACGGCAAAAACTAATCTTTAGAAAATGAATAAGAAAAGACATGAGGGAGAGGGGTGAGAGGCGGAGAGGGGGAAAAACTCAGCTGAGCTTGTTAAGAGAGTCATCTGGATTCAGGCCTCATTCCCTCCATTGATCTGACCGTTGAGAGGGAAACCAAAATGTTTGGCTTATTTTAGCCAATTAAGCTGTGAGAGAGCCAATTGTGCATGAGCTATTGAGCGTCTCTTTGCTCAAAGTGCTTATTGTCGCGCTGCTTGCAGAAGGATCAATTGCAGGCTCTGTGATCGGATTAGCCAGGTAATCAATGCTGCTCGCTAATATATTAACAAGGTAATTATAGCGCTGTGGAAGAGGTAGCCCCCGTGTAACAAACGCAACACACCATCATTCTCAGATATTACAGGCTTCAGTTAGAATGACAAAAGATACCAACCCCCCCGACGGACCCACCACATAATTGTCTCTTTTCTGTCTTACACACAAAACACACACGCTCACACAAAGCGCTGCCCCATGCTGCCCCCGTGGAGAAGGTGTTAATCACATTACTAATGATAACACTTCACACTCCCGCCATAAAGTCGTGCAGCAGCAGGGCCCAGACTCTTAAATCTCCCCGCAGCTCACAGCAATTATTCTTCTACAGAAACAGTGACGTCTGATGCCTGCGAGTGTGTCGCCTCTGTACACACACACACACACTCACACACACACAGATATTCTAGCCATCAAACTGTATACATCCTCCCCGTTCTGCAGGAGGAAAAATGGAGCATTAAAGATCTATTCATTACCAATGAATTTGCTATTACTGCTTTTCTAACAGCTCACTTTTATACATAACTTATTGTACTTTTCTCGCCTCTTTTTATTTAACCCTTATACACTTTATATTTTATTTTCCACTTATATTTATTTCTATGTTGTGTTACTCTTATTTTGTTCTATAATTTTGGAGCAATCTGGCTCTAGAATTTCCTTCGAGATTAATAAAGTTCTATCTTATCTTATTTAGATTCTAACAGTTGCTTCAGAAGCTACCTAGAGAATTTACTAAAGAAAATAATGTAATTGCTGTGGTACTCATTTTGATCGTCACTATTTCCCAGATCATTTTTCTAATCATGTAAAAACTCACTGACACTAATGTATCAGCTAAAGTATACCTACGATGCCAGTGAAAGGACGTCTATGTGAGGACTGAATGCATCATGTTTTAAAACTCATAAACTACACGTCGTCAAAATGAGCAAATTAGCATCGGTGCTATATACAGATGCTGAGTTATAAATACAATGGGCCTCCTTAGACTCATAATAACTAATAAATGAACATTTAACCATAATGAGTAAAGTTGTAATCCATTAACTAATAACCTTGACCAATCTGAAAAACTTCATGCAGTTTTTAGTGTATAAAGATGATGAGTTAAAATATAATGGAAGTCAATGGTGTCCATTTAATGCAATATATAACTCAATGTAACCAACTAATAATGCCGTCACAATGAGCTGATTCACATTTGATCATTGTGAAGGTACAATTTCAGTGGGAGTCAGTGGGCTTCGTAGTTTCAATGCAGTACACCTTATAAAAAACAAACATGTGACCATCAGGTTATTTACAGTTGATCAATGTGTAACACTGAGTTATTAAAAGTTTGAATGGAGTTTATTGAGGTATAAAAACAATGGAAATCAATGAGGCCTTTATTGAGTTTAATGTGATATGTAATTTATAGTAATTAACTAAAAATATAAGTTTAGGAACAATATGTTCATGTATACTTGATTAATGTTTGACACTGAGTATTTTAAATGTAGTGTGAATCAATGGGCCTTCACTGAGTTTAATGTGATATGTTATTCATAATAATTGACTAAAAATGACATTAAGTCACAATTAGTTTATTTACAGTTGATCAATATTTGACTCTGAGTATTTTAAATGTTTAATGTTAATAAGTACTTAAGGTATAAATATAATGTGAGTCAGTGAGAGTTTAATGTAATACAACATTTCTAATTACAACCGTTAAACTTACATGTCGTCACAATGAGCTGATTTACATTTGATCAGTGTGTGACTCCGAGTAGTTTTGGATGGATTTTGTACTGAAAGCAGGTACAAATACAGTGGGAGTCAATGAGCTTCATAGTTTAATGCAGTACATCTCATAAAAAACAAGGTTATTTACAATTGATTAATGTGTAACACTGAGTTATTAAAAGTTTGAATGGAGTTCGTACTGTATCCTGGTATTGAGGTATAAAAACAATGGAAATCAATGGGCCTTCAAAAAAAAACATTAAGTCACAATTAGTTAAATTACAGTTGATCAGTTCTTGAGTTTGTGTATTTTAAATGTTTAATGTATACAAGGACTCAATAAATATAATGTGAGTTTAATGCGATATGTAATTTATAATTACGCACAATGAGCTGGATTATCAAAGTGTGACACAGAGTACTTTAAATTTCTAATAAAGTACTGAAGATGAATTATGTAACTCAAAGTTTATACATTTATTACAGAGTGTTGTGTTCCTCCAGTTTTTTATCTTTTTATCTAAAATAGTCACAAAGAAAACTGTTGTTCCTTATTTGTCCTACCCAGAGAAACAAGGAGATATTAGTGATGGTTTCATGTAAATGAAAAAGGGAACGAATCTACCTGCAGTGAGAACGTGTGAATCATTTCCTGTGATCGTGAACACTGAGATCGATCCTGGTCGGACACAATCTTTCAGCACCAAAGAAATGTGTGTCAAAAAGCATTCGAAGTGTTGTCTGGAATAGAACGAAAACTATAAAACCAATGTCAACCACAAACTGTTTTTAAAGCAGGTACTCTTTCATTTAAGGCAACTTCTAGTCATTCTTAAAACTTTAGTCCATAGTAAAATAAAACTGTCGAACTGATCGATGTTTTTGTTGCCTTAAAGTTTTTCTTTTTCTATTATTTCTTAAAGTAACTGGAGGACGGAGATGTTTACCGGTTGAGTAACAAAAACAAGAACGAAACAACATTCTCTGTGAGGTAAAAAGTAATTATGGTCGAGGTTTTCTCACATCGTCTTTCACCACACTGCCTGTTCAGAGCGGAGAGAAAAGCAGCAGCAGAGCTTTATGTACTGCCTCATGCACATTCCTGCCAAGGTTGAAATTTCCATTGCTAATATGAACTTTGCATAAGTGCTTATAATGGTAGCGTGGATTCAGCCTGGTTATTGTTTTT
Organism: Semicossyphus pulcher; assembly: GCF_022749685.1. Classification (NCBI taxonomy): domain Eukaryota; kingdom Metazoa; phylum Chordata; class Actinopteri; order Labriformes; family Labridae; genus Semicossyphus; species Semicossyphus pulcher. Next base: position 4,120,751 of record NW_027211770.1, on the reverse strand, counting down.
CCACTAAAGTAAAGCAAAGCTGAGAAGATTCCTGGGTAAATATAAACTTTGCTTAAGTACTTATGTGGCTGTTTTCTCTCTCCCATATGGCGGCCAAAGGCACAAAGCCTCGGGGGGAATACCAAGCAGCTCCGCTAAGCCCCCGTCCTCATCCAGCAGACAAAGAGACAGCTCTTCAAAGCAGCGCGGCCTTTAAACAGTTAACAGCAGCGAGCGCTTTTACACATGACGGTGTTTGAGAATACTTTGCACCACTAAACCCTTCAAGATCTCCCACACTCCTGAACACTGCCCTCAAAGGAGAAACTGACAAGATGAACTCAGGACTATATCCCAGCTTAGTTTCACTTTCCTCTTTACATACCTACAGCTCTGTTTGTGTTCATAAACTCGTCTCTAATTTCTCTAATTTGTTTTCTTGCAAATCGTTCTGATTTTTACTTTAATAATGTGTGCAACATATTTCTAATAATTTTGTGCAATTAAATACAATTTCCAAAAATGATTGTAATTAATGAGCTCTTCCCAAAATCTCCTCCCACAGATTTAACTATACCAAGACAGCAAACTTGTCAAAGCATGTTTTAATCTTTGTTTTGAGTCATACAGTTTTTGAATCAGTTCCACAGACATCCATTATGTTTATACTGTATCTCACTGTAATCTTTTTAATACTTTAAATTCAATATGTAAACTATTTCTCACTGCTCAACTGTGAGCTTGTCGTTGGCAACGCTGGGCACTTGAAAACAGTACAAACTCTGTTAAATTAAAAGTCCTGCATTGTTGGACCTTGCATAGTCTCATAACGCTACCTAAAGCAGACTGTATTTGTCTTTTGAATGCATCCCCTGACTTCCCAAACACTGGAGCTGTTAAAGCGTCTAATACTGCTTTGGGTGGATCCAAATTGGCTCAAGTTTACGCGTGTTTAATACGAGTCATAGTGCATAACTTTCTTTGTATGTGTAAGTACCAACCGATGACTGTGTAAAAGATGGAGGACACGTCTCCATCTGCTCTCATTGTATGAAATTAATGCCAAAATAGCCCCCGTGACCGGCACTGCCATCTTGTGATGGTGACGTCATATGGAGCCAGAGACTGGGCAGTAGAGATCAGCGGGTGGCACTTCTGCATTTACTGATAAAACTAGCAAGGATCCGGCACGTCAGCGTGTTTAACAGCAGAACAGCTTCTTGTGTCGGTCTGAAGCAGATATTCACGCTTATGGAAAGTTCAATGACTGTAGTGTTAGTGTTGGTTACATCTCCTCTCACCATTCCTCCTCTACTCTGCTACTTGTGAACAGAACGCTGCAGGAGCCCCATTTGTCACCAGAGCTGTCAATCATGAGTCCACGCCCCCTTTTTACAGCATCAAATAACTAATTAAAAGTAAACTTGAACACCTGGACATAAATCAGCATGACTATAATGACAGAAACCATGTTTGAGAAAAACATTTTTGACGTGTATTTTGATTTTATAGTTTGACTTATGTCCCATCTGTTAACATGGAGGAGGCGGGCTTTATGAGCTATACTGCAGCCAGTCAGCAGGGGGCGATAGAGAGGGTTTGGCCTCACTGTTAGGGAGCTGTCATGTCGTCTACCTTTTCATACAGTCTTTGGTTTCAACAGTGACAGAGAACATGTGTGTGTAATGAAAGACAAACACGCAGGTACATAGGCGTGACTGGCAGACAGAAAGGTTACGGAAAATTAAAAAAGGATCAGAGAAACAAAGAACTGTCTTTACCATCATATTAGTCAGCTGTCTTCTCTGTATAATAAAGTTCCACTTCAAAAACAGTAAGTGCACTGTTTTATCTGTTCCGTGTTGTAACAAAAAAACTGATGTTTTTCAGGACTTGAAGAAGTTGTTGGCTCCTCTGGCTGGCTTCAGTTATTCGTGTATTTGTCTGGATTGCAACATAGCAGAACATATGAGAAGTGTTTACCAAATAACTCCCAGCAAAGCTGTCCATCTGGATAAGTGAGCGTCAGCCCGGTGCATGCTGGGAGATTAGACTGAGCCTGCTTGGCTAAATTCAATATTTACCGAGGAGGCTGCTGTCAACACTTCTCTGTTACTGTTAGCCTCCTTGTGTGTGTGTGTGTGTGTGTGTGTGTGTGTGTACAGGGGACAACAGAAAGTCTATCCGAGGAGTTTTTTATAACTTTAAATTCTGTTGATGTTCGATGTTTATGTGAACATTTAAAAAGCAAACTTTCCTCTGCGTTTGAATATTCTTCTTTTGCAGAACTCATCTTTGAAAGCCTTTATTCTGTAGCTATGACAACACCACATGTAGGTAAAGGAGGTGTGTGTGTTTTGAGCAGTGCAGTGGGGGTGTAATTGATCACATATGATAAGCGGTTGCTTGCCTTTAATGCTCCACTGTGTCTGCATCTCACACGAGCATTTTGTGAGTAAACCTAATTAATGTCAGTTTTGGAAAAGATCAGCTACATATGAAAGTCATTCTCCGACAGAGGGACGAGGTCCTTTAAGGGTTCCTTTGTTAGTGGACTGGCATGTTAACACACAACAAAACAACAAAGGGAAATCATTGTTAATGAGCCATTGTGGTATTCCTAATGTTTCAATACTGTAATTTTGATCTTTTATAGGATTCTTTTAAAGACCATGTTTTATTTACTCAGTTTTCCTGTGGTAACGAGTTATTTCAGTTGTTTTCAGGAGATCTCAACTTATTTTTCTCGTCCCCTCGAGATACTGACGCTGCACCACCGTAACATCACATGATCATAACTCGTATCCTCTGAGCTGCACAAAGCAAACAGGCTTAACCTACCTCTTCAGTGTGGGCGATGGCAGCATGGCATGTCCTGCTCTGTGATATCACAGTGACCAGGATTGTTCTGTTTTCTACATCGACAGAAAATGATCCTGCTATCATGACAATTAATTGAGTTAACGAGAAAAATAAGTCGATATCTCGAGAAAACAAACAGAAATTAACTCGTTATCACAGGAAAACTGAGTAAATAAAATGTGCGGCTGCATGTCTGCTTAGGGCTTCCGTACTTATCAGTAATATCAAGGTATATTATAAAAAAGTTGCTGAGTGAGTTTTCGTCCACTTCTTTTCTGCAGTTTTATTGGACTGAGAGTTTGAGTACAAACAAACGAACATACAAAACCTATAAAAATGTAAAGAGAGAAGTAAACTGGGTTTCCAAAGTGTAATTCTGTTATTTCCACTGCTAAACTCAGCATTCTCCTTTTTAACGTGACAAATCTGTCAACATTTCAGTTTCGTTCACATGGAGTCAGAGTCACTTTTGGGTGACTTCACAAGTATAGGCTCAAGTTTTTGTTGGCAGGTGCTGGCTGGCTTTTTCTCCTTTGTCTGTGACCGAGGTCAACAGCAAATATTTCATTTGCAGATTTCAGACCGTATCTCAAACCGCCTGCAGGGACTGAGGATGTTCTCTGTTTTGATGAGGTGCTGCTCGATGTCAGCGTCGTCAACTGACGTCATCGTTTCCTGTAAGAAACACAGGCTCAGGTTGGATTTTTAGTCGGCCATCTTCACTTCACAAGTGGCGAACATGACGAAAAAGCGGTTGGCCTAACTGGAGGTTAGCATGCTAGCGCAAAGGTAACCGTGATGCTATCGGTGCTAGCTTGGCGGGGTGGGCGTCTTCTCGCATGAAAGAGTTAGAGTGAGCTTCTGGTGACGAAGAGCCCAGTTTGAATGTGTTGTTGACAAAATGCAAGCAAGACTTGGTTGAAGTTCTTGGCAATGTTTCACCATCGGGTATCAAAGATGAAGGTATCAATACTTTTTCATCTTTATCAAAAGGTTGTTGGCTGGGATTTGGGTAATACTAACATTAGCTGTTATCTAAAGGTGGAAAGATGTTTTTTAATTCTTGTTTTATGTTGAAATATGGCCCAGTATCCCTCCAGATTTTCAATAACAGTTGATTAACAATCAGGAAGTTGCAGTATGTAATTATACGTTTACTACCAGCATTTTAGCAGCGGAGAGTGACACCGAAGGATAATGGCAGCTTTGTGAATATTATAAATGAGCAAATACCTTCAATATGTTGCCTAAAGACATACTTTTCTGTCTATTTAGCCAATGTTGGCATGCTAAACATGGTAAACATTCATAACCTCTTAGTATCAGCATGTTAGCAGTGGCATTGTGTGCAGGTTAGCATTTAGTACAGCCTTACAGAGACACAACTCATTTTGATGACTCATACAAGATGATGTGATTATTCAATATTAAATTGGGGAAATTGTGTTTAACATCCTCCCGAATAAAAATATCCGGATATATATTTTCACCAAACCATAATGTTGGTTTAAACTTTAAATTAGCTGACGGACAGAAGGCTACTTCACAGTGTTTCCATGTAGCTCCTGGCAACTAAACAAGAACCCCCAGAGGTACATGTGTCCCTGGATGGGGAGCACAGGTTTAGATAACTGTTAGCTTGTTTACAACCTGTCTGATCATCATAATTCTGGCAGATTTAGTTGGATGTTGCCTCTGTGCAAAGTTATTATAAACAATAGAATCGATGGCCAAAGCTACAACTATAAGACCAACCCAGAACTTTCCTTCAACATCACCTAAATTGGTCCAAATGTTGTTTCACTGTCATCAAAATATCCAATTATGATATGTCTTTAACCTTTATGTTATTAGAATGAGAGTGTGCCAGTGTAAGAAGTGGCACAGAGCCAGTGTCATTATGTATACATGCGATGAATAAGTGCGTCTGTGCTCACAAAGGACACGTCTCCTGCTTCCTCCAGTTTATTTATTAGGTACGGGATGCTCTCCGAACTTCAGACAAATGTTTGTTTTCTGAACCATCTGTCTGGCACCAGAGCAGAGAAAGAAAACAGGCTGAGGAGCAGGAGAGAGGCAAGAAAAGACACAGAGAGGAGACAGTGAGGAATGAGGGAGGGGGGGATTCACTCTCTATTCATGGAGCTTAACCAGCCATGAGATTGGCCTGGAATATCAAACACAGATACCTCCCCCTCCCTCCTCCTCTCCTCCCTCCTGCTCTTGGTTTCTCCCCACTTCTCAATCCCTGCAATCCTCATCTCCATGGAACAGGTTTCCAAGGCAACACCATAGGGGGTCAGAGGTCAGGTGTGGTGGTGGGTGGGGCGGGTGGGTGTCTGAACGTGGGTCCATCTGGATGAGTGACCCGACATAATCAGATATCAATCCGACACTACAAGTGGGGTGACAGACAGAGCAGGAGAATGCTAAGCTGATTAGAAAAGCATGGGTTTGCTATTGATGTGTTTGTGAGATGGTGAGGTGTGTGTGTTTGAAGGCGGGAGGGGCTTAAGTCATCTGTCAACCCTCCTTGGTATTGACATTTACAGCATTGAACATAATGGAGGAAAGGGAAGACGATGGAGGGAGGCGTAATGATGAAGATGAACTTATGATGCCAGATGGTTCGCTTGGCATATTGGCGCTCTGCCACATCAGAGCACTGATTCCAGATCAGCCTCAAATGCTCACATACAGGTGTTGAAAAACAGACGAAACAAAAGTTGAATTCATCCAGTGGTTCAGGTACGATCGCTTTGAAGCCTCGAATTTAGGATTTAAGCTGTTTCCGTCTTGTTGGTTTTTTTTGGAGCCAGTAGTATTTGTATTTGGATGAGAGGATGGATATGTACTGCTGCTCCTCCATTCTAGTTGACTTGACAATCACAGGTAGCCCCGCGCTAAACCCTCCCCTGCTTTATGGTCTCTGTAGCCTTTTTTACTCTGCGGTTCTGCCTCAGCGCCGTAACGAAGCGCCGTCCTTATGCCACCTTTGTCATTCTACATTGGACCACGCAATGCCGGCGTAAAGCCGCCCCAGTTTGTGTTTCTTAATAGCTCTCCAACGCTGTGGAAGTAAAACGTGCGCGAGTAAACAAACAGCGCATGCTTCAAATACACACACAAGGCGCTGTTTCACCCTGCCGGCTCTGCAGTTTACACAGACGCCGTTTCGCCTCTGTTACGCCTCTGCTACAACCTCTGATGCCGGCTCAGAGGCGGAACAACTTTGCCCCACCATTCGGCCTATGTGCGTTCTATGTAGAAGACGGAACGTGACAGAGACGTAATAGTCCCGCCTTGAACTGGCAGTGTGAAAAGCCCTGTGTGACTCTAAATGGGAGCATCAGTGACTAAATAAACATCACGCTGTGTTGAAGAAGACTTGAAACTAGAGATTGAGACCATAAACTCATTAGAAAGTGTATACTATGGAATAAATCAAGAGAGATGTAGGACCATTTCTCATAGACTTCTATATAATCAGACTTTGCAACCAGTGGAGTCGCCCCCTGCTGTTCATTAGATATAATGCAGGTTTAAGGCGAGGCGGTGACTGATGCACGATGGTACACAACCTACCTCTCGCTCCTCTCTGCTTCACGCCTATTTCCCCCTCCTGAACCTGCCATGTCTTAATTCTCCTGCTGGAGCCATTTTAAACAACCTCAGTATTATATTCTCTTTTGACAAGCCAGCCTCTGCTGTTGTCCCCTGTGTGGCTGTGTCAGCTGGGAGGCTGCTGGGATGCGGTGCCCACAAGCCTGGCTCCGGTTCTGGTGCTCCCTCCCGAAGCTAGTCTGCAGCACTATGCCCTCTTCCCTCTCCTGGCATCTGAAGCTTCTTGGCCAACAGTGTAAACACCTACACTGCCCTGGTGCTCCAACCTTTCACTCCAAGCTAGCATTAACTGAGCTAACTAGCTACAGGCAATCTGTCAGGAAACTCCAATCTAGTTAAGAAATGACCTAAAAAATGCTAAAATAGAATGGAGGGCTATATATTAGCTGATACCTTATCTATGCATCTCCCACAGAAGGCCGTGGATGTCGTGTTTATGATGTTAAATGTTTGAGTACACACTTTTATTAAGAGCATATGCACTTCCTAAAGGAGAGACTGCCTGGCTCTGAAGAGTTGATTTAAGCCACGTCATCCAATTTGCTGACCTCAGAGGCCAAGTTTGTGTCGTGATCAGACTCCCAGCAGCTTAAAGGAGGAAACCTGAAACAGGACAGATAACTTCTCAGCTAATGTGGCAGCAGTGATTTAGACTGTGCATCTTTTTTTGACCAGAAAAAACTCTGTGTCATGGTTTGTTTTACCATCGTAAAACTTTCATTTTCCAGTTGAAAACAACAGACAACATGGTTTCATTTATTCATGACCTTGATCTTTCTTTAAGCTTAACAACGATGTTTGAGGTGCCCAGACCATAGACTGTTTATAAGAAGTGGAAGTAGCCACAAGCCCATTGTCACATTGTCATGCCACCTTTGCCGGTGTGAAGCCGCCTCAGTGTGTGTTTTTACACAGCGTTCTGGCGTTGCGGAAGCAAAACGTGTGCGAGGTGTAAACAAACAGCGCAAGCTTCACATATACACACACGGCGCTGTCCTGCTCTGCCAGCTTCGTTGTTTCCGCGGGCACGTTTCACCTCTATTACTATCTCTGATGCCGGCTCAGAGGCGGAACGACTTTGCCCCAGCCTCTGTGCATTTTACATAAAAGATTAAATGTATCAGAGACGTAATAATCTCCCCGTGAACCGGCAGTGTAAAAGAGAGCTACAGTGAAGTCACCTTATGGTCTGTGGACTCACCATCTTGGATTTTTGAAACCAGGAGTGACTTTTTAGACGACAGGGTGGACATTGCTACTCCTCTGTCCTGGTTGACTAGTCGCTGTTAAAGCAGCTTTGCAATCTCATGTAGGCTCACAGTAAATCCTCCCCTGCTTAATGGTTATTTTACTCTCAGTGGGCCTCATTCACTAATATGTGCGTAGAAATGTTCTTACTCTGTGCATAAGCACGTCATGACACGTGGGCACCGGCCAATTTTGTTCTCACCACCGTGCGTATGTTAGTGAATCAGAATCATTCTAAATTGACAAGCGTGTGCCCGCAATCTGCAATCTGTATACTACCACGCCCCCATTTCTCTATACAAGGACATCCGCTCTGCGTATCAGGAAGAGAGTGGTGAGGTGAAGACGAGTTAGAAGGGGAAAAAGTTGCAAGAGATGGCCCAAAAGTAAAAAAAAATAATAATAATTTCAGCACAAAATTGAGGTAATTGTGTCGGAGGTGGAAGCAATAAAAACACACCTTTCTGAAGTGCGTCCTCAGGAGTCACCATGTTGAAAAAACATGAAGCTTGGGCTTCAGTAACAGGCTGTAGATGCTGTGGGTCCTGAGGTTTGGACCGTGGCTCAGGTAAAAACAAAAGGTGATTTGACATCAAGGTGGACGCTAAAAAAAGAATCACTGAGCAGAAAAAAAGGAAGGAAACAGCCAGAGGACAAGGAGCACCTGATCTGACAGCACAGGGTGAGAGACTGGCTGCAATAATTGAATCATTCATATCTGGAATTTGTCCACTGAGGGTGAAAGTGATGCTATTCAACATGAACCGTCTCCTAAAGGTCATTATTTCATAATTTAAAGTGTTGTTTTAACAAGTTGCAACTTTTTATCCAAATGAAAATGGCAATGCTCGTTGCAACAAGTAAGTAATTTAAATTAACAATTTAATTTGGTCAATGCATTAGTAAATTCACGGTTTTAATTGTTGTTGTCTATTAAAGACCTTTTTTGGATGAATAGTTCTAATATGCCGTGCATTAAGTTATAAGGGTGTGTGTTTACATTTGCAGAGAAAGCCGCTCCTTCATCATTTGTGCGTATGCATGGTCTGAAGAATTTCTAAATTTGCTCGCAGAGTACGAACAAACTCAAGTAAGAGCATGTTGATGAATCCCAGATTTGTGCGTCAAACGTTTGTATGCACGGTTTAAGCACAGATTTGTGTGTACGCACTGTTTGTGAATGAGGCCCAATGGGAGCATCAGTGACTAAATGAACATCATGCTGTGTTGAAGAAGACTTGAAACTAGAGGTTGAGACCATGAAGTCATTAGGAACATGTTCACTGAGGGAAGAAATCAACAGAGAAGGAGGACCATTTTCTCTTATAAAATCTATACATTCAGACTTCTTTTTGCAAAGTCGCCCCCTGCTGGACATTAGAAAGAATGCAGGTGTGAGACACCTCTGCATTGGCTTCACCAAACCAAGAGGCTACATCAAATCCGTATATAAAGTTTATGGTTGCAGCACATCTCCCAGTCCCTTATCACATCCTGTCCAGACTATGCCATCATCAAGTTTTAGATCAGTTTGAACTATAACAACTTAGTAAAAAAGCTGAGCTACATCCGAGCATCAAAGAAACACAGAATTTTAATGTTTAACTAAAAATGCTACTTAAAGTCTTCTCGACGGAGGATTCAAATGCTGGACTTTTAGGGGGCAGCCGTTCTACATAGAGTCACTGAATGTTAAGAACTGTGCATTCTTTTGATGGAAATAAGTTGAAACTCTACTATGTGTATTTATATGAAGTAATAAATTACAAAAGAAATGAAGGACTAATGATTTACGGCATCATAGCAGCGAAATCCCATGAAACCAAACCTCATGTCTTCCATCTTGTGTTTAAGAGGAGAAGTGAGAAGCCAACAGATGGGAGTGTAAAGCACGGGGGTGTTTCCATGTGAAATCAGCTCTAATTATGCTGTAAAACACAGCCAGAGGCAGCAGAGAACAATGCAGGACCTACGAAGGGAGACAGTGTGACTTAAACACTATCAGCTGTGCTCACACTGTCGGCGTATTCAACCACTGTTTACACCCCAAATCTGGCCCCTCTCTCTCTCTAAGTCATTATCAGCCTCTCTTTACCGACTTTATCTCCCTCCGTGATAGGGAAGTTTGGGAGAGTACATATTTGCCTTGGAGAGGTGAGAAATTTCACCATCGCTTGTTGGTAAACACAGTCCCGTCTGTTATCACTGCCAAGCTGAATTTATTACACACAAAAACTTGGTGCAAGACATCTCTGACAAAAGGAAAGTAAGCGAGGAAAGTGTGCTAACATCTGGACAATTTGGGATATTCTGTGTTTCACAGCGCTATTCGTCTCTTGACACTCACTACACACTAAAAAACTACAACTACAGTATAATTAAATTTTACGTCTGATTTTCACGTAAAAAAAAAAAAGTGTTACAGTTAATATTCCACCTTCAGAATGTATGTAGTTTATATCCAGTGTAAGAGGAGCAAATAAGGTAAAATAGATGATGAATTTAGGATTTAGTCATTGGAAGAAAATATATTTGTGGTTTGGTAGGGTTAATTTTGGTGTAGTGGGATCAGCTTTTATCTCCAAAATAGGTTAGTTAAACCTTAGGATGTGTTGGAGGCTGGTGGGTTTGATTAAACCTTTTTTTTGTCTGTGCAGAAATCACAGAAAATTAAGGGTTTCTTTGTGTTTCTTACCGAAAACAAATCCGAGATCTGTTTCATAAACAGGTCTGCTGACTTCTCTGGATAATTTCGCAGTGCAAAGCCCTGAAGAGTTATTTTAATATCATTCTAATTTATCCTCAGAAAAGCCAGTTTCTCATTTTCAGTTGCAGATCAACTAGAAATGTAAAGTTTCGATCATTTTTATTTATCCAAGTTGATGGTTTATCTTCTTGCTTTTTAAATATACAATATGGTGTCCCACAATAGTCCATGCTGGGTCCTTTTTTATTCATAATTTAGGTCAAAAATGTGTATAGAAATGTTAGCGACACAAAGTTTTGTATTTATGCCAACGATTCTATTTCATACTTCTTTGTCTTGCTTTGTGAGTGCGATTGAGGAACTACAAGCTGCTTTTAGCCCAGAGGAATATGTACATGAAGACTGGCACCAAGAGGCAACCTCGGGTGTTGCAGAAGTGCAGAAAACGGCAGTTCTTCAGCATCCACTTGAGGCTCCAGAAGCCAAGAATTAACATTACAGCAGATGGGAGAAGGCCAGTTTTTACAGCAGAACTGTTTATAGCCTGGGCATGATGACATGTCATGACGCTCATTCCAAGATCATGAATCAGCCACGGACGAAGTCTGTTTAGCTTTGATAACTTTTTACTTTTGCTAACTCCTCGCTCCTCTCCAGCTCCACCCTCTCATCCAAATATGGTCACTTCTGGCTCCAGAATACATGAATGACATTACTATGACACGTACCAAATGCCAACAAAATAAACTGACTGATTCTTGAGGTCGAAGAGGACAGTTGATGATTGTTATCACATTTTATTTTTAACAATATTATCATAGTGATTGTTTTATGAAAAAACGAGGGTGAAATTGAGCTTCTTCTTATAAAAAAATTTTTTTTTTTTTTTGATCAAATAAAAAATTATTCAAGCGATATTCTTATCAGTAAATTAGTGCAATGATATTCTTTATATGCATGCTACCTCATCCTCACTGAAAATGTTGGACCCAGTGCACCACATGGCCATTTGTCTCTGGCTCTGGCTTTTGCACACATCACTGCATCTTGTATGAGAAACTAGTTTGTCTGGTATATACAACCATAGGATGCAACATTGGTACCTCTTTCTTTATAATGCCAAACTGCATGAAGTACCTTCTTATTGATGTTCTCTACTGACTCTTAAAACTTCAGTCACATGGACACATAATGTTCCTCGAACTTGCTCTGTCTTTGGTAAAAGTGCTTTTCATGTTATTGCTTCATCTTCTTGGTCTGAGCTTCAGAGTCATCTTAAGCTTGATTATTTTATTATCATGAAAGATTATAAAAACAGGATGAAGGATTGCCAGTGAATGCACATGTATATAAATTCTGTTTGTCCTGATCTTTAGTTCTTTATGTGAAACTTTGTTTTTCTTGGCCATCTTGTAAATATTTTGTACCTAGAGTGGAAAATTCCTGGTAAAATAAAGATTAAATAAAGAAGACGAGATTTTTTATTACATCGAGCAACTTGTAGCTGCTTGTAGTTTCTGTGTACACTTGCACTTTACAAACATGAATTCAGGGACAAATATAAATCAATAGAACACGGTTGTGTTACTTTTTAATAAAACATTGGAGAGAAGTGGAGTTCCAAATCCAACCCATGTCCCTAACTTTGGCCTTACATCCAAATATCAGCGTGTCAAATCGCATGTTAAACAGGTAAACTGATCAGTGCACAATAACAACATGAAAAGTTTTATTTAACTTTCATTGCACTTAAACCAAGCAGAGTTGATCCATCTGAAATTTGTGACCTTTACCTGTCCGACAGTTATTAGCCCTCCTGACTAACCCTAACCCTAACCCCTAAAGGACTGCATGTGACATCATCAGTACCCAGTAAGCAGTAATTAATCAACCCTTTTCTACATTATTAAGACTGTCAGCTGCAAGGCACGGAGCAATTACTACAAGCAGTCTACTTCCATTAATTAGCACAAGTGCAGAACGTTTAAGAAGCTATCAAAGGTCAGACTCGTTATGGAGGACAGCTCTGTTGTCTCCCGCTTATTGTTGGACAAATGAACACTGATCTTTAACGAGTTATAAAGAGACTAACAGGTCACCTGAGGTAAAACAGGGAACATTTAAAAAACAAATACAGCCTTAAGAGGAGATAAGCAGGCTCGAGTACGATGTTAAGACACTGATGGATTAAACAGTTTCTGAAAACACGAGAGAGGTCTGCCGCTACCTTTGAGGTTGTGTATTTTTTCTGGGTATTTTTATATTTTCTGTTATGTTTCTACTGTTTTTATGAAAAGCTACTAAAATACTCTAAAGGGCATGAAACATACTATAAGATAATAAATTACTGTATCATGTGTAAATGTGCGTTCACAGTTGTAAGTTTCGGATGCACTCAAAAATCTACAGGTTTTCCTCTGTGACCGAACAGGGACCTCTCTGTCGCCCCCTGCTGACTGGCTGCAGTATAGTTCATAAAGCCCGCCTCCTCCATGTTAACAGATGGGACATGAGTCAAACTATAAAATCAAAATATTAGATTCAACGTTTCTGTCATTATAGTTAGTTCTTATCGTGCTGATTTATGTCCAAGTGTTCATTTTTCTGACAAGTTTACTTTTAATTAGTTATTTGATGCTGTAAAAAGGGGGTGTGACCTCATGATTGACAGCTCTGTTGACAAATGGGGTTCCTGCAGCGTTCTGTTCCCGAGTAGCAGAGTAGAGGAGGAACGGCGAGAGGAGACGTAACTAACACTAACACTACAGTCATTGAACTTTCCATAAGCGTGAATATCTGCTTCAGACCGACACAAGAAGCTGCTCTGCTGCAGATTGAGCCCACCTGAGGGCTCCAACACGCCAAGGACACCCGAGGGCTCCAACACGCCAAGGACACCTGAGGGCTCCAACACGGCAAGGACACAAGGTAAAGGTGTGTTTTGGGTAGAGGAAGGGGTGGGATGTCAATACTGCAGCTCCACCAGCCGATCTCTACTGCACACACTCTGGGTACAGATGAGCAAGATGGGAGCGATATTGGCTTCACTTTTGTACAACCACTGGTGCAGTGGAGCAGCTTCTTTCACCTTTTTATACAGTCATTGGGCTCGACACCTCAGTGAAACAAAGCCCTGTAACTTTTAGCAAACACTCCTCAAACATAAGGAAAGAGCAAAAGCCTTACAGCTCAGTTGGAAGTAGAAAACTTTCCCCTCAGGATATTTTTACAGTGTCAGCTGGCACTAAACTTCTCCCCCCGAGGACATCTCTGAAACAGAAGCCGTGTTTGACAGACAGGCTCGGCCCTGCTGCAGGTCTAATGGCTTCTCAGTTGGTTTTCTCCTGCTGAGAGTTTCTCCACGGGGTCGGTCACACAGCCCTCACACTGACTGCACCAGACCTGCTCCCCCTCCCCTTCCTGCTCACCCAGCATGATAAACGATGGATTTGAACAGCAGTTAAGGTTTTACTGTCATAACAAGTACTGGATATCCCAGAGGAAGATGAAGCCAGAGAATATTTAATTTAATTTATAAACTACGAGCTAAACTTTTGTGATGACTGAAGTGATCTGCATTTCACCCAAAAATAAAGTAGTGACATTAAAGGTCTATCCTGCTCCAAAAGAGGAATTCAACAATTAAAATGCTAAAAATTAAAAAGTATAGTAGTATATAAGCATTATAATTCAGCGGGTTAGCAGAATGATTTAGTGGTTGCTGACCTGCTATGAGCATGGATCAGGGTTAGACACAGTCAATCAGAATTGCTTCAAACATTTGAGGAAGAATCAATTTTTGCAGTGATGAGTGAGTCCCTGAGCTGGGTTAAAGGTCAAGGGTCAGTGAGACAGCCAGTAAGGCTGGGAAGCAGGGCTTGTTTGAAGGTCTCACATGTTTTGTTGCTGTTTTTAAAGGCAGTATATGATGGGTACTGGAAAAACTACTGTGAAACCACACTGTAAAAAAATACTGCCAATAATCCCAGCATTCAAATCTTTACTTATATAAAATGTATGTATCATCAAAAATAAGTACAAAAGTACAAAAATTAAAGGTTGTTTCTTTCAGGAGCTTTTAAAAACAGGCTCACGTGGGGCTGGAGCCTATCCCAGCTGTCATTGGGCGAGAGGCGGTTATACCTGGACAGGTCACCAGTCAATCACAGGGCTGACACAAATAGACAGATAACCCCTCTCGCTCACATTCACACCTATGGGCGATTTTAGAGTCACCAGTGAACCTAACGAGCATGTGTTTGGACTGTGGCAGGAGGCCGGAGTACCCGGAGGCAGTGGCGCAAAAAGGGGGTACGCAAAATATGCAACGCATATGGGCACTACACAAAGAGGGGCACCAAACAAATCTACACGATATGAAAATGTGTCTCAATTGTCAGTTATCTTTGTTATGTAATTAAAAAAAGGTCAATTCCGACCGATAATAAGTGTAGACTCTTCAAACATGTCACCAATACATTACGGTTGTGGTCCAACAATGACTAGGTTCAATGTTGATGTTGCATATACCCCCAAAAATGGGTAGTTGCACCCCTGCCTGGAGGGAATCCATGCATGCACAGGGACAACATGCAAACTCCACACAGAAAGGCCCACTACGTCTGAACTGGGATTCCGACCTTCTAGCTGTGAGGCGACAGCGCTAACCACTGCACCACCGTGCAGCCAGTTTATCAGAAACAAATTAAATCTCTTTACTGAAATTGCCAGATACGGAAGCCCTAAGCGGACATGCACCTTTATATATTATATATATATATATATAAATATATGTATATATATATATATATATATATATATATATTATTTACTTTGTTTTCCCGTTATAACATGTTAATTTCTGGTTGATTTCTCGAGATCTCAAGTATTTATCTCATTATCTCGAAGTCAGAGAAATACAGTAGAATAAAAAAATGCAGCAGAGTAGAAATACAAAGTTGCATACAATGGTGACGCTTAGGTAAATTCAAACCTTATGAACAGTTTGTACTTATGAACAGAAGGCTACTTAAGAAAATGTAGGCGTCATCCTCTGGTGAACGTAGTAATGATGCTGGCAGAGAAGGCAGAAGTCAAGTAAAGTAGAGAGAAAGTTCCACTAGGAGACCGGGGTTTAACATTGGTACGTAATGTTATAGAATTGTATATGCTTGACCTACATAATGTAACTGAAGCCATAACTTAAGTCATACTTATTCAGATCAAAACTATAATGTGTTTCTGAAAAATGTTTCCTCAGTCATATCAATTTCATAAGGAGATAACACATCAGGAGCTTTCAGCTTCTTCTGCTGCCCCCAAAAGATAAAAAAGCCTTAAAAAACATAGCGCGCAGGTCCAAGATTAGATTAAAGCCCGTAAACATCAAATTAAATTGGACTTTATCAGGGTTGATCATAGCAAACCAGTCAGAATATTGACACATATTTAGTTGCCTTTTAGAGCTGAAATGACCCACTCTGAAACATTTCGAAGCCTAATCTTAATGTTTATAGTTATTGATATTTGAATAATTTCTTCAACCCAGGTTCAACATCAATATTAACGTCATCCTGAAATTATTCCATAAGGTCAAACACATCATCCAAAGCTGTCGTCATAGTTTAAAGCATGCTACACATAGATGAGACTGTTTCCTGCCTTGTACAGTAATGAAGACGTTGATATGACAGATGAATTTACATGTGTGCACACAAACCGTAACTAATGATGTGTTTAACAATTATTTACAGTGAACGACACAAAAAGATGTGTGAGGCACATCGAATGAAATGGTTTCCAAAGCCATTTGTTGATCCAAAAGCCTCCGTCTCATGTGTTGCCATGGAAACTCCCGTGCTGTCTGGTCAGATGACCCACTGAAGGAAACAGAGGTCGGAGCAGCACACATACAACCATATGGCAGAGCGTATGCATTGAAAACCAGTGTGCCGCTGGGACATAAGTGTCAACAACAGCAGCAAACAGTCCGCTGGGTGTGAATGTGTATGAGGAGACCTGAACACACACAGGAAGAAACAGACGGACATTAAAGGACTAATGGGTTTCTTTTGGTAAGATCCAAACCTGTCTACAATGTAAGGAAACAGATGGAGAGTCTTAAGAAACCACTGATGATTTAATGGGATACTTAAATATATATGTTGAACACAATTTAGATTTAAACTAAAATCCAGACAAACAACAATCACTCTATTGCATATAGTAATGCTGCTTTAATCCACTGTTAGGTTTTGTGACGTTGACACACTGTGATGTTTCGTTCCATCTCAGGTCCAAACTGCACAGATTTTAATTAAATTAATTAATGGTTCAAAAATGTGGGTCGCGATTCATCATAAAGGAGGTGGTGGTGGGTCCTAAGGCTGGACCAGTTGAGAGCCACTGTTTTAGAGAATCATGTGAACCAAGCATCAGTTTTAGGGCGTATTCACACCTAAAGTCTGTTTGTTTGGTCCGAAGACCACATTTTGTCTCGAGTTTGGTTTGTGTTCACACGGCAGCTTTTAGCAGCGGACCAAAAGTTTGTGAAGTAAACGAAGCGAGAGAGCACACTGATCAATCACACTGAACATGATCGCGGACTTTAATGTTTTGTTGTCAGAGTTTTTTTATTTTTAACCGACACCGTTCCACAGATCAATCACTTCCACTCTCCTTTAGTTTTTCACTGAACAGTTTGAACACCTCCGTGTTCTCGTGCGTTTCCACAAGCATTTGTGAAATTGTTTGGTCAGCCGATATATCTATTTCCTCATTGCTCCCCCACGTCTGTCCTCTACTCATCTCGCTGCGTGTCTCTGCAGTTTTATGGTTTATTTCCTGTATTTGGTCCTACTTTAAGTCCGTTTACATTCTCACCAGAATCAAACCAGACCGTGGTTGTTTGGTCCGCATTCCGGCGTTCACACCACCTAAACAAACCGGTTGGGTTCAATCGGACTAAACAAGGCTGGTGTGAACCTGCCCTAAGTTAAGTCAACGTGAAAGAATCAAACGCTGCAGTTCCTCTCTTGTCCACTAGAGGCTGCCTCCAGCAGTGAGTCAGTCCCCATAGAGCCCCATGTTAAACTTTACAGCAGAAATAAACATGTTTACAGCCTGGTACAAAAAACAGTTTGGGTCTCTATAGCTCATTTCTCTCTTCATGACAACTGTATGGGGAGAATCTTTATACATCTCACCTGTTTACATTATATTAAGGCTTAAAGTGATGCATCATTAGGGGCGTGGCCTCTTTGAGTGACAGGTGGGAGCTGCTAGCTGTCTGCTAGGTGTAACCTCAGCTAATTCAGTCACTGAACGTAACCTCTGGGCCATGTTGGTGCTGTTGGAGCCTTTTGGAGATTTGTTCATGTAAATATCAGACAGATAATCTGTGTGTGCGCTTTATTGGACTAACAGACCGTCCAACACGTCTGACACACAGCTTTTACACTCAGTCACATAATATTATTTTATTTACATATTAGCACTAATTAGCATATTTCTGTGACTGCACTAACCATACCTGCTTGTTGTTGTTTTAAACTGATTCATTTGTGGCAGCCCATGCAGAAAAGACAGTGGGTCATAATGATGAGAAGACACGTTGTTTATCTTACGCAGTTCGTTCTGTTTGCCAGCTGCACGCTTTCCCACATGAGATCTGTGCAAGCAGCGAGTCCACTACGATCCACAAGCTCTGTGGGCTTTTTTGGTCTAATAAATAATTGACTCAGCTACTACCATGAATAGAATCTCATTATGTGTGAATCTAATTAGCAAGCTATTGAATCAGCCTTGAGTAGAGACAGTTTAACTTTGATAACCTGCTCCTTTGCAGTGCCATCCTCTCATCCAAATATGAGATCACTTTTGTCTTCTAATAACGAGCTGGTGACTACTACAAAGCCAAACTGGAGGCTTCAGAATGGCAGCCCAGAAAACAATGGGTGACGTCACAGTGGCTTTGTCTATGTATGGGTCAAACCAAACCGAAGTTTATGATAATGTTGCTCTGCTTGACTTAATGGTAAATGGACTGTATTTATATAGCATATAGTCTTCAGACCACTCAAAGCTGCTTTTACAGTACATGTCACATTCACCCATTCACACACTGATGGCAAAGGCCTAAGTGCCAATCTCCTATCAGGAACTATGCCCATTCATACTCGATGCCTTCGGGAGCAATTTAGGGGTTCAGTGTCTTGCCCAAGAACCCTTCGACATGTGACTTTAGCAGTCAAGGATCGAACCCCCAACCTTGTGATTGAGAAGCGACCGACTCTAGCAAAGAGCCACAGCCGTACTAGATATGTCAAGAAGCAACCTTCCTAAAAGGTTTCTTTAAACCAGCTGAAAAGTTGACTTCTTTTCTTGCTAACTTTTTCTTGCTGCCTCAAAGTTGCCACAATTCCACTAAAGCAGACTTTAGGTTCTACAGCTTATACTCCACGCTTTAGGTTCTTCAATATGTTCAAGCAGATACAAGTTCTGCTTTGTAACAAAGACTGAGATTTAATCCTGGTAAAATATGAGTTCAAGATTTAGTTCAGGAAAGAAAACCTAGGGTATAGATTTTTTAAATGGTAACACAAACACCAATTTACGTTGCCGCTCTCCATCCCCTTTTATTGCTACACAGAAAGATGCTGCATTAAGTGCGTAGCTTTAAACAAGACAATGAGGACAATTAGCCATAGTGGACACAATCTAAAAAATAATTATAAACCTAGATTCACATTTTCACTCTGCTGGGTTTTGTGATCCTTGCTGGCCTCAGAGGAACACCCCACCCCCATCCTTACCTCAGCGGTCTGGTGGCCCCACAGGGCAGGCCGGTGGTCCTCGGCCAGTGTTTGTAAAAGGGCCCCACGCTGCCCGGCACCGTGGCAAATGAGGCGCGTGACTCATCAGACCAAACAAGGGATTAGCCAGTAATGATCTGGCAAATGGTTTTGAAATAATAATGATCTGCTCCAGTGCTGCATCTGCAGAGAGGACAGGATGGGTGGAGAGAGAAAAAAGGAAGCATAGAGTAGGATAGTGATGGCAAGAGGGACAGAGGTACAAAACAGCACCACAAACATACTACTACAGACACTTTTCAGCTTTTAGCTCCCATGTGTTAAAAAAAACCCTACCTCCTGTGTGTGTGCATTGGGTGACAATCACAGGACAGAGTTGGCTCACCTGTGACGTGTTATAGAAAAAAACAAACACCCATCATCGTTAAAAAAGAATGTTTTGAGCGAGTGATCAGATTTGTTGATCTTTGCTGCCACCTGCAGGAAGCTGCATAGTAGTAGTAGTACTGCATGCTGTAGTGATGGTCGTCCTTATTGATCTTCATGAAGTTAAATATTAGCACAAAAACAGAAACAATTACCAATAAAACTGTAGAAACAATGAAAAAATAAGAAAGAAGCAAAAACAGTTTAGGTTTGGGAGCTGCCGCAGGTCGAATGAGATGAAGTAAGTAAATAATGATACACTTCCTGGTAAACTCATTAATGCTGTAAAATGCGCTCTTATGTGAAATTCTTTAAAATCCATGTTTATTTAAAATAAACATCTGCACATGTTTGTTTACTTCTGATAAAATACATTTTTTTAAATAAGAGTTTATTAGGTTATTAGAGGTTATTAACAAACAGAAATTTTCCATCCATCCAGTTTTTATTCAGCTTATCCTGTTCAGGGGCTGGAGCTGGAGCCTATCCCAGCTGTCATTGGCCAAGAGGCGGGGGTTACACCTGGACAATCACCTGGTCACCAGACAATCACAAGGCTGACACATAGAAGCCACACAGCGGCACATCAAAGCTTGTCCCATTTCGAAGGCTCCTTCAGATGCGGCCGACAAATGTGTCCTCCTTTTCCCAGGCCACGAACGATCCATGGGGTGTATCCTTTATGGCCCAGAGAACCCCCAGATTCTTTGCACGCCAATTCAAACAAGAAGGCGAACTGTCAAACTGTCAAATAGCTAGTAATACAAATGTTAAAGTAATGAAAGAAGCCTGGAAACCTCAAATTATTTTTAAATTAATAGGTTTCGTGAAGTTAGCTATAGTACCTAGTTAGCCAGCTAGCTACATATGGTAGAGCAGATTGTCTCATTCTAGTTCGGCCTTAGCGTTCTGCTCAGGCTACGAATGACGCATCTTTCGCAGCCTGTATTCTTTGAAGGATGCAGCACCTGAACTGCGACACAGCTACAGACAGACAACGATTTACATTCACACCTAAGGGCAACAAAGAGTCACAAATTAACCTAACGAGCATGTCATTGGACTGTGGGGAAGGCCTAAGTACCCAGAAGGAATCCTCGCATGCACGGGGAGAACATGCAAACTTCACACAGAAAGGGATTCGAACCACGAACTATGAGGCGACAGCGCTAACCAATGCACCACAGTGCAATTTTTGAATTAAATATTTGAATAATTCATTGTTGATTAAAAGTCCTGCATCATTTTAAGGTTAACCTGAATCTCTTTAAGGTCAACTGAAAGGTTTAGTGTATGAAGCATAGAGCCTGCAGTCCCCCTCACCCGCCAATACCTGTATGTAATTTAGGAGATACCTGCACGTGCATTGATCGAAAGGCCTTTCTTCAGCTTGAGGGTTTCTCCTTTCTCTCCTGTCCAGCAGTGAGCTCTCTGGTTGTGGACGTGGTTAAAGGGTTCCCACACATTTTTCATACTTCAGACTTAAATGTCTAGACTTCTATAGACCATATTTGAAATCAGGGTACAAATCGCATCAATTTAATATTGTCAATTAATGGTTTTAAAACCAATTGTTCTGACTAAGTTTGCTATTATGTTACCAGACTTTATTTAAGGGATAACCCCAATGAGGTGCCATTATCAGGTTTTTATTTGCATTGGACAGTTGAGTCAGCAGAGTCCATAATAACCTGATTATAGACACCTCAAATTCCTCCTTCCTGTTTGTATGTCTGCTTCTGGGTTCAGCCTAAACGTGACTCTATGGGCCATCCAATTAGTGTAAAAAACTTCTATTATTATCTGACAGTGTAATTTTCTACATTTGTTTCAGTGGGAAGGGCGGAGGTGTTATTAATACCATTGAAAAAATGCTGTATTGTATTTTGGTGAGCCAGTTCCAGGGCTGTGTTGACTTACTGCATCACTGAAATTACAGATCAAATTTATCATCGCACTTTTAAGTCACCTGATATGAATTCAAACAGTGCGTACAAGACATTAGTGGTGTAATGGATCGCAGTTTATCCATGATGCATACAGATCCCAACGGTTCTGCTCGCAGGTTATCCGCGGACTGACACAAAGTTCAGACGTCATGATATAAAATACAGTTTTACTTCTGCTAAAAGTGAAAAGAAACAACACAACGGGATCTGTTTTGAACAATGACTAGAGGTGTGCATCATGTAGCATGATGCTGATGATAATGCATCGATGCAGTGACAGAACATATTTGGGGGGAAAAAAACGTTAGCTTAGCAGCTGCAGCGCTAGCTTCAATGCAGTGCTTCACCTAGCATGACAGCAGCGAGGAAAGGTGCTGCTAGGAACATATCAGTCCACGGAGATCCGCTCTATAAAACACGCCAGGCTTGTTTCAATGTTTCTTCATGAGGTGTGCTTATTTCACTGTTCATCCTAAAAATATTCCTATCCTCGACTGAAAACTGAGCTAAACAGAGATATGAGAGACAAAGAGCTGTTTTCACACAGAGAATTAGGCATTTAGCAGCGTTGTTGTAACAGCTGTCCATGCAAGTAAAGGCAGAATTTAAACTGATGGAACATTTTCAGTTATAAGGAGAATGATAATTTACCTCCCCTTAAGATCTTGCCACAGGTTGCTACACAAGCGTCTTTGGTCTCAACAGAAAAAACCTCTGGAGTATGAGCACACACAAAAATACAAAGATCTTGCAAAGACTCTGAAGCAAGAGCAAACTGACAAATCCAGGCTCCGTGTAGAGTTGGAGCTCATGAAGGCACAAGTGTCTGACCTTACGGAGTCACAGATTGAGATGACGCAGTGCAAAGCAAAGATGATGGGCTCAATCAGTGAAATGACCACTGAGCTTCAAGAGAAAGATAAGACGATCGAGGAGCTCATGAACATTCTGAAAGCGTCCAATAGACAGCAAGAAGTATCATCAGAGCGTTATCAGTTGACTTGTGCTAAAAACATGGCACTGAAAGACCACCTGGTTAAGCAGCAGGAGGAAAGTCTGGAGAAAGACATGAAAATTGAATCCCTGCGGCTCAATATTGAGAATCTTCAAAATGAAATTGAAGGCAAGGATAACATTGTTTCCTCACTGCAGGATGAAGTCAACCAGTGGGCCTCAGACTTCAAAAAAGAACAAGCAAAAAACAGTTCACTTCAGAGGGAAATTGACAGAGGCTCTCCGACACACTGAGAACCAGTTCCTTGTGTTTACGAAACTACAGCTGGAAATGTCCAAGACTCAAAGTGGACACATCAGTGGCATTGACCTCCATTTCAACAAGCAAAAGTTGCCCTGGATGAAAGCAGAAAGGCTTTACACAAGCTGCAAGATGAATACTATGAACTTGGGAGAAAGAGCCCTGAAATTCATTCAAACTATCATAAGCTACTTCAAGCTCAGATATGAGCGTCTCAGCAACTCCAAACTAAATCCCAGACCAGAATCCAGTCCAACTAAATACACATAACCTGTCCCTACAGATCCTCCATCCTCCAATCAACTCCTTTAACATGACATTTTACACAACATCCAGATCCCAGAGCACAAGTTAATTTCCCCCCACTTAAACAGACACTTAAAGAATGATGTACTCTATTTTAAAGAGGACATCACTCTTTAAATGTTCTTGTTTTTTGTTGTTTGTGTCTGTGGTGTCACTGTGGTTGTTAAACATATAGATGTACAATAAACTTTGAACCTCAGTTATCACATCTAACAAGTCTAAATTTACTGAGTAGAACACACTGGTGTGAATGTTTTTTTCAAGTAGTTCTATTGTTACCATTTGCATCTGAATAATTTCCCCTCTGATATGTAGTAATGATTTTCTCTGTGTTATTTAAGTTATTGTACCCAACTTAGCAGACACTTCCATGGACATGTTGACAATGTAACTTCCAGCGTCATTATCCTGTAAACATCTGCGCAAAAAAAAGCTAATCATAAAATATAAATATATTAATACAGGCAGCTGTACTGTTATTCAGCAATGAGTTGGGGCTTGGCATTTGGAGCACAAATGTTTCAATTGTGCTGACCAATTTAATCAGTTATGACTCTAATTCAAGAGCACAATAACATGTTCATTTTTCATCCACTTGGTTTTCACAACAGCTGTTCATGCAAGTTAATTCAGAATTTAAACTAGTGCCAAATATCAAGTTAACAAGAAAAAAAACAACTTAATTTTCCCACTCAGTATTATCTCTCACACTGAGATAAAATTCTGTCAAAAAAATAACATTTTAATACACTACAACTAGCATGATATCAAAATTGAGTGATTTTTATTTTTGTTCATCAATATTGGAGATTTATTAAGTGAGAATTTGCAGTAGCTGTTCACAGTAAAACGTTTTGATAAACTGTGAATAAAAAATCCATCTGGAGAGAACAGGAGAACAATCTGAAGATGACATGTGGCAAGTTTGGGGCAATTTCAGCAAAAATGTGGGAGTTTAACAGTTTTTGAGATAAAAAGACCGATGGAAGTAATAATCTTTCAGCGCAAAGCGTGTGAATAATCATGCTCGATCTAGCCTACATTTTATTGCAAGTTGTAGAACATACATCTGATTTGCTATGTATTCTCGAAGTTGTACACTTTCGACAGCAGTGCCACCATCAGGACTACAAGCCCCCAAAAACTGTTTAAGATCTAGTTCATGATCAATTTTCTTTTTGTAGCCCATTATACAGACATACTGTAAGCATTGACCTATTTTGTTCATCATCTAATTGTTAACATGCCTGTGTAGTTTTCTTTTTTGTTTCTTTTTCTTTAATAATTGTGTTCTTTTAAAATAGTTGTACTGCTGCTTTCTGTTCCAAAAAAGCCAATAAATATGTATTGTTGTATGTATGTAGTGTATTGTATTAAGAATCTGTCATGAAAAATGTCTAAATAGACTACATACCTATAACTGCAGAAAAAAAATAATTAGTTCATCAACTTTACACAGAAGCACGGCTGAGTCTGTACATGTGCACATGATGGAACTTTATTTTGAAGTCCTCGAATCCTCTTAGCGCTTAAGCCTTTCAAAAGCAAACCCTCCATTGTGCTGAAGGAAGCCAGAAGTGGCCTCCCTACGCTGTATTACATTGTAAACAAATACTAGCACACAACATGCAGTGTGAGTTATCACATTATAAAGATGTCAGATGAAAACCAGAAAGATTCAGAGGAGGAGGACGATGACGATATCAGTGAAAGTGGATCGAGGGCCGGGCGAAATGGTTCATCCTTTTTCAAATGTTTAATTGCAGGTTGGTTGGTTGCATTTTTGGATTAAAGCACTATTATAATTTATACTTTAAATGTTAAAATATGTGTCCTCACAGATAGACTCCACTCCTACAGAAACAGGGTTTGCTTGTTTGTTGATGCTTTTGTAAAGACGTGCAATCTGTCATACGAACAGTAGAGGGCAGTTGATCGTAGCTATGGCCGATGACCGGCGCACATTGATTACACAATTTGTTGACGTTGTCGTCAGAGAGTGCGACAATGACTGTAGTCTTTACATTGTAGCGGCGCTGTAACGGCAGGAGTTCGCTCGCAATTCGTCAGTGGCTTGCGAGCAACTAATGTATTTGCTTGTTAATTATTTGATTAACACAACACGATTCACGTGAAGATCTATAAAGTGTTTGTATTATTCAGTCAGTCAGTGTGCACGTATGTCTTGCTAGCCTAGCTTAGCTTAGCCTCTATAAGCTTAGCAGCATTGCTCAACATAATTTGAACAGAAATGTCTCTCAACAAGGAAGGAACTTGTTCCAGTACCACCTAGCAACCAGTGGGACTATACTACGGTCGTTGATGTGTGATATAATTAAACTACCGTTGGTCAAATAGGTTTTGTCAGAAACTGGGGCTGCCTACGAAGCGTTCAAGACATGTTGAACATACCGACCCAGGCGTTCCCTGCTCCGGGCTCCCAGCAGCGGGTCGCTCCGTCCGGACAGTCCGGGAGAAACAAGGTAACACTCAGCAGCTGGACACCTGCTTCCCGTTGTAGTATAGACAATATAGTAGCTCCAAGTCCAGAAGTTTTCAGTTGTATTAAAGTGGCAGAGGTCTCCCGAAACACTTTATCAGTAGGGTTAAAGCAAGTTTAGGTATATAATAATAATAATAATGATAACTTTATTTATGTAGTACCTTTAAAAACAGAATGTTTAAGTGCTTTGACAGACAAAGCAAAGGCAGGAACTCAGGAGGATTACGGATTACAAAACCGATTTAAGGAACTTTCAACAATGAGGCCAAAGAAGAAAATGGCCAAAACAGGAACAGAGGCATTTCGAGCAATAAGCAATGCAAATTAAGAGAAAAATAAATGAAATAGAT
Source organism: Semicossyphus pulcher (assembly GCF_022749685.1). Taxonomy (NCBI): domain Eukaryota; kingdom Metazoa; phylum Chordata; class Actinopteri; order Labriformes; family Labridae; genus Semicossyphus; species Semicossyphus pulcher. The sequence continues at coordinate 4,094,729 of NW_027211770.1, read as the reverse complement.
TAATAAAAATAAAAGCAATGAAATACCATAAAAGGTTATAAATAAATAAATAAAAAGATAAAAAGACGACATCACATCAGAGGAAGAGAGATAAAAAAAAGGGTTGGGATCAATAAAATGAAAAAGAGATAAATAAATAAATTAAGAAGTAGAAAAATAATTAAAATGAAATTAAAGCCATAAATGATGGTAGGAATAGGAACATATGAATGCATATAAAACATTTTCAAGATGCATTTAAAAAGGTAATCATCATATAAAAGCAAGTCTGTAAAAATGAGTTTTAAGAAGTGATTTAAAAGAAGTCACCGACTCTGCACGCCTTATCTCCTCAGGCAGGAAGTTCCAAAGCCGAGGGGCTCTCACGGCAAAAGCACGGTCACCTTTAGATTTGAGCCTCGACCAGAAGGCCCCCATCTGAGGATCTAAGGGCGCGAGATGGCTCATAAGGGGTCAGCATTTCTAAAATGTAAATCGGGGCAAGACCCAAACGAGCTTTAAAAGTGATCAGTAAAATCTCAAAATCAATTCTAAAACAGACGGGGAGCCAGTGAAGGGAGGCAAGGATAGGAGTGATGTGATGTCGTCTGTTAAACCAGTAAGAAGCCTAGCTGCTGCATTCTGGACCAGTTGGAGGCGAGAGAGAGATTTAAGATTGATACCGGAAAGGAGTGAATTACAGCAGTCGAGTCGAGAAAAGATTAGTGCGTGAATGACCTTTTCCAGGTTGGCGTGTGACAGAATTGATTTTAGGTATCAACAGTTGCTTTTTGAGTATTTAGGAGTCAAAGTTTACATGTCCTGAAACATGTTAATTTCTCTCTATCGCTCAAGTCAAAATATGAATTCATCCTAGTTTGTTGTAGAGATCTGTTACTTCATTAAAACTACTAGACTTTATTTAATTTATTTAAACTCACTTCAGATGTAACTACTTGGAATTCTAATTAATTATATCTTCGACTTGATTCTCACAAGCACAATGCTAAGAATTGATAAACAAGTAATTTTTCACTAGTGGTAATGTCATTTGTAGATATCCGCAATAGGGATGCCCAATATTATCGGCACGTTATCGGTATGTGGCTTGAAAATGACATATCGGCATCAGCAGATATGTCATTTGTCTGCAGATATTTTATGCCTATAAAACAATGCTTTAGTTGTGCCTAAATGCTCAATGATTCCCTAAAAGAACAAAAGAAAATGTTACATACAAATAAATATGGCATTTTGTACATAACCTAAGTTTAAATACTTTTCTTCTTGCCCAGTGAATGTGTAAATTTTAAAGAGCACTGTATTAAGTTATTTCTGCATCTGCCAGCGGGCCATCACGGTAAGAGTAGGCATGATATCAATTCCACTACAGGAGAGACTTGACGTTCTTTGTAATTAAGTGGAAAAAAACATGTGTCTCATATATCGGTATCCCAATCGGCAAGAAGGGTTGGAAAATATCGGCATGTCGACTAAAAATCCAGAAACGAGCATCCCTAATCTGCAATATATCTTATTTTAAAAGTTTTATAAATGGAATTCTGAAAATCTAAAATTTAATTCTGCTTTGACAAAAGTGAATTATTCATATGTCAGCTTGGAACTGTCGGAAATGTGATTTCAGATATAAATAATTTCTGCAATTCAGTTAGAAGGAGAAATACAGCTAGGAATCGAAAAGTACATTTGCACTAGTCTTAACTGTATTTGTAATATTTGTATATTTATAAGTATCTAAAATACTTTTAAACTTTAGAGTTAGAATTTCCACAAGTCAAATTATTTGTTGATTATAGATATCTTTAATTATGTGTAGGTATCCAACATGTTTTTTTAGTCATGTCATTTTTGGTTGTTATAAACTGGAAATGCAATAGCTGATATCTTAATTGTGAAATTACAATTCAACTAGTTGCAATCATTTTTCAACATTTTTGTCAGCTCCAATAATTTCATGTTTAAAGGGCTACCATTATAGTAGGTGTTAAAGAAGTCAATAACTGGTATGTTTCCATTATGCTTTGGTTGATACTGTGCCTTAAACTTGGTCTTAACATGCCTTCACATGTCACCCAAATGGAATTGAACAAACAGCTTATCCTTTGTTACATGACTCTGCTGTTGCCTAATCATCAGGTGGCCCTGAAGCCCGGCCACAGTCTGATGGACTGGATCCGCTTTGCCAAGAGTGGAAAAGATCTGACCGGGCTCAGAGGGCGTTTGATTGAAGTTACTCAGGAAGAGCTGCAGAAACACAACACAAGAGAGGACTGCTGGACCTGCATACGAGGTGAGCCGGCATGGTGGTCTGACATTGGGCGGGACTGGTTTGATCTTGGCAGAACAGATGAATCACCTTCATTAGGAGACACTTGATGTCAGCGTGAGGATGCTTGATCCCTCTTCACCATAGGGGAATTCAGAGAGCTGGTAATCAGTCATGGACGTCCACTAAACCAAAGCAGTGAGCCTTTATAGACGTAGTAATCATCCAATTTGTGTTTAGCAGAATGTGTGAACGCATGTATATTGTATTAGAGTTCTTTATGAGAGAACATGTAGTACATTTGAAAATAAATGTTTACCTGCAGAGACACTTTTGAAAGTTAAAGACCTAAGTTGCACGCCCCTTTTAAGCAGTGGTAAATAAAGTACCTGAAAGCCATACTTGAGTAAAAGTACAGATATCAAACCAGAAAATGACTTTGGTGGAAGTTAGAGTCAGCTGTTCGAATATTATATATATTATATTGGGTAAAAGTATCTGATCTTTTTTGTACTTAAGTACAATGTTGAGAAAAATACTTTTGATACTTAAGTATTGAAAGTAAAAGTACAAGTACATGATGTTAATAAATAAAGAAAGTGGTCAGAGTTTTGAGAGTAATTAACTTTATTCTTTACTGTAAACCTTCAAAAATTGATTCACTTGGAAGAAAAACAAGATCTTCACGACTTAAGATCCAATTTTTGGGATAATCAACATCTATTTTGATGCTATTTATGCACTCTGGGCCTTATTTACATTCAGAACACGTCTTCATGGTGTGTACCTCACATTTGATGCACAGCTGCTATTATTAAACATTTAATGATTAGAGTTGGAGAATAAGTTAAATGCATTTATGTTACCATACGTTTATTGTAATATTACAAAGGGTTTTCATAAAATCACACACATTTTGCTGCTGCTGCTGCTGGTCTCTCTCTCCTCTCTATTTATCATCTACGTCTGTCTGTCTGTCTGTCTGACTTGCATGCTGTGTGATCACACAATAATGGCGTGCTAATTAAACAATAGCACCTTCAGGGTTACTTCAGGGTCTTCTTACTTTTACTGTTTGGAACAATCAGGAGAGACTGTTTATTTCCGCAGTGACATGACCGCTGCGACATCTCTTGGTCTTCTTACACCAGCTGGTGTCGACGATGTTGCTTTACTGCCATCATCAGTGTTTAACCGCTCAGTTTCTGTTAATTTAAAGCCGCACTTATTAGACAAACAAATGTCTCCTGATTGACGAAATCACGAGTAACGAAGATTGTTCGGGGAAATCTATCAGAGTAAAAGTACACATTTTACTCAGGAAATGTAGTGGAGTAAAAGTAGAAGCTGTCAAAATTTAAAAACTCAAGTAAAGTACAGATACTACTAAAATACTTAAGTACTGTAACGAAGTACTATTACTTCGTTACATTACACCACTGCGTATAAGCAGGGTTTCTTTTCAGTAAGAGTCAAGGTATAGCACAGTTACATGACATTAAGGGCCTACTGATTTCTTGAAAACCACAGACAGTGAAAAGGATTTCTTTCTGAGGCATATTGATAGACCTATCCATCATTTGATATAGTTTTTTGTTTCATGGCATGTTCAATGCTCATTATACTCAAACTACCAGCTAGGCTCTGTCTCAGCTGTCTTCACTTTTTCCACATTTTTCTTTGTTTGTTTCAAGATGCAGAAAAAGCCTTTCTGTTTTTTAATCGCACCACAATTTTTGTGTGTTAAAGCCCAGGATGATATGAGTTGATCTACCTCTATCTGTTGGACATTTATAAAGCCATCTTTCTTTAATAGTCCAGGTGTTTTTTTTCTCATCTGTTTTTTTGTGTTAAACCACTTGGGTTGCAGCTAATTAGACAACCTGTGTGTGTGGCTTATTTATATGACAAACTGTTGATTCTGACTGACTACAGTATGTCTCTATGATGGCCTGCTTTACCAGCATTGACACTGTTTTGTCAACAGGGCTCAGTCTCAGGCTCTCTCAGGCTTTCTGCTGTGGTAAACAGTAATTTGACTGGTGCAGAATCATTGTGAAAAACCAATCCAATTAAAGCTCCTGTGAGGAACTTTCGGTTTGTGTTGATTTTGGCGCCCCCTGTGGACGAAGCTGACCTCTTATCTCTTTGCCTGATTTTGTCCTGTTCATGCATAAGTGGTGGTTTTTAACATAAAATCTCATCCTGCTTTCTTTAACACTCATATGTATCACTCACTTTAAATGTTTGCCCTGGAAAATGTAAACAAAGGCAGCGTGCAGTTAATCGCTTCGTCTGACACCCCCCCTTCTATAACTATATAGAAAGGATCAGCGTTGTTGCTGATGTTCTGGTTTGCTTTTGTAGGTCATATAGAGTAATCAGGATTAATTTCAGTCTGTTTCATGACCAGTGAAAAACTCCTCACATGAGCTTTAAAAAATATAAAATAGTTTCAGCATGTGAAATTGTGTCTTCTGTGCTAAATTCAGATTCAAAAGTATTGAGTACTTTACTGATCCCACAGGGAAATTATAGTGTTTCAGTTGTTCACTGTGAGAGAGAGAGAAAAGAAATATAATTAAAATGAAATGTAAAATATAAAACACTTCCTCAGCAAAGTAGAAATATCAATACAGTGAATATAATAATAAAAGTAAATGAAATATAATTAAAACTGTGCTCATTTATGGTTTGTACATTATAATCTGGTACTGGACTTTGACATGCCTAAAGCTATTTCTTCTCTGTATGTGTTCAGGTATGGTCTACAATGTGACCCCCTACATGGACTACCACCCTGGTGGAGAAGAGGAGCTGATGAAGGCCGCTGGGATAGATGGCACTGAACTTTTTGACCAGGTATGGAAGGGGGAGGTTCAACACTTTTTGTGTTGTTGTACAAATGGGAAGTTTAAAATTACATCAGATAGAGTATTACTATTTGGCAACATTTTTCATTTTTGGGGGGACCTAATAAATGACACTTGTACCTGTTAATATGACCTCCTGTGAGTTCTAGAGTCAAAAGATTTAAACAAAAAAATGTCAAAAATTTCAATCAAAGATTTAAACTTTGTACAGAATTTGCAACTGATAAAAGATACTATTATTCCTATTAGATACACACTGGTCCCCTGCATACTCTAGGCCACACTCAAAATATACAGTCTGATGTCCTAAAAAAAGCTTAGTAAGAATACAAACAGGGCCCTGGACCTTGGAAAGACTTGAACGTGTTTTTTTTTTTTTGCTGCCTTGTCAGTGCTGCAAGGTTTAATAAACAGAGCGCTGACAAATGAAAGCAAAACCTTTAAGCTTGACTGCTACAGTGAAGGGTTCTGGTGGCTCTGCTTAACTGTGGGGGCATTTTACTGGCATGGTTTGGGTCCAACTTGGTCTGAAGAAGAGCATCAGATCGAAACGTTACCCACCTGTGGTGGTAGGTAAATAAAAACTACTTGGGAGCACGATCCAGTGTGCGGACTCTGTTTTTCGCTTGTATGTGCCTTCTCTGCCCGGCACCTGGTCTTTATTGCCCGGATGTGCGCTTTGGTAAACTTTACATTTGGGTCCAACTGTTCTCTTAATGGGAGGGGTCACTGCAAGCAGTACAAAGCTTTTCTGAGTGTTCATCCCTTCCATGCAAGGAGTACTGAAGCTGTTCAACACCTTACTAAAGACTCTTTATATTGGTTTCTCCTCATCTGTGGTTCTGTAAGCTCTCTAATCTGAGTATGCTATGCTAACATGTGGTTGTTTGTGCACAGGTCCATCGCTGGGTGAACTATGAGTCCATGTTAAAAGAGTGCCTGGTGGGCAGGATGGCCACTAAGGTCCCAAAAGCCATTAAAGGTACACACACACACACTCACACATGCTGTTCCAACCTGGACTACATCACTAGATCCACCTAAATCCCCAGGAAACACCCCTTTTCACAATCTACTCACTAAAACGTGAGCGGCACGTGAGCGGGTGTTTGTTAAGCTGTAGGCAGTTGCAGTATGGGGATTAAACTTGGAGACCACAGGGGGGCAAACTACATGTAATATTTGGTGGTCACTTATGGGTAATGCCATCCCTGATTCTGCAAAGCATGTTGATATCGAATTAGGCATTACCCCAAGAAACACATTTCACATGATATATCTTAAACATCATATAGATCAAATATAACATTTGTATTGGCTTAAAAAATAAATATACCAACAAAAACTGTTGGTTGCGGAAGTTCTTAATCCTCACTGTTCAGGCTGTGTTTGTCCCGTTGTTAAGAAGAGGAGAGGAGGGTCTTGGTGATGGGTCCTGAACACGGTCTCACCGAGTGTTTCTCTGGGAGGTTACTTGAAGCTGTCCTGAGTATCAATGAGTAATGTCCCAGCTGAGCACTGTTGATTAAATGCTTGGACTTTTTTTGGCATGAAAACATTACAAATTAAAGCTATAGTCACTTTCAGAGAGCTCTGAGCTGACCCAAATGCAAAAAGAAGAACAACAACATGAATGAGATTTCACAACTGGATTACTTAAGAATGAGAATTGACGTATTTGTTGGTTATTACTCAAGAAAGTCTCAGCTCTCTGCAACTTGTTTTTCAAAGTATTACAAGTTTTATTTAGTTTTTAACTCTGCGAACTTATTTTTTATGAGCAGAGTCCTGAATGTTTTTTATGCTTTATTTCTCAACAGAAAAAAACCCAGTGCCTATACTGATGTTTTTTCAGAAGCTCTAACCATGTCAATATCAGCCTCTTCAGAGCGTATTGCACTCCTCTCTGTACTGCCCCCTTGTGGGTCAAGTTTAAAAATGCAAGCATGCATAAAATTCAGGTAGCGTATAATGACTATGAGAATATTACTTAAAAAAACCTTGGTGGTGCAGTGCTAGTGAAATGTTCTGCACTGCAAGAGTCCCCCCTTTCCATGCTCTATTGAGAAACCTAATGTATAAATGTATGTCACCTGAATGACTCCAAGAATGTCGTTATCATGCTGCTATCGACCAGACACGTCTGTGGAAACATTGGTATAATTATCTAAAAATTGGGAATGTTTTTCCCCTGTTTTAGTTCTGTATGTATTGTAACTTGTTTTTTGTTGTATGCTTCTTTAACTAATGGACCTTGAGTCTGACAATGGAGATGAACTGAACTCTAAGCAGTCATACATCCGTACATTTTAACTCTGTTTTCCTGTGATAATGAGTAAGTTCCGGAGATCTCGACTTATTTATCTCATTATCTCGAGATAACAAAGCTGGTTTACACAGGCTGCTCACTGTGATATTACAGAGCAGCACATTCCATGCTGCGATTGCCCACACTAATGAGGTAAGTTAAGCCTGTTTCTGTGTTTGTTTTATGCTTTTGCAGCTCTGGAGACACGAGTTATGATCATCTGATGTAACGGTGATGCAACAGTGATGCAGTCTAGATCTCAAGAAAACCAGAAATGACTCGTTATCACGGGAAAACGGAGTAAATAAAATGAATGGATGCATGTCCACTTAGGGCTGCCGTAGTTTTGTCTTACTGTGAGGCCATTTCTTTGAGTATCTTAAAATGCTTCACAGTTCTAAAATCTGTGCAACCTAAAGGTTATGAAAGTCTGGTTCATGCTATTATGGTTTGTATTTTGGATCAGTGTACACAGGATTAATCAAACAACAAACTCATGAAGCTAGATAAATGCCGCCACTTTCTGCCTGTGCATTTTCACAATGCAAAACAAAATGCCAGTGTCATCTACAAATGCTCAACGTAATTATGCAAATGGCTTAACTTTCTGTTGCAGAAACAAATAAAGTCTTACGTTATCGCCAGTCTAACCCTTAAGTCTTACTGAAAGTCTTTTTTTTTTCTTCTCAGCTGTCCTCCCTCCTCCTCCACCACCGACCAGCCTCGCCCCGCCTGTCTCAGTGGCTCCTCCCCCTGACAAAGACTCTCGGCCTCGGTATGAACCAGAGAGAATCTCAATCTATTAACAACACAAACAGAACATAATCGGTGACATTATTATCTGCTGTTTGTGTAGGTACGACTGGTTCCAAACTGATGTCACTGTCCATCTGGTCGTTTATGCTAAAAGGAAGGTAAACACTCATCAATCATTTTCACATCTATGAGCCATCACACAAGTTACTCTTACAGCTGTGTTAAATGAGTGATAGAGTGAGTGTTTGGAAAGTCTTTGCTGCAGCCTCTGTCTGCAGAATAAATCACAAACCAAGATCTGCAGGTTTAATGACCGTATTTATCATCACCTTTGTTCACATGTGAGGGCTGGGAGGGATGCTAGGACGTTGAGAGGGCTGCCTTTTCTCAGTCTATTCATAAGAAATAAAGCTTTAAAGCCTGTAACTGAAACTCTATTTTAATCTAGTTTGAAAGTTAATGTTAACACAATAGTGCCTGGAACAGTAATTAACATGACATATTACACATGTTGTTGTCTCTGTCAGATCCCCAACTCAGGCTGCACCATTGTTGACCTTGAGGCGGGTGTTCTTCGACTGGAAGTGCTGCTGGGGAAAATGTCCTACATGATACATTTACGTGAGTAGATATACAGTATATGTCATCTGAAAAAACATAATGAGACATCGAGCTGCAGTACATGTAGCTTTGGCTTTTCTCGTTCTTTTTGCGGTTCAGTCGAGAAGACGCAGAGTCGACTTGCAATTCTTAATTTGAAGATCTGCTCGAAATGACCCTTCAGGGTTCATTTGCAAGGTTTTTGCAGAGAGCAGAATTATTTGCAGAGGTCTACTACGACTTTAAAAGTAAAAAAAGACAGTGATGTAAGCTTTTTTTTACATTGCGGCTCCGCCACAGCGTTGCAACAAAGCTCCGCCATTTTACACTGAACTAAGCAACGCTTGCATGAAGCTGCCCAGTGTGTGTTTTTACACAGCATTACAGTGTTGCAGAAGCAAAAGGAGCACGGAACGTAAACAAAAAGTGCAAGCTGTTGTTCCGCCCTGCCAGATCCACCTTTTACACTGGCACCGTTTCGTCATTGTTATGCCTCTGTTACTCTCTCCGAAGCCAACTCAGAGGTGGAATTGACTTCACTCAACAATTGCGCCTCTGTGTGTTTTACATTGAAGACGAGGCGTAACAGAGGTGTTGCCGGTTTGCCCCTGGAACCGGCAGTGGAAAAGGGGCTTAAGAATGAGTCTGCTGGAAATGTTTTAAAGTCGGGCTGACATCTACTACTTATGGACAAAGAGATTCATGTAGGCTAATTAGGAGTTTGGTGTGGGGCTGAATCTAAAATGGGAAATAATAGTTAAAGTTTCATACTGAACAGACAAATCTGTTTTTAAAACTCTTGAGACAGGTACAGCCCTACCTAGATCCATCTACAGACAGAAGATCTACTACTTTGCGCGTGTAGAGAAGAAAATCAGTAGATCACAATAATAGACAGTTACATCACCTCGGACTTGTACAGATTTGTTACGGGTCTACTCTTTGTCTTTGAACTCTGTCAGCTGCTCTCGGCACCTTTAGTCCTGGTTTGAACATATTAACCTAAGATCGCTTGTGATCTTGCAGTGTACAAAAGAGGATTTCTAAAAGAATCGCATTATAGTTATAGCTCGGGAACCGAGTGCACCAGCTGGGCGTAAAAAGAAAGGTCTTTTCTCTTAAGCCTGACTAAGCTACGAGCAACTCTTTGATTCCAATTTACACCGAATGCACCAAGTCTAACTGACAACAGTCGTAACTGCGCCCGGTCTTATGATGCACATCCACGTGAGTACTCTAAAAGCGGTGACTGTTGCCAAGCAACACGCGTCTCCACTTTCTAACTTCTCCCAACAAATCTCCTCAGAAGATATGGATAACAAACCAAAAGAAAAGAAAAATACATTTTTACGGATAGTGAAATAAGGAAACTCAGAGTCGTTTGCAGAACATAGAAATGTTCTCACATCACAACTGACCAGCACACACATAAACAAACAAAAGCTATCGACATGGAAATTGATCACTGCTGTGATCAATAATAAGCATTCTGTTGTCCGATGTACATTTATCATGTCTCCCACAGTGTTTTGAATAAAATCTGAGCTCAATCAGCACCTGCAGGGCGTGGACAGCACCGCGTTTCTGCACGCTGCAGCTGAGGGGAGAGCTCTTTAATGAATTCAAACAGGACAGATGAAACCTTTCTCTCTCTCTCATCTTAATGCCCTTTCCTTATATATCCTGTAATCAAGACGCGCTGCAAATGTGTTTTGCTTTTAAGTTTTGTGAACTTTTACTGTTTGTTTGACATTTTATTTAAGTCTGACATTCTTAACTTATGCCTGCTCCATCCCAGGCATAAAATATACACCGGGATACAATGCAAACAGGGCTAAAATCTAATTGGTGCACATGGCATAATTGAAAGTTTGTCTAAACTTTCAGCTCTCGGTCGGACGTAACGTTACACCCAGGCGTACGCCCAGCTGGTGCACTCGGCTCCAGAACTTTTTACGGCGGGGACAGCATGATATCTTACCAGAGATCAGCTTAACTTTATTTAAATTTAATTTCAAAGGAAACAATCAAACAACCATGATTTGGGTTGTAGCATGTTACTAGACATAACACACTGTGAAAATAATTATACTAAAGTACACATGTGATCATATACTCTTTCAGGTCTAGCTGATGAAGTGGAGGGGAACATTTCTGGTAAGACAATATATTCATGTGTTAAGAAATCAGCTAAATCAATCCTTGTGTTGTTCTTATTCTTAATCTGTCACTTCTTCAGTCCACACTTCCTTCTCGGTGGGAAAGATCCAGGTCACCATACGCAAACAGGGTAAAGGAAAATGGACGAGTCTCGGTCAACCGCTTGAATTTCACAACACATTTCTACGCAAAAAAGACAGAGGTGAGACCAGGATAAAAAAATATTTCACCAAGAAGTTTTTACAGGTTTTCACTTATTTTAACCTGTTATTTAAATGTTCATGATATATCACTTAGACATGCAGGAAACTAAACATCAAAATGATCTTTCCTTTTCCAGCTCCTCACTATCGGGATTGTGTTTTGGTGTCTAAGACTGAAGTGAACCATAACACCTACGTGTTCAGATTGCAACTACCACGTGGGACAGTCAGGCATGTGCCAGTTGGACAACATGTCTACCTCAAAGCAAACATTCAAGGTGAGACACCAAGCAGACCTACTGCCCTGTAAGGTGAATGTTCTACTCTGTGCTTCAACAAAAACATGTTTTTCAGTCATTGTTATTTTGAATTTAGGAAAACATTAACCTTCAGTGCTTAGGATGTTGTAGATATGACGCCAGAGCTGTCATTTGTTAACTGACAATGCTACCTTGTATGTCAGTGAGCATGCTATCTAGTGTCCATTGTACAATATACAACAGACTCTCAACTGGTCTAGTCTCAGGACCCATCACCACCTCCTTAATGAGAATTTGTGACCCAAATTTGTGACAATTTTGAAAAATGGTGCAATTTGGGCCTGAGACAGCCTTTAACACCACAGTATGTAAACATCACAAAACACTACAGTATAATAGTCAACCAAAATGACCAGCAGGTGGCAGTGCATAACAGGAACATATTCCCTCTACAATTTACTAAATAAGCCGCCTTTTTTCAACAGAAATAAACTACAAAAGTGCAACATAAATCTAACTACTGTAGGCCTCATCAAGTTTCAAGAATGTAACTGTAGCTGTCAGTGGATACATGGAGTGTGAATAAACTACACTTACAACTACTGCATGCACATCATAGGAAACCCATGTCCTTCAAAATAAAAGCGCAGCATAGACTTTTTGGCTCTCTTTTTTTCATGCTAACATCCCCGACCCACTGAAAAAAGCTTCGGGTCCCGACCCACAAGTTGAGAACCACAGTTTTATAAAATATATTACTGTATATTGGATTGGATTCACTGTAAATTGTTGTGTCAGAATTGTCATGTAGGAGATACTGTGGTTCACATTTAAATGTAATTTACATTCTGTTGTAAGCTAAATCTCACTAAAATCTCTGACAGTGTGAAATCCTAAATGAATACAGAACTACCCTTCTTGTTCTGCTGTAAAACATAAAGAATATGATTTGATATTAAAGGTAGAGAACATGACATACATATAAAGTCCACTTCCAGTATTAGTAAGACTGTTATTAAAATGTTAGCAGTCTTGTACTTAGAAATGTACTTTAATTTTTGATCCAGACAATCAGACAGAGGAAGAAGGTATGGAACAGTGTTTGTGTTCTCAGGCCGCTGTCGCTGTATATAACATGACTTGGAGAAAGGTGACATCTACTACTTCCTATAATTGAAGTACGTTTTATTTCATTGATATTTTCTTCCATATGCAGACATGGAGGTAGTAAGGCCGTACACTCCGGTGGATCAGAGCCTGTCAGCAGCCCCCAACAACTCCTCACAGGATTCAGACCTCTACCTCATGATCAAAGTTTACCCAGACGGGGTGCTCACCCCACATCTCAACAGCCTGCACATCGGTGAGCTACTGACAGTGTCTCATGTTAGAAAAGAAGAAAGAGGATAATGTTGGATTGAGAGTTATACTCATTTCTAAATGATGTCTCCTGATTTTCTGAAAGTTACATATAGCACCTTTAATGATTACTCGTATCAAGTAATTGATCAGAACAAAATTTATAGGCCTCTATTTTCAGCATTCATTATTGTTTTAGTAAATTTTCAAGCAAAAAAGGTAAAAAAAATAGCTGGTTTAAACTTTGTAAATGTAACCGTTTGCTGCTTTTCTTTGTCATTAGTTAAAGTGAATGAGGAGTGTTGGGAGTAACAATAAAATGAAAACCAGGGAAAAGAATGAAGGAACAAAGTGTAAGCAGATTTAAAGGAAAACTAAAGCAAACTTAGAACACAAATGAGCTTCTATCAAAACAAACTAAAAGAGAAGCTGATCTATAAGTCCTTAACACAATTAACTAAAATGACAACAACAAAGACACTCTGAGGCGGTGAGCTTAATTACCTGCTGCAGCAAGGAGAGAGCACACAGGAGAGAGACAAACAGGAAAACACAACACAAACTACACACCACATGTGCACGTCTACACAGCACGTAACAATTGTGATGAGACTTTTTTTTTTTAATGTTTCAAACTCTAACGGAATGATTGATAATGAAATGAAAATGATCTTTAGTTGCAGCCCTATCTAACACCATTGAGCTAAGATATCTCAGTTTAAGTACAAATACTTTATGTGGTAAGGAGAGAACATGTCGAATGAGGGCCCAGTAAAACTGTCTCTGACTCAATGTAACATAACCCTTCCAAATGTTGCCTTCTCAGAAACATCTCTACATGGTCTCTTTTTAACACCCTTGAGCTGTATTTGATGTTTGCACTGTTGACCTGTTGTATTGATTGTGAGTATCTGTTCTCACTCTCTAGGTGACCATATATCTGTCAGTGGTCCAGAAGGAACCTTCAGTCTCCGCCCACTTCGTGATGTCACACACCTCTACCTATTAGCAGCAGGCACAGGGTTCACGCCCATGGCTCGTCTCATCCGACTGGCCCTGCAAGACCTTGACTCCATCAGGTGGGGACAGTTAACCAACCCAGATCTGATCAGGAGGGGAAATACCCCCCCCACACCCACCCACACACACACACACACACTTTTAACACACTTGGTTCAGACTCTGACACCCGCATGAAAAAGTAGAGAGTACATTTGGAGCGACAGGTTCTTTTAAAATAAATACAAACAGGCTTATGGGCTGCAGTTGTGTTATTTATACAGTATGTCATCAACTATTTCTAACGGTGTTCAAATTTATGATAACTCAGCTTGATCAGCTCGGTGACGGTAACTTTTGGAAACGGAAACTCACTGTCTCCTGCTTCCTGTCGTTCCTGTCGGCACACACCACCTCACACGGTGTGTGTGTGCACTACAGGTGTAGCCGCCAAAAGTAAACACTCCGCACGTCCACTCCATGAACTGTCTGTTTGTGTAGCCACAGCGTTAAAGGATAACTTTGGGATTTTTCAACCTAGACCCTATTTTCCCATGTGTTTGTGTGTAAGTGTCTAGTGGAGACAACAATTATTGAAATCGATCCAGTATTCAGGGAGGGAGCACCGGCCGGCAGCCGCCAAATGAGATACAATGTAACTAAAGGGGGCACCGCGAATACGCCAATATACAGCCACTAAAAGCGCTTGTTTTTGCTACTGACAGGCTCAGATCGTTATGATAAGTGTGTCTGACAACACTGTGGCAGCCATGCTACTTTACCTTATGCTCTCTGTTGTTCTCTGTAACCAACCTCGCGCGAGACTGTAGTTGTTGCAGGAAGAAGGAGCCATGACAATCTTTTAGATAGCACTGAGCAACGCTTTCTGTACTCCAACACAACAAACGGCACTTCTCCCTCTTCGTCTTCTTCTCTCACCTCTCCCTCCTTCTTCCTGCAACAACTACGGTCTTGCGCTAGATTTCAGCACGAGACTTCTCCGTGAGCGAGACTTGTGAGTTTTCGTGATGGTTAATAGTTCCCTGTGTGCTCTGTATAAGAGCTGCACTAATGTGATATCACGGACTTTTCCTGTGGATTACTCATTAAAAACGAGAAACTGGCGCGTTTTCGTTTTGCACAGAGCAACAATAAAGTAGCAGCTTGATGTGTTTCTCTTAAGTTGCTTCAATATCGCAGGTCCTGCGATGTGAATATTGCACATCGGAATTGCGATTGCTCAGCGATATATTGTGCAGCCCTAGTCCTAAGTCACACCTAGTGACATTTCTGTATCATTTCAGCCTGACAAGTGTCATTGAATACAAGGAAAATAAAGTCTGCACCAACCTGTATAACACCAGTAATAATCCAATAGTGAGAGAGAGAGAGAGACACAACAACTATACATTTGAAATTGAAATCACGACCAGTAGTGCGAGATCCATCGCTACACAGAGCCGCACCACAGGAGTTTGCCGTCTCTTTTCAGTGGCTCTGAACCCTACATCTCCGTTCTGCATACGCCTGTTAACCTAAACTTTGCCCTCCATAAGAGTCGACAAAAGTAAGGATAAGATTCTGATTGTGATATGAATGAAAACATGATATTATTAATAAATGAACGTAATGTTTTGATATTGTTTCAACAAGCCAGACACGCTGTCTATCAAAACTGAGCCAGATGTATCTTCATAGGCGCTGTCTTTTCAGTTTAATGGGTCACTTTTAAAATGCTCTGTTGAAATAGAGGCAAACTCATTACTGTAATATTTCTGTTGTGAAATAGTGAAATTCAATGAAGGCTGAAACAACACAAACATGGTTAAACCAAAGTAGAAAGTGTTTTTGTTGTAATGAGAACTTCTTTGTTTGGTTCAAAACAGTTTGTCCTTGCAGTCGTTTCACATCAACAGTACACATTTGAGAGAACAGGCAAAGTGTTAATCATTTACTGTTTGTATCTGGCAATAAGATCCATATTATGTATGTATTATGTGTCCTCAGACAAACCAAGCTGCTCTTTTTTAACCGCCGAGAGGAGGACATCCTGTGGGGCTGTCCGCTGAATGAACTGGCTGCTAATAATGAGAGGTACTGAAGCTGTCAGTGTTT
Source organism: Semicossyphus pulcher (assembly GCF_022749685.1). Taxonomy (NCBI): domain Eukaryota; kingdom Metazoa; phylum Chordata; class Actinopteri; order Labriformes; family Labridae; genus Semicossyphus; species Semicossyphus pulcher. The sequence continues at coordinate 4,078,830 of NW_027211770.1, read as the reverse complement.
AACTTCTTGTCCCTGTCACAACACAGCCTACGCATGTTGTTTATTATGTATATTATGAATTAAATAAATGAGGATGTGGAGGCTGTTGTGTAAGAGCATGATAGGATGGCTGAAGAGGGAAGCAGAAGAGAACAAAGAGGGTGAGCTGTCACTAGTCCATTCTTATTATTTAGTGGTAAAAATGGTTTTAAACATTTAAAAATATGCCTTTAATTGTTTATCATTGGGAAAAATAATAATGGGAGAAGATCTGATACAGTCCTGTGTCTTCTTTCAGTTGCATTGAGATACATCAACTTACAACAACTTAAAGGGATTACAGTCATCTTAAAGCCGGGCCTTATTGTTATATATTTGTGGGTCTAAATTACGAACAGGTTTTGCTCGTTTTATGGCTGCAGCATAATGCTTGACGGCATAGGAGAACAATAAGGGTACATCCTGACAACGTTACAGAAAGCATGGCCACACAGACAAACCTTTTTGTTCAGGAAAGATCCCTTTTTAACCTGAAACAGCTTTTAAATACATCACCTTCTTTGAGCCCACCAGACTCCATTGACAAAAACAGTAATTTTCCCGTGCAGAATATAGGAGTTGCTGGGTTATTGCTGCCTCTACTGGTTAGTTAGTTTGTCATAATGTGTGATGGTGATCCAAGCTAACCCTTTATAACATCAAAGTTGTACAACAATACAAACAAACTCACCCTTTAAGGCAGCAGTAGAACAACAATTTCTTGTGCTCTGCAAGGTTAAATTACTGTTTTTATCAATGGAGTCTGGTGGCTTTGAAAGGTGATTTAACAGCCGTTCTTTCAGTAATGTTGTTGCATATTAGAAAAAAATCTGATCATTTGAGTGGCAAAAAAACCCTGAAATGTTAGTGGACGTGTTTTAATTTGGTGCATTTGTCTCAAAAGAATATGTTGCAGCCATTGCAGCCTGTTTTGCTACTACTGGAACAATTGCAAACTTTGGGTTTTTAGTCATTTAGACGTTTTGAAATGCTAACCAAAACACACCAAGGGCGCAGGCAGTGTTTCAGTACACTGGGTTTTTAGATTTTATCTCTACAGTTGTATTAAGGTAAAAGTGTGAAATGCATCTGTTCCCTTCTTTACAAACTCTTCTGCTACATCTGGACCTCTGTGTCTTTGTACATCTTCAGAACATGTGTGTGATAAGTGTGTGTTTGTGTGTTTGTATGTCAGGTTTGAGGTGGAGTACGTCCTCTCTGAGCCCTCTGAGAGCTGGACTGGCAGGACGGGTCGGGTGGACGAGTCCATGCTCAAGGATTTCATCAGCAGACCAGACGGGTCTAAAGGCTACGTGTGTGTGTGTGGTCCCACTGCCTTCACAGAGATCACAATAGGGTGTGTATTACAACCTTTATTATAGAATTATTACCACTTTCCAAGTGCTCTGAGAAATTAGTGTGTCTCAAACGAGAGTTCTATTTTACTAATATTTTAGTCCTATTTTTTTGCAACATTTCTTTAAGTTATTTTAGCATTGTTTTCCTCAGAGTAATTGGTTGTATTTTTTAACATGTTTACATCAATTCAGCAAAGTCATACAGGGTAAGAAACATAAGCAAGCAGTCAGATCACTAACTGACAACAACAACCTTATTTGGAGGTAAATGCAAGAGTGAGCTGATCTGAAATGTTGTTAATAGCCTCTTACTGCACAGGGTTATACTGTATGTGTGCACACAGCTACAGTAAGTCAAACTACTAGGAAAACTGGATACAGACCTCCAAGATAGCGGTCCATTCAGACCTATGAAAGTTGCTCACAGGGGTGCACACCAAAAAAGTATAACACAGTATGTCAACCGGATGGACGGGGTTTTGAAGGAAGCGCTTACTGTTGCTAGGTTACAAAAGTTTTCTGGCGGCACTTCCGCTTCCCTTGTAAGTGATCGTTAAATCTGTTCTAAATCTCTCTGTGTGCTTCATATTTGATTTTATTCAAGACATTTAACAAAGAAAGCATAAAAACAATGAAAGGAATCGTGTCCGTGTGTTAGCAGCAGCTCTACACCTGGAAATTGTACCCTTGAAAAAACACAAGCATTAGATTCTTCCTTCGCCAAGTTGATATCAGAAGTCCCGCACCTTCTTGATTTTGATTGGTCGGTGACGGAGAAGCGAAGTTGCCGAGCGTGGCGGTGTTCCAGAATTGATCTATTTTCAACTGTGAGCGCTGCAACAAAAAACTGTTGACGCTGAGGGTGTTTTTGCACTTAGGACGCTGAACTGCGTCGGTTTGTATAGAAAAAAATTTAAATAGGCGCTGCCAGAGCAAAAAACGCTGTTAGTGGACACAGGCCCTAACAGAATGTCATCTTCTAGAGCTGAGTGCACCAGCTGGGCGTACGCCTGGGTGTAATGTTAAATCCGACTTAGAGCTGAAAGTTACGGCAGACTTTAGATTATACACTGTGCACCAGTAAGACTTAAGCCCTGTTTGTGTTGCACCCGGGTGTATCTTTTACGCCTAGGATGGAGCAGGCGTAGGTTTACAAAGTCAGTCGTAAATCCTCGGTCACTCAGCAGTTTCTTCTGTTTGTTCATGTTTCAGGTTGTTGAAGCAGCAGGGCTTCACTGAAGAGGAGCTCCATGCTTTCCAGGGCTGAGGAGTCTTGCCTCCACGCAACTCCACCCTGCAAAGACTGTGTGTGCCTGAGTGTGTGTGAGGGAGTAAAGTGTTATTTATATACTTGTGTTTGTGAGACATGAAAGGAACGCTGTATTTCTATGCACTGAGGACCTGATGATGCTGACTGCAGTCTCAACACAATCCAGGCTTTAATCACCGGCTGTGTGCAAAATCACAGGTTTGTTGGACTGTTTGGTCAGTGTCTGGAAAAATGTAAAATGTGTACATAAGTATTTTTAAAACTTGGCCCTATTTTTTCCACATTTTGGGCATAGGTGTCTAATATGTACAAAAAGTCGGAAAGAGATTGCATCAGCTGGCAGCAACAAAACCTGCAGCCTGCTAAGTCTGTGACGACATTTTATAAAGGATCCGAACAGAAATGGATGCTTGCTTCTTACCTTGCTCTCCTCAAATGCACCAGACTCCATTGAAAATAAGAGTAAGTTAACCTTGCTGAACACAGGAGTTGCTGGGCTGCTTCTACCTCATATATTTTTTTGTGTCCCCTTTGTGGTTTTTATTAACAGAATATTTCTGTTCTGTACAATGAAGTCTGGTGGTTTTGAATAGAGTGATGTAACGGCTGTTTCTAGTTAAATAAAAGCATCTCACACTGACAACAAAAAGGTCTATCTCTGTAGGGATCCTTTCTGTTAAGTTGTCACACACTTACAATAACAATCTGAGCCTGTCAGTGGAAAAACAAGAACTTTTAGTGGACGGACTTTGATGCATTTGCCATCTAGGTTTATGTTGCAGCCTGTTGAAGCAATCTACTGTAAAAATGCTAAAACGTTTTGGTTCTTTTATTCATTTAAATCCCAAAACATGTAATAATAAGGTCTTGGTTTAAAAATACCGTAATTATCTTTAAATGGATTTTATGAAAGCTATACGTTAAAACCTTGTATACCTGTTGAATAAAAACAGTAATATCATACTGAGACAAAGACATGTGACTGATATGCAATATGAAAAGAGAACTTGTATATCTGACACTTATGGATGTTCCAGCTGCAGTGAAATAAAATGCATTATGGTGACATTTTCAAAGGTCTCCTTTTTCTTTTATTACTTCTGACCTTGACCTTTGTATAAAAAGTTGATTTGTTTGGCCTAACTTCACACAGACCAAAAGCTGCTGCTGCTACCTCATATTACAAAAACAAAGCTTCAATTTCAACACTTTAGCCGTTGCCATTTTTTTAGAGCCAGAGGGGACCATATTTGGATGGAAGTGGGAATAAGCATTGCTGCCCCTCTATTCTGGTTGTCAGGTCATTATGGTAGCAAGCTTGACAATCACAAGGAAGCCATGTGTTAGAACATCCCCTGCTTTATGGTCTATGTGACTCTAAATGGGAGCATAATTTACTAAATGAATACCATAAACTCATTACGAAAATGTTAACTAGACAAAAATAGACTAATTTTTACACAGAGTTCTATACAGCCAGACTTCTTTTGAACCCTTTGAGTCGCCCCCTGCTGGTCCTTAGAAGTCATGCAGGTTTAATACACTTCTGCATTGTCTTCCTTTGAAACCAAGAGGCTACAGTCTACTTCGTATACAGTCTGTGTGTCAAGTCAAACTGGAGTTTTGTGGCCTGGAAGAAACTAAAACTATTTTAGAAGTAAAGAATAAATATAGATACAAGACTTTAAAAATCTGTGTCCAAATACTTTTTATGTCAAAATAAAACTAAATGAAGTAGATCGACCGATTGAAAGGACGGATGGGATGGACGGGATGTAGGCCTAATGAATCTGACCTGCTCAGCGCACCTGGACCAACTCTGTCACGGTGATTTGTAGACATTTGTCTTGGAGCATGATGTGTCTGTTAATTGTGTACAATCTGGTTGGTTGTTTCCTTAATCTGCTGTGTTTGATTGTAAACATATTGTTGATGTTGATGATCGTTGTCACAAGGATGCACATGGTGATGACTCTTGATTGATTGATTCAAGATTCAAGATGTGTATTATCACTCTGGTTATACAAGTACAATCGTGTGAAATACTTATGCTGGGACGCTCTGATTAGAAAGGGTAAAATATTAAATACAGAGATATAAAATAGAATAATAAAAAAATAATAATAAAAAGAAGCAGTAACAAAAATAAGGATATTTGAGAAATATTTACATTTTCCAGTATATACATATACATATATGTCAAAATCATGTATTGAAATATTGCACAGGGGGTTGAATTGCACTTGTTTTATTTATTTAAAGGTCTGGTGGAAGAGGCTGTCCCTCAGTCTGCTGGTGTGGTGCCTTCAGAGACCTGTACCTCCGACCTGAGGGCAGCAGGGAGAACAGGCTGTTGTGAGGGTCTGTTGTGTCCTAAATGACCCTCAGGGACTTCCTGAGGCACTGTGGGGCGTACAGCTCCTGCAAGTGGGGCAGTTCACACCCGGTGATGTGCTGGGCCGTGCGCACCACCCTCTCCAGTGCCTTACGGTCTGTGCTGGTGCAGCTGCCGTGCCAGGTGGTGAAGCAGCCTGTCAGGAAGCTCTCTATGGTGCCCCGGTAGAAGTCCCTGAGTATTTGGGGCCTCAGGCCAAACTTCTTTCGGCGGCCATGTTAGGTCTTTGTGGATGTTCACCCCCAGGTATTTGAAACTGTCCACTATCTCCACCGCTGTGCCGTTGATGATGACTGGGGGGTGAGTGTCTCCCCTCCTCCTGTAATCCACAATGACGTCCTTGGTCTTGGAGACGTTCAGAGAGAGGTGGTTATCCTGGCACCACTGTTCCAGGATGGTCACATCCTCTCTGTAGGCTCTCGTTACCGCGGGAGATCAGCCCCACAACTGCTGTGTCAACCGCAAACTTCACGATGGTGTTTGAAGCCTGTGTTGCCAGGCAGTCATGGAGGGAATAGAGGGAATACAGGCGGTCTGTCAGGAAGTCCAAAATCCAGTCACACAGTGCTATGTTCAGGCCCAGATGCCTGAGCTTGCTAACAAGCCTGGAGGTCACCATGGTGTTGAATGCTGAGCTGTAGTCCACGAACAGCATCCTCACATAAGTGTCCCTCCCCTCCAGATGGGAGAGGGCGGTGTGAAGGACGTGGGCGATGGTGTCCTCTGTGGCTCTGTTTTGGCAACATGCAAATTGCAGAGGGTCAAGGGTGGGGGGGAGCATGGGGCAGATGAGGGATTTAACCAGTCTCCTGAAACACTTGCTGGTTATGGGGGTGAGGGTAATGGGGCGCCAGTCATTGAGGCTGGCCATCTTCTGTAGTTTAGGAATGGGGATGATGGTGGTTGATTTGAAGCAGGAGGGAAAAGTCCGGAGGGAGAGAGACAAGTTAAAGATCCCTGTGAATACCCCTGCCAGCTGGTGGGCGCAGGCTTTCAGGACGTGGCCAGGAAAGTCGTCTGGGCCAGCTGACTTGCGTGAGTTAATGTGCCTGAATGTTCGGCGAACATCAGCCTTGGTGATGGAGAGGGGCCCGTCCTGATCTGCAGCAGTGGTTGTGGAGGGGAGAGGGGGGATCCTCAAGTTGTCAGAAGGGGGTGGGGAAGGGGCAATCCAGGTGGGCAGTGGTAAGGGGGGGCTCTGGTCACCGCCAGTGAGCTGTCAATCAACTGGCTTTGGGCGGGTCTTCCTGCCAAGCCTTTTAATGACTTTTTCTAGTATTAATAAACAGTAAGTATATAGAGGGAAAATTCACAAAAAATGTTTCAAATATAAATTAATGAATGAAAATACCTCTAATGATGCTTTAACATGCTTTTATTTGTCTTTCTTTTTAACAATGTATTTATTCTCTTTATTTTCACATTTATTTGTTTTATTCTTTGGCATATATATCTATGTATTGGCTCTTGTCCACCTTCCTCCACCTGCGTTCACAAGCAGTGTTTCTGAGAAATGAAACCCAGAAGACAAAAAATAAGCATGAAACATTAAAAAAGATTATAAGAATTTGGTGGTTATTTGTTGAAAAAGTTGCAGTGTAATTTCTACAAATCACCATTTCCACATTTGCTCTATTCCCCCAACTGGGTCATAACCCAGCACTGACTCATGGGAAGATTTGTTGTGCTTCTGCAGAGAACTCTGACATTTCTGACAAGACATGGGTTTTCGATGGACAGTTGGACTTTTTTCCTAATGGGAAATCATCAAAGCAAGTCTTGAAGTTGTTAACTGGGTTCTTTAGTTGGAAGCCCAAGAACAAGTCGGAGAAATCTTTAGGTCTCAGATGATTACTTTATTCCGGTCACAGGTAAAGTACAACAGAGCTGGACTCGGAGTGACAGAGTTTTCGCAGGATGTCAGTCAGAGTGAGCCATGATGTTCAGGTGTACTTCACAGTTATCTTCTTGGGCTGGGCCTGCCCCGTACAGAGGTTGGACTTACACGCAACTGAGTCTCGTTGGCCAGTTAATGTTCTCGTGGATTTACTGAAATGTGATATGAAATATGTGTGGATGTTGTCATTAAGGCGTGTATCTGCCACTGTCATGCAAAACTGGGTTGAACTAGGTAACACAGAAGCTGCTGAGTACAGATAAGACAGAAACTGCGAGCACATCTACTCCCTTTTGTTCATTTTATTTATGAAGATAATAAGTACGAACTGTCCATTAGAACTGGATAAGACAGAAACTGGGAGTACAGCTGTTCCTGTTTCCATAGCAATGAAGATAATAAGTGCACACTGTCTATAAGGTTATACAAAGGTGGTCACACACACTCCAAGGTCACATAAGATTAGACTGATGATGATCAAACAAAGTAAATACTTTAACAATCCAACCATAGTAGAAACAAGGAATAATATAACAAAGTTTTCAATCAGCTTCTCCAGTAATTCAAAATGGTTGTGAAGATGTTCTTTGGTCTGTTCCAAAGGTTTTGGGAAGTGGAGCAGTCCCTCCTGTAGGTCAAAAATAAAAAAGGAATAAATAGTGTAAAGAGTTAAAAATGTGCATCTCAGACATAAATATGAATAGAGTGTAAAGGGTTAAAAATGTATACGCAGGAAGTAAAAAATGGCATTAAAAAGTCATAGGGACTATAGTACAGTTCATTAGGGGACTATGGTGCAGTTCATTGCTAAAATAAGAAGTTAAATGTGTTAAAAAAAAATAGACACCCCTATATATATTTATAATTTTATTGTGTTGTAAATAGTGATTAAATTAGAGCGATTAAATTAGTGCGATAATCAAGAGGGCGCATAGCGCTGAGGTGGAACCTAAAACCCCATAGAGGCAAGCGCTGCAGAGTAAATCCTGCAGTCGAGCTGAATGTAAGCAGAAGTTTTTTGCCTCTTTGTTTCTACATACAGATACAGACAGCAGCAGGGTTTATGAACACACCCCTCCCTGACACCTACCAGGCCAGGGGGGTAATAATAGCTTGAGATTAATGTCATTGAGATGGGATGTTATATAAGCCAAAAATGCAAGAGCTTCCACCTTTTCTTCATTTTGCATGAATTCCATGAACTGTTTTGCTTTTGCACTCTTTCTGACAGAAACACTTGCAGCTTTTTTCCTAAAGGCCCCAAAACGCTCCAGGACCTTGCCTGTGCTCAACCATCTGACAACAAATGTTGCATTGACATCTGTCAGGAATGTGCGCAGCAAGCGATGCTGCTGTGAAGATGATGCTCTCAAAAGTTTACGAGTCTCATCACTGTTGCCATGATTTCAGAGTACACTTCTCCAATACTTGCACAAAGGACAGACTGGTGGATTATGCAGTGGTAAGATACACTGCTCAAAAAAATTAAGGGAACACTTAGTTGTCACAGTATAACACCGAGTCAGTTAAACTTCAGGGATATCAATCTGTCCATTTAGGAAGCACAAGTGATTGTGAATCAATTTCACCTGCTATGGTGCAAATTAAAGAGACAACAGGTGCGATGGAGAGGCAAAAGCAAGACAACCCCCAAAAAGGGAACGGTTTTGCATGTGGTGGCCACAGACAGTTGCTCTCTCCTGATACTTCCTGACTGATTCTTTTTTATTTTTTTTAGTGTTCTGCTAGTGTCCCTGTCACTAATGGTAGCATGAGGCGGTACCTGCAGCCCAATCAGGTTGCACAGGTAGTCCAGCTCCTCCAGGATGGCACATCCATACGTGCGGTCGCAAGACGGTTTGTCTCCCAGCACAGGATCAAGAGCATGGAGGAGGTACCAGGAGACCGGTTGTTACACGAGGAGAGCTGGAAAGGGCCGTAGAAGGGCATCAACCCAGCAGCAGGAGCGATATTTGCTACTTTTTGCGAGGAGGAACAGGAGGAGCACTGCCAGAGCCCTACAACATGACCTCCAGCAGGCGACTGGCTTGCATGTTTCTGACCAAACTATCAGAAACAGACTCCATGATGGCCCAACGTCCTCTAATGGGACCTGTGCTCACAGCTCAGCACCGTGCAGCTTGATTAGCCTTTGCCAGAGAACACCAGAATTGGCAGTCCGCCATTGGCGCCCTGTTCTCTTCACAGATGAGAGCAGGTTCACACTGAGCACATGTGACAGACGTGAAAGAGTCTGGAGATGCCGTGGTGAACGTTATGCTGCCTGTAACATCCAGCATGACCGGTTTGGCGGTGGGTCAGTGATGGTCTGGGGAGGCATTTCTTTGGAGATCCACACAGACCTCCATGTCATAGCCAATGGTACCCTGACTGCTGTTAGGTACCGGGATGAAATCCTCCAAGCCTTATTATGGTGCAGTGAGCCCTGGGTTCCTCCTGGTGCAGGACAGTGCCCGGCCTCATGTGGCCAGAGCGTGTAGGCAGTTCCTGGATGACGAAGGCAATGATGACATTGACTGGCCCTCCCATTCCCCTGACCTAAATCCAACTGAGCACCTATGGGACATTATGTATCGGTGAATCAGACGCCGCCAAGTACCATCACAGACTGTCCAGGAGCTCACTGATGCCCTGATCCAGGTCTGGGAGGAAATCCCCCAGGACACCATCAGGAGCATGCCCAGACGTTATCGGGAGTGCATACGGGCACGCGGGGGCCATACACACTACTGAGTCACATCATGAGTTGCCATGATGACATTCATGAAGTTGGATCAGCCTGTGATTTCAATTTTTTACTCTGATTTTGGGTGTGATTTTGAATCCAACCCTCAATGGGCTGATGATTTTGGTTTCCACTGACCGTGTTACATCATTTTGTTCTCAACAAATTATACAATGTACATCAGTAAAGATTTTCAACTTGAATTATTCATTCATCAAGATCTGATGTTTGATTTAAGTGTTCCCTTAATTTTTTTGAGCAGTGTATATACCGGAAAAAAAATAGCAGCCAGCAACTCAACCTGCAGATGGAGCCAAAGTCTCCAACTGTATCCTCTGCCAGCAGCCTGCAGCCTTTAACCCCACCTGACACTTCAAGGAGACAGCTGCATCCAAACCTACACCCAAAGACTCTCCCAGCAAACTGTTGGTTTTTGCCTTCAACTGCAGATTGTTGCACAGCTTCAGCCAAACCTCCACCTTAGGCCCCTGACATTGACATGCAGCCGCCTCAACCTGCAGATAGCTTCCACCTACACCTACAGTCTTTTACACTAACCTGCAGCTGCTGACTCCACCTGTACATTACACACTGACATCCACTGCTTAAACCTGTAAGCTCTGTCCACCTACAGCCTCTGCTAGACACCAACAGCACCTCCGCTTCTACCTGCAGATTCTTTAAGGTGCAGTTAAACCTCCACCCAAAGCCTCTTTAAGATACCTGCGTCTCCACCTGTAGATTCTTGCACAGATTCGGCTCAAATCCTCACCCACAGCCTCTGCTTGATGCCTGCAGCTGCTGCTTCCACTTGCAGATTCATGCGGAGAGCAGCATGAACCTGCACCTCCAGACTCCTCCAACCACAGAAATCCTACAGAATCTTGAACCTCCACCTAAAGATCCTGCCAGAAGATTCTAGAGGAAAACTGCTGCCTAAGCTTCAAACTTGAGCATCTGAATCTGCAGGCGGAGACAGCAGCTGTAGTTTTCCATCAGGTAGACAACTGCAGCATTAGCCTCCACCTTCAGCTGCCAACTCCACCTCAAGATTGTGGAAGACATCCAGCTACATCCCCTGCAGATCCACAGATTCAAAGAAAGCTGGCCCAGGTGGGTCGTCCACCTCCAGCCTCTAGATAACGTTGTGAGCTTCTGCCTCCATCTGTAGATTGGGGCAGATAGTTTTAGCCTGCACCTTCACCCACAGCCTTGGCTAAACACCGACAGCTGCAACCTGCGCCTCCACCTGTAGATTCTGGAAAACGGGTACAACATAAGCCTTCAAGCTGTATTCTCTGCCTGCAGCCTGCAACTCCCACTGCAGATTGTGGCAGACAGATGTGTCCCGAGCCTCCACTTACAGCCTTCTCTACTAACCTGCAGCTGCTGCCTCCACCTGTAGATTGCACAATGGCATCTACCGCTGCAACCTCCAAACTCTGAAACAACTGAATCCACCTGCAGATTTTGTCAGACAGATTCTCCCCAAACCTCCACCTACATCCTCTGTCATACACCTGCAGATTCAGGAAGACAACTGTGTCATGAGTCTTGACCTTTAAGCTCTCCAACTGCAGATTGTCACACAGCCAACACCTCTGTAAATTGAGCTACATGCTACCATTCACAGCTTCAATTTGCAAGCTCTGTCATACAACAGAAACTGTTAATTTCACCTGCAGCCTTTACCAGGTACCATTCACTCCCTCTGTAAGTTTTGGCAGACAGTTGCAGGCGGCATCTCCACCTATGGGCTTTGGTTTACAACCACCTCTCCACCTTCTTGCAGAGAGCTGCATGAGCCTCCACCTCTAGACTTACCTAACCACAGGAATCCTACATAAGGCTGAACCTCCACCTAAAGACTCCAACTCCAGCATCCTCCAGACACCTGCAGCTGCAGAAACCAACTGCAGATTCTTTCAGGTGCAGTTAAACTTCAACCCAAAGCCTTTCCAGCACCATCCAAGAACAACCACCACCTGCAGATTATGGCAGAAAGGTGCTGCACATGCCTCCACCTTTAGCCTCGTCTAGCAACATTCAGTAGCCGCCTCCACCTGCAGACCAGGGATATAGTTGCAGTTCAGACCTTCACCCACAGCCTTTGCTCAACACCGACAGCTGTCACTTAAGCTTCCACCTGTAGATTCTGACAGAAAGATGCAGCCCAAGCCTTTAACTGCATCCTTTCCCAGCAGGCTGCAGCCTTCAACCCCTCCTGCAGCTCATAGCAGACAGCTGCAGCCAAACCTACACCCAAGCCCTTTGTCAGCAAACTGCAGGTTTCTCCTTCACCTGCAGATTGTTGCACAGCTTTAGCTAAACACACAGATTCATGCAGAGAGCTGCACGAGCCTCCACCTCTAGACTCCTCATCACAAGAATCCTACAGAAGCATGAAACTCTACCTAAAGCTTCTGCCAGCGGATTCTATCAGACTATGGCCATACAAGCCTCCAACTTCAGCCTCCACCGTCACCTCCAGATTGTTAAAGATATCTGCTGCCAAAACGTCCACTTAAACCCCTATACCAGAAACCTGTAGATCCGCCTCCACCTGCAGATTCTGAAAGACTGTGGCGTGAAGCCTGCTCCTCCAGCCTTTAGAACACAATGTAAGCTTTGCCTCCACCTGCAGATTGAGGCAGATAGTTGCAGCCTGGATTTTCACCTACAGGCTCTGCTAGACACCAACTGATACCACCTCCTCCTCAACCTGAAGATCCTGGCAGACATGTACAGCCCAAGCCTCCGACTGCATCCTCTGCCAGATGGGGGCAGATAGTTGTAGCCTGTACCTTTTAACTGTGTCCTCTGCCAAAAGCCTTTCATTTCCATTCCCACCTGTAAATTCTAGCTGACAGCTTCGGTCTCCACCTTCAAATTGTGAGAGATGCATGTACCTTTGCAGATTGTGCATGCTGCAGACAGTTGCCACCAGTGCCTCCATCTGCAGCCTCTGCCTGCAGCATGCAACTACGACCACAGAATGTGTCGGACAGATGCTTCCCAAGCTTCCACCTATAGATCGTTTCCATTAACCTGCAGCGACTACCTCCACCTGTACATTGTGCAACACACTAGCATATACAGCCTAAACCTCTCTGTAATACACCTAAGAACAGTTGCCTCCTCCTGCAGCCTCCACCAAACACCTGCATGTCCACCTGTAGATTATGTCAGACAGTTGCAGGCAGTGCCTCCACCTAAGCTCATTGGTAAACACCTGCACCTCCACCTGGAAATTATGTGCATAAGCCTGAAGTCCAAATGTCAACCTGCCACTTTTTCCAACTTTTTGCTGATGCCTGCTCCACCTGCAAATTTTGTCAGAAAAATGTTCCCCAAGACTCCAACCATAAGCTCTGCTAGACACCTGCAGCTGCTGCCTCGACTTGCAGATTAATGCAGAGAGAGGCATAAACCTCCACTTCGAGTCACAGAAATCTTACAAAAGCCTGAACCCCCACCTAAAGCTTCTGCCAGAAGATTTCAGCAGACAGCAACAGCTGCCCAAGACTCAAACTTAAGGTGGCATTAGGCTCCACTTTTAAGCTCTACAGACAACCTGCTGCAGCTGTCTTCTACCACAGATTCTGGCAGACAGCTATAGCCAAAGTCCCCACCTTCAGCCACCAGCTGCACATCAATAATTTGATAGATATCTGCTGCCCGAACATTCATGTAAACCCTCTACCAGCAACCAACAGATCCACCTCCACCTGCAGATGCTGGAAAACAGCTTTGGCAGGAGCCTCCACCTCTAGCCCCTAGAATACCACAAATACCTCTTTCCCACCTAAATTTAGCATGTTGACGCAGGTTTTTTAGACCCAGGAAGACCTGCTTATAGATGCAGATTGTCTCTGTTCCCATTGCCAGTGAAGTATCCTCCTGTCGGTCTCTTTTCTGCTGCGTCACCGTCTGACGTCACAAACGCACCAGAGGTTAGTAAACATTGAAGATGTTACGGTGGTTAGGTCTTTATTGGATCTATTAGTACGTTTGAAAAAGATTTATTAATGAAAAGAATCAAGTCATTTTAACGTGCACAACCTATACTTAAAGTAATAACAGCGATCAAAAGAAATGCGGTCAACAAAAAATACAGCAACTCTCCCTCCCCCCCCCCCCCCCCCCCGCCCACACAGGTGAAAAGGTGAATTTATTATTATTATATTTATTATTATCACCGCCCATATCCATTGTGACCCAAATCTCCATAATCCTCGCGATAACTAAAAGATGATAAATAACAAAATCCCGTCCACAAATGAATAAGAATTCCAAAATATACCATCAAAACTTAATTTTTTTTAAAAAGTACTTATTTGAGAATTAACTCATTTATGGCTCCTACAGTTATGTTACTGGATCATTATTATTGTACTGTAAGTGATACTTTAATGTTGTAGATTATTTAGTTAGACTACATTTTATTGTGATCTCTGAATCTCTACCGCTGTACTTACATCCATCCATCCATCAATTCATTTATTCATTTTCTTCCGCTTATCAGGGGTTGGGTCACGGTGGCAGCAGGCTAAGCAAGGTGACCCAGGCGTCCCTCTCAGCAACATTTTCCAGCTCCTCCTGGGGGATCCCGAGGCGTTCCCAGGCTAGGTTGGATATATAATTCCTTTCAGCAGGCTCTGGGTCGACCCCGGGGTCTCAGTGACCGGGAAACCTCTACAGGGAGGTGCCCAGAAGGCATTCTAATCAGATGTCCGAACCACCCCAACTGGCTCTTTTAAATGCGAAGAAGTAGCGGCTTTACTCTAAGCCTCCTTGGGATGTCTATGCCCCTTACCTTATCTCTAAGGATGAGCCCAGACACCCTGCAGAGGAAACTCATTTCATATGGAAATACACAGGTTCAAGTAACTTAAATTGTAGTGCAGTATTTGATTGCAGGTATACACTACAAGAAATTTAAATGCAATGTTTCTGTTCCCTGTTTCTGTCTGATATGATATGCCTGATACGTTTGTCAACTTGGCTGTTTTTTACTCTTGAACACTGGTGGTAGGATTGTAGATGATTTCCTTTTTTGAACCGCTAACACGAGTAAAGCCAAGAGGAAAGATGGATGTAAAGACCACTCATGCTCTAACTATGCCTGTTCTAGTGTTAGTGATGTCTTTTAGAATATGAAAGACAGAAACATTTCAGTCAAACAGCAGCTCAAGCTCAAAACTTTAAATATCTTTTATCCTTTTTAGATGCAGTTCAAAGCTCTGATGTTCGATAATCGCAGCTGTTTGAATGAATCCTGTATCTGAGCAGCTTTTTGAATATTCATCACAGCTAGACGCAGCAGGTCAAACACCTCACAGGGATTATTGTAACGCAGCTGTGTTTGCTCTGAGGTAAACAATCAGAAGAACCCAGCTGCTCCTCTTCATTATTCACTGCTGAAGAATAAACAGGCTGACGCACACAGCAGCACTCAGTGTCACATTACAGTTAAATCTGACCGAGCTGGAAGTAAAGACGATGCATGAAGATTTATCTTTTATTTGTCTTGTATTGTTGAATGGAATTAACCTTATAGTGTTTCTCACCAGTTACTTATCCCATGTCATGGATCTGTTTGGCTGTATCTATTCTGTTGCTTAATAAAGATTAAAGCGTAATACCTCCTCCTTCCTGTACAACAGTCCAGCTTCACCCGGCACACACTGAAGAACATTTTAAAGTAACACAGTGACACATGGGGTAAATCAAGGGGAAATTAGACTATACTGAAAGTTATACAAGTATTGGAGTTTGTGGTTTCAACATAAGAATATCTTTATCTAATTAAAAGAATGAAAGAAGCTGTACATTCAGGAGAAACCGAAAGGAAAATCTATTTCCCTCTCCACTTACAGAGCTCTCATCTTCCTTCCACCACGTGCTACATGAGGGACAAAGATGAGAGGAGGTGGAGAGAGAGAACGAAGGACGGAGGAAACGGAGGGAAGCGCAACAGCTTCCAGTTGTTCAGTGTGTTGCAGCTCCTCGAAGCTCCAAGCGGATGATTGCGCGCTATTACGCACAGCGGTGATTTGCGAGATTTCATTCTGTTTTGAGGAATCCCTCAACCGTCTGGAGCTCAGCCTGCTCTCTCTCTATCTCGCTCTGGGATGTCACGCGCAGACTTTCCAAACGGCACCGGCTCGTCTCTAGTCCCGGATTATGAATGGAGATATGAATACTATGACGAAGAGGAGCCAGTGTCTTTTGAAGGACTGAGGGCGCACCGCTGTGAGTATCTGTTTGCCTCTGTTCCTCATTGTAACAGTAAAGAGTTAAATTTGTTATTTTCAAAAACAAACGCGGAGTTTCAGCAGCAGATTTCTTCACTTGGATGTTATAAATAAAAATAGAAAAAAACTTAGAGAGTGATCACACCAAACATGTCAAGTATTTAATTTCATAACACATCTGTGATTCGTTAGTTTCCATTTCATGCTACAGTATACTCTTTCAGACGCTGTCTATACTCTAGGAAGATTAACATATAGCACAAATGATAAGCTTACACAGTATAAAACAGTGGATGGACTAAACTACGACAGCCAGATTGTTATGGGAAGGGAAGACTGATACAATACCAACGTTAGAGGGGTTAAAATGTAATGATGCGCCAGATAAAGTGGGTTTTTGCGCTGAAATAAAAACAGACCTTTTCTACGTGGTTTGTGCAAAAGAACTAAGACAGCTGTTCTTGAACAAATAACTTTATTAAAGAATATTGTCAACCAAGTCTAGAGCTGACCACCATCTGCTCAGCTGTGATGCTTTGCTCAGAGCGCCCTCTTCTGGACAAACTATGTAATGATGACAATTTTTGAATCACCCCATGAGTTCATTTTGCATTCTATGATCTGTTGAAAAAAAAAAAAAAGGAGCCAGTTTTACTTTAGTAAAGGATCTCAGTCTTCATTCACCACTGCCTTAAAGTATATATTCTGCAAACCAGTCACATGGTAAGCATGTGAAGGAATCGTTGATGTGTACATTTTTATTTTATCTGGACTTTAAGGACGTCTCCTCCATGTTGGCCTGGACATTGACTCTGAGGGGACATTGTTTACATTGTTTAATGACCTGGGGTTTCAAGGTCAAGAATGAACTATCTCTATCTCTATGATCTATCTCTGTAGGGATCCTTTCTGTAATGTTGTCGCACACTTAGAATAACAATCTGAGCCTGTCAGCGGAAACAACAAGAACTTTTAGTGGATGAACAAGGATTATGTTGCAGCCATTACAGTCATCTGTTTCACTGCTGCAGGCTCAAGAAATCTACTGGAAAAATTAAAAAAGCTTTAATACTGATTAGTCATTATACCCTTAAAAACTCAAACATCGGGCCAAGGTTTAAAAATTCAGGAATTCCCCTTTAATGAGGATGAACTTTACTTATTTAGTAAGATTCAAAGTACATCCCTTTCACCAGAAGTTTTTCCCATGAAGCCTTTTGAAATGTGTTTAATCACATTCTTTAGTGCCTTCCTGAGGACATTTTCAGTCCCCACCTGTGCACGTGCTCAGTATGAGCTTTTCCATTCTCCATGGAGTTGTTATTTCTATAATAGCCCTGTGGGTATATGAATGATCTGTGTGTCTAACATTAGAGACTGCCGGGCGTTTCACACAATTTATTTTTATATTTGTACATCATTCCTCTCCAATCATAGTAACATGTTGAAATATAGGACTCTGATATACACCGATCAGTCAGAACATTATGACAACCCGCCTTATATTGTGTAGCCAAAACAGCCCTCACCCGTGGAGGATGGACTCCACCAGACCTCTGGAGGTGTGCTGAGGTATCTGGCACCAAGACGTTAGCAAGTCCTGTAAGTTGCGAGGTGGGGTCTCAATGGACCGGACTTATTTGTCCAGCACATCCCACAGACGCTCGACTGGCTTGACATCTGGAGAATTTGTATGTTTGCAGTGTGGAAGGGCGCATTATCCTGCTGAAAGAGGCCACTGTCATTAGGGAATACTGTTTCCATGAAGGGGTGGACTTGGTCTACAACAATGTTTAGGTAGGTGGTACGTGTCAAAGCAACATGAATGGCAGGAGTTAGGACCCAATGTTTCCCAGCAGAACATTGCCCAAAGCATCACACTGCCTCCGCCGGCTCGCCTTCTTCCCATAGTGCATCCTGGTGCCATGTCTTCCCCAGGTAAGAGACGCACACGCACCCGACCATCCACATGATGTTGAAGAAAATGTGATTTATTAGACCAGGCCTCCTTTTTCCATCACTTTTGGCAGTGGGTCAGCATGGGCACCCTGACCGGTCTGCAGCTACGCAGCCCTGCACACAACAAACTGTAATGCTCTGTGTGTTCTGACCAATGACTGTATATATAGATGGACGACGTGTCTCCATCTGCTCCCACTGTATGAAATTGATGCTAAAACAGTCGCGTGATAGGTTCTGCCATCTGGCGATTGGTGACGTCATTTGGAGCCAGAGTCTGCGCAGTAGAGATTGGCAGGTGATGCCGCCGTACCAAGTGCTAACCAAAACACAACTTAACGTTCACAGGTATGGAAACTTCAATGACTGTAGTGATCGTTTTTGTTACGTTTCCTCTCGCGGATCGTCCTCCACTCTGCTAATCCTGAACTGATTGGCTGCAGGAGCCGTATTTGTCAACAGAGCTGTCAATCATCATTTTGACAGCATCAAATAACTAATTAAAAATAAACTTGTCACGGTTACGAGTTAAACAAAATGGTGAGGACCCAGATGCAGACTGAAATAATGGATTTAATAAACAAAAGGCAAAAATCAAACAAAATCTAACTCCAACAAAAGACAAAAAGGAAAATCAAAAGGCACAGCAATAAACTCACAAACAAAACCAGGAACAGGTAATCCAAGAGACACGAGGAAATCACGGCACGAAGACAATCCAGAGTAAGGTCATGGACATAGACTAACACACGATGGAAGACATAGACTCACGTATGATGGATGACAATGAACAGGCAACAAGACAGGGGAGCACAAAGACTAAATAAACTTAGGAGGTGAGGCTAATCAGACACAGGTGGGACAATCAAGGGGCAGGTGAAAACAATCAGGGCAGGGCACAGAATCAAACAGGCGGGAAAACACACAAAGGCAGGAAGTGGACCAACACGAGAGACAAGGTGACAAAGTAAAACAGGAAATGATCTAACCAAAGAGACACAAGTGAAATACTTAACTAAACAAGACCTAAACACTGACAAGAACACAGAATAAACTAAATACAAAACTAAACAATAAGAACTCATGACAGGGAGACAAAGAGACAAGGTAAAACAAGAAATGATAACTGAACACTGAAATACAAGACAAAAACATAACTAAACTAGATTGGCTCATGACAAAACTTGTCAGAAAAATGAACAATTGGACATAAATCAGCATGATAATAACTAGCTATAATGACAGAAACCATGTTTGAGAAAAATGTATTTTGATTTTATAGTTTGACTTATGTCCCATCTGTTAACATGGAGGAGGCGGGCTTTATGACCTATACAGCAGTCAGTCAGCAGGGGGCGCTAGAGAGGGTTTGGCTTTACTTTTAGGGAGCTGTCATGTCGGCCATCTATATATACAGTCTTTGGTTCTGACACCTTTCTATCAGAACCAGCATTCACTTTTTCAGCAGTGTGAGCTTCAGTAGCTCTCCTGTTGGACCACACACGGGCTGGCCTTCGCTTCCCACAAGGCATCACTGAGCATTGGCCTCCCATGAACCTATCACCTGTTCACTGGTTTTCCTTCCTTGGACCGCTTTTGGTGTGTACTGACCGCTGCAGACCAGGAACACCCCACAAGAGTTGGCCCTTCTCAAAGTCACTCACATCCTGATGCTTGACCATTTTTCTGCTTCCAACACGTCAACATCAATGAGAAAATGTTCACTTGCTGCCTAACATTTCACTGACAGGTGCCATTGTAACAAGCTAGTCAATGTTATTCACGCCACCTGTATGTGGTCATATTATGGCTGATTGGTGTATGGTTGTTACCAGAATACTAAGTGCCTTATCATCAATATGAACATTTATTATATCCTGTGTCATGTGTCTTTGTAGACTCCATAGTGATCGTCTTCTGGGTCGGCCTGGCTGTCTTTGTCATCTTCATGTTTTTTCTGCTCACACTTCTGACCAAGACCGGAGCTCCACAGACTGAGTGAGTCATACTGCTTTACCATTATCGCTTTAAGATACAATACAATACAAGATACCAATACACCTAAATATAATGAAGAAATAATTAGCAATTCAAACTAAAAGAAAAGATTTAAAACATAAAATACTTTGCAATATAATGATTCACGCATGAAAGGGTTAACACTGTCCTGCTGCCCCAAATACTCTCAGAACATCACATGTGGATTCATCTGCTGCTGGAAATAAGAGTTGCTTGATTCAGGCCTAAAATACACTGAACAAAAATATAAATGCAACACTTTTGTTTTTGCTCCCATTTTTCATGAGCTGAACTCAAAGATCTCAGACTTTTTCTATGTACACAAAAGGCCTATTTCTCTCAAATATTGTTCACAAATGTGTCTAAATCTGTGTTAGTGAGCACTTCTCCTTTGCCGAGATAATCCATCCACCTCACAGGTGTGGCATATCAAGATGCTGATTAGACAGCATGATTATTGCACAGGTGTGCCTTAGGCTGGCCACAATAAAAGGCCACTCTAAAATGTGCAGTTTTACTGTATTGGGGGGGTCTGGGGGGGTCTGGGGGGGTCTGGGGGGGTCAGAAATCATCTCAAGTTTTCTCATGACACTTTACACATGGGGCAGGTCTAATGTCTCTCTGATCTTCAGGTTGTACCTCATGGGAATTTACAAGGAAACACCCTCTCTATATGTACACGCAGATATAAAAATAGGATTTTGATTCAAGATATCGGTATGATTTTTGATATTGTAAGAAAGGGAATATATTGCAAGCTATATGAGACTGCTTGATTTATTGGACTGTGTTCAGCAGATGGATTACAATGCATCCATTTACAGGTCTGAGCATTCAAAACACTGAATGAACCATGAATCTTTGCATGTGAAATACTACTAATAAAATGTACAATGTTTTTGAGAATGGATACTGTAACAATATACATAATATTGACAAACTTCAGTGTATTTATTGAGTTTCTTACACCCCAAATATGTAGAGGACAAAATGGAAAGAAATGTGAATTTTACTACTTTGAATGTTGAATGTTTCCATCTCCCTGATATCTTATTGACTGTCATGAGAAAAGATAAATTATTTTAGTGGAAAACTGATGTTTGGTTCTATTAATAAAGAAACCTGCAGTTTGCTGGGTTACTTTAGCAGCTGAGGCATCGCCCGGCTGGATTATTAGGATTATTATGAGGTTCTGGTTTTCAGAGCATCCAAAAGGAAAGAGTCAATATTTACTCCGCCTGCTCGACGGTGGGAGAACGTCTGAGAGAAACTGAAGCTATGAGAGGAGGAGCGATCCTGTTTACTGAGCCAACACTGACTGTACATGCAGGGATTAGATATTAATGTTGTCAGACAAATCTTATGATACTCCACTCAGTGTGTCCACTCAGAGACAAGAGGCAACTTAGTTGTAACTATGGGATCAGTGCTGTTCAGCAGGGAAAGGAGTTTGTTTGGTACTCTTCCAGGATAAAATCCTTTAACAGCCTGCGAAGGGATTCAGATGTTGTACGGTTGAGAAAAACATAGAGCCAATGGGAAGGGGTCTCTGACAGCACGGTGAAAAGAAAATACATTTTACTTCATATTGACTTTAGTTGGGACTTTTTTAAAGTGACTAATGGTACAAACCCTGTCCACAGCGGGATATAGCCTAAACAATTCCAAACTATCTCTTTAATTCACCCGATCTACCAGTGTTGTAGTACTTGAGTCCAGGACTCGGATTCCAGTCCGACTCCAGTCCTGATTTTCAGGACTCGTGACTCGACTTGGACTTGAGCAGTGATGACTCTGACTTGGACTCTGACTCATTGACAGCAATGACAGCATTCAGACTCGGAGAGGAGGACTCTGACTTATTTATTGATAAGGACGGTTTTGTTGTTTTGAATAATTTATTGATTGATGAGTGAGGGCTGTCACGTGCATGTATCTGCATGCCTGATTAGTCGCCGTCTCGTTCGGACAACTGCAGTGATCGCATTTACGCACGACACACAGCGCTGTAAAGTCAGTTGAGGTTACAGTGAAATAGTTTGGAGTGAAACCGCATTCTCTTTATAAATCCTGAGGTCCATCAGAGCTGTCTTCAGAATGTTATTTAAGATGCTAGAAGTTTATTCAGTTCTCCTGTCAATTCATAGCAGTTTAAATCAGTGTTTAGTTTTGCTGCTTAAATGTCCCACGATATTTGCTGCCGTGACATTACTGTAAGCAAGTAAAGCTGGAGCCAAGCCCAGCTGTCATTGGGTGAGAGGTGGGGTTACACCTGGACAGATCGTCACCAGCCAATCACAGGGCTGACTCATAGAGACAGACTGTTTCATGCTCACACCGAGCATGTCTTTGGACTGTGGGAGGAAGCCGGAGTACCCGAAGGGAACCCACGCGTGCATGGGGAGAACATGCAAACTCCACACAGAAAGGCCCACTACGTCTGACCCGGGATTAAAACCAGGAACCTTCTAGCTGTGAGCGCTAGCCACTGCACCACCGTGCAGCTTCAGATGCAAACATTTAATACATTACATACTGTGAAGAACTTTGTGTGGATGTTGGCGCCCCCTGTGGACAAAGTGTTACATGTACTCTCTTTGCTTGATCTTATTCTGTACATGTGTAAGATAAACTGCTTTCTTTTAACAATCAAACGTCTCACTCACTGTGAGTCTTTATGTTTCTGCAGCGGGCTGTTAATCTCCTCGTCTCACCTGACCCGCTTGCGTTGGTAACAGGTCTTATAAATAACTATACAGAAATAATTAATGTTTTTCCTGATGGTCTGCTTTGTAGCTCATATAGAGGCATTGTTTTAATTTCAGTTTCAGAACCATAAATATATTTTAAGAAGTTACACTAATAAAGTTTTATGCACCTGGAATCTGTTTGAAATATAATCGTTATATTTACTCAAGTATCCTGTCTCTGTGTGTCTTTCCTCTCCATAAGCAGCAGTGTACAGACGTGTGAGAAACAGCCACACCTGATTGGATACATGGACACCAACCTCAACAATGTAACTCTCCACTCCCACCCTGGCGGTCTGAACTCGCCCTGCTCTCTCCTCCACTGCTACGTGTCAAAGGATGTTCAGGTGGGCTCTGGGGCTCAGTGGACCACAGCTGGAGGTGGTGTGGATGGAGATGGAGCATCAGGAGGAGATGACAGGAGGCGCAGCTGCAGTGTGGAGGAGGTGGGCGGTGCTCTCCTCCTGCAGGAGCTGGCAGTGACAGCTAACAGGACGGATATAGACACCGTCCTGCTCTCTCACTTTAACATCCCGAACACTGTGAACTCTGATGCTGTGGGGGAGCTCCTGCTCCTGGGAGCGCCAGAGCTGCCAATCATCCTGGAGGGGCGGGATCAAGGCTGAGAGCACAAACTGTGATTACTCAGTCTGTATCTGAAGACCCCGCTGGTTTGATTGTGACAAGACATGGATGGATGCTTTTAAAGCTGTGAAATCAGCTGCTGTTTGGCCGCCCATCATGACACATGCTGTGAACACTGATTTTAGGAAACCTGCAAAAAATACAGTGTACTCTGTAACATGCTGGTTGTAAATAAAAGGCAATCCTCTGTTCTCATGTTTGGACAGAGATGGAAACAGATGCTAACGTTTTTACTAATTCCTTTTTGCTTGTCCAGAAAAGTCCAGAGAGCAACTCCGAGCTGTAATCCACTGTCCATTTCTGACATCCTACCGAATTTAGTACCAATGCATTCAGCGCGAGTGGACTTACAGTGTGTATGAAACCTGGGCCCTTTTTTATACATATGTTTCGGTTGTAAATGACTAATACAAACAAAAACCTTTGGAATTACTCCAGTAGATTGGTTCGGCCGGCATTAGTGAAACAGGCTGCAACATAATCCTTGATGGATCAAAGGTCGTCCACTAAAAGTTCTTGTTGTTTCCACTGACAGGCTCAGATTGTAATTCTAAGCGTGTGACAACATTAAGGAAAGGATCCCTACAGAGATAGACCTTTGTGTTACATCGCTGTCTTCAAACACACCAGGCTCCATTGATAAAAACAGTCATTTTACAGAACACAAGAATTAAAGCTCTGCTGTAGCCGGTTAGTTTGTTTTTGTTTTACATAAAAACAGTAACTAAAGGCAGTGGCAGACAAACAACTCCTCTGTTCTGCAAAGTGAGTTTCTGGTAAGTTACCGTATTTGTTAACGGAGTCTGTCAGTGGCAAAAATAAGAACTAAAAGTGGTCGTACAAACATTATTAAGTGCTCCTCTGCACTATGTATTGACAAAGAGCAGCAGCAGCAGTAAGTGGCTAAACTACTCTGACTTACAATGTTTCAGTCCACATGTATTTATAGTGCTTTGTGCAGCTACTCTACACATCCCAGAGGGAGCCGCTGTGTACATGTAGGAGCTATTCTTAACTTGCACAACAAACCCTGCAGCTCAGGCAGATGTGAGTATTTTTAACCAACATGATAAACAACTTGGTTCTTTGTATAACTGGGGAAAAGTGTTTTTCAGGCCTGTTTGTGTGTGTTTTTGGGGCTAGCTGCAAAGTTTGTCATTTTTCTTTACTGCATTTTCTAAGATTTAAAATATTAGATTTTTGTAAATACTGTATTTATTTAATGTAACGTTTTATTTGTCATGTGTCTGGCCATTCTATGGAAAAAGAGTCTTGACTTAATGTTAGACTTGGTGTTGACTGGTGTATTGCCATACAGTTTACTGATAATGACAAGGAATTCATTATCATGAATGTGTATACAGCCTATGAGTGCAATCAGAATGATGAAAATCTAAGTAAGCTTGCCTTCATTCATTCCTTTGTTCAAGATAATACCACTACTAGTGTAAATGTCATTGGGGATATGAATGCAGATATCTCAGGCAGGAACCTAATATTTGCTAATCATATGATTCAGTTCTGTCAAGATAATAATTTAATATTATCAAGTAGCATTCTTTTGTCTGCTGACAGTTATACATACATTAGTGAGGCCTGGCACACTACGTCATGGCTGGACCATTGTATCAGTACAGCTGATGCACATGCTTCACTAAGGTGTATTAACATTCTGTATGGGTCAGCAATGACTGATCAGGTACCTTTTGCTATGTCAATTAATGTTGAACATCTACCTGCACTATGCAGAGATAGAAATAGTGTTAAAGCAAAACAACAGGACTGGTCAACTCTTACGAAGGAGGACATCTTATATTATTATGCTCATACAGACAAATCTAGTTACATTCATATACCTAGTGAGGCTATCATGTGTAGTAATGTTAACTGTTGTAATGTAGGGCATAGGAGGGATCTCTGTGCTATGTATAATAATATGGTAAGTTCTTTGTATGAGGACTGCAAGTCTTACTACAGGCATGGAAATAAGACGTTATGTTAAGTTATGGCGACAGCATTATAGTTCTTTATTTAACTGTGTAAAAAGTGAAGTGTATAAGGCAGGGAATATTGATTGTTACAATGCTATTGTGATTAGGTCACAAGAAGTGTCCCAAGCAGTTAACAAGCTGTCGAATAATAAAGCTTGTGGCTTTGACCATATCACTGCTGAACATCTGAAATATACCAGTCCAAGGATCGCTCCCCTCCTGGCTATTGGTTTTACCGGCTTCATGATTCATGGATTATTACCAGACTCAATGTTCTGTTGCTGCCAGTTATTAAAGACAAAGCTGGGAAACTTTGCAGCCTAGACAACTACAGGCCCACAGCTTTAGCCGGCATACTGTCGAAGGTCCTGGAAAGAATTCTGAAGACAGTTTAAATGATTTTATTAACTCCAAGGATAACCAGTTTGGTTTTAAAGCTACTCATGGCACAGATCTGTGTATCTATGCCTTAAAGGAGATGGTAAACAGGTATAGAGGGCAAAACGTATCTGTTCTTATGTGTTTTATTGATGCTTCAAAAGCTTGTGAGCGTGTCAACCATAGGAAGTTGTTTGTTAAATTGTGTGAAAGAGGAGTGTCCAAACACATTGTTTGTGACTATGACTATGTGAGTAAAATGGGGAAATAGTGTAATCTTTATATTGATGATCTGTCTAAGCAGTTAAAAGCCAGTGACACTGGGTGTATGATTGGTAACAGTCGAGTGAATCATCTGATGTATGCAGATGATCTTGTGGTCTTTGGTCCAAGCAGTGCTGGCCTCCAGCAGCTGCTGACTATTTGTTCTGTTCATGGTGCTGAACATGATATTAAATATAATGCTGGTAAGAGTGCGGTCTTGATATGTTGCACCAAAGAGGATAAAAGGTTGAAATTTCCATAACCATGTTTCTGTCTGTAATAGTCAAATATCTCGGACATTTTATAACAGAACAAATGACAGATGATGATGATATCAACAGGCAGTGCTGCAAGACGTTTGCACCAGCAAATATTCTTTCACACAGGTTTGGTATGTGTACAGATGCAGTAAAGATGTCTCTGTTCAGAGCTTACTGTACACCTCTATATACTGAACACCTGTGGACAAACAACAAGAAAACAAGCTGCCAGAGATTACAGGTAGCTTATAGTGATGCTATGAGGATTCTCCTTAAGCGACCAAGATGGTGTAATGCTTGTGACTGAATACTTTAAAAAAAATAAATCTGCCTTGCTGATCACTTGAACCCCTCGTAGTATTTCACACTACCTACATCTCACCATGCTCTGACATGAAATCGCTCTATTATGTATTGGGTCTGTATTTATTATACTTGCATGTACAATGTGGGAGGAATTGTTTGGACATAATGAAACCGTTTCTGTGGGATAGTTTTGGTCTGCTCGGGTACCCAGCTTCTCACTGAGACCAATTATTTAATGTGATGTCACTTTAAAGACGCTGCTGCTGCTGAGGATCAGCATCTGTTCTGCTAAGTACTTAATCCTCATGACTGTGCATGACACACTGAGGAAACTAACAACCTCTGCTGCACGTAGTTATAAATACATCCTGTGGATTGACCGTGCTGGTGTTTGCTCAGCTGCTTTAAAAGTTGCTCAGAGAAATCTAGATCACCAAATGTAACTAAAGTACGGAATAAATACGTGGAGATCTCGAGAAAACAACCAGAAATTACTTGTTATCACAAGAAAATGGAGTAAAGATGTATGGATACATGTCCCCTCACGGCTTCTGTACTAAACCCCTTCAGCTCTTTAGCTCTGTAACAAAGCAGGACAAGACTAATACCTTTAAAAAATATTTATATGTTGAAAACATTACCTTTAGATAAGAAAGTCTGAGGTTACTTTTCAAGTTTTTAGAAATAGATCGGTCTTTAGAAATAGGCTGATCCTCACAATTGCCAGAGATGGATTTCTAATGATTTTAATGGTTTTTGTGAACCCCCTCGACCTACAGCCACCGTCTGGCGGTATTACTGCATTACAACCAGGCGCCGGTAAAAAACAATGGATTAATATGTTTTAAAGATGGACTTTTCTATTTCTTGTATACATTAATGACTACTCGAAATTATGACCCATCCCTAGTTTTTACAGGGGCAAATGTGAGTGAATCTCTTTGTATTACAAGCACAATTCCCCCCGTATGTAGAATATTGATATAATAAATCTTGTGCTTTCAGATTTTACTGGAGAAGAGCTAAACTAATATAGGTGTGCTGATATTATTGGGCTGCTATGGGCCTATCACAGAAATATCGGTATCTTAGTAAACTTTTTCCGATATGTGCTGATATGAAAACTTCCTTTCCAGAAATGTAATAGAGAAAATAATACTCATAGTTTACAATCCCCTCAGCACTGTCTGCAGTAGTAATAAAGTCAGTGAATTCAGCATATCCCAGTTAATACATGAAAAACATAATTTATTTTCACTATACTTTAAGTTACAATAATTTAAATAACAAATGAAAACAACAAAATGTACTTTAATAATTCTGAGTATGCTGTAGCTTTACAAATCACAAATCAGTGCCCATCTGTGATATGTGCTCTTCCCCTGAACATATTCTAATGCTGTGGTACCACCTACCTTTGGCTTCAGTACAAAGTGATCAGCATTAGTTTCACCAACCCCCAACAGTCAAACCTTGTGTGTGTCTGTGTGTGTATTAACTCCTCTGGGTGGAGAGGGGGGCTGTGATGGGGGTTAAGACCACTCCCTGTCTCTGGAGGTGTCTCAGGATGTCCAGGATGGAGTCCAGCTCCAGACGGAAAGCCTCCAGCTCTCTGCTCTTGTCCTGAGCCAGACGCTTCCAGCGCTCCACCTCTGACTGCTGATCAGCCTCTGACGTCTGCCACGAGCAGCCGATCACCTGCAGGGAGAGGACGGTGAGTTTGTTCTGTACCTTTTCAAGTCTCTTATGTTGATTAGTAGGGGAGTAGGTTCATTCAGGTATTTTTCTGGAGGTTCAACACCTGGTTTGCGATAAATAACATTACAATAAATAAAATAGAGCCCAGGTTTAAAAATAGCACAACAACCCGTTTAGCTCAAGAACATGCCTCTGTGTGGCCCTAAAAAAGCCCTGTATAAAGCAGCAAATAATCATAGGGTTAAGCAGTAAGAGGTTGTTGGACTGGCGTGTTGAAAACATCATCTTCAGAACTCTTACTTGTCCCATCTTTCATACCTGCTGCAGCTCTTTCTCTCTGTGTTGGTGCCTGAGCTCCATGTTGACGATTTTCCTCTCCAGGCTGCACAGCAGCTTCACCTCGGGGCTCTGAGCTTCTTTAGCTTCCTTCAGCTCCTGCAGCAGTCTGGTCAGCTAAACAGGAGGAGAGAGCAGTGACTCATTGTCAACACAAGCAAATATAATAAAGCTTAATGATTAGCTTTTTATTTTCGTCAAAACATAAAAGTAATAATCAAGTAAAGAAACAGGAAAGCCCAAGAATATTAGCAGATTCTTCAGACTCTTTTGACCCTGAGGTTCATTTTATTTTTCCATGTCAAATGTAGTACAAATAAAAACCCAGCACACGAGTTATAAACAAAATAATCTTTGGTTTTCTTGTCAATAATCGTCTGTTGCATTGAACCCCCACCTGTTTCTGCAGAGCGTCCTCTCTGGTCCTGGATATTGCCAGGGCGTCTTTTGCTCCCTGCAGCTCTTTCAGTTGGTCTTGCAGATGTTTCAACATTATCTGCAGGGAAAAGTAAAGGTCAAAGAATTATTTTCAGAACTTCCTGTTTACACATGACAAGTTGTTGAGGAGCCAGTACCTCCTGAGTGTTGAGCTTATTGGCCAGTTCAGCAACCTTGGAGGCAGAGTGCTCCAGGGCATGGCTTGCACGCAGCTGGTCCAACACCCTGAGGTGTTCTGCTCTGATGGAGGACAGCTGCTCTGCAGAGTGCTCCCTCAGCCTAACACATCACATTAAAAACAGTCATTAGATCTCATCCATGCTCTGCACGAAACGTTAGTTACTGTAATCACACATGTGAATCTACCTGTGCAGCTCATCCTTGGCTTGTGCAGCATCAGCGTTCAATGCCTCCTTGTCCTGCTCACTCTGCAGCTGCAGCAGCTCCAGGTCCCGCTTCAGATCCTCGTTCTCCTGCAGAACCTCTGATATGTGACTGCCTGTTAAAAAATGCAACAATGAAATTGAATATTCGATGCAACTTAGTCGACTTGCATTCCAAAAAAAGCAATTTATTTATTTTTTCCAGATATAACAGAATCTAGTTTCCATCCAAGTATGCGTGAGTAAAGTGGACACCTCTGTACCTGAAAAGACAGTGGGCTGGTAGGTCTTCTCATACTGAGCAGCTGGAAACTCTCCTGCAGTGGCAGAACTGAGAGTTTTTGCTGGGCCTGGTTGTCTTTTGGTCTCTGTGGATCGAGATTCTGGTCGTGGTTTGGGGACGGACAGCATGTTCCTCCTCTCCTTCTGCAGTCTCTCTAGGGTGTGGCTCAGCTCCTGAATGGTTCGGGTCTTGGCAGTGAGCTCTTGGTTCAATCGGTCGATTCGGACACCAAACGCTGCCTCAGCTTGACGTTGGTGTCGCCCTGGACTTGGCTGCGCCTGTGTAGAAGAAAAGGGGTTTATACTAGCTTGTCTCAGCATGCTAAAGTTAATAATGAGGCTGAAGCTAAGAAGGATGTTTCTACATTTCTACAACCTGTGAATCTCCTGTATAACAAACCTTGCTTTTGAGCTGCTGCTGGAGAGACTCAATCTGGTCCTGGAGGGATTTTTCTTTCTCCTTATGGGCTTCCTTCACACGCTGCAGCTCTTCCTCCAGAGTTTGAACTTGTGATGTCCACGGCTCGGTTCCAGCTGCTGAGTCGGCTGCCTCCAGCTGCTGCTTCTGTTCCAGCTGCTGCTCCAGATCTGAGATCTGCTGCTCATAGCGGAGCTAAAGACAAACACACATGGTGAAATTTCACTTGTAGCATTTTCTACCGCATTTCTTCTTGATGATTTTTATGATTTATTTTTCTGAAGTATTTTCTGTTACATCAGTTTAATGATTGTGTTAATCCACAATTAGTTTGTTCTTGGTGCACATTTATATAAAAACCAAAACGTGTAATTAAGGATTTAATATGTATTTTTCACTTGTGCTGATCACAAGACTCAGCAGTCAGAGCAGAGATGCTGCTCCACTTGACACATCTCTAAACACACAGCAGGGTGCAGATTCTACAGATGATTTAACATCTTAGTTTTGATAGTAAGCTACAGGGTTGGAAATTAAGTACCCACCACCCACCAAATGCGGTGTTTTTGTGCAGTGTCGGGTGATTTTGCTTCATGTACCAGCCGCAATGGCGGGTAGCATATACAAACAAGTAATAGAATTGCAGTGTTGGGCAGTAACGACGCTACAAATAGCAGCGTTAGTAGTTTAACTACTTTTCTCGTCTGGGTCAAAAATGTTGTCATTGGCGATTTGCTGACATTTAAAACCATATAAATCATTTAGCCAAAGGTTAACTAATTTCAGTTGGTGGCTATTGGGCAAAGTAAGTTCAACGCTGTGGGGTAAATTGAGCCAGTTGTTCAACTTACACTATCATAGGGCAATAAAGTTAAGTTTCTTTCTTTGGTAAAAAAGAAAAAGTAATTTCCTGTATGTCATCATTTTAGTACAGAGTGTTCCAAATAAAAATACCATAATAATAGAATTATGAATGAAAATAGCTTTAAAGTAGCAAACTACATTTTCTGTATTGCTGTAGCATAGCCTGCTACATTCCTCTGAGGGGTAGCTTCAGTGCAGTGAAGCTAAATTTAATGCAGAGTAACTGGCAGCTTTGCTCACTACATTTCATAAGTAGCTTTCTAAACACTGTCAGGAGGAGACGCAGGCCAAAGAGGCGAAGGTCAGAGTGGAGAAAAGAAGACAATGGAGAGTCCCAGGAGTGGTTTTCAAGGAGACAAGCCAGACAATGCTCCGTTCGACATGTCGCCAACACGCTTTGGATGCTAATAAGAGCATAAAACTTGAAGCCATAAAAGACCACGACTCGAAGCCATAAAAGACCACGAGTCGTCCCAATGTAAAAAAGATCAGAGAAAATACATTGTCGGAAAGTGGCTGGTAAAAAGAATTAAGTGGCTTGTAGATTTTGGAATCCACCAGCCACAGTGGCAGGTGGACAAAAAAGTACATTTCCAACCCTAATTAGCTCGTTTAAATCCCCAGAATACAGTTTAGGAAAACACGTCTTTACCTTGATCCGTTGGAACTGTTGCTCCATGGCCCGCAGGCTGCGTTTGGCCTCCTCATCGTGGCTCTCCAGCTCTGCCTCCAAACGCTGAATCCTGCGCTCCAGCAGGGCAGTGATCCTGCTGGGTGGGGACGTCCTGGCAGCGTCCACATCCTCTGAACCGCCGGCTGAGGCTGCTGCGTAGATCAGAGCGGGCAGGGAGTTTGGGTTTCTACGTCTCAGTATCTGCTCCAGCTCCTTCACCTGGTAAAGACAGAAAGACTCTTTGACAATGGAGAGGTAGATGTGAGGACAGAGGGAGTGAGTGTAAAAAGTGTGTATGACATACCTGTCGCTCAAGGTCCTGCATCCTCTTTGTTTCCGCTGTTCTCTCTCTAGCCTTCCTCTGCTGCTCACTGCTGCGTTTGCTCACATCTGTTTTCAGTTTTTCTACCTGAAATAGAGACAAAAACCTGTTATTACAAAGTTTTTCCAAAGTAAGCAACATGAAACTCTTTTGGCAAATCCTAGCTGATGCTACAAGGTCTTAGTGATGGGCCTGGGGCCTCACCTGCTCTTGGAGTTGGTGTATCTCAGCTGTAGCAGCCTTCAGTCTGCTGGCATCTCTGTCCAGCAGCTCCTGGTTCTCAGCAAACCACTGCAGCTTCTTCTTCAGGGCTGCCACCTCCTCTCTGTACTTGTCCTCCAACACACGCAGCTCAAACGTCCTGTCACCTGACACATTCAGAAAGATACAAAAAGAACAAAGATAAATTGTGCCTGTACAGTGTCAAAATAAGGAGCTTTATTAATATCCCACTGTTTTGCATCGTGTGTTACCTGAGGCAGACATGGCCTGAGTTTTAGCAAGGTCTCTCTCTTTCTTCATGAGCTGCAGGTCGACCTCCAGAGCCTGCTTCTCTTGCTTCAGTCTGTAAACGTCGTCAGACAGCTTGACCTCATTCCTCTGCACACAGAAACATTTCCTAAGGTAAGTGAGGGAAGCTGAATTTAAGGCTAATGCTGTGTCTTCACCGCATCGCATACCTTCCCATATGCACCTGTTTACACAAGCTCTTTGTGTTGCTACAAAAACTATATTTGTACCAAATTATATTATATTTTAAAATAGTCTCTATTCTATGAATTGTGCTGGTATGTACAGTATATTTAACACACTATGTTGCCATGTATTATTGAATAAAAGGACTTTAAGTATGAATAAATGCTTCAGGCTGCAGTTTAACTCGCGAGACTCCAGCCTGTATGGACCTGAGAGCAAATCTGCTGTGTGAGACGTGACATTAAAAAACCTGAGATCTGAGATGCCTGCTGCCTCGAGTGACTGTGACTCACCTGAAATGCGTCTATTTGAGCTAACAAGTCTGTGATGCGTCGAGTGTGATCCATTAAGCAGACATTTCCAACAGGCCTTGAGTTTGTACTCAACTGCTCCCTGGTGAAGATGGAAAATAAGAGGTAAACAACATGTTTATTCAAAAACACAAGGTAATTACAGGAGCTGCTTAGCAGTGAGTCGGGGCCAGCAGAACCGTCCAGACCAAAATTACCATAAAAACTTTGAGTCATGTGTCTGCCATTCATGAAGGACAAAGTGTAAGTTGGTATAAATGGTTGTATCTGCATCATCCAAGTCTTAAACTCACAGCTTTTGCCACCAATTACAAGTTGTGATACAGAGCTACACGTAAAGATAAAGTCAGAGCTGATTTCACACAATTAGTGTGAAAAAGTTTGGTATCACCAGGGCTGTGATAGCAGCTGTACACATATGTGAAAGGCAGATTTTAAACCAGTATCAAATATTCGGTTATAAAGACAAATTCAGAGAACCTGTGTACTTCATTTAGACAACATATAACTGTGTGTAATTCATTTTTAAGATGAAACGCTACATAGTGACAAACTGATGTTCAATGATAATGATAAGATAAACATCTGTTGATCCCACAACAGGGACATTTTCTCTTTTTCCATTGACTGAGATTTTGCAATAAAACTTTACGATAAATCAAAGATATGTCTGGAATCCACATTCATATTGGGAGATAAGTACAAACAATTTATCTACAGACGGGTCACACATCCTACAGACACACCTTCAATGAACTCACCTGGTGAAAGTCAGCTGATTCAGCAGCGTCTGGTTTTCATTAAACATGGCCTCCTCGTTGGCTTTACTTTTGGCCTGCTGAGCCTTCATCTGCAGATACAGCTTCTCATTCTCCTGTAAAATAAATGCACAAGAGTAAACACATAATCTCATATTAGTTTCCCATTGTCAGCTGAGTTTGATTGTGTCAGTCCAAACCAAAAGTTGCTGCAGCTTGGAAAACAGCCTAAATCATGGCTCAGTCACAAAGTACGTACAGGTACAACCCTTCATTCTGGCACACAAGCTGAACAGAGTAAAGGCGGGATTTACAGTATAAATCCAAAAGCACATTTTATGAATTAAGATGATAATAGATACATATTAAGGGAAACAAACCTGCTGGTAACCTTTAATGAGCGTCTCCTGCTCTTTTATTTCTTTATCCATCTGTTGGAGCTTCTCTTCTGTAGCAGAGTCCGTCGTCTCGGCCGATCTCTTCTTCTGACTGGCTTCCTCTGCACTTCGCAGCTGAGGGATGCAAACACAGCTAGTTCAGTTCATATTAATGCATCACTTTATGGACTACAAATGTCCAAAGCTTTTTTTACAATCTAATTATAAATCATTCAATATTGACCAGCCTTCATGTATGAAATCCACAATAACAGTTTGTATTTGTTTAACATTTAGAGAGCTCAATGGAAGCCATGAGAGGCAAGTGAGGAAAAAATATCTGCCAGAACTTTTTAACAAATGTTATTACAGATAAAAAATACAAGTTTGGAACGTTTTTGCTGACTGGCCTCTCAGGGCTTCCATAGAGCTCTTCCCTTCATCGCTGCTTTCATTTATGACCTATTTTGTACTTCAGTGTTTGTATGATATCCACAAAGAGAAAGTGCTGGTGTGGAACTGCTATGATAGGAACATTTGAATTGCACTTGTTTATGCTCTGTTGATCCCAGCATTAACAAAACATTTATCAGCTGCATCATATTACCAATATCATTTTGGCAGGGATCGATTTATGACCTGGTTATGTTTCTTTTCTTGTTTTTCCAACTCTTATGTTCTCATACTTAAGTTCTTGTTGGGCTGTCGTGTAACAGACTTACATAAGAAAGAGGAATGTCTAGATTTACATTATTGCACCATAACAGTGTGCAAAAACCTAAAATGTCATTTTGACCTTGACCATTTACCACATATATTCCCCTTGGTTGTGCTTTTAACAGTTGACAAACATTCAATGTTTGTCAGCACATCAATGAACCAAATAAGTTAAAAATAATAGGCTGCAGTCCCAGCAAAGACAAATAAAAATGTATATAGACAACCATCCTGCTCTCAAGAAAAACATGTCTCTCTGCAGAAGTGAAACACACAGTGTGAATTTCAGTCGTAAACTTGTGCTACAAAGATAACAAAATACAGCCCAATCAATACCTAGGGAAGCCAGTATAATCGGCTGATATGGGCCTGTCACAGATATTTGTTTGTTTTCTGATCATCGCCCAAATAAAGACTGTTTTACATCAGCAGGGTTCACTCTGACTCCAAAGTAAACATTGTACTCAACAGTCTGCATCACTTACAGCTTCAGATAGCAAATACAGCAGATATCAAATATCTACAGTTCTTCACAAGTTCATATCAAATCAAATCAGGTGCAGAATCCTCAAAGAGAGGGTGAATTTTCATTTCAGCTCAAAAGTTTAATATATATGTTGTCGTCAATAAATTTCCCTCCATTAAAAACAGTTTCTGTCTCAGAAGTCCAATTAACTCAAGACATGGAATTAGTGATTGGTTTTAAAGGACCTGTGTTTTGAATGTTGTTTTTCACCTTGCTTTGCAGCAGGAAATTCTGCTGTCTCACTGAGGTGAGCTCCTCGGCTCCTTCCTTCATCACCTGCAGCTCCCTCTCTTTCTGAGCCAGCTGGACTCTCAGCTCCTCCAGCAGAGAGCGCTCCTCATCCCTCTGCAAGAGAGACATCAACATTGAAATGAACTCCTTCAGAAAGGAGGACTGTGGTTTGACTTACTCTGAGTTAAAATTCGCTGGCTTTTTGTTTCCAGAACAGCTGATCAGAGTTAGTTCAATCAACTCTGAGTAGGTTCAGCCAGAGTTAAGTGCGTGCACGCTGACTATATAAAGCCAGCATTAATGAAGCCCCGATACCACTGTTCACCATGGCACCATTTCTACAAATGATGACTTTGACACAGATTTGTCTTTTGATTTTTTTAATCATAATTATAAAAGACTTTTGCAAAGCGGTCAGAGCAGCACAGAGACGCAACGTTTCTTCTTTTAATTCGGTAACCGCTCAAACACACGCGTGAGACGGGCTGCATGAACGAGGAAGTCGAATGAGGGTTTTATATTCTAGTGGGAGGAGACGGAGCAAAACTCTGAGTTTCCTGAAGAAAACCTGCTCCCGACCAGATTAGGTTCACAGACACAGTTACCATAGTAACCAACTCAGAGTTAAAGTTACCTCTCTGTCTGAAACGGCAAACCCGAGGTTTCCCTCATTTCAGGGTTAACAAACCCGGGGTTTTCACTAAACCCGCTTTCTGAAACGGACCCCTGGTCAATCCAACCTAAAGCCAAAGAGTGTGAATGAATGACAAATGGCTCAGTGTCAAGGGCTCATGGAAAAAGCTACAACCAAAGAGACAATCCAGGCACTCCAAATATGAAAATGTTACAATGAAGAAAGGATAACTAAAATGCTTTAATGCTCCTTTTGCATTCCCACCAATTCTACATGAGTTTTTGATCTTAAAATTTAGCCCATTTATCAGTAAGGTGCCAAGTTAGTGCTGAGTTAGCATGATGTCGTTTTTTGTACACATTGAATGCATGCAATGAGGATATTTTGCAGGGTTCTCATTTAAGACAAATTGAGTTGTGAACACTGAAAACTCATATTGAGATGAAGTAAAATCTTACGTTGTTATTTTGAAGAGAATTCGTCAGGCTGCTTTCTTGAGGAAAACCGACTTCCTGTTTGTCTGCAGCCTCCTGGTGACGGCTGGTGTCTATCTGCTGCTTGAGGACGGACACTAAAGACTGAACAGATGCCACCAGCTCACTGCTCGCCTTCAGCCCTGGATCTTCCAATCAAACAGTCATAAAAGATAATCAAACACATAGATCCAAACATAACAGAAGAACAGAAACAGAAAATCAATAATTACTAATTACCTGTGTAGTCGTCTTTTTCTTGGCTCTTTGTGACTTTGGCTTTTGCTTGTGGATGCTGCAGAGGACGGGAAACAGAGGATTGTGTTTTGGCTGCAGCCGCTCTACTCGTCCCTGACGACCTTGAAGCCACTGCTGTTCTCCCCTCGACTCTCCTGCCCCTCACAGGAGCCACAGTGGGTTTCCTCACTGATGATGTAGAGGGGTGAGAAAAGGTCGAGCCCAGGGAGGCCTAGGGAAAAACATTTTATAATTCATAATGGTTTAAGAAAAGTGCCTTAAAAAACATGAAGCAACCATCACCACACTTGATGTTTTTACTAAATAATAGTCTCATAAGATTTAATGAAAAAATGCTCGCCTCACCTGAGGTTTCCTAGCCTTGCCAGCCTGAGAGGATGTGTAAGAACCATGATTGTTCTGATCATGCATTAGCCACTCCACTTCCTGTCTGATGCTCCATGTCAGGTTATGGTTAGGGGGCTCTGGGGAAGTCGACACATGGCTACTCGATCCCTGGACTCCCTTTTTCCCTGTAGCGTGGTCGGCCTTTCTTGGTTGATTCACATGTAACTCTGGAGAAGTCACATCAGGAAAAGTCCTTTCCAGGAAGTGAGGTGTCTTGTCTACAGCGCTGTAATCAGAACATGAAAGGAGAAAAATCATCACAACAATCATCCACATTGTCCCTTCATTTGCCGATCAGTAACAAGTATGTTTAGTCTTCGGGTGTGTTCCTGATCTCATTATTTTGGATAATTCAAAGTAAGAATTGCAGTTGAGTCCAAACCTGACGGGCTGGAGGGAGAAGCCTCTGATGTCCTCCTTCTCTGGCCGGATGAGTTTCATCAACTCCTCTGCAGTGGGCAGCTCTATATACACAAAGTAATTATTATTAACTAATTATTAAACATACGTCAGTCCTCTCATGAGCTTGGCATTTGTAAACACTTAAGAGCAGTAGATCTGTCCCATCCAGGGCTGTCTCTTTAACAGAATGTGAGCTTTGGATAACTGCTGGCTAATATGTTGAACCTGTGCCTTCTCCCCAAACCACAGCGTTATCAGGGGATCCACAGACTTCAAAGAGTTCTGTTCTGGGCATTTTATACTTTTGTGATCTTAATGACCGACAGGTACAAATCATGGGCAGCCAAGGCTGATTGATGCGCCTGGGGAGTGAAAGCAGGCCGGTGTGGTCCGATCCAACAGACGAGCTGCTGTAGCTCAAACTGCTGAACAAATTGCTGGTTCTGATAGAAAGGTGTCAGAACACACAGATTATCACAGTTTGTTGTGTATGGGGCTGCACAGCTGCAGACCGGTCCGAGTGCCCATGCTGTACCCTGTCCTTCACCAAAAGCTCCTACAATGGGCACGTAAGTATCAGAACTGGACCACAGAGTGATGGAAGGAGTCCACCCCTTCATGGAAACAGTATTCCCTTGGCCTCTTTCAGCAGGATAATGCTCCCTGCCACACTGCAGACATGGTTCAGGAATGGTTTGAGGAAAACGACAACAATTTCAAGGTGTTGACTTGGCCTCCAAATTCTCCAGATCTCAATTCAATCGAGCATGAGTTTATAACCAAAGATTTTACCAGAGCTTGATGGATAGTGGGTTACTGACAGCTGCACAGGATGCATTGGTGTCTACAGATGGCTTATTTTCTCAAGTGCTTTTAGAGCAATAAGATAAGATAGTACTTTAATGATCCCCAGAGGGGAAATTCGGTATGAGACAGTCAGCGTTGCTGAATCTTTAATCTCTATAAAAGAAGCCCTTGAACTGGGATGTAGACCAGTGAATTATAATGACATTAAGAGTCCACTGTTCCCCCAAACACTGTTGACATTCTTTTAGTGTCTGACCTGACTCAGTGGTAGAAGCAGGCTGAAGAGACTGTCGGGCATGATGAGGAGGTGAGGCTGGAGACACAGGTCTGTTGATCCTCCCGCTCCCCTCCAGAGGTGAATGATGGTGATCACGGTCATCTGAATCTTCCACCACATGGATCTGTCTGTAGGCCTCATGGAGAGCCTCCATCTCTGAGCCTCCACTCTGCACATACTGGCCTGTAAACAAAACACATTCAGCTCTGCTCTGAATCTAAACAATGCACGATTAAATGATTACTCAGGATGCAAGACTGACTTTTTTATTCTTGACCCTGCTGTGTTTGCTACCTCTGTCAAGTGATCCTGCTGTGTCCTTCCTTCTTTCTTCTAGACCAGTGTCCTCCAGAGAATCGTAGAGAGAAACTTACACAAAAGTTATGTTGGGTTGAGTGTTATTTACAGGGATTCCACTTTAGTGCCTTTTTTATTATTTAATGTTCTAAAAGTAAAAGTGTAGTATGAATGATTTTTCTTACCTTTGGCAAGAATTGGAGACATTTTAGACTTCTGAAAAAAGACAAGCGCAGGAGTTATTTGTTCATGTAATAAGATGTCAGTTTGTAACATTTCAGAATATATGAGCTGTCTATGGATTTAAACTTATGTCCCTCGTCTCCTGTTTGCAGCGCTGAAATGATCAAGTCCATGTAAAACACGTGTCAGTCTAAAGATCTGATTTTGACAACGAAAACATTTTTCTTTACACCTGAGCTTCTTTGATCAACATACCGGTATATACTGTATATTTCAGATGAAGGCCACAGTATAGGGTTTAAATTAAGACATTTCTTTGTCCTTTAGTTTCATGTTTCCTCATCATATTCTGTGTGTGCATGTATGTGCATATGTAGACATATTTTTACCCATTTGCTTCTTTTCCTCGTTTTACACATCTGGTGGTCATGTTCTTTTGCACATGTGAGATTAAGGTGTTAATTATCTGGCATGTACCGAAGGGCAAACTGTGTGCTGAGGGCCAGAGCCTGAAAAAGGCTGTTATTGCAGCTACGCGTGGGTTGTTATTTAGCATGTTTTCTGATATAATTGGTTAATGCCTTCACCATGAATATGAATAAAGGCTTTTTACTTATTTATCCAGAAGAGCTCTCAATCTGTTTAGCTTTTCTGATCAAGTATTAGATACAGTTTTAAAACAACTAACTCAACATGAATGTGTGATTGTGGGCTCTGAATTGTGTGTTGCTGATTTCTCACCATAATAAATTTGCTTACTCCTTCAAATCAATAACCATGTGGTGGACAAACAGAATACAAAGCAGACTGAGCTGCTACAACAGTTAGTACAGGTGGACACACATTCGATTGTTATAGCTGTAGCTGTGCACAGAGAGATCATTCTTAAGAGCTTGTTGGCACAGTTTTAATCTCTATTAACAGATTCTACATAGAAATGTAAAATGTAGATTAGAGGACGTGGATTTCTGGGATGGCAAGTGTTCTGGTTTCCATTTGTACTACACTTGTAGTCTGAGTAGTATTGACCAATCACGTATCAGCAGGCTGCGGCGTATGCAGGAAAAACAGTCCGTGAGGAGAGCAAAAGCAGGCGGAACATAATCCACCATAATGACATCCCGGCTCCAATCAGCGTGATCTGACGATAATTTACCTTCTAATTAATCTCTTTAATCAGCCATCTGCAGAAAGTCAGCAACAATCTGTTCTAGATCTTAAATTCAACTTGAGATAAATTCCCTGACGCTGTGTCACGAAAGCCGTTTAGTGTTCAGATTTCCCAACTTCCTCGAATGCATCGGAAATGATCGGTCAGACCTCCGTTCAAGAAACTCCTCATTTTAAAGTAGTTTTCTTCTCTTGAGACAGACCTGACAAAGCTTCATGTTGACTTGTTCCTAATCTGCATCATGATGTTGTTATTTCAGCAAACTGAAGAGCCGTTAATTAAAGTCAATCACAAGAAAATCTGTTTCTTTTTCTGTAAACAATGCAGCACGTGGAAAAGAAAGTCTTGACTGGAAGTCGTTTATCGCTAACCGCTGGCTACACGCCTGGCATGTTCCCTGTTGTACCCAGAGGCTATATCGCTGTGAGCCGATGGGATCCAAGATTGGTAAAGTTTAAATAGACTTAGACTGTATTGTCCCCAGTGGGGAAATTATTTTTCACAGCCAAAACTCTTAGACAAACACCAACATGTAACATCATTAGCATCAGACAGCAACATCAAAAATAGCACATACAACCTAGCATCACACAACTGTGCCCGCTCAGCAGGGCCTTCTATTATTCAGGGCAGCTATGGCTGCAGGTATCAGGCTTTTCCCAAAGCGGGCTCTTATCCATCTCAAAGTCCTGGACCTGCGTCCTGGGGGTAATGGGGTGAGTAGGTGATTGAGTGGGTGTGTGATGTCCTGTTCTATTGAGGTTGCGATGCATGCGATGGACCTGCTGTTATGCGTATGAGTTTGGCCCGGTTAGTGACAGATAGCAGTGTGAAAAAACAGCATGCAGTTTAAACATGCAGCACTTTGTTCTGAGATCCATAAGGTGATTGGAATCTCAGTCCGTAGGGTGTAGCATACTACTAATACTTTCTGAAGATAAAAGGCTCTACACTCATGTTATAAAAAGGATCAAAACACAACACTTCTATATAATGCTGATAATAACTCAGTGCAGATATTATGGAATTAGCAAAAAGGAGGAAATTGCAGTAAAGAAATGCCAAACCAGGTCAATAGTCATAAAAAATCGGATTGTTTAAGTAACTAACTAATCAAAGAACACAATCAGAGTTTATTCCTCTAACTACAAACCTCCTCCAGTGGCTCTTTTTCGTTCTCTTCTTCCTCAAAGTCCTCGCTGTAGTGTGGAGAGCCTGAGAGGGAAAAGACCTGATTAAGACTCACAAACAGGAAGGAGAGGTATGCTGAGGGTTCATTGCTCTTACCAGGAGACTCTCTGTCGCTCCCTGTGACTCTGGCCTTCCTTTGATCATCATCACTCTGCTCCACCTCTGCCTCAGTTCTCCTGCAGGGAGGAGATTCGTCCTCATGACATAACAGTGACAAAAAACCTTGATCTTTAAGTTCAGAGCAGGAGGCACTGCATCAGGACCCCAGCAGGCATGGGGTCCACAGCGTGCAATTCAAATCTTCATGGCTGAGAGCACAAACATGTGTGTAAACGCAGACACTTTAAGTTACGAAACACTGATCTACATTTTGTTGCATTTTGGAGTGCAAAATCTTATCGCAATACAGGTTCAAGCTGCAGTCTGAGGATAGCAGTGTGGGGGCACTATAGCATGAAACAACAAGAATAAGCTGCAGCCAGTCAGCAGGGGGCGCTTGAAAAGTTTTTGGCTTCACTTTTAGGGAGCTGTCATGTCAGCCATCTTTTCATACAGTCTGTGGTCAAATCTATCATTTGTGATGCATTCAGGGAAGTCGGGAAATCTAAACACCAATTAGCTTTCGCGACACAATGTCAAGGAAATTTGTCTCAACTTGAAATTTTTGATCTAGAACCGATTGTTAGCTGTTAGCATGCAGATGTCTGTTCATAGAGATGATTAAAGTGTTGTCAGATGATCGCTGATGGGAGCCGGGATGTCATTACCACGGATTGTGTTCTGCCTGCTTTTGCTCTCCATACAGACTGTTTTTCCTGCATACACCAAAGCCTGCCGATATGTTGATTTGTATTACTCAGACT
The DNA here is from genome assembly GCF_022749685.1 of Semicossyphus pulcher. Taxonomy (NCBI): domain Eukaryota; kingdom Metazoa; phylum Chordata; class Actinopteri; order Labriformes; family Labridae; genus Semicossyphus; species Semicossyphus pulcher. The sequence goes on along the minus strand of NW_027211770.1, from coordinate 4,036,344 downwards.
TTAAACATACTACAAACTGAAACCAGAACACTTCTCATACCTGCATGTACAGATTCTACATTTTTATGTACAATCTGTAAATAGAAATTACCTCACATCTAATCATGGCCTGCTTGCTTTGAGTCTTAAACGTCTGTCCACTAGTGCTTGTAGATTTAGAATTAGTGCATGACCATCTACATACCTGAGATTAGCGCAGTCGGTAGGACTTGTTGAGTCCAGCTCCCTGTTTAGTTTAGAGTAATCTATAGTGGAGGAAGCTCCTGCTTCTAGTTTTGAAAAGAACCTGGCTTTCTCTTCTTCCTCCTCCAGAGTGTCCATGCCCATACTGGTTCTGTTTGCAGCTGGTACCGTCACTGAGTCTGCTGATCATATAAAGAGAGGCAAGAACAACTGTGATTCTTCTTCTTCTCGTTTGTGTGAAGATAATGTAGAAATTTAAGTTGCCACATCCCATATTCAGCATAAAGCTTGTTCAGACCAAGAGTGGACACCGAGTAGAGGGCTAGCACACAAAAGGCTGCTGAATAATCCAAAGGACTACAGTTTAAAATACCAGATAATACCTCCTTTTGTTATGCGGCATATATTAAAACATTGGAAACTTCACATAAGACACAGTAAAGTCTACATGTCTATATTGTACAGAAACATCAGTAGGGACACTGAAAGCAGGAAGTAGTAGGCCTTTTTCACAGCGGACATTTTAACATCCAACAGGAGGAAAAGCACAGGTGTTTATAGGACCATTAATGATGGCTGTATTCCATTTAGCAGCTTCAATTTCATGGTCCTGGTTGTGTGCATGCTGACTGCCTGTCATGGCTTTCTCAGAGACCTGAATAGAACAGAGCCAATGTTAAAGTTATCATTAACACCTGTGCTTTTCCTCCTGTTGGATGTTAAAATGTCTGCTGTGAAAAAAGCCCATAGCACATGTGGCACACTTTAAATGATGCCATTTTGGCCAAACGTAAACAAATTTAAAGAGAAAGCATTTCCACCAAAGTTGAAGCCCACAGGTTGGTAACTGACTTCATTGTAACAGGACATACATCCTTTTGAAATGCACCAAATCCCTGGAATATTGGTTTATCATGAGTATCCCAAAATTAGAAATAAGATAATTAAAAAGGTAGAAAATATTACAGGGCTGTTAGGGGGGTCTGGTCTTGAGTTTCAGACTTTGAAAATCTCCGCCATAGAAAACCAGTTTTTATTAATGATTCGATATAAAATATAATCCAACAAACTGCTGGTAAAAATTTACTTTTGGCCCAATTCTAAACCTGTTCATCTCTGTTGTGTAACACTCACCGTGTATCTCAGTGCTGTCTCTGATGACAGCCGCATCTTTAAGCCCTTCGTCCTTTGAACCAGGCTCTTCAGGATCCTCCACCTCCTCCTGAATTGACTGAGACCTCCTCAAAGACTTCCTGAAAGTCTTCCCAGACCCCTGCAGTCCTGGCAAAAAAAAGGCATAGAGAAGTGTTAGCAGGACAGGCCACATCGAGTACGAATATAACACCGTATTCAAGTGCATTGAACTTTACAGGTGTGGTCATGTCTTTTTGTCCTTACCCCACCTATGAAAATATTTTCTTAAAGTCATTTTTAGATTTTATTAATGTTTGGTTCTAATAAATGAAGAAGTGAATGAATGTCAGCTGCAGTTGGTAGGTAATTGCATTTATCAATTGACGGGAGTTCGATTGCAGCATTATTGCCAGGCTTTTTACATGAATGAAAAACCTTCCCCTTTTTTCAGTACCCACTTTCACCCATCGTCCCATTGTGTATGTAATATTGAGTAGTCATGAATTACTTGACTTTTGTCTCATTCTACTTTCCCTACCTTTTTAGTCTCTATAATAACTAAACTCCATGCTAAATAGTGAAAAGGTCACAATTTGCTTAAACATCCTCATTTATGTTTTTTTTTCTCTGTCCATTTTTTGCCTGAATTGGATAATAAAGGCTGGAAAAAGACAGGAAATGCAGGGATAAGAGAGAAGGGATGACATGCAGTAAAGGGCAGAGTGTGGGAATCGAACCTGTGGTTGCTGCAGTGAGGTCTCAGTGCTACTCATGGCCTCATACTGCGGCCCAGTGTTGTTTTCATGTATAACAAGTGAACTTACACAAATATTATATATATTTCAGTGGTTTAAGGAATATTATCTTTTAGCAATAGAATAAGTATCTATTTATTTCCTCACACCTGGACTTTTGCAACATCTTGTTTACCTGCCTCATCACCAGGGATTTTGTTGCCAAGCACCAAACTATGCAGAACTGTGCAGCCAAACTTCTGACAAAAACCAAACTCTTCTCTCATCACACTAGTTCCATGCTCCTTACGCTGGTTACTAGTTACTTTCTGTATCCATTTCACAATTCATAACCTATTAGGATTGAAATGACCAGGCACCAGAACGCGCAGTGAACTTTTAACTCCTTACTTTCCAAAAGATCAGCTGGGTTAGGCCCTCCAGCTGTTCTAGAGCCCAGGTATGCAACCACTTAATTATTTTAGTAGCTTCACTTTAATTTAAAATATATATTAATTAGGGGCTTGTATTTTACTGTTCTTGTTATTCTTATTTAAAATCCAATTGATTAAAAGCTTTGCTTTAGGTATCAGATGCTAGAAAAATGTCTGACCTACAAATATACGTTGCCAATACCACATTTTGAGTTCTGTTTTGAATTTAGTACATTACCACTTTTTCAGGAAAATAAATTCCCAAAGTTCAATCCGGCAATTTTAAGTTAAAGGTTATTAAATATATTCATCAGTTTTAATATCATGTTTTCAGTTAAAATGATTAAGGATGAATCTACCTTTAGCAGTGATTAACAATGGCGGTCAATTATTTAGCTCAGAAAAAAAACATCACTTACACATCAATGACAGAAACCTTGTAGAGCTACTGGTGCTACTGAAGTCTATGGCTCTACTGATTAAGGGACTAAAGCAGCACTAGCTAAGGGTTCAGGGGTTGGAGGTTGAAGTTACCATCTTCACTGTCCCCCTGGGAGTGACCCTCACTGCTGGCTGTTGGGGAATCACTGGAGTGAGTCTCATCCGGCCTCCTCTTTTCTGACACACTCTGGTGGTTTTCATGAGTGGGAGTACTCACACTGTCAGAGCGCGAGTCATCAGATGGAGTTCTGTTAAGTGTTTCTTTGTGGTTCTTTTCCAATTGATCGGGTTTATCCAGAGCTTTGCTGCGAGGTTTAGGGATCGGCTTAAGAGCAGGCTCCGCACTGACAACTTCAGACAGCGAGAGGAAAAAATCAAACTAATGCAGCGTTTGTATCGGACATCTAAACTATTCAAGGAGTTAGTCTCATTCATGTTGTTTTCATACACTATGTCATTAACAACAAGCATCTCAAATGTTGAAAAAGGGAAACGCAAGTAAAAACATTTAAAACTTGAGTTGTGTTTTATGGGCAACTTTGTAAAACATACTGCTAATGAAGAAAGTTAACAGAGCAGATACATACAGGGAGTGAGAAACAGAAAGAGGGGGAATTATAACGACCTGAGTATCAGAGGAACTGGGATCCTGTGTTTAAAATGAACTAAAGGAATGTTTATGTACTCTTAGAGTAGTGAGACTTTCTCAACTCGTTCTCACCATTATTGCTCTCAGACTTTTTGGTTTTGATAAATCTGCTTTTGGTCGTCTCTGCTGAGAAAGGAGGAAAAAATAGAAAGGGACAGTGTTTAAGATATTAAAGTTAATAACTGACACATACAGTGCTGTGAAATGTACACCATTTTTTGCACGCTTTTGCAGTTAATTTGATGTTTCATACACAGTGATCTGTTCACTGGATATTACTGCACATTGATTACATTGTCATGTATCTCAATGACAAACATTAGACTCCAAATTAGTCTTTTATGGGTCTATAAGCAGGTTTATCAAAATAACACTTTAATGCACGCTCCCCATACGAGCATTCTGTGCGTGTCTATTTCACTGCTCAGCGAACAGACAGCTATAGCAGGGCTGCACAATTAATCAGAACACGGCCAAGAGCAACATCCAGATTGCAATGATGTACTTTCCTACAAACCCTGTTCTCCATGTGTCTCCATATGGTTGGTTCAGAGCTCAACAAATCATGTGTAGTTTTTTTGTGATCATAAAAATTATGAACATACTAAATTTGTGAATCATATTACAATTGTAATATCTTTCCAATTAATCACAAGATTTTTTTTCCATGTCCTGTAGCCATAAGCCGATGAGATATGCAAAACTGCAAAAATAAAACAGAAAAAGCTGGTACAGGACAGTGTTTTGACAGAAGGAAATGAGAAAAGAAATTAAAATGTGAAACAGTTCTGTGACACCATCATGCTTTGCCTATTAGAAAAGGAGAGAGTGAGATGGAGATAAGTCAGTCAGAAGTGTTAAAGAGCAAATTCAAGCTCGGGAGAGAGCGGTGCTTTGATGAGGAGAGTCCGCAGGGGAGTAAAGACAGTTCTTAATGGAAACTTCCAACTGAGCAGAGATCTATCCAGGCAGAATTACTATTAACAAAACTGAATCTTGCATAGTGGCTGTAAAGCTGTATTTAATAAATACAAGATACAACTGGGCTATAGCTTTCTTTTAGTGCTATTGATGATCTTCAACTAGGACTGAATGCAAGCAAAACAAAGTTCATGCTTTTTGTCTCAATCAAAATATGTTGTATTTAACTTCATAAATCATTAACATTTACAACCAATATAGCTTATTGAAAATGCAACAGCATATTTAAAATCTCAAGATCAAACTCCTACAAAAACTTTTTCTACAGAAACAGGTCCAGCTTCCTGCAGACAAACCCTCTGTCAGTCCTGGGTTATGGTGATATATTATAATCTGCAGACATGCTGCTGTTTCTACCATCAAACCCCCTGAAACAAATTATCACTCTGCCCTCAGATTCATTACCAGCGATCCCTACAACTCCCAAATGCTTTAAGTTGCGCTGGTTTGTCTGGAAATCGGAAAATCTGCCTTTAGTTTCAGCGCACAAAGATGGATGTTATATCATGTCGAATCCTCTCTTAATTATTACCTCTCTCTGTTCCTCCATCGCTGTGTTCATCATCTGGCCACCAGGACACTGTTGGTTTCTGGGCTGTTTTCTGGCTGCTTTTAGCTCCAGTCTTCTTTTCAAAGCCACCAAAATCCACAGAGTCGTCTGAAACAGACTGACAGGGAACCACGTTTTAATCAGAGATGCATTCAAGTTAAAACAATTAAAATAAAAACATTTTGTTTCCATTTTGCCACTGTAATCCCAACTCCACAAGTTTGATCTGTTTCTGTACAGTACTTTCACTTTAGATAAGTAATCATCCAGCCAGTGTTCTAATTTGTGAGAGAGTTAGAGTTGGTGTTGACTGGACAAATGGACATATTGCTAATGGAAAGAATACATGTTCAGTCACTCCAGTCGAGCCTGAGAAGTTCTTATCTCATACCTAGTAACACTTTAGACATGACAAAGTTCTGCATCGACTGCATGATTTATGTTACCCTTGTACTTTGTACTGACTTAATGCAATAAATGTATTGTTTCAATTATCATATTTTAATGCACAAAACAACAACATTTGGATAGACTAGGAAACACTGTTAAAGAGCCAGTTGTTGAGGAGATACTTCTAAAATTAGATCAGTGTATAAAATCTGTTTTTTAAATCATAGCATTACCAGTTACAAAACGAGGTATAAAAGATAGGTTATAAACAACAAACCTATTTATATAAAGCATTACAGCATTAAGCGCTCGCGTAAAATATTTAAGGATTAAAAGCATGAAATTAAATAAAAACCTGTCATCTGCCAAATGCAGGTTAAATGTGGGCTGTGGCAGCTAAAGTAATCCAGTAACATGCCAGCATGGAAATGGGTCTTTTTTATAGTAATCATTCTAGTTTTTTAAAAGGCAATTCTGAAGTTAAGAAAAGTCAGGTTTTAAGGTTACAAGATACATAACATATTTATACTGTTAGCTATCACTGACTCAGCGTTTATAGTTCTAAAACGTTCTACATAGATTTCATAAGTTGCAGACAAAAAAAAACAAGTGGATGGTAGGAATGTTCAGTAACTTACCACAGTGGCAGGCTGGGGAAATTTCAGACCCTAGCATGTAGGTTGCACAAAGTTACATTACCTCCTTTAAGAACAGCTCAAACTGTTCATCCAGCTCCTCTTTGGTCAGTCTGTGAGACATGTTGATATTGTCTGATCCATCAGCCAATAAGAAACCGGACAACTGTCGGAAAGATGACAAGAATTTGGGGAAATAAATTACACCTCATTTGTGTAGGATATGCAAAACAAATATTATTAAAGCCCAACATTGTATTTCTTTATCTATTTTTTAACTAAAAATCACCCATCCCAGCTAAAATTATGTACACATTAAAAGCACCAAATTTGTACTTAAAAAGTACATTCACATTCACCATTAGAGTGAAAAAAATGGAGTCTTGACTTTGATAAACCAGTTTCACAGCAAGGCGTCAAAGGGTCTCTTTTCACTGTTAGTGATAAAAACCACACTTCCCCTTTAACATTTTTACAATAATGAGAGGTGTTGTGGAGTACAGTTTAAGCACATTTTATATAATTTCTAAGTGAAATGAATATAGTTAGAATACCTTTTATAAACCTTTTGTAATAACTGGCTTTCAATGCATTGGAGTTGTGCATTTTGGACTGTATTTTCGATCTGAAAGCTTTTTTTAATTTAGTGAATTACAGTAATTTAAAGTTAAAATTTCCATAGTAAACAAACAATGCAATTTCACAAAGACGCATTTTCTTTATTTAACCCTCTTGTTCTAACAGGAATCTCATAATGTTTTTAAACAAGAATGCCACACGTACGACGCTAACGTTATCTGTTAACCATTGTAAATGTTGAAATTTTACTTAAATAAGATTCTGCTCACTAAAGAGTCTTACGCCGAATTGTTTTTTATAACTTAACGAGTAATACAACGGAAGACAACGCATCTCAACATTACGAAATCTATAAAAAGGGATTGGTGTTTAAAATGACATTGTACAGAGAACGGGACGTCGTTAGTTAGCTAGGTGTCACCGCGATAGGATAAGGAAGTGTCACTTCCGGTTACAACTGTCAAAGTAAAGACATCCATTAAAACGCCGTTTCACGTACGGCATTTATGTACCACTCTTGGCTAAGTTTTGACCCCAAATGATCTTTTAAAAGAAACACACTCTGGTGGGGCGTTTACCTTACAAATGTTACAGCATCACTTGGGAAACGCAGTTCACAGTCTACCAATGTCAACGCGATATTTTGAAAAAGTGTTGCTATACTTCCGTTGTTTTTCAGGAGACTTGACACAGCCATAAGCAGCTAAATCTCCTTAGCTAGTAACAAGAACAGTAAGATAACCTTTCCCAACTTATGCGGAATGAAGCACTACGCGTTTATAAGCGTACATATATCACACTTGTATCGTCAGAACTTAAAACAGCTCCTTACTTTGACAGCTCTCTAAATTGAACACTTGTTGAATTGTTCTCCCCCTTGGTTTGTTATTTTGAGTGTTTAGCAGTTCCCGCGACAACTACCGGGTGGCAAAACCAGCTTGATTGGCTAAGAAAAATGCGTCATGATGAATGTTCACCAATGAGGTTACAGATACATCTAGACAGTCGATATATAAACACGGAAGGGCCAAAAGTCTGTGGACTCTCCTTATTTATACAGCCCATGGGACACCCCTGTACAATTACATTTTCAGCCTTTTATTCTTTTGTAACAACAATGACTGTTAGTATATATGGATTTATTCACCTATAGAGCTATAGAACCAAGTCAGATTAACCAGCAGCAATTTTAATAAAAAATGGATTAATTATTTGGGTCATTTGTCAAGTAAATACGTCAAACATTACTAATTCTAGTAAAGTAACATTAATATATTTGGCTTTTGGAGTATTGCTTGCACACAACAGACATTTCAAAATACCAATTTTAGCTTTATGAAACTGTGATAGACATTTTTACTACTTTCTGACACAACAAATAATTATTCAAAAAGAAAAATTACCTATTTATTTGGTATTTACAATCAGTGCTGGCTGCAGCACTACCTTTATGGTGTGATCAATTGATAGATTTATGTTTGATATTATTTCCTCACAATATCAATAACCTAATTTATAAGTAATATGTATTTGTACCCTTTTCAAGCACCCTCTTTCAATTGTGGTCAAAATATCTGCCCATCATGTCCACACAGAATAAAAAGAACAGTCATACTGAAAGAATTCATGATTAAATCAGTGATTTAACCACATTTTTACAAGTATCTCTAAGTGTTATACAATGTTATTTTGCAGGATAGATCAGTCTGTAGTTAACCATAAAAGGAGCATAATATAGAAGTACTTCGCCATATTTTCTCCACTTGGTGGCAGTATTGAGCTGAATATCAGTCTGTGTCTCTCCCTGTGTCTGTGTGCCTGGAGGGCAGTCCGTCACCAGAGATCAGTAGTAATCTAATAAACACAGCCCTGTTCGCTTTCTTTCTTACTTTCAGAGGTCAGGATGGATCCATATAAACTCTGTTTTCACCTGCCTCTCTATATACGGCTCTGTCCCTCATAACCTTGCACACACAGACACACACACACACACCTCAAACACTCACTCTGTGTGTCAAGGATACGAGGAGCAGAGGAGACATCATATTAGCTGTTCTTTTTTGCTGATCTGTCATGTCTACAGCCTCGTTCCAGTTTATGGATCTCCTGATGGACATATATCAGCATCACAACAAACACAATGCTCCACCCCCACACTCACATAGTGTCTGGTAACACAGTACTTTTTCTTAAGCTTGTAGAAGGTACACTAAATGCATTATATTCCACAGACATTATTAGTAATTAATTGTTTCATTTGCAAGTGCATGATAAGGATGAGATACATGCAGAGGGGGTTAGACCCCATAAAGGCCTGTACAGATTAAAGCATGTGTTTCCTGTGTCTGTGTTGTGTTGTGCTGAGTTCATGACTGCAGATGCTAGTTCGACCAATAGAAAAACTGTGACACTGTGTTTAAAAATAGAGAATGTAATATTCTGGTCTATTTTATCACTATATCTAGCACATTACCATAAAGCCATAAATAAGATTGATGGCTACAGTTTAATCAACCCAACAGCGCAGTATTCAGACAAAGTAACACCTGGACCGCCAAATGCTGCTGACAGTGTAACATTAATAACGTGGCACTCTGAAAGGAACAGTTGTTGAGGATGTTCGTTCTTTTACAGAGGATAGTGAGGATTATTTTATAGCTTAAACTTCATAAGTACTGAACGTTCTCTGGTTTTAATATGAACCATCCATATAGATGCAAAGGTCAAAGGCTTTGACATGTTCCATTATAACCTCCTTTCACAGACCTGTGAATGCTGATATTTTTCTCCGACATAAAAAAGCGTCTTCAGAGACAAGGAAGAGCCATTTGAGTTTTCTTCAGTAATTTGCAAATTTGTTTCTTTTTATAGATGGTAAATGGACTGTACTTATATTGCGCTTTTCTAGTCTTCCGACCACTTCAAGCTGCTTTTACACTACATTTCACATTCACCCACACAGACTCATTCACACACTGATGGCAAAGGCCTAAGTGCCAATTTCCAGTCAGGATCTATGTATTGTGGCTGCCACCGGGATCAATTTGGGGTTCAGTGTCTTGCCCAAGGACACTTCGATATGTGGCTGTATCAGTCAGGGATCGAACCCCAAACCATCCGATTGAGAGATGACCGACTCTAGCCACCCCTTATTATTTAAGATGAACTCCCAGATAGTTTTATCACCCTCTAATAGGAAATGCATTTTCTATGGGTGACAAAGATGAATAGTTGGTTAAAAGTTGCTCCACCATTTTGGTAAGGACTGAAATATCTCAACAACAATAGATGGATATACTTGATGAATTCTTCTGACTTCTGACAAGCACTTCAACAATGTCGACTTGAATATGAGTGATATTATTCAACACTTTTTGAATGCATGGCCATGACATTACGTACAGAAATTAATGTCAGGAGTAATAGTAATAACTTTACTGATAATTTTACTTAAAGTCTATTGCCACCATCAGGACAAAATTATTACTTCTCCAAATTGGTTTAGAACCAAATACCTTAAAAATTAATAATATTCTCATCAGCCACACCTGAACTTTACTATAAGGTAGATGTTAACATGCTAACAAGCAAACATGATAAACACTAAACCTGCTTAGCTTCAGGAAGTTAGCATTTTCATTGGGATCATGTCAGCATGTTGATGTTAGCATGATAGTTAATTTTGAGCATGTTAGAATGCTAACGTTAGCATGCTCCTTAATCTTTACTTTGTCCTGTATAGTAGTAAATGTTAGCTTGCTAACATGCTAAACAAATAAAAACAATAAATGATACAATTTTAACTTGCTTAACATTAGCAAAATACTTCATTGTTATGATCATGTTAGCCCAGGGATTTTAGCATACTTAGCATCTTAACTTTGTCCTTAGATAGGAGATGTTAGCACACTTACACGGTAAACTAAGACAGTGAACAGGATAGCCTAAACATTTAAACATTGTAACGTTAGCCTTTAGCATGCTTATGTTAGTATGATACTTTATGCTACTTGATGACACTGTGTAAAGGAGCCCCCATTGACAACCGATGAAATAATTATCAAAGGAAAAATGGACACAAAAAACTCTTTAATAGCTTTAATTGTAGCCACACATGAATTTCTGTTGTGAATCTCGCTCAAATATTTACATAGTTAGATTATGTATCATTTTAAACTTAATATTAAGCAGTGTATATTTTATTAATGGAGTCAAACAGAATGCTTTTCTCTTGTTTTGCTATTATGTCACAATCATAGTTTAAATCATTAATTAAAAGATCTCAAATTGGATAAAGATGTATGATTCTAATTAATTCTGAGTTTATAGACACTTTAAATTTTTTAATTTCAGTTTAGAGCCAAGGAAGGTTGTAGTGATGTTTGACCTGAGGGAATAGATAAACTGAATGGCTAAAAAAAAACTGCTTCCTGTTCATTTCCTAGAAGCAGACAAAATGAGTAAACCCTTCACAACACTGGCTGTGTCATTTTTGCTATTTGAAACATAGCTGAGTGAAGAAGGGGGAGGATCACAGCCAGGAATTATAACAAATACATTACGCCCCAGTCAGCTAAATTACTGCCTAATGCCTTTTAAAAATGGCACTTTCAGGCTGTAAAGAACCATCAGTGTTGCATCCATCCATGGTAGCTGGTTGACTGATTGGGATGTGGATGCTGCTCAGCACACTCCCTTTTTCATGTGCATCTCTGATGTAAATGTACCAATTTTCCGGCAGTAATGAAGGCTTCGTCCTCTCCTGTCACACTGACATTGGCATCACCATCTCCACCGTGAAAACTGGACAGCTACCTTCATCCTTCCACCCACCAGCTCTTTATTCTGATCCATATTCATCTGCTTCTTAAAGCAAAGTGGCTTATGAGGATGCGCTTCCATCACAGATAATTGGAGTGACGGTAAAAGTGCACCTTCTGCAGCACTTCCTGTATTTTTAGGGTGTTAAATTCCACACTGTATATGTTTGAGGCTTTCAAGTTTGGTAGATTACATGCTTCACCTCAGACCCCCTCCTAACCCTGGATTCATTTAATGGCTTTGGGTTGGACTCGCAGGTTGACCCTGAAGAGGAGGCAGAGAGTGATGGAGGCTTTTCATTTCAACTTTGAACTTTAATCTATTAAAACCGGGACACAACTCTGAATTCTGTACCTACATCCTAAACACGATGTCTTAAAATGTGAGGAATTTAATCCATGCATGAAATGTAACGAGAAAGTAACAAAAATGTCAGTATTGAAACTGAAATGGTACAGATGGAGTTGGAAACCTCAAAAGATGTGAAAGAATAGATTCTGTGTTGCTTCTGACATGTTGACCTCTGAAAGAAAGTCTAAAAGGGAGGAGTCTCTTATCAATTCAATGCCACATGATCCAATTGTGTACAACACTACTCTTGGTGAATACAAACGTAGCAGAGAAGAGATGCTGTATGGTGTGTAGGATGCCATGAGGCAGGATTACAGCAAATTCACACAAAAAAAGCCCAACTCAGCAGGGAACATGAGCAATCAGACAGTCAAACAGGTTGATTACTGGAAGAGAGGGCACCCAAAATGTTGCTAACAATTGCACAGAAGAAGTATGTGCACAAATACAACAATTAAGAGTAAGTCAAATCTGAAAAAGGCTGCATTTTCTACAGCAGGAACTTTCCCCAGGGAGCAAGGTCATAATTCAGTCTCAGGGACATTATTTTAATTAAAAAGTCTCTGCCTGGGCCACAGGTCTTTCCGAAGTTCAGGTTATTTTGGGGCAGTGCTTTCAGGCACTGAACATTTCTCATTGGAGCGGCAGCAGGTGGATCAACTAACTGTATGTGTAGCTGGGTAACAGGCCGCCCTTCTCTTGTGTAACGACACCGAAGATACAGCTATAACATTGCTGCTTTGTTGGAAGCCATGAAGGATTGGTGGAAGACCAAGAAAAACAGTCTATTAAAATAATTACATAATGGTTGTTTAATGCTAAAATGTTATGCTATTGTGAACCTGCCAAAAACTTTCGGCAACTACATGCTTCCACTGACCAGAATGCTGTAGGTTGGCTAAATCGATCACAGAAAAGTCATACTGTGTTAGTGCTGTCACAGTGAGACAAAACCAATGACTGTATAAAGATGGACGACGTGTCTCCACCGCCTCTCATTGTACAAAAAAGAAATACTCCTGGTGTGGGCGCTGCCATCTTGCTCATTTGTAGTGTGTGCAGTAGAGATCAGCTGGTGGAGCCGCAGTATTGACGTCCCCTCTTCCTCCACCAAAAACACACCTTTACCTTGTGGCCTGGACGTGTTGGAGCCCTCAGGTGTCCTTGCCGTGTTGGAGCCCTCAGATGGGCTCAGTCTGCAGCAGAACAGTATTGTGTCGGTCTGAAGCAGATATTCACGCTTATGGAAAGTTCAATGACTGTAGTGTTAGTGTTAGTTACGTCTCCTCTCGCCGTTCCTCCTCTACTCTGCTACTCGGGAACAGAACGCTGCAGGAGCCCCATTTGTCAACAGAGCTGTCAATCATGAGGCCACACCCCCTTTTTACAGCATCAAACAACTAATTAAAAGTAAACTTGTCAGAAAAATGAACACTGTGACATAAATCAGCATGATAAGAACGAACCATAATGACAGAAACCATTTTTTACGTGTATTTTGATTTTATAGTTTGACTCATGTCCCATCTGTTAACATGGAGGAGGCGGGCTTTATGACCTATACTGCAGCTAGTCAGCAGGGGGCGATAGAGAGGGTTTGGCTTCACTTTTAGGGAGCGGTCATGTTTTTAATTTGCGTAATTTTTGCCAGCTTCTTAACATAAAGAGGGGATGATTCCTTGTGCAAAACACACACGACAGATGAAGCATGATGGAAAAGGCAGAGTTTCTCGACTGTGGAGATGATGCAACTAATGCTGAATTACACTTATCACTTATGATCATTTTAATTTGGATGAGTGAGAAACTTTTGACGAACAAACACAGTTGAAGAGGGTAATGCGAAAAGATGTGTCCCTGTATTTCAGGTATAAGCTGTTCCATCTCAGACACCAGTACTGATGTCATAGCTGAAGGATAAAATTAAGATAAATGAAACAATTGAGAGATAAATGGTTGGAAAAAAAGTGTCAGACTGGAGAGCTAACAATCGGTCTAAACCTCGTCAACCTGAAGCTCATTTCAGTGATTGATTAGTTCTGTCTGGGCTTTGAAGGGAAAGCCTGGTGAATCCTCTCCATCACTTTCTTCTTGGGCAAACCACATAATGTCTGAGAGCACAAAAAGATGATTGTAGGGAGGCTCAGCAGGAGACAGAGCTCTCCCGTGCTGCCTGTGTCTCCTCCGGGCTGGAGGTTTGATTCGACAGCTTACCCGACGGCCGCTGACGAGGATGACATCGCCTCAGATATCCTTGTGAGCTCTTGTTGTCGTGTTGAGAAATCTTTCTGATACTGTCACTCATAGTCTTGAGCCCTGCCCTGATAGAGCTTTGCCAAACAGGTCAAATGTTTATTCAATGTAAGCCTTCTGTGCTGTTTGTCAAGAACTCTGTCGTTTGTGTATTATCCAAGAAATTACAATTTTGAGTTTTATCGAAAGGTGAAGTTCTCACTCACTGCCTCCTGCCAAATGTAATTCAAATTGACGCCTGCCAAAACCATATGGAAGTAGAGGAAGGGATTAGGAAATGTTTTCCTATAGGGCAGAGAGGGTTGATTCAAACTGGTGGAGTGTAAATGTGTGTAACAAAGTTTTCATCCACAACCACTGACAGTCACAATTAAACTTCAGGAGAGTCCAGAACTATTTTATCTACAGGGACATTAAAGTTGATCTTATCTTAAGTGTTGCCATTTGCCTCTGTTTCTAAAGAAAAGCTACAAAATGTATCATGTGACCACAAATGTCCTTTTTATTTCACTGATTTAGAATGGGCAGGGACAGAATGGTAAACACATTTAACATTGAGAATATACACTCTGGTACTTTGTTTAAAGGAGTGAGGCTTTTTAATGTGACCAATAAACACATAAAGCAGAATTATTACTTGTTTTTGCCACTTGGATGCAACAGAAGAAGCTTAAAACACAACGTCCGTCAAATGCGGCTTCAGCTGACTACATTTACCATCAAACCTGATTGGACATCCACATAAAACATGGCGAACATTTATTTTAATGCACATGCTGGTTTGGTCATATTCCCAGAACATTTTCCCCTTGATATCATTTCAATCAAATATTTCAAATTTCTTTTCTGATAAGTTATAGTCCATAAATTAGCAGTTGCTGTTAATGTGTCAGCGCTTTGCATTGTGGGATACATTTATCATACTGGTCTGATGCATTCTATAGATTTTTTCCAAATCAATTTGACATTAGGATATGCTTGGCACAATGCAGACTTTGTTTTCATCTAAAGTTACACTGACTGAGCTGTCCTCTCTGTCTCATTAAAGGGACATGGGAAAAAAGCTGCAATTTTAACACATATAATCATTCAGAAAGTTTAACATGCTGATTTTGCAATCCATCTTTATTTGTCCAGATACAGCTAGTTTGGAATAACAAGTGTAAATGGGACCTAAAAGAACTTAGAGTAGGCTGCATAAATCTTTGTATCATTCAGTCTATTCCATTTAATATCTTAAGTGCTGGAAGGCTTTGAAGCTCAAATCATCTTAGCTTCATTTTCATGCTGCAGGTTAAAGGTCAAAATTAAAGCTCCTGCAAAGTCGGTGGAGGATTTATCCTTGCTGAAGACAGCCGCTCATCTGGCCAATGATAATCCAGCGCTAGTAACTGAGAGGCCCCGAATGACAAGCCAACTATTCATTCATTCACAATTGATTCATGAGCTTTTTGGCCAACAAAGACATTTGAGTGTTTTGCAGACATTTTTCTGGTTTCAGATCAACCAGCAAAAACTGACAGTCCCAAACAAACCAGGATGTCTGGTCACTGTAGGTTAGACACAAGAGTTCCTCAGTCAGCTTCTTATTTTCCATCACTGCTTCTCTGGAAAAGCAACGGGTTATCATTGGCCTGATAGGTAGCTGCTGGCTAGCAAGAGTTTAGCTTCTACTGACTTCTCTTTAGTCTAAATTCTGACCTTAAAGTTGTTAAGTTCAGTATAACCTTTTCCTGGTACTAATTAGAGACACACCTGTTGGTAAGTTGCATTTTAAAACGGTTTTATTTTAAGCTCCTGTTTCGAGTTTTTAGCTGATTCTGAAACAGGCTGAAATTAAAATGGGTGCATCTATATGAGCTACAAAAGTAAACAAGATCATCAGCAAGCAAAAACAGGCAGCGTGCATTTTCCTCGGCAAAGATTCACAGTGAGTGATATGTTTGACTGTTAAAAGGACGACTAACACGTGTATGACAAGATCAGCAAAGACAGAAGTCGTACCGCTTTGTCCTGGCAGGGCTCCAAGATAGACACAAATGAAAATTCCTAACAGTAGCTTTGAAATAATAGAATAATTTACAGAGTTTCATTCTGAAATATCAGGTTAAGTCACACTAAAATTAATATCCAGTGAATTTCTTACTTGTAGACAAAACTGTAACTGCCTTAAAGACTTTTCATGGAGCCGCTCTGACCTCTCTCTTTCTACCCCAGAGGAGAAAACACTTCAGTGATAACCCCTGCGCTGCTGGAGTGTATATCCTGTCCGTGTGTGCGGCTTTGTGCCTGTGTGTGTTCTAGCTCGGAGGATCTACATATGTATGCTGTCCGTGTCATATCCGCCCCCCCTCCAGTCATATGGAAGGTGTCTGGATCGGTGTTTGAGAATAGTACACCCCACTTAGCTCTGTATTTATATTAAATATTAAATCCAATTTAAATACAAAATTACCATATGAAATATTAACCAGGAGTGTAAATATTTAATGCGAGCCCTTTACCATAGGCCTGGTATTCATTACCATGCAGAGCTGGATTTTAATGGACAATTTCCCCTGAGACTGTGTGTGGGTTTCCTCTTTGTCCTCGCAGCTGCAGTAGGGGGCGCTATTGATCTGCGCTTCTTTGGTGAGCACATCCAGAAAAAAAAGCATTATTATAAAGAAGGGAGGAGACAGACTGAGAGACATGTTTTGAGAAAATAAAGGATGCAGCTTTCTGCAAAATGAATCACTGTTTGTTTTTATTTTGTCCTTTAATGTTACAGCTTTTTGCTTAGAGAGTCACAAATGAGAAGAATTGTATGATGAGAAATTAGCTGTGTGATGTGTGCTGAAACAGTACAGTTTCTTTTCAAGTCACGCTCTTAAAGGACGCCTGGAAAAACACACATTATTGAAGGGAAAACAGGAAAGAACAACACTCACAACTTAAATCTGCCCCTTTCCTATTAATTATCCTTATACAATTAGGGGCAAATAATAATTCCTTTCCATATTTAGCCAGTAGGGGGCAGGCTTACACTGCTTAACAAAGGGTTTTCAGGTGTTATTTCATTACAGTAGGCAGAGAGACAGTTTCTATTTGTTTTTCTCCATGATTGATCCCTTCAACACACAGCCTTGATGTCTGCAGTCTTGCCACATTACAGTACAAGGGGATTTTCTTTAAACCCTTACACTATGGTGTGCCTGTTGTGTCCTTTAAGTCCAAGGCATGGGCTGGGACTGAAGATTTCCCCATGAAATTGTCAGAAAAGGCACTTCTTCTTTCTTATTTTCCAAAAATATGCAAGAAATTGAAGTTGATGTTACTTGAGGGAGAAATAAAAGGTGGAGAGGGAAGATACAAAAAGACAGAGAAAGCAGTGAGTTAAAGAAATTAGCTTTATAGAGTGCTGGGGAGGAGGTGTAGGGTTAGAGATGCACGGGCACGCAACTCCTCTGAGGCAAGGCAGGGAGGAACATTAATCATTGTGAGACATCTGTTCATTCTGCCGCTTTACAATTCTGTCAAAGAGTTCGGACTCCCCCCATCCACCCCCCCCCCCCCAACCATCCACTCAGAGAAAACCTGTCCTCCGTTAAGCATGGACAGGCAGAGTGAAACATCAGTCAGCCTCCGCTAAGAGCTGCTTTCAATTTGATTTCCATTCAAGCCAATTTAAGATGAACAAAACACGGGGACACTGAAAAAGGGTGCAGTGTGTAAATCAGTGCTATTATCTGCATATGGCTGGTTTTATGAAGCAAGAAACGTGCATGTCAAAGAGGAAACAGCCGAGCATGTGCACATGTCAAAAGCTGAAACATCTGCAGTCAAGAACATTTGCATATGTCATTTTTGGGGACATTTCATTGACTTCTTCAGAGGATTGCTGCAAGCTGAACTGGAATTAATGCATCTTTCCTCAAACCATAACACTGAACTAACATGAATGAAACTGCAAACCAGGGGAACCTCTGATGAATTCAGTTTAACAAAAACTGTGTGCTGTGTCACAGGTAAAATTTGCCCTCAAATATGAACTACAGTCAAATAATTGGTCAAATTAGCCTGAAATAGTGCAGCTGGTACATCTGCTGTAAGAATCAGTAATTTGAAAATCATGTCCCCTGACCATGAAATGATTTTTAGAAAATAAAATGTTATAAAAGGATAAAACGTTTTAGCCAATATCTATTTGTACCAATGACAGCTACTTTAAAGCCCCCCTCCAGGTAAAAGCCAGTGTCTAACCTTGTAGACATCTCCATGTGGTGTTCTTCATGTGCTACAAGACATATCAGGGACAACATAAGCAGTCATCTCCATGGCTGGGCCTGTCTGCTTTTAATCTGCAGTGTACCAAGGACAGGCTGAACAACACGTTTTCTGATTGGCAAGTTTGAGACGTCACAAACCTAAGGAGCCAATCCCGTTAATGGACGGGGTGACGCTATGCATATCATTATGTGTAACCTATGGCAACTACTTAGGTGATGTGCGAGCCAGCTGTAAGCGTCATTGTCAAACTCACTGCTGACTACTAACGTTAACGTTACTACTACTGATTACTACATTTCAAGCTAGCTAAGTTTGAACACGATGACTCTAAACGATACATGAGAACAGAGACGTGTTTTGTTTTCGCGACGGAGGGGGCGGTTGGAAGTGTGCATAGTGGGTGGGGCCTATGCAGATTCAGGAATTATTAAAGAGGCAGAAGGAGGAGTTGCCTTGGGAGGATTTTTACAAGGTAATTAAACATGTTTAAGGTCAGACACAATTCATTATTTCTAGCAGAGGATTTTATATGACTTAGAACATGACTGGAGCTGCTCTTTAATGTTCTTCTTTAAGAAGTACTTTTCATCAGCACTGGTGAAATCTGCCTTTCCTGTGTAGGTAAACTGCAGTTCCTCCTTAGTCCACTAGAGGCTGTCTCCAGCAGTGAGTCAGTCCCCATAGAGCCCCATGTTAAACTTTACAGCAGAAATGAACATGTTTACAGCCTGGTACAAAAAACTGTTTGGGTCTCGATAGCTCATTTCTCTCTTCATGACAACTGTACGGGGAGAATCTTTATACAACTCACCTGTTTACATTATATTAAGGCTTAAAGTGATGCATCATTAGGAGCGCGGCCTCTTTGAGTGACAGGTGGGAGATGCTAGCTGTCTGCTTGGTGTCACTTCAGCTAATTCAGTCACTGAACATAACCTCTGGGCCGTGTTTGTGCTGTTGGTGCTCTTTAGGGATCACCCTCTCACACAAACTTGTTCACTTTGAGCTGGAGAGCAGCAAAGGTTAAGAAATCAAGTTATCAGCTAATGCTAGTGCTAGCTTGTGTAATTCAAGGTAACTGTGATAATCATTGAAATGTTGGGTTTTAAACAGGCTTCGAACAGCTGTCTACTTAGAGTGTCTTTATTACAACCAGATGCTGATCAAAACTTTTTTTTTCAGGTGGCTGATCAATCACAGGTAGCCACGCCCTAAAGCTTATCCTGCTTTGACATCTATTTCGGTATAAATAGGAGCATCACTAAATGAACATCATGCTGTTTTTAGGAAGAGTTGAAGAGATTGAGATCATAAACTCATGAGGAAAATGTTTACTGAGGCAATAATCTGAATTGACAAATTCTACATAGAGATGAGGGAAGTGGATTTTCAGTACAGGAAGTGTTCTGGTTTGTGTTTGTCGTTTACTTGTCGTCCAAGTTGTATTGACCACAATCAGCAGGCTTCAGTGTATGCAGGAAAAACAGCCCGTATGGAGAGCAAAAGCAGGCGGAACGTAATCCACCGTAATAAATTCAACTTGAGACAAATTCAGTTGTCTCTATGTCACGAAAGCCGTTTAGCGTTTAGATTTCCTGACCTCCTCGAATGCATCAGAAATGATGGCTTCACCCTACGTGCAATAAACTTGTCATGTTAAAGTAGTTTTCTTCTCCTCTTGAGGACAGACCTGACAAAGCTTCATGTTAACTTGTTCCTAATCTGCATCCTGATGTTGTTATTTCAGCAAACTGAAGAGCCGTTAATTAAAGTCAATCACAAGAAAATCTGTTTGTTTTTCGGCTTCATCCCGCTGAAGTAAGCCAGAGTGCAGCCTCTGTGTAACTTACTGTTTACAGTGAAACTGAGACTCAGCACAAACAGATGAACGGGCGCTCCTCTGGGGGATGGAACGAACCAAGAGATGACAGCGTTTATTTAGCAGACATATCTGGAGGGAGAATTTCACTTCACTTTGATCTGAACACACGGTCGCTTCTCGAGCTGCTAACTGGACTGTAAACAATGCAGCGCACAGAGAAGGAAGTCTGGGCTGGAAGTCGTTTATCGCTAAACGCTGGCTAAACCAGAAATTCAGCATCACTCCCAGAGCCTATATCATAGTCAGCAGATCTGGGATTGCTAAGGTAATAAATAAAGAGAGAAGTCGGCTCATTTTCTCTTAGACTTTTACACAATGATGCTTCTTTTTACAAACACTGTATTTGCCCATGTCGGCCTGCAGGCCATGTCCACTTCTTAGGCACAGACTAACAGACACACATTGCTCAACAATACAGATGAAGAAAGTTGCTCAGATGAAATTCTAACTGTAGTTGCTCAAGGATGTTGTTGCCAAACATGTAATTTCTTAAGAAACTAAGAAACAAACGTGTGTAATCAAACTCTTTTCCCAACAATGACCATGTTTGCAGCTAAATAAAGCAGGACTGAAATCGTTACTATTCTAACTTAAATTGTGCCTGTTTACAGCAGTTCAGACTTTTATCATATAAGCTGAAGGGACATTTTTGAGTGTTGAAGCACCAATCGCTACTACAACAAAATCAGGCAGTGTATCTTTAATGTTCTGTATTTCTGTGCAGAGCCAACCTCTATAAATCTCTCTTATCAGCTCAGATTGGTGCTGCTTGTTCGGGGGCCCTTTCACGAGTCCTGTTATATTTTCAGTGGGAGTATCAAATCAAATCTGAATCCAACCTGTGAGCGTACGAATGGTGTCCTCCCATTGGCACCAGAGGAGAGCCGAAGATGAATGAGGCCTTTCTGTGGCTTTTGAGGACTGCAGGCGTAAGGGTGCTTTGTCATCATAATATTGAAAGTGAGTTTTGCAGGAGTTTGTGCCTTTTGGCCACGGAGGTGTGTGCCGCCTTGTTTCACAACTCATTAGAGTCAACATTTTGATTGACTGCCTGCTATTCAAGCTCATATTGGAATTCACACACATTTCTAAAGCTCTGTGGAACTTTCACACGGAGAGGTTTTTTTTTGGCTGTACTTTTTGACCTTGCAGCAGGGTAATAACATCTAAAAACCCCAGAAGAAAGTAGCACACACTCCTGTTTCTCTCCATAACCTCATTAATTATGTTTATTTCCTGCACTTTGCTCATTTATTTCAATAACGCTGCATGCTGTTTTCTCCCTCTGTGAGAGTCATTTTCTGCCTCACCTTTTGGTCTCTCCACTTAATAAGTCTCATATCTCTTATCTTCACCACCGTTGTATTTGAAGATGTTTCTGCTATTGCTGTGCTTGCTTCAGATTGGTTTCTAATGGTGCACCTAATAAAGAATTAATAATGATCGATGTGTTGTCTGGATACAGGAAGACTAATACTGGTTATGCATTAATGAGTATTACCTAAAAACATCCACCCAGAGGAGTGCTGTGTGCCTGCATGTATGCATGTAGGGTAGTTTTGAACAAGCTGGAACCCATCTGCTGTTGTCTGATGAAGATTTTCCGGGCTTCTGTTGTAGCCAGTGTTTAGCGATAAATGTATGCTGCTTTCCGTGTGCTGCTTTGTTTACAGTCCAACTAGCAACATGAAAAGCGAGAATGAAGTTGGAGTTGAGAGACCACGTCTAAAAACGGATTGTAAGCTGCCCTGCCATGTAGGTATCTGTTAATAATAATAAATTAAAGCTTAATTGTCATCAGATAACTGCCAGCTGGAGACGGGATGGCATAAAGGCAAATTGCGTTCTACCCCTTCAGCTTTCCATACGGACAGTTTTCCTGTGTACAGCCTGTTGTGACAGGCCTTTCTCCAACCACTCCCGACACCCTCTCCCTACACACTTAGACTCTGTTTACGCGCGTGCGTGGAGGCTCTGCCACATTGAGTGTCATCCAAAACCTCTTAGTGTGGAGTGGGTTGTTCAACCCTCCACCAGCGAGTCTGCACCGATGCTGACTTACTGACCAGGTGTAACGCTGTGTTGTGATCTTCATGAGATGAGAGACGTAAATTACTATTATTACGAAGTTATGTGTTATTACCGGTAAAATGAGAACTGCTTTAATTAAGATAAACATGAAATAATATACTGCCGTCAGCGTCTTAAAGTCAACGTTATATTCAGGATTTAACAGTAAGTTACGCGTTTTCCATCAGCCAGCAGTGGTTGGTCTGCCAGAGGGGGTAGGCGGAGCTAAGCGGCTGCTTTGACGTTCTCTGCAAGTGTTGCGAGTAAACAGTAATCTACTATGGCTGAACAAACAAAGAAAAGTTGGATGACTACAGATACAACTTCAACAAGAAGTGAAAATCCAAAGAAAAAGAAACAAACGCGACGCTCAGATGAAGGCAAACGTGCGTGTTCTATTATTATGACCCTCCGCCCGCCCCGTAGTTTGTGAAATCAGGAAGCGATGCACCGGTAACGTTGTGGACAGCAAACAGAAACAAACCTCCGTGAGCAAAAATGGATAAAGAAAGGGGTCTTTTAAATGTCAAGTCAGTTATTTGTATTTACTGTCGATGTGAACGGAGTTACCACCGGAGTACGTCGAGTCTTTAATACCACTTGCTGGCCAAGCACACAGCTGATGCAGAGAGCCCCAGGTTGTGAAAATTGTCTTTAAGTGAACTTTGACTAAAATGATGTTATCTCCGCTGCAGACTCAATGACTTATTACTTATTACTGTTCCATTCAGGTCAACATGCCGTCTGTTGTTGCTTGTTGGCCTTCAGTTTGCCATGTTGTGCTTTCTGTATATTTTTTGAGCATGCAGTACCTTTGAGGCTATTCTGTAGAAACATATTTGTCCATTCCCATGTTGATAAGAGGATTAAAAACTTGAAAATATGTCTTTAACGTACATTTACAACAGGTAAAAAATGTGCCATTAATTTAAATAAATTTGCGATTAATCGCGACTTAACTATGGACAACCATGACAGCCCTAATTGAATCCCTTCAGCTAAACGAAGGGTGCTCCGTTCAATGAGAGCGCAGCACCGCGCAGCAGAGACGGGAGGTGCAGACAGTTTCTCTCCCCAATCAGACGCAAAAAACAAGAGCAAACTGCATGGATCTGCAAAACTTTATGGGCGTGTTTGCGCTTGAATATCATCAGTGCAATTTGCTTTGTGAATCGGACCCTGAGACGGAGCAGAGGGCGAGGGCAAATGATGTGCAATTTATGGAGCTATCAGCAGCCAAAATTCATTCTTAGTGAATTCCCCCCTGGACTTCAACACATCCATTTTGTCTATTACAGTTTGGAATAGAGTTGGAAATCAGCCGAATCTGAGTACAGTTCTCCAAGTCAATATTTTACACAGCCAGTGCCCACTTAAAACCAGTGGATGAAACGACTTAAGCTTCAAACAGAAACCAGAATGCTTCACACACCAAAGGTGTCCCTCGCCTACAGATTCTGCATTAGTTATTAATTTAATACACTAAATTATTTTCAAAAGCAAACATGTACTCAGGAGGTGGGCATGTAACGTTTTTCTGATTTTAATGTAGTAGGTTATATTTTAATGATATAGATTATCTGAGCCTTAACTACGATCTTTTCTAATAGTGAATTAGTATTTTTGGCACCAAACCAGACCAAACCCTTCTGGTTTCGTCAACATGGTCATCGTTTGGTTAAATTTTGGTTCCAAAACAACTTGATTGAATTAACATTCACTCAGAATTTTTAAACCTCTGAAATCAGCCCTCAGGACTCCCTCTGTCCCAAAGCCCTTCAAATCCAAGAGCTGAGCCCAGAAAAGGTCCCATGGATGTCAGTTAACTGACAAGCCTCCACTCCTCTCCAAACACCAACCAGAGTAAACCATAAGAATGCAATTTAAAGAAACTTATCTGGAACATTTCAACACAGAAAAAACTTAAAGCCAACGTCGACTTGAAAGTGGTCTGGAAATAAAAAGAGATGATGAATTGACAGAATATATTTATTCACTGTCAGAGATGGAAAGCAGAGACAGATCCAAAAAAAGAAAGATTTTAAACTCAAGGCAAAAAAAGGAAACAGAATATAAACTGTTGACAGGTGTGGCTGAGACAAAAATGCGCTTCCTCATACGATGCAAAACATGAAATAAGGAACACTGAAGAGTTCCACGTTGTACTTTCAGGTTTCAAAGAGCTTGAGCTCTTCTGATTAAAGATACTCCTGGGACACTTGTGGGAAACATCGGTGACATAGTGACAGTGAATGACCTAGACATACACAACATGCGTACAATGTAAAATACCCACATATACTTATGGATGATTTAATTGTTGACGTTATAAAGAAGATTTCACAGAAGCGTAAGACATATATAAAGCCTTAAACTCAGTTTGTTTAATCTAAGAGCAGGTGAGCTGTGGCGTGAAAGGTTCCACAAACTTGCTTCACTCAAACTGAAGCCTTTAAATAAGATTACCCATGAGTTTGGTGCTTTTATTTTAACCGGCTACAAAGAAATACAGCACTCAAACACGTCAATCAAGATGGCTTAAATGTTGAAAAATTCCATCAGGATTTTTTGAAGAGTCACAGAGCTATTACAGATGTCACAGAGAGATTGTGCTCCAAAAGAACATCACATTTCTGTGCTAACGAGGGCAGTCTGCCTCCGAAGTGAAGCCAGAAGGTTGGGGCCGATTCTGTACGTCTCTGTACGTTTATAATGTGCAGAAGCATAGATCTCCTCAATGTGTTGGTTGTTCTTGTTGTATCTCACCAAAACTCTGTCCATGTTACTCTTAGGGTCTTTTGGGTTGTAGTATTTCCTGACTTCATACGGCAGGTCCTTGGCATGAGGAGAGTTGAGGTTTCCGATGGTGTAGTACGTGTACTGCCTTTTGTCCCGTATCACTGGAAGCACACGCGGGTTGTTCCGAAACATATGAAATCCATACTCTCCTTTGATAGGATCGCACAGGGCCCTCATGTTGTTGTCTAGGCAGGCCTTAACGTACCACTCCAGCAACTTGAGGCCGTGGCGAGGAGGTGGTTGACCGAACCCGCTGTCCTGCAGCTCTTGGTCAGAATCGAGGGTCCTCAGAGCTGAAGTCAGAGCGACCGTCAGCACCAACGTGAGATGGAAAAGAAACTTCATCTCTATGCCCGCTGCCATGTGGAGATTCTCTATTTAGAAAAGAGCCATCACAATATCTTCATTAAAACATGCAAATTACAATGAATACAAAATGACTTCATACTTTTACAACTTACCTCTTAGTTGGTTAAAACAGGAACAAATATTTCTTTTGCAGCCGATGAGCTGCTGGACGCTGTGCTCGACGTCTCTCTGTCTTGTGTGTGTGGATGAAAGCAGCACACTTGATTTGATCAGAGGTTTTTTTACTTTCTATTTGTGATGAAAGAGGAAGTGGTGTGGATGCTGCACAGCTGCAGAAAGCTGGGTTTAAATTTACAATTGAGCATGTACATGTTGTCACTTGTAAAGTATTGGTGTGAAACTGTTGCCTGCATAAAGACTGACTTAACATGGGGAATTTGCATGTTTGTGTTACTGAGACTGAGGCTTCGAGGTTTAGGAGGACAACAATTAAACTCCAACAGTATTTTACCTGCAGAGAAATTAGAGACATTTTCTCAAGTTTAAAGTTAAACATGTATACATTAACTTCAAACATTCAATAAGTTATTTGTGAAGTCTCTCTTGTCACAGCATGTTGAGGTTGTGGGCTGCACGGTGGTGCAGTGGATAGCGCTGTTGCCTCACAGCTCGATGGTTCCTAGATCGAGTCCCGGTTCAGACATAGCCTTTCTGTGTGGAGTTTGAATGTTCTCCCTTTGCATGCGTGGGTTCCCTCCGGCTACTCCCACAGTTCAAAGACATGCTCGTTAGGTTACTTGATGACTCTAAATTGCCTGTAGGTGTGAGTGTGAGCCTGAAAGGTTGTCTGTCTCTTTGTGTCAGCCCTGTGATTGTCCAGGGTGTACCCCGCCTATCGCCCAATGACAGCTGTGATAGGCTCCACCCCACCCCCCCACCCCGATGACCCTGAACAGGATAAGCAGTATAGAAAATGGATGGATGGATGCATGAATGGATGGCGCTTTCCTTGGTGAGGGTCTTTTTGAACGTTCACGAGTCGTGTTGTGTGAGTCTCCGTCGGGACAAAAGTAGGACTCTGTCACAGGGGAACCCTTCTCCAGGTGGAGATGCTTATGAAACTCCTGCAGTGCTCTAACCTCTGCTGCAAGTTTAATGAGCTTCTTCTCCAGGATGTGGCACCTGCAGTCCCTCTGGAGGATGCCAGCACATTGGCCACGCTTAGGTTTGGGGGTGGAATGTGGGACGGGGCTGGAAGAGAGGGGGCTTAAAAGGGGACCCATGGGGGTGGAATGAAACGGAGCATTCAGATTCTCTGATGACAAATTCTGGGCCTGGTGAACAGGACTGTCGTCACCCGAATCAAACAGCTTCTTAGGTGTGACTAAATCAGGAGGACGGGCTAAAAGAATCAGCAAGAGATCTGAAAGAATGTTGGGAGGAGACAGGAGAGGGTTCAGTTTGACTCGGGCCCAAAGGAGCTTGGTCTAGCTCAGATCCAGGGAGGGACTAAGTGTGCTCATATATTTTTGCAAGTAAAGAAAAAAATCTTCTTTGGTACAATTTTTCCTCTTTTTACAAAGTGTCTTGAGATAACATTTGCTTTGAATTGGTGCTATACAAATAAAAGCTGGCTGATTGATTGATTGATTGATTGATTGATTGATTGACTGACTGATTGAAAATAGACATACCTTCATCAGAGGCCTCAGGAGGGACATCATGTAAATCTATCATGGAGACCATTGTGGGGAGAGGGTGTGTTGAGCGGAGGTGGCTCAGGCTTTGAATAATTTTTTCCTTTTTGGCCAACACCATTTCTTCTTCTACTTCCTGCCAACAACAAAACGTGCCTGATTAGAGACCGGGATTTTAGCCACATTGCATTTGTCAACCTACCTGTGCTATTTTGAAATATCATCAAGGACTCATTGCTTTACCACAGCTGTGGAGAAAAAAGGAAAATCACTTACGGTTCTTGACAGCCAGTGGACTTCACTTAGAGGTTTGTCCAGCCGTTAAGTCCTTCTCTTTCTTTCCGCATCTCCCTCTATCCCTCTAGCCCAACACAGTCGAGCAAGACTGATCATGAAAAATCTGACTCCGCAGGCTTGTTCCATCTTCCAAAGAATCCCCAGAAGTCAGTTTTCAATACAATTGATCAAGATTGAGTCCAAATGAGACACCTTTGAATTTTCAGTTTCAGCCCTCCAGGTTCTTGACCGCCCCAAACAACAATGGTTTGAGATATCGCCCTGGCTTCTTCACGGGTCAGCGTCTGACGTATCCAAAGATGGGCTTCTTAGCCCATTCTGTGGCCCCACAGGACCTCGACACAGATTCTTCCAAAAGTGCAATCCGGGATTGCGGTTTTAAACTTGGCCTATAACTCGATTTCTATACATGGTAGAGACATAGGGCAGACAGTTTTTGGAAAGCTTTCAACCCTCTTTCATCTGACGTGTGGCACGGACAGCTACGGGGCCCACACCACATCGAAAAACTTGGTTCAAAAGGCCAATCTGGGATTCCAAAAATGCAATCCTGCATCCAGAGCTTGCACGTTTCTTTATCTGGCGATGCGCCACCACATCCTTGGAGACATCCCTCAGCATGGTTGTCAAGGTCAAACAAAATGCTGTTAATCTGTATGTTCTTTAGTCCGGTCTTTTGGCCAGTCTCCACAACCTGGAGGTACTTAAACCATGCCGTAACATTCAGGAGGTAGTTTTTGATGGATGTAGCCGTGTAATTTTTGGTCCTCAGGTAATCCGGGTAGCTGAAGAAATAAAGACATCAAAGCTGTTTGTGGGCATGCTTGTGTGCTACTGTATGCTGTGTGCAAGTGTGGGTGAATTACTTTCATTACTTTAAATGAATTATTATTTCTTGAATTTCACTGATTTTTTAAAAGAATTTTAATTAATTATAATAAATTATTTTGATGAATTTTAATGAATGAATTTAATTAAATATAATGAATTATTTTGTATTCATTTTATAAATTTATTCTTGAATTTTAATGAATTTTAATAAATAACTTAATGCAGTTTATGAATTACTTTCATGAATTATTTCAATTATTTTTCATCAATTACTTTAATGACTTGTAATTTATAAAGCATTAGGAACAGAGAAGATCCAGGTCCATGATTGGCAATAAACTCATAACAAGCAATACAAGACAACTATTTTACTACAAAGAAGATATTTACTCATTTATGTCACTGAGTGGTAGTTTGAAAGTTCAATGTGTTGTTCGTAATATCTCGCCTTGCATGTGTGTGTCGTTGCCTCGGCTATATTAGCGGCTTGTGAACAGGACAAAGTAGTGTAACTGTAGCCCGTCAAAATGACATTGTGTTGCCTGCTGTCCACGCTTGTCAGTGTGTGTTTTTCAGGTTTATTTTATTTTTGACCCGACGTTCACCGATGCAGGTGAGCTTGACTGTAGCTTTACTAGTATGTAACGTTAGTTGTAAATTGAAGAAACAATCTTAAGGGGATACAAGTATGCCTGTCATCACTCATGCTAGTGTTATTCAGCCATAGCTTCACAGTTTGATATCTAACATACTTTATAATGTACTCATGACGGCCTACTAGTCATACCCCTGTACATATGAGTGCACGTGACCAGCTTTGGATTTGACACCATCATTGTTTATGTTCTACGTTATTTCCTACAGTAGCCTACTTGTGCTCAGTCTGGGAGAAGTGTGTGGTTGATAAAGCTAAAGGAATGATTATCCAACATGACCACACCCTGTTCACTGAATTCAGGGTAATTCCCTCAGGCCGCTATTTAAGTCCTTTATTCCTACTGCTATCAGGTTGATAAACCTCAGAAGTGGAGTACCGGAATGATTGTTTTAATGTTAATTCCTTGTTGTTCTGCACAGCCCACAATAAGACTCTAACACCGAAGCAAATTCAAGTCCTTGATAAGAGTAATAAATATGAGTAACATAAAAATAACAACTCAAATGAGTGAGATATAAATGGGATAAATGCAAAGAGACAGTGCCTAATAGAATACCAAACTTGTGTTTGATAGTTTGTGTGCTAGATTGTCTAAGTCAGAGTTTGTTTTACAGGGTTCAAAGTTGTGTCCCATTTCAGGGGTTGCACCGACTGAAAGACAGACTATGATGGCCTGGCCTTTAGAGGGCTGAACTGACACCTGTGCCAGGCCCTGCTCTTTCTCCCTCAGAGGCTGCGCTGCTTATTCACAGTGAGATGTTAGAACCTGATGCTAAATAAGCCACTACAGGAAAGTGAAAGAGGCACCTGGCAGGGGAATCACAGACTTTTGATATGAACAAAAAGGATACTGTACATTTTATAAAAACAATCTGTCACACAGCTGCAGGGATGAAAAAAACATGAAGAGCTAAATCACATCTTGTGGAAACGTTGTCCCCAGAGGCTTTCTCCCGGGAAATACACGAGAGAACGATGCATCCGTCTCAAGGGAAAGGATCTGTCTTTATTCACAACCATGACTGTGAATATATCCTTTAATTAAGCAAGTAAAAAGCCTCAATGAGATTAAAATCTTCTGTTCAACAGTGACCCAGCCGACAGCAGCATAAACATTGTTACAGCAAAAATACAAACAGAAATATACAACTGTCACAAACCACAACAAGCACAGTATTCAGTTAATGTGCAATACAAGGGCAAACACAGAAATCCAAACAGGTACAAGTTTCTTAAATGATTTCATTAGTTTTTAGAAGCCATCATATATTTTTTTTTGCTATTTTATGCATTATTGCAGAAAGCAGAGGCAGATTTAAAAGCTTTTCCCTTGTCCTGTTCTAACTCAAACATATGTACAACACTGTGAGAGCGTAGGCCATACCTGCTGTACACACAAGGAGGAACCAGCCCATGGAGAGATTTATAAATAGGGTCAGCTGGTGAGAAAGTGTGCGGACAGACAGGGAGGGAAACTGAGCAGCTGCATAATGAGTACAGTAGTAACTGAGATAGCCACAGATGCTTCTTTAGGCCCTGCTCAGGTGCATTTATAAAGCACAGGTGCCTGTTTTACTATAAACTATGTGACGTGTGAAGCACAAGTTTCCCCCTGAATTGCCTCAGCACCATTCATAAACTGTATACAGATAAGCGATGTCTCTCCACCTCCTCTCATTGTACTTATTTGAAGCCAAAATACCCCTCAAGGCGGGCACAGCAGAGATCGGCAGGTGGAGCCGCGCTAACTATGTCCCGCCCCTTGTGGCCCTGACGTGTTGGAGCCCTCAGGTGGGCTCAGTCTGCAGCAGAACAGATTTTTGTGTTGGTCTGAAAGTAAACTGTAAAAAAGAGGAATAAGAATAGTTTATGAAGTTTTTCTCTTAGGGGTTTATAGATATGATAAAATTGTACACAGCACAAACAAAGTAATAAGCAAAAATGATAGAACTCCTGCCTATGGTTCAAAACAGTTGTTGGACAGAGAGTGGGGTTTAAATTAGAGAGGAAAGCTTAACCAAAGGAAACTCTGTGCTCATACAACCATGACGACTTTGTGTATTTCAATCTGTGGGGTCGATTTGTGGGACAGTCTGAATGTGGAAGTAAAAGAAAGCACAAACATTATTCTGCTGAACAGATTCTACAGTATAAAAGAAAGCACAATCAAAAGGTGGAGAGCTGAGGGAAGGTTGTGACATTTGTCTTTGCTGTTGACACTGGCTGGGTATTTGGGTCGTACTAAGAGCAAAAACAACTGGGGGTTGTGAAGGTTTATTGTTACTCTAGTTTATTAATCTTATCTACCTTAACATATATGTTCAAAGCAAAAACACAATCAGTGACAGGTGAAGCAAGACAAAACAAGTCTCTTGATGTACTGTAAAATCTGGAATATAAGACGCAGTCTGTTTTGAGGGTATCCCAGAGGTAAAAAGGTTCTACGATAGCTATTTATTTATAAAAATGTGTTTTTAAAAATGTTATTTCAAAACTATTTCTTTTTTTTTTCATTTAAAACACATTTAAAACACACACAACATATATCCTACATGTGTTTTCGCCATGTCGAGTTTACAGTCCTGCAAGCTACCGGTGCAGTATTTGAGCTCAGCCTACGGTAATGCTGATTGGCTAAATCCCAATGTCCACACTCATGAACTCAGACTTTGAGGCGCATCCCAGTAAGTGTGTGAGTGCTTCGGGCTGCGTGAGGGCTCTGATGAGGACTTTTCAACGCCAAATTTTCACGAGTCGGCATATCTGCAGACTTTATTTTGGTAGTTAGCCAGAGTTCATAGCCGACTTGGTGACTTATACAAATGATATTGCTCAGCCTCCCACTAAATGTAAACAAATGTTTGTATATATTGTGTGTATATTGAAGACAATATATTGAAGTCCCTTGGTTTTATCTAACATTAGGCCAATTTCCAAAATTCCTTTTATTTCCAAAGTTTTAGAGAAAGCTGGTTTTTAACCAACTCCAAGAATTTTTACAAAGGGCCAATGTTTGTGAATTGTTTCAGTCTGGTTTAAAGTCTCTTCACAGCACTGAAACTGCTCTTTTAAAAATTTTTAATGATCTCTTGTTGAACCTTGATTCTGGTCACTGTGCCTTTTTAATTCTTCTTGACCTGGCAGCGGCGTTTGACACAGTGGATCATACAATCCTTGTCTCACGCCTTGAACACTGTGTAGGCATCAAAGGCACTGCTTTGGGCTGGTAAATCGTACCTCTCTGAAAGAACACTCTCTGTGCACATGGGCCAGTTTTCCTCCACAGTGGCCCCTCTGACATGCGGGGTCCCCCAGGGGTCAGTTCTGGGCCCCCCTACTGTTCTCCCTTTATATGCTACCCCTGGGGTCGATTTTTAGAAAGCATGGTGTTCCTTTTCACTGCTTTGCTAATGATGTGCAGGTGTATTAACCATTAAAGGTCCCTACCAAAGACTCTCTTCAGGCCGTGCTGCATGAGTGATGTTAGAACATGGATGGATCTAAACTTTAAAATTAAATGAAAACAAAACAGAGGTTGTCCTGTTTGGTCGCCCTGACCTGGTTCAGGTCCTTGCTAGCTCTCTTGGTTCTTTGGCACCTCACATAGGATCCCATGCCAAGAATCTTGGTGTGATTATTGATGGTGCTTTTAAACTGGACAAACAGGTCAGCTCAGTGGTCAAATCTAGCTTTTTTCAGCTGAGGCTTCTAGCCAGAGTTAAACCTTATCTTTGTCAGAAAGATCTCGAAAAAGTTATCCATGCTCTTATTACGTCTCGTTTGGATTATTGTAACTCATTGCATTTTGGCATTGACCAGTCAGAGCTCAACCGCCTGCAGCTGGTCCAGAATGCAGCAGCTCGTCTTCTAACTGGGGCAAAGAAACATGAGCACATAACTCCGGTGCTTTCTGCACTTCACTGGCTTCCGGTTAGGTACAGGATTGATTTTAAGATTCTTTTATTTGTTTTTAAGTCTCTGAATGGGCTGGCCCCGGAATACCTGTCTGACCTCATTTAGGTACACCAGCCCTCCAGAGCCCTGAGGTCAGCTGATCAGGTGGTCCTGGATGTCCCTCGATCATTTTTAAAATCGAGAGGAGATCGAGCGTTTGCTGTTGCGGCTCCCACTCTGTGGAACGCTTTACCTTTTACTGTCCAGACTGCAAATTGTCTCACCACTTTTAAAAAACTTTTGAAAATGCACTTGTTCACTTTGGCCTTCGGCAGAGGATAGTCTCTTTTATTGGGTCTATTATTTGATTAGGTTTATCCATATTGTTGTTTTTATGTTTTTATATGTTTTATGCTTTTATTGTTTTTATTGTTTCTTCCTGCTTTTATGTAAAGCACTTTGGTTGGCCACTGGCTGTTTTAAATGTGCTATATAAATAAAAGTGACATTGACAACCTACATTTAAACAAAGCGAGCATGGACAGTGATGGGAGCCGCAAATATGTTTGACATCATGTAGTTCATCGCTTTTGTAGTTAATAATGTTTTTAGAAATGTTTGTTTTTCAGTAAAAGGATGAACATTAATGCCTTTCTGACTTTTAATAGTGTGCTCACGTGGATAGCGACTGCACTGGCCATCATGACGGTGTGCTGAGAGAGATGGTCACATGACCAGAGAGCACCCTCTCCATGCCATCACAGCTGTAGCAATCAGGGCAGCTCACAAGTGCCTTGTATATTTTATTTGATAATGTTTACCTGATTGTGAGATATGATCTATTTAGTTTACTTTAAAAAGATGTGTACATTTACTTAAATGTGTTCACTTGTGTTTGATTTTTCATTCTTATATTGAAGATTAATTTGTTTATTTTCTTTTTATCGAAAAAACACCTCTCAACTGCACGTTTGATGACAATGAGAAAATAAATGTGGAAACTGCTGCTGCCTCCTTCATGCATCATCACAATATAATAAGTTTCATATTGTAAAACATTCTGCAGCTTTAAATTTGAGATTCTGGTCTCCTGTTTTGCTTTTTCGTCCTTTTAATATAATTTAATTTGTATTTTCAGCTCGACCCTTTTGGTCTGGATTTAATTTAATTTCACTCATTTTTTATCTTTGTCTTATCAGTTCATCTCACATTAAACAAAGAAGCAGACCGGAGCTATTAAACACCTATAATATACCTGCACTGTGCATTTGGTCTGACAGCAGCTCCTGTGATTTCCTGCGCATACTGATGATCCTGCAGTCTGGCTCCACATCACCACACTAAGGTGACCTCTGTGTTTCTGTGCATGTACAGCAGTTCAGACTTCAGTGTTTATGCTGTTTACTGTATGAATAAAATATCTCACCTGTTCACACTATAATCATATTTTCACAGACATGTTAATGTGTCACAATGAGGGGACACAAGGACTACAGGAGGAGGAAAAAGAAGCTACACATTGTGTCCAGCTTTCTGCCCAGAATCACCTTTTTAACTGGACCTGGACTGTTGTATGTTGTATGTCTAAATAAATTGACCAATCACGTGTCAGCAGGCTGCAACATATGCAGGAAAAAACAGCGTCATCTGACTACAATTAAGCTTAATAAATCTATAAACAGACATCTGTATCTAAGTTCAGCTAACAATCCGTTCAAGATTCAAAATTCAACTTGAGACATTCGTTTGACGCTGTGTCACGAAACATTTAGATTTCCTGACTTTATAAAAGGAGCATTTTAAAAGTTGTGTTATGCTGGTTGATAAAATATAACACTGGGTTGTCTCAGCGTTAATTATAAACTTGATATACTTAATTTGATATACCTTCGGGATGTGGGTAAAGTAAAAGCACAGGGACAAATTCGTCTGTGTGTCTTGGTATACCTTTTATGTCTGTCTCGACCATCGGACAACTGAACACTCACCACAACTGTGATACATCACTTAAAACAATATAACTCTGCCAGTCTGAATCATCAGTGAGCAATGGAGACAGGATGGCATGAAGGCGATTTGATCTTTGCTCTGAGCCAGTTTTTATGTGTTCAGCCAAACCCCTTTTAAAACTCCCGTGGATGAAACTACTTAGACTACCAACAGAAACCAGAACGCTCCTGACACCAAAAAGTTGGTCCCTCACCTACAGATTCTGTATTTATTCATTAATTTAATACATTAATTATTTTCAAAACTTACAAGAGACTGTACAAGAGATAAAATCCACAAATTTTACCCAGATTCCTCTGATCAGTGTGAAGTGTGGCTCTCATGACTCCCTTATGCATTCCTTCTGGCTTTGTATAAAAGTGAGCAAAGTGTGGAACGAAATTCAAGAATGGATATCTAAGATTTGCAAAACAAAAATTAAATTCTCAGCTGAACTGTGTACCTTTCAGGATGCAGAAAAAATAAGATATCCTACGGGGTGGCAGATTATGTTCTCCTCCCTTGTTTATAAGAAGCTCATTCTAAAACATTCTACAGAAGCTTCTACTTTACACATTTGGAAAGAACTGATGAAATATTATTTGACCATAGAAAAGTCATTGTCTGAGGATAACAAGAAAACAAAGCAATTCAGTTAGGTATGGAAGTACATTATGAGGCCCTATAAAAGATAACTTTTGGCATGGCTGGGAAGGGAAGGGGGAGCTCCGGAGGGGATCACAGGACATAGAAAGTGTGTGTGTGTGTGTGTGTGTGTGTGTACGTTATGTTATGTTATGTTATGCTATGTTTGTAGAGGGTAATGGATTGGGATGATGGGTATTTGTGTTATGTATAAGACGAATGTGTATGTAATTGGTTTCATGTTAGACTCACTTCATTCTAAGATAGTATATAGCATCTTATACTATCTTATACATCATGGTATTATTATATATACGTGTGTGAGTAAGTCATTGTAAGCGAAACCCTATGGTGAAAAGCATGAAATTAAAATAAAGATAATTATAAAAAAATATATATATATTATTATTATTATTTTCTAAACTAAAAATGTATTTAGAAGGGGGGCTTATATGTTTTTTCATTTATTTTCCTTTTTAAATACTTTATCTAGAGTTTTCTTTTATAAGCTCAAGACAGTGATGAACAAATACAAAAACAGACGTTTTTAGAAATGTAGCGGGAACCCACACCAGGGAAAATCAAATGGCCAGCACAGTTAACACACATGCAATAAAGATTCAAGATTCATGAAAACCGAAACAAACTAGCAGAGTTCATGAGGAACTGGCACTGCCTGTTTGAAGCATGCGGTCCTGAAGAAGACTCAGTCTTCACCGTAGCTCACCTGCCATGGCCTCTACCTCATGCTAGCCAGTAGTCTCTCTTTCTCTCTCTGTCTGTGTGCTTGATTA
Source organism: Semicossyphus pulcher (assembly GCF_022749685.1). Lineage (NCBI taxonomy): Eukaryota > Metazoa > Chordata > Actinopteri > Labriformes > Labridae > Semicossyphus > Semicossyphus pulcher. Next base: position 4,000,075 of record NW_027211770.1, on the reverse strand, counting down.
CAGGAGTGGCATCAGGTGTGCAGGGGCTGGGCTGCAGCTGCAAACCATCTTCATCAACTCTGCTACAAATACTGCGCTTCAACTCCACCACGCCGCCCGATCGCAGACTCTGTTACCTCAGTCAGTCTTGTTACAGCAAATCTTTTGATTATTATGTTGACTGTTTCATCATTTATTTGTACCCGCTTTCTTTTGCCTGCAGTTGTGCTCTGCCCAACTCCTGCCTCTCTTCCACTCCTGTACATTTGTGGACACCACCTGGATCAGCCATGAAGTGGACCTGTGGACCCAAGCCCCTGCCTAACTACCTGCCTTGCTCTGCTCCACTCCCCGGCTCACGGCTCATCCCCTGCATTCCCCCAGCCAAGAGAAACTTATTAAGTATCTTCAATAAATTCTTCATTGAATCTATTTCCTGCCTCAGCCTCTGTGTTCTGCACCTGGGTTCTCAAAACCAACTCCGCCTAACATCACCTGCCATCTCCAAGGAGTGGAGTAGGGATATTCTGTAAGGAATTCATACCATGAACTTCTGAACTCCCCATGGACGATGTCTGAATGAAAAATCCTGATTGATTGGCGTCACAAACCAGTGTGAGAAGGCAAAGTTGTTTTTTCACTCAAGATGGAGATGAAAAAAAATACTACCTGCAAACAAGAAGAAAAGAAGTCAATCTCTCAGCATCTTGCTCATCTGATTGACATCCATAACACACACAGCAGGCCCACAGCCCCTGTTGATTCAACATCTGCAGAAATTACAGCATGGGAAGCTCACCTCAGGAATAGCTTCATTGCGAGACAAAACCCTGATATCACTGGCATGCTGAAACGCACCTGTATCACATGGGAATCCAGCAAGCTGACCCTCATCAAAGCGCTTGCTGTTCATGCTAAGAAGTTACTAAAAGACAATAGAGAAAAGATAAGAAATGCCAAGTGCACACTGGAGCTCGAGGTGGCCACAGAGGGCGAGACAGGGGAGGATGGCAGGGACACTCTGGTGCCTGCTTCTTCTGTAGAACAACTGGACATTGGGCAAGAGATGGAGATTGTCCTGATTACAACAACAGAAGCCAGACTGAGACGAGGAGGGGGAGTCCGGGGAGAGGGTAGGGCCGGCATCTCTTGGTTCACTGTTGCAAGATGAGATTCAACATACACACCAGACTGGTAACAACACTAAAGACACACACGTCTCGCCTAAAAACCAATAGTGGTATCAATTGTAAGCTATATTTGAATAATTCACCCCGTTTCACTTTTCAATAAGAACGCCTCTTTATTTGGCACTATTTTGTGTGGACCGCAACACATACGTGTTTCTACACCTGCAGTGTACGGTGCTGACAGGCATACACTGTATGTAGCACACTTAGGGGGGAAGTTACTAAGAACGAATTGCAGCCGCTGATAGCACCAAATTGCGCATCATTTGCACCCAAATGCACCAGTCTGTGGTGGCGAGTGTTCTGTTTTATGCTTGTGACGGCCCCTGCATAGTATACATCTCTTGTAGTAATGCATGTGTTTGTTTGCAGAGGAGCTGGTCAAATAGCTGCCACCAAATGGAGCACCTGGGCCCATTGCTCCGAGTATAAATACAGCAGCTTCCAGCGGGCTCTCTCTCTCGCTCTCTGGACTCAACGCCAGCACCATTTCTAGTTTGGTTCTTTGTGTTAGTGCACTCTTCAAACATCTCACCACACCATACTCACACACCCACATGTACACTACTGATAATACAGATTTCACACACCTCATAGTGTTTGTAAACTCCTTAATTAACTTAACTAATAAATTAATTCATTTACTTTTGGCAACTCGTGTCTCTCCAAGTTGTTTGTCATGGCCTTACGGGCCGGGTTATGACATGCTGCAGTCTGCTGGGGAGGCAGGATAAGACTGGCTAAGCTGGCTCTGTGATTGGAGTCAGGTTGGACCCACTGGGGGACGTGGTGGAGAGACGCACACTGAAGAAGGTTGAGGCCATTCTAAACAACATGGATCATCCACTTCATAACACCTTGATGGACCAAAGAAACAGCGGTGGTGGATGGCTCCTCTCTCTTCACTGCAGGACAGACAGCGATATAGAAGATCTTTTGTACCCACAGCCATCAGACTTTTTAAGTCCTCAGTAAATGGTAGATGAGATGCCAGACAAGGGAATTTCCCTTTGGGGATCAATAAAGTTATTGTTATTATTGTTAATTGTTATTGCTCAAGGTCCGATTCATGAAGCACATTGCACTGATGATATTCAGATGCAAACACACCCATGAAGTTTTGCAGATCTGTGCAGTTTGCTCTTGTTTTGTGTCTGATTGTGGAGAGAAGCTGTCTGCTGTGTGGTGCTGCACACTGACGGATCCAAACTCCATGCACAGATCGACGATCAGCAGAGAGGAGAGGGCAGCTTATTGTAAAGTCCACACTCAACAGGTGCTTACTAGTTTCACTGTCTGTAACACAGCTTCATTTTTTAAAGGAGCGTGCAACAGCAGCTCGTCAATATAATAATCCACGTCATGCGTAAAGGCTCCAGACCGCCTGCCCGTGTGCCGGAGTGGAGCCTCGCACAGCCTCGGACTGATTGGTCTCCCGATTATAATTATAATGATAAAATATTATTGACAGATTGTTTTTACACACAATAGGGGAATTGCCGTCATGATCACTGTAAACTCAGAGCGTGACAGCCCTTATAATACTGGGCTGCATTTACCACCAACTCTGCAGGCGGTAATATTTCACTCTAACTGCGCGGTGCTGTTAGCGCTGCTGTTTGTGAATGAGGTGCTTCTTGCCACGAGGCTCATTTGCATAGAAAGATGCTAAATTGACCCAAATGGCAATACGCACAAACGGCACCAGAGCACAGGAGCTCTGCAGCAAACTCTGGGGTGCATTCAACCCTCTGCATGTGTTTGGAGAATGAGGCAAAGTTTTTTTGCGTCATTTGCAGAGATTGAGCATCCAACACATAAGAAACCAGTTTCTACATGCGTGTTCCTGTAATGTAAAAACCTGCAGGACTCCATCTTAACCCAGAGTTAAATATTCACCTTATTTTTAACGGCAATGCGGGTGACGTCATCACGTTCGATTTTGTGAGTGAGTTAACTATACGAAGTACAATGTCAAGTATCATATGTTCAGTGAGGGGTTGACATAATAATTGGATAAAGAGGAGAGAGCAGTGTTACAAGCACGACGTGCGGAGGTCGCTGTGTTGTGGGGCTTTTTACAACCTGCAAACACCACCGAAAGATGAGGATCACCTGAGGCTATGGCTAAAAGCGATAAACTTGAAGCGCCCACCTAAGCTTCCTTATGTTTGTTTCTACCATTTCGTGGACGGGAAACCGACGGAAGAACACCCTTACCCCGAGAAATGGCCCAGCTACGATGCTCCGTTAAAGACGTCACGTCGGGTGTTGAAGAGGACGTCCGATTCTGGTAAGCTAGCTAGCTAGCTATGGGTTAATTGCTTGTTAGCTAATGCTAGAGAAAGGTCCCTATTACACTGGCACCGCTGCTCCTGCATACTAAATACAATGAATTTTGCATAATTGCCACTATATACATTTCATTATTACGTTGCAGGGTGGGACAGTATATCATGAGCTCCACCTATACAGTCATAAAATAGCTCACATTATTCCTGTATTGTCATTGCAGGCGTTAGAAGACTATCTGACTACATTTCGCACTCAAATATGGATATTGATGACAAGATTGTGTGTGATTGTGTTTGGTTTTGAATAAATCTTTCCCTGACACACAGTTATGTTAGCCACCTATAGTATATTAATTACTATATCTTAAAAACACTCACTTAACTTGGTTAAACCACTTAGTTAAATTTTAAGAGTAAAAGTGTGAAAATATTTGTATTTGGTTCTATTTTCTTCATGTATTACATGTTATTTCCACAGATCAGCATCAATGGGCATCAGAGATGCTCGGGGAAGTTGTGATGAAGACCACGTCGACCTGCCTATACACTGTGAAGCAGAAACACAATGGGTAAATCCATCTGTCTCTACCACAGCTACGCGTCACAAGCACTACTCCAGCCGAGACCCCCCATGTGTGATGTGGGATGAGCCGGCTGTTTTGAACGTAACTCTGCTAAGGAAGCACCACCTTTCTCAGCTCTACACAGGGTTGTCATTGGATGCATTCCATTCCTTGGCTGAGGACCTTACCAGAGGGTACAACAACAGCTTCCAACTACACGCTTGGATCAGCTCCTGATGACCCTGATGAAGCTGCGTCTCAACCTACTGCAGGGGGACCTTGCTGAAAGGTTTGGCGTCTCTCAGTCCATCGTCAGTAAGGTGATTTCCTGCTGGCTTGACCTCATGGAGGAGAAAATGAGGTGTTACATACCATGGCTTCCCAGGGAGACAATCCAGGCAACAATGCCTCAGAGTTTTAGGGAACATTTCCCAAAAACAACGTGTGGGACTGACTGTTCAGAGACACCCCTTCAAAAGCAACGTAACCTTGATTTCGAGAGGCTAGTCCTACAGCCATTACTATGGACAGGATACCATCTAATACCTCATCTCAATTGCACCATGTGGACTGATCATGAACATCTCACCAGCGTATGGAGGAAGTTGTAGTGATAAGTTCATAACTGCAGATTCAGGGTTCTTGGAATATCTCCGTCCAGGTGATGAAGTGATGGCTGACAGAGGCTTCACCATCAAAGATCTCCTCTATGAAAGGAAGGTGAACCTCATCATTCCAGCATTCAGGAGAGGCATGCAACTGTCCGAGGAAGCTCCCACCAACACTAGGCGCATCGCCAATGTGCGGGTGGGTCCATGTTGAGCGGGTCATATGCCGACTGAAAATTTTCAAAATCCTCTCTCAAACAGTTCCAATAAACCTCGCCCCTAAAATTGACAAAATTCTGAGAATTTGTGCAGCCCTGGGTAACCTTCATGGTGACATCATTTCTGATGTAGAAGATGAGTAAGATGTTTTAAATTGGTGTGCTTTGACTAAATGTTTATCTGTGACCAGATATTTCCTGTCTGGTAATAGTTATTTCTACAAATATAAGTGACCCAATATTTGTTTGTAAATAGTTTTTTTAACAAATCTATACAAAGGGACCAGATATTTCCTGTCTGTGCATAGTTACTTTTACAAATCTATACAAAGTGTGCTCTTTAAAACAAACCTTGTGATTAAGAGTAATAAACTTTCATTTGAAGGAAAAAGTCTTGTCAAGAAGTTTGCAGATTATTCCCATCTTGGTTTATTATATATCAACATTCAGTCATGAAAAATAATCTGTACATGGATAGCAGTATGTGTCTCAAACACTCTGAAAAACAAACATTTCTTTAAACATATTATAGAACAAACATTCACTAAACAACCTAGACAAAATTGCTGTGTAACTCGTATTAGAACAGACAAGCAGAAACACCAGGGGGCAGACAAGGTAAGGGGCACAATATTAAACTATAATTACATGCCTGTTCTTCATATCATTTACTCCGGCAAGTAGGCAAGTGGCAACAACTATTCATTCGTTGCAAAGCTGCAAGTATCTAGCAGAGAGCAACAGGCGGCCTGCCTGAAACTCATCTGATACCTGAGGAAGCATATATTTGAAATAAAAGGCTCTGAGTCTAGCAACAATCTTGCCATGGAATTGGCAAGAATTGCTCATTGTGTGGGACCTGGAGCAAAACTTGCTGTGATGGAGCCCAGATGAGCAGCTTACAGGCCCTCAGCCCAGTGCAGAACATGTCAAGTTGCACTTGCATGTAGAAGCCACGTGGACCATGTAGTTGCAGCTGAGACATCCCCTCATTGGGGTGGCTGTGGCTCAGTGGTAGAGTCAGTTGTCTTTCAATCGGAAGCTTGGAGGTTCGATCCCCAGCTCCCTCAGCCATTTACCATTTACCCTCCACTATCTTCACATCATACCTCTGGCTCTTGATCAGGTCTTCCAGAGACTCATCGCTCTTTAGGAGAGGGCATTTGATCTCCAGCTGTTCAAAACACCATCTGGGCTTGCTGACAACCAGGGCTCGCTTGGACACATGACTGTGCCTTTTCGGCTGATTGCATACCCACAACCCTCTAGCCACTGGGATGCCAATGCCTCACTGTTTGTACCGTGGAGAGTTGCCGCATTCCCATGAAACCTGGGGTAGAGATGTTCTCTGATGAAGTTTTGAGGGTTGCTTCTTATTGGGACCTTCTTTGTGGTCAAGGGTAACATGTTCCAATGCTGTACACTTGTTGGGAGAAATGGCCACAAAAGTGTAAAACAACATACATCTCTGGCAGATGTTGGTGCCATCATGGTCAACATGAGCTGAGGATGCATGCTGCTCCGTCTCCTGTCTCTGTGCAGCATTCACACATTTGTGAAGAAAGCTTGACACAGGCAGTTTAATGTGTTTAAGAGCCTCTCTCAGCTCACCCTGGGTGGCTGGCCTTACTGCAGGTGTCCGCAGGACATCAGTGGCTTGGTGGTGAGAAAAGGTGATGTCCACCAACCGTTTCGGGGAAAGGTTCCTGCAAAATAAATTAAGTTCAAGCAAAATAAAAACGTTTTAAATACCCCCATAGCCTCCCGTCCCCTCCCCTCCCTCTGATGTTTATTACAAATCTCAGCCTGTATACTTGTAGACAACACACACGGATTTATATTATAACTACAACTACAGTACAAGATAACTAAATACAAAATCTAAATAATAATGTGCGAAACAGGCATTAGTCTTACCTTCCATAATATGGAGGCCGTGTGACTGCAAGACCTTCCCAAACCGGCGATGCACAAACATCCAGTAGTCTCCACTGATCCAAGGCTGGTGACCAGTCCCACGCCGAGTGGCTCGGGCAGCTCGACTGGCTGGGGTTCACTTCTGCCTTCAGAAAAAACAAATCGCCTTCTGTGTGCAACAGAACACGACCAACTTTCCTGATGTAAATACTGATACGTCTGTGCTTTTATAATTTCGCATAGCCGCGCCATCAACTCCTTGAGACAGGACGAAATAATTAAATATGTCCCTGTACGTCACCTCTGGCCACTTCTTCATATCGTCTTGCCACGTTATGATTGCTGACGGATGAGACAGTACAAGACCATCTGTATTTGTCATTGTTTGTGTTGTTAAGATAACTGTAACAACCGGAAGTTGACGGGACCGTTTAGCGGATGTGGGGTGACAAAATGCGGAAGTATCGACGTACTGAAAGTGGGCGGGGCAAAATAAGGTGAATACATTCTATTCACAGATCAAAAATTTACAGTGACCAGTGATCCATACCCAGTGCTGCAACATCCTCTTAGGAGCCTCTATTATGAACCAGGCATGTTTGTTTGCCTTGACAAGGCCGTCTGAAATTTTAAATGCAAATTATTAAACATGTTTCCTGCCTTTAATGATGTGATGTTAATAAGTGGAGGTGGAGGTTTGCATGTTAAAGTTACCAGACTTAGATCTGCACACGTTGAGCTGGTGCCCAACTACTTCCCGGCCGATATCTCTGATACGGGCCCTCAGTTCAACCAAGATGGCATTGATCATTTTATTTCCAAGCCTGACAGATGGTGGTGACATGTTCGAAACATATTTCATGAAAGCCACAGCGTACATATATAACTTCTCTGTCTTTAATTCTGCGAGCAAACATGGAGTTTGTGGCAAAGAAGAACGTGACATCACCTGTTTGGGAATATTTCGAGTTTAAGCCAGATGCAGAAGGTGAGCCCATGAACACCACACAGGCGATCTGCAAGCTTTGTGGAAGAGTTGTACATGTGAAGGAGTCACAAACCAGCAACCTACATGGACATTTGCGTGACCACCACCCTGCTGGGGGTGCTAAGCTAGCACCGAGCGAGGCTGCTGTCGGAAAAGTCAAAGACTCAAGTCAGCTGTTTATCATAGGAGCTTTTGCAAAAAGGTCCAAGTACAAACGGAATAGTGAACGATGGGCCAAGTGCACAGCAGCTGTCTCAAAGTATATTGCCAAGGAGATGGTGTTTTATCATACAGTTATAGAGAACTACTACAAACTTGACAAACGCTGCTATCCCTGAGCTGTACAGTAAAACCAGGGCGAGCGTCACCAAAGATTTGAAAGAGGTGAACTTGTTGCTTTGACCACGGACATGTGGTCAAGCATCAATAAGACCGCCTACATGTCTGCGACTGTGCACTACATTTCTGAGGATTGGAAGCTCGATGTGAAATGTCTTGAAATTACCTTTATCCTGGAGAACCACACTGCGTGCATAGCTACTGACAACGGGGCGGATATTGTGGCAGCCGTCCGAGACCTTGAATGGCTATGGCTGAACTGTTTTGGCCACAACTTCAATGTGGCAGTAAACTCTCTACAGAACGAATCGCGCTTTTGGAATCTGTCGCTCCATTAACGGCACATTCTCCCACAGCTGACAGAGATGACGAGAGTCCCGCAAGACACAGGAGCAGCTGAAACTACCTCAACATATGCTGATAACGGTATGCCAAAAATCTGAATTTATTGGCTTAATAATTGTCTTTGGCCTCCCCCCAAGCACTTTTTAGGTACTACTCTGGCCAACACTGACGCCCAAGAGCGTCTGTATCCTCTTGTTCTTGTTAATGGCCCGATGACGTCATCACTTTCATCTCTAAAGGTGCATGCAAGGACACCATTCACCCAGCCCCCACAGACAAAGCCAGAGAGATGCTCTAATAACTTATGATGCTATCAGCAGTGTAAAATGTGTTATTTTCACTACTAATGTCTAATGTCTAATCAGAAAAGATGCGCACTGCCCCTGCCGTCTTCTTTGCGCACAGAGCTCACGTCTCTCCATCCCTCATCATCAGTTTCAGCGTTTGAGCATTTTTACCACATGCGCAGGCAGCTTACCTGTACTGTGAGCACCGCCAACAGTTTGCTCCGTCACTTTCATCTTTACCAACTGAGCCAAACCAGCGCCCCATTTATTCTGTTTTTTGGTTTTATCTCTGTTCTTACGTTTTATTCTTATATTTTATACTTCTGTTTCATTTGTGAGAGTATTTGTTTAATACTGTGTATGTGGATTCTCTTGATTTAACAGCACCATGGTCAACATGAGATGTTTTTAATATGCACTAAATAAACTTTGCTTGACTCGTCTCTGCAAAACAGGAAACCCACCAGACTTGACCACACAGTTCACACCTCATTTCTAACCCTCGCTGCCTGAAACAAGATGTAGTCAACTTATTCCTCTGCAGACTTTCTCTGTTGATTGACTCCTTTAAAGAAAACATCCTAAGACCATTACTGTGAAGTCAACTTTATGTCAGTTTTCCACCACAATACTTACCATTCACTTAACATTTTGACCTCCTAAATCCAGCCCTCAGGACGCCTCATGTTCCACAGCCCTTCAAATCCAACAGCTGAGCCCAGAAAAGGTCCTTTGGATGTCAGTTGGAGACTAACTGCCCCCTCTCAGACACTGACCAGCCTCAGAATAACACTGCTCTAATGCAATGTGAAGAAACTTATCCTGAACATTTGAAAGAAGAAACTTAAATCCAACATTGGCTAGAAATAAATCTTGAAATAAAAAGAGATGATGAATTGACTGAATACATTTCTTTATTTTCAGAGTTAGAAAGCAGAGACACATTCTGATCAATATGACAGACTGAAAAAAGGAAGGCTTTTAAAGTCAAGGCAAAAAAGGAAACAGACTGAGAGGCCACTGTTCGACAGGTGAGGCTGAAATACTGCACTCTAACACGTCAATCAAGATGGCTTAAATGTTGGAAACTTCCATCAAGATCTTTTGAAGAGTCACAGAGCTATTACATATGTCACAGAGAGACTTTGCATCAGAAGAACATCACAGGTCTCTGCAAATGATGGCTGGCTGCCCCCTAAGAGAAGCCAGAAGGTTGGGGCCAATTCTATACGTCTCTGTAGGTTCATAATGTGCAGACACGTAGATCTCCTCGATGTGTTGGTTGTTATTGTTCTATCTCACCAAAACTCTGTCCATGTTACTCACAGGGTAACTTTGATTGTAGTATCTCCTGACTTCATATGGCAGGTCCTCGGCATGAGCAGAGTTGAGGTTTCCAATGGTGTAGTACTTGTACTGCCTTCTGTCCCATATCACTGGAAGCAGAAGGTTGTGGTTCCAAAACCTATGAAATCCATACTCTCCTTTGATAGGATCGCACAGGGCCCTCATGTTGTTGTCTAGGCAGGCCTTAACGTACCACTTCAGCAACTTGAGGCCGTGGCGAGGAGGACGCGGTTGACCGAACCCGCTGTCCTGCAGCTCTTGGTCAGAATCGAGGGTCCTCAGAGCTGAAGTCAGAGCGACCGTCAGCACCAACGTGAGATGGAAAAGAAACTTCATCTCTTTCCATCACAATATCTTCATTAAAACATGCAAATTACAGTGAATACAAAATGACTTCATACTTTCACAACTTACCTCTTAGTTGGTTAAAACAGGAGCAAATATTTCTGTTGCAGCCGATGAGCTGCTGGACGCTGTGCTCGACGTCTCTCTGTCTTGTGTGTGTGGATGAAAGCAGCACACTTGTTTTGATCAGAGGTTGTTTTTTTTTTTTACTTTCTATTTGTGATGAAAGTAGGTGTGGCTGCTGCACTGCTGCAGAAAGCTCAAAGTTCAAATTCAAGTTAAGCCTTAGTTTGAATTGAGCATGTACATGTTGACAGTTGTAAAGTAGTGGTATCAAACTGTTGCCTGCATAAAGACTGACTTATCAGGGTGAATTTGCAAGTTGATTTTACTTGACACTGAGCCTGCATTGTGACAGGAGGAGAACTAAGACTGACGCTTTGTGGTTTAGGAGGACAGTGATTAAACTTTATACTTTCACTCCTGCCTGGGAACATCATCTGCTGTTTTTTTGAAACAAAAAGGGAGGAGAGGACCCACATGCAGACAAAAATTAATTTAATTAACAAATGGCAAAGAACAAAGGCTTACTAATTCCAGGTTACCAAAATCCAACAGAAGGTCTAACTGTAAATCCAAAACAAGGGAAAACATGAGGAGAAAACAGAAGAGTCCCAACATCAAACTAATAAAATCACGAGAGAAACGTGGATAACCCTACAACTAGAATAAGGGTCTTACAAAGTTTCCAGACAAAAGACGACGATGAACTGACAGTGAGATAGGCACATAATAAAACAGGCGGGAAACACACAAAGGCAGGAAGTGGATCAACACGAGAGACAAGGTGACAAAGTAAAACAGGAAATGATCTAACCAATGAAACACAAATGAAATACACAACTAAACAAGACAAAATGACAAGAACACAGATTCAATGAAACACAAAACTAAAAACAAGAACTAATGACAACAGGAGACAAAATGACAGAGCAAAACAGGAAACAACATCTGACCACCTGTAGCGTAAGTAAGTTACAAGCACGACGTGCGGAGGTCGCAGTGTTGTGGGGCTTTTTACAACCTGCAACCACCACCGAAAGATGAGGATCACCTGAGGCTATGGCTAAAAGCGCTAAACTTGAAGCGCCCACCTAAGCTTCCTTATGTTTGTTCCTACCATTTCGTGGACGGGAAACCGACGGAAGAACACCCTTACCCCGAGAAATGGCTCGGCTACGATGCTCCGTTAAAGACGTCACGTCAGGTGTTGAAGAGGACGTCCGATTCTGGTAAGCTAGCTAGTTAGCTATGGGTTAATTGCTTGTTAGCTAATGCTAGAGAAAGGTCCCTATTACACTGGCACCGCTGCTCCTGCATACTAAATACAATGAATTTTGCATAATTGCCACTATATACATTTCATTATTACGTTGTAGGGTGGGACAGTATATCATGAGCTCCACCTATACAGTCATAAAATAGCTCACATTATTCCTGTATTGTCATTGCAGGCGTTAGAAGACTATCTGACTACATTTCGCACTCAAATATGGATATTGATGACAAGATTGTGTGTGATTGTGTTTGGTTTTGAATAAATCTTTCCCTGACACACAGTTATGTTAGCCACCTATAGTATATTAATTACTATATCTTAAAAACACTCACTTAACTTGGTTAAACCACTTAGTTAAATTTTAAGAGTAAAAGTGTGAAAATATTTGTATTTGGTTCTATTTTCTTCATGTATTACATGTTATTTCCACAGATCAGCATCAATGGGCATCAGAGATGCTCGGGGAAGTTGTGATGAAGACCACGTCGACCTGCCTATACACTGTGAAGCAGAAACACAATGGGTAAATCCATCTGTCTCTACCACAGCTACGCGTCACAAGCACCACTCCAGCCGAGACCCCCCATGTGTGATGTGGGATGAGCCGGCTGTTTTGAACGTAACTCTGCTAAGGAACCACCACCTTTCTCAGCTCTACACAGGGTTGTCATTGGATGCATTCCATTACTTGGCTGAGGAGCTTACCAGAGGGTACAACAACAGCTTCCAACTACACCCTTGGGATCAGCTCCTGATGACCCTGATGAAGCTGCGTCTCAACCTACTGCAGGGGGACCTTGCTGAAAGGTTTGGCGTCTCTCAGTCCATCGTCAGTAAGGTGATTTCCTGCTGGCTTGACCTCATGGAGGAGAAAATGAGGTGTTACATACCATGGCTTCCCAGGGAGACAATCCAGGCAACAATGCCTCAGAGTTTTAGGGAACATTTCCCAAAAACAACGTGTGGGACTGACTGTTCAGAGACACCCCTTCAAAAGCAACGTAACCTTGATTTCGAGAGGCTAGTCCTACAGCCATTACTATGGACAGAATACCATCCAATACCTCATCTCAATTGCACCATGTGGACTGATCATGAACATCTCACCAGCGTATGAAGGAAGGTGTAGTGATAAGTTCATAACTGCAGATTCAGGGTTCCTGGAATATCTCCGTCCAGGTGATGAAGTGATGGCTGACAGAGGCTTCACCATCAAAGATCTCTTCTATGAAAGGAAGGTGAACCTCGTCATTCCAGCATTCACCAAGAGAGGCATGCAACTGTCCGAGGAAGCTCCCACCAACACTAGGCGCATCGCCAATGTGCGGGTGGGTCCATGTTGAGCGGGTCATATGCCGACTGAAAATTTTCAAAATCCTCTCTCAAACAGTTCCAATAAACCTCGCCCCTAAAATTGACAAAATTCTGAGAATTTGTGCAGCCCTGGGTAACCTTCATGGTGACATCATTTCTGATGTAGAAGATGAGTAAGATGTTTTAAATTGGTGTGCTTTGACTAAATGTTTATCTGTGACCAGATATTTCCTGTTTGTAAATAGTTATTTTAACAAATCTATACAAAGGGACCAGATATTTCCTGTCTGTGCCTGTGCATAGTTATTTTTACAAATCTATACAAAGTGTGCTCTTTAAAACAAACCTTGTGATTAAGAGTAATAAACTTTCATTTGAAGGAAAAAGTCTTGTCAAGAAGTTTGCAGATTATTCCCATCTTGGTTTATTATATATCAACATTCAGTCATGAAAAATAATCTGTACATGGATAGCAGTATGTGTCTCAAACACTCTGAAAAACAAACATTTCTTTAAACATATTATAGAACAAACATTCACTAAACAACATAGACAAAATTGATGTGTAACTCGTATTAGAACAGACAAGCAGAAACACCAGGGGGCAGACAAGGTAAGGGGCACAATATTTAACTATAATTACATGCCTGTTCTTCATATCATTTACTCCGGCAAGTAGGCAAGTGGCAACAACTATTTATTCGTTGCAAAGCTGCAAGTATCTAGCAGAGAGCAACAGGCGGCCTGCCTGAAACTCATCTGATACCTGAGGAAGCATATATTTGAAATAAAAGTCTCTGAGTCTAGCAACAATCTCGCCATGGAATTGGCAAGAATTGCTCATTGTGTGGGACCTGGAGCAAAACTTGCTGTGATGGAGCCCAGATGAGCAGCTTACAGGCCCTCAGCCCAGTGCAGAACATGTCAAGTTGCACTTGCATGTAGAAGCCACGTGGACCATGTAGTTGCAGCTGAGACATCCCCTCATTGGGGTGGCTGTGGCTCAGTGGTAGAGTCAGTTGTCTTTCAATCGGAAGCTTGGAGGTTCGATCCCCAGCTCCCTCAGCCATTTACCATTTACCCTCCACTATCTTCACATCATACCTCTGGCTCCTGATCAGGTCTTCCAGAGACTCATCGCTCTTTAGGAGAGGGCATTTGATCTCCAGCTGTTCAAAACACCATCTGGGCTTGCTGACAGCCAGGGCTCGCTTGGACACATGACTGTGCCTTTTCGGCTGATTGCATACCCACAACCCTCTAGCCACTGGGATGCCAATGCCTCGCTGTTTGTACCGTGGAGAGTTGCCGCATTCCCATGAAACCTGGGGTAGAGATGTTCTCTGATGAAGTTTTGAGGGTTGCTTCTTATTGGGACCTTCTTTGTGGTCAAGGGTAACATGTTCCAATGCTGTACACTTGTTGGGAGAAATGGCCACAAAAGTGTAAAACAACATACATCTCTGGCAGATGTTGGTGCCATCATGGTCAGCATGAGCTGAGGATGCATGCTGCTTCGTCTCCTGTCTCTGTGCAGCATTCACACATTTGTGAAGAAAGCTTGACACAGGCAGTTTAATGTGTTTAAGAGCCTCTCTCAGCTCACCCTGGGTGGCTGGCCTTACTGCAGGTGTCCGCAGGACATCAGTGGCTTGGTGGTGAGAAAAGGTGATGTCCACCAACCGTTTCGGGGAAAGGTTCCTGCAAAATAAATTAAGTTCAAGCAAAATAAAAACGTTTTAAATACCCCCATAGCCTCCCGTCCCCTCCCCTCCCTCTGATGTTTATTACAAATCTCAGCCTGTATACTTGTAGACAACACACACGGATTTATATTATAACTACAACTACAGTACAAGATAACTAAATACAAAATCTAAATAATAATGTGCGAAACAGGCATTAGTCTTACCTTCCATAATATGGAGGCCGTGTGACTGCAAGACCTTCCCAAACCGGCGATGCACAAACATCCAGTAGTCTCCACTGATCCAAGGCTGGTGACCAGTCCCACGCCGAGTGGCTCGGGCAGCTCGACTGGCTGGGGTTCACTTCTGCCTTCAGAAAAAACAAATCGCCTTCTGTGTGCAACAGAACACGACCAACTTTCCTGATGTAAATACTGATACGTCTGTGCTTTTATAATTTCGCATAGCCGCGCCATCAACTCCTTGAGACAGGACGAAATAATTAAATATGTCCCTGTACGTCACCTCTGGCCACTTCTTCATATCGTCTTGCCACGTTATGATTGCTGACGGATGAGACAGTACAAGACCATCTGTATTTGTCATTGTTTGTGTTGTTAAGATAACTGTAACAACCGGAAGTTGACGGGACCGTTAAGCGGAAGTGGGGTGACAAAATGCGGAAGTATCGACGTACTGAAAGTGGGCGGGGCAAAATAAGGTGAATACATTCTATTCACAGATCAAAAATTTACAGTGTCCAGTGATCCATACCCAGTGCTGCAACATCCTCTTAGGAGCCTCTATTATGAACCAGGCATGTTTGTTTGCCTTGACAAGGCCGTCTGAAATTTTAAATGCAAATTATTAAACATGTTTCCTGCCTTTAATGATGTGATGTTAATAAGTGGAGGTGGAGGTTTGCATGTTAAAGTTACCAGACTTAGATCGGCACACGTTGAGCTGGTGCCCAACTACTTCCCGGCCGATATCTCTGATACGGGCCCTCAGTTCAACCAAGATGGCATTGATCATTTTATTTCCAAGCCTGACAGATGGTGGTGACATGTTCGAAACATATTTCATGAAAGCCACAGCATTCATATATAACTTCTCTGTCTTTCATTCTGCGAGCAAACATGGAGTTTGTGGCAAAGAAGAACGTGACATCACCTGTTTGGGAATATTTCGAGTTTAAGCCAGATGCAGAAGGTGAGCCCATGAACACCACACAGGCGATCTGCAAGCTTTGTGGAAGAGTTGTACATGTGAAGGAGTCACAAACCAGCAACCTACATGGACATTTGCGTGACCACCACCCTGCTGGGGGTGCTAAGCTAGCACCGAGCGAGGCTGCTGTCGGAAAAGTCAAAGACTCAAGTCAGCTGTTTATCATAGGAGCTTTTGCAAAAAGGTCCAAGTACAAACGGAATAGTGAACGATGGGCCAAGTGCACAGCAGCTGTCTAGAAGTATATTGCCAAGGAGATGGTGTTTTATCATACAGTTATAGAGAACTACTACAAACTTTCAACTTTCCACGCAAGTACTTGACAAACGCTGCTATCCCTGAGCTGTACAGTAAAACCAGGGCGAGCGTCACCAAAGATTTGAAAGCGGTGAACTTGTTGCTCTGACCACGGACATGTGGTCAAGCATCAATAAGACCGCCTACATGTCTGCGACTGTGCACTACATTTCTGAGGATTGGAAGCTCGAGGTGAAATGTCTTGAAATTACCTTTATCCTGGAGAACCACACTGCGTGCATAGCTACTGACAACGGGGCGAATATTGTGGCAGCCGTCCGAGACCTTGAATGGCTATGGCTGAACTGTTTTGGCCACAACTTCAATGTGGCAGTAAACTCTCTACAGAACGAATCGCGCTTTTGGAATCTGTCGCTCCATTAACGGCACATTCTCCCACAGCTGACAGAGATGACGAGAGTCCCGCAAGACACAGGAGCAGCTGAAACTACCTCAACATATGCTGATAACGGTATGCCAAAAATCTGAATTTATTGGCTTAATAATTGTCTTTGGCCTCCCCCCAAGCACTTTTTAGGTACTACTCTGGCCAACACTGACGCCCAAGAGCGTCTGTATCCTTTTGTTCTTGTTAATGGCCCGTCATCACTTTCATCTCTAAAGGTGCATGCAAGGACACCATTCACCCAGCCCCCACAGACAAAGCCAGAGAGATGCTCTAATAACTTATGATGCTATCAGCAGTGTAAAATGTGTTATTTTCACTACTAATGTCTAATGTCTAATCAGAAAAGATGCGCACTGCCCCTGCCGTCTTCTTTGCGCACAGAGCTCACGTCTCTCCATCCCTCATCATCAGATTCAGCGTTTGAGCATTTTTACCACATGCGCAGGCAGCTTACCTGTACTGTGAGCACCGCCAACAGTTTGCTCCGTCACTTTCATCTTTACCAACTGAGCCAAACCAGCACCCCATTTATTCTGTTTTTTGGTTTTATCTCTGTTCTTACGTTTTATTCTTATATTTTATACTTCTGTTTTATTTGTGAGAGTATTTGTTTAATACTGTGTATGTGGATTCTCTTGATTTAACAGCACCATGGTCAACATGAGATGTTTTTAATATGCACTAAATAAACTTTGCTTGACTCGTCTCTGCAAAACAGGAAACCCACCAGACTTGACCACACAGTTCACAACTCATTTCTAACCCTCCCTTCCTTGAAACTGCACCGCAGCCTGAAACAAGACGTAGTCAACTTATTCCTCTGCAGACTTTCTCTGTTGATTGACTCCTTTTAATAAAACATCTTAAGACCATTACTGTTAAATCAACTTTATGTCAGATTTCCACCACAATACTTAACATTCACTTAACATTTTGACCTCCTAAATCCAGCCCTCAAGATGCCTCATGTTCCACAGCCCTTCAAATCCAACAGCTGAGCCCAGAAAAGGTCCTTTGGATGTCAGTTGGAGACTAACTGCCCCCTCTCAGACACTGACCAGCCTCAGAATAACACTGCTCTAATGCAATGTGAAGAAACTTATCCTGAACATTTGAAAGAAGAAACTTAGAGCCAACATTGGCTAGAAATAAATCTTGAAATAAAAAGAGATGATGAATTGACTGAATACATTTCTTTATTTTCAGAGTTAGAAAGCAGAGACACATTCTGATCAATATGAAAGACTGAAAAAAGGAAGGCTTTTAAAATCAAGGCAAAAAAGGAAACAGACTGAGAGGCCACTGTTCGACAGGTGAGGCTGAAATACTGCACTCCAACATGTCAATCAAGATGGCTTAAATGTTGGAAACTTCCATGAAGATCTTTTGAAGAGTCACAGAGCTATTACATATGTCACAGAGAGACTTTGCATCAGAAGAACATCACAGGTCTCTGCAAATGAAGGCTGACTACTCCCTAAGAGAAGCCAGAAGGTTGCGACCAATTTTGTACGTCTCTGTACGTCTATAATGTGCAGACACGTAGATCTCCTTGATGTGTCGGGTGTTCTTCTTGTATCTCACCAAAACTCTGTCCATGTTACTCTTAGGGTCTTTTCGCTTGTAGTATCTCCTGACTTCATCCGGCAGGTCCCTGGCACGAGGAGAGTTGAGGTTTCCAATGGTGTAGTACGCGTACTGCCTTTTGTCCCGTATCACTGGAAGCACACGTGGGTTGTTCCGAAACATATGAAATCCATACTCTCCTCTGACAGGATCGCACAGGGCCCTCATGTTGTTGTCTAGGCAGGCCTTAACGTACCACTTCAGCAACTCGAGGCCGTGGCGAGGAGGACGCGGTTGACCGAACCCACTGTCCTGCAGCTCTTGGTCAGAATCGAGGGTCCTCAGAGCTGAAGTCAGAGCGACCGTCAGCACCAACGTGAGATGGAAAAGAAACTTCATCTCTTTGCCCGCTGCCATGTGGAGATTCTCTATTTAGAAAAGAGCCATCACAATATCTTCATTAAAACATGCAAATTACAGTGAATACAAAATGACTTCATACTTTTACAACTTACCTCTTAGTTGGTTAAAACAGGAACAAATATTTCTGTTGCAGCCGATGAGCTGCTGGACGCTGTGCTCGACGTCTCTCTGTCTTGTGTGTGTGGATGAAAGCAGCACACTTGTTTTGATCAGAGTTTGTTTTTTTTTTACATTCTATTTGTGATGAAAGAGGAAGTGGTGTGGCTGCTACACTGCTGCAGAAAGCTCAAAGTTCAAATTCAAGTTAAGCCTTAGTTTGAATTGAGCATGTACATGTTGACAGTTGTAAAGTAGTGGTATCAAACTGTTGCCTGCATAAAGACTGACTTATCAGGGTGAATTTGCAAGTTGATTTTACTTGACACTGAGCCTGCATTGTGACAGGAGGGAACTAAGACTGACGCTTTGTGGTTTAGGAGGACAGTGATTAAACTTTATACTTTCACTCCTGCCTGGGAACATCATCTGCTGTAAGGTCAACATAACATATGAGCTCCTAAAGCAAAGAGGAACACCAACAGAATGAGTTATTCCACTGCCAGCTTGAACTGACTGCATGTGCTCACACTCTGCGTTGTAGAGAAGCGATTTATACATTAACATTAATGCTGCATCAGCTTTACTGTTAGGCGAGGTCAGGATCTTCACCACACTGATGAGGGGACCAAACTTTATGCAAAGCTTAATGTAAACATGTCAGACGATTTGTACGTACATGTAGAAGAGTTGTGATCTGTTAACAGGTACAAGAGATGTAGTGTCATTCCTATATTTTTAACCTTTTAATCTATTTTTTCCCACCACATATTTTGGGGTCTAGATGACTAATAGATTAAAAAAAAGAACGTGAGCCAGCAGCAGTAAAATAGAGCGTATTAGCTCTAACTAAATCCTTGGGGACAAATGTCCAGCACTACTGTTAGGAATCTGGGACTTCTATTTGATCAGGATCTGTCCTTCATCTCCCACTTAAAACAAATATCAAGGACAGCCTTCTTTCACCTTCGCAACATAGTTAAATCAGACACATCTTGTCTGAAAACGATGCAGAAAAACTAGTCCATGCATTTGTTACTTCCAGGCT
Source organism: Semicossyphus pulcher (assembly GCF_022749685.1). Taxonomy (NCBI): domain Eukaryota; kingdom Metazoa; phylum Chordata; class Actinopteri; order Labriformes; family Labridae; genus Semicossyphus; species Semicossyphus pulcher. The sequence goes on along the minus strand of NW_027211770.1, from coordinate 3,980,245 downwards.
GGATTATTGTAATTATTGTTACTATCAGGCTACCCGAATAAGTCTGTAAGAACTTTTCAGCTGGTACAAAATGCTGCCGCACGTGACACACCAAGCTCCTCTCTCTCTTACTCTCTCTCTCTGTCTGTCTGTCTCCCTCTCTCTCCCTCTATTATATTAATGCAGCTCATTAACTCTGTATCTTCTGGTCCCATTAACATTACTAACCATATATCTTCCCGGGAGTTCTCGTGCTCCCTTGTCCTGTAGGTTCCTGGAGATTGTTGCTGCAGACCACCTGCTGCTGTGGACCTGCTCGACTGCAACAACTACTAACATCAGTCTCTTCCCCATAGTATCATTATTGTTGCTGCTAATGCTAAAAGTTGACCTGTTAACTCCAACTGTTACAATTACTATTACGACAGCATTTATCATTATTACTATGCTGTTCTTGCTAATTCATTATTATAAGCCTGTTATCATTACTATGTCACATCTCTGTTTGAAACAAAAAGGGAGGAGAGGACCCAGATGCAGACAAAAATTATTTTAAATAACAAATGGCAAAGAACAAAGGCTTACTAATTCCAGGTTACCAAAATCCAACAGAAGGTCTAACTGTAAATCCAAAACAAGGGAAAACATGAGGAGAAAACAGAAGAGTCCCAACATCAAACTAATAAAATCACGAGAGAAACGTGGATAACCCTACAACTAGAATAAGGGTCTTACAAAGTTTCCAGACAAAAGACGACGATGAACTGACAGTGAGATAGGCACATAATAAAACAGGCGGGAAACACACAAAGGCAGGAAGTGGATCAACACGAGAGACAAGGTGACAAAGTAAAACAGGAAATGATCTAACCAATGAAACACAAATGAAATACACAACTAAACAAGACAAAATGACAAGAACACAGATTCAATGAAACACAAAACTAAAAACAAGAACTAATGACAACAGGAGACAAAATGACAGAGCAAAACAGGAAACAACATCTGACCACCTGTAGCGTAAGTAAGTTACAAGCACGACGTGCGGAGGTCGCAGTGTTGTGGGGCTTTTTACAACCTGCAACCACCACCGAAAGATGAGGATCACCTGAGGCTATGGCTAAAAGCGCTAAACTTGAAGCGCCCACCTAAGCTTCCTTATGTTTGTTCCTACCATTTCGTGGACGGGAAACCGACGGAAGAACACCCTTACCCCGAGAAATGGCCCAGCTACGATGCTCCGTTAAAGACGTCACGTCAGGTGTTGAAGAGGACGTCCGATTCTGGTAAGCTAGCTAGTTAGCTATGGGTTAATTGCTTGTTAGCTAATGCTAGAGAAAGGTCCCTATTACACTGGCACCGCTGCTCCTGCATACTAAATACAATGAATTTTGCATAATTGCCACTATATACATTTCATTATTACGTTGTAGGGTGGGACAGTATATCATGAGCTCCACCTATACAGTCATAAAATAGCTCACATTATTCCTGTATTGTCATTGCAGGCGTTAGAAGACTATCTGACTACATTTTCCATCGTCAGTAAGGTGATTTCCTGCTGGCTTGACCTCATGGAGGAGAAAATGAGGTGTTACATACCATGGCTTCCCAGGGAGACAATCCAGGCAACAATGCCTCAGAGTTTTAGGGAACATTTCCCGAAAACAACGTGTGGGACTGACTGTTCAGAGACACCCCTTCAAAAGCAACGTAACCTTGATTTCAAGAGGCTAGTCCTACAGCCATTACTATGGACAGAATACCATCCAATACCTCATCTCAATTGCACCATGTGGACTGATCATGAACATCTCACCAGCGTATGAAGGAAGGTGTAGTGATAAGTTCATAACTGCAGATTCAGGGTTCCTGGAATATCTCCGTCCAGGTGATGAAGTGATGGCTGACAGAGGCTTCACCATCAAAGATCTCTTCTATGAAAGGAAGGTGAACCTCGTCATTCCAGCATTCACCAAGAGAGGCATGCAACTGTCCGAGGAAGCTCCCACCAACACTAGGCGCATCGCCTCAAACAGTTCCAATAAACCTCGTCCCTAAAATTGACAAAATTCTGAGAATTTGTGCAGCCCTGGGTAACCTTCATGGTGACATCATTTCTGATGTAGAAGATGAGTAAGATGTTTTAAATTGGTGTGCTTTGACTAAATGTTTATCTGTGACCAGATATTTCCTGTTTGTTAATAGTTATTTTAACAAATCTATACAAAGGGACCAGATATTTCCTGTCTGTGCATAGTTACTTTTACAAATCTATACAAAGTGTGCTCTTTAAAACAAACCTTGTGATTAAGAGTAATAAACTTTCATTTGAAGGAAAAAGTCTTGTCAAGAAGTTTGCAGATTATTCCCATCTTGGTTTATTATATATCAACATTCAGTCATGAAAAATAATCTGTACATGGATAGCAGTATGTGTCTCAAACACTCTGAAAAACAAACATTTCTTTAAACATATTATAGAACAAACATTCACTAAACAACATAGACAAAATTGATGTGTAACTCGTATTAGAACAGACAAGCAGAAACACCAGGGGGCAGACAAGGTAAGGGGCACAATATTAAACTATAATTACATGCCTGTTCTTCATATCATTTACTCCGGCAAGTAGGCAAGTGGCAACAACTATTCATTCGTTGCAAAGCTGCAAGTATCTAGCAGAGAGCAACAGGCGGCCTGCCTGAAACTCATCTGATACCTGAGGAAGCATATATTTGAAATAAAAGTCTCTGAGTCTAGCAACAATCTCGCCATGGAATTGGCAAGAATTGCTCATTGTGTGGGACCTGGAGCAAAACTTGCTGTGATGGAGCCCAGATGAGCAGCTTACAGGCCCTCAGCCCAGTGCAGAACATGTCAAGTTGCACTTGCATGTAGAAGCCACGTGGACCATGTAGTTGCAGCTGAGACATCCCCTCATTGGGGTGGCTGTGGCTCAGTGGTAGAGTCAGTTGTCTTTCAATCGGAAGCTTGGAGGTTCGATCCCCAGCTCCCTCAGCCATTTACCATTTACCCTCCACTATCTTCACATCATACCTCTGGCTCTTGATCAGGTCTTCCAGAGACTCATCGCTCTTTAGGAGAGGGCATTTGATCTCCAGCAGTTCAAAACACCATCTGGGCTTGCTGACAGCCAGGGCTCGCTTGGACACATGACTGTGCCTCTTCGGCTGATTGCATACCCACAACCCTCTAGCCACTGGGATGCCAATGCCTCGCTGTTTGTACCGTGGAGAGTTGCCGCATTCCCATGAAACCTGGGGTAGAGATGTTCTCTGATGAAGTTTAGAGGGTTGCTTCTTATTGGGACCTTCTTTGCGGTCAAGGGTAACATGTTCCAATGCTGTACACTTGTTGGGAGAAATGTTGGGGCCATCATGGTCAGCATGAGCTGAGGATGCATGCTGCTCCGTCTCCTGTCTCTGTGCAGCATTCACACATTTGTGAAGAAAGCTTGACACAGGCAGTTTAATGTGTTTAAGAGCCTCTCTCAGCTCACCCTGGGTGGCTGGCCTTACTGCAGGTGTCCGCAGGACATCAGTGGCTTGGTGGTGAGAAAAGGTGATGTCCACCAACCGTTTCGGGGAAAGGTTCCTGCAAAATAAATTAAGTTCAAGCAAAATAAAAACGTTTTAAATACCCCCATAGCCTCCCTCTGATGTTTATTACAAATCTCAGCCTGTATACTTGTAGACAACACACACGGATTTATATTATAACTACAACTACAGTACAAGATAACTAAATACAAAATCTAAATAATAATGTGCGAAACAGGCATTAGTCTTACCTTCCATAATATGGAGGCCGTGTGACTGCAAGACCTTCCCAAACCGGCGATGCACAAACATCCAGTAGTCTCCACTGATCCAAGGCTGGTGACCAGTCCCACGCCGAGTGGCTCGGGCAGCTCGACTGGCTGGGGTTCACTTCTGCCTTCAGAAAAAACAAATCGCCTTCTGTGTGCAACAGAACACGACCAACTTTCCTGATGTAAATACTGATACGTCTGTGCTTTTATAATTTCGCATAGCCGCGCCATCAACTCCTTGAGACAGGACGAAATAATTAAATATGTCCCTGTACGTCACCTCTGGCCACTTCTTCATATCGTCTTGCCACGTTATGATTGCTGACGGATGAGACAGTACAAGACCATCTGTATTTGTCATTGTTTGTGTTGTTAAGATAACTGTAACAACCGGAAGTTGACGGGACCGTTAAGCGGAAGTGGGGTGACAAAATGCGGAAGTATCGACGTACTGAAAGTGGGCGGGGCAAAATAAGGTGAATACATTCTATTCACAGATCAAAAATTTACAGTGACCAGTGATCCATACCCAGTGCTGCAACATCCTCTTAGGAGCCTCTTCTATGAACCAGGCATGTATGTTTGCCTTGACAAGGCCGTCTGAAATTTTAAATGCAAATTATTAAACATGTTTCCTGCCTTTAGTGATGTGATGTTAATAAGTGGAGGTGGAGGTTTGCATGTTAAAGTTACCAGACTTAGATCGGCACACGTTGAGCTGGTGCCCAACTACTTCCCGGCCGATATCTCTGATACGGGCCCTCAGTTCAACCAAGATGGCATTGATCATTTTATTTCCAAGCCTGACAGATGGCGGTGACATGTTCGAAACATATTTCATGAAAGCCACAGCGTACATATATAACTTCTCTGTCTTTCATTCTGCGAGCAAACATGGAGTTTGTGGCAAAGAAGAACGTGACATCACCTGTTTGGGAATATTTCGAGTTTAAGCCAGATGCAGAAGGTGAGCCCATGAACACCACACAGGCGATCTGCAAGCTTTGTGGAAGAGTTGTATATGTGAAGGAGTCACAAACCAGCAACCTACATGGACATTTGCGTGACCACCACCCTGCTGGGGGTGCTAAGCTAGCACCGAGCGAGGCTGCTGTCGGAAAAGTCAAAGACTCAAGTCAGCTGTTTATCATAGGAGCTTTTGCAAAAAGGTCCAAGTACAAACGGAATAGTGAACGATGGGCCAAGTGCACAGCAGCTGTCTCAAAGTATATTGCCAAGGAGATGGTGTTTTATCATACAGTTATAGAGAACTACTACAAACTTTCAACTTTCCACGCAAGTACTTGACAAACGCTGCTGTCCCTGAGCTGTATAGTAAAACCAGGGCGAGCGTCACCAAAGATTTGAAAGAGGTGAACTTGTTGCTTTGACCACGGACATGTGGTCAAGCATCAATAAGACCGCCTACATGTCTGCGACTGTGCACTACATTTCTGAGGATTGGAAGCTCGATGTGAAATGTCTTAAACCGACCTTTATCCCGGAGAACCACACTGCGTGCATAGCTACTGACAACGGGGCGAATATTGTGGCAGCCGTCCGAGACCTTGAATGGCTATGGCTGAACTGTTTTGGCCACAACTTCACTGTGGCAGTAAACTCTCTACAGAACGAATCGCGCTTTTGGAATCTGTCGCTCCATTAATGGCGCATTCTCCCACAGCTGACAGAGATGACGAGAGTCCCGCAAGACACAGGAGCAGCTGAAACTACCTCAACATATGCTGATAACGGTATGCCAAAAATCTGAATTTATTGGCTTAATAATTGTCTTTGGCCTCCCCCCAAGCACTTTTTAGGTACTACTCTGGCCAACACCGACGCCCAAGAGTGTCTCTATCCTCTTGTTCTTGTTAATGGCCCGTCATCACTTTCATCTCTAAAGGTGCATGCAAGGACACCATTCACCCAGCCCCCACAGACAAAGCCAGACAGATGCTCTAATAACTTATGATGCTATCAGCAGTGTAAAATGTGCTATTTTCAACACTAATGTCTAATAAATAATCAGAAAAGATGCGCACTGCCCCTGCCGTCTTCTTTGCGCACAGAGCTCACGTCTCTCCATCCCTCATCATCAGTTTCAGCATTTGAGCATTTTTACCACATGCGCAGGCAGCTTACCTGTACTGGGAGCACAGCCAACAGTTTGCTCCGTCACTTTCAACTTTACCAACTGAGCCAAACCAGCACCCCATTTATTCTGTTTTTTGGTTTTATCTCTGTTCTTACGTTTTATTCTTATATTTTATACTTCTGTTTCATTTGTGAGAGTATTTGTTTAATACTGTGTATGTGGATTCTCTTGATTTAACAGCACCATGGTCAACATGAGATGTTTTTAATATGCACTAAATAAACTTTGCTTGACTCGTCTCTGCAAAACAGGAAACCCACCAGACTTGACCACACAGTTCACACCTCATTTCTAACCCTCACTTCCTTGAAACTGCACCGCAGCCTGAAACAAGACGTAGTCAACTTATTCCTCTGCAAACTTTCTCTGTTGATTGACTCCTTTTAAGAAAACATCTTAAGACCATTACTATAAAGTCAACTTTATGTCAGTTTTCCACCACAATACTTACCATTCACTCAACATTTTGACCTCCTAAATCCAGCCCTCAGGACGCCTCACGTTCCACAGCCCTTCAAATCCAAGAGCTGAGCCCAGAAAAGGTCCTTTGGATGTCAGTTGGAGACTAACTGCCCCCTCTCAGACACTGACCAGCCTCAGAATAACACTGCTCTAATACAATGTGAAGAAACTTATCCTGAACATTTGAAAGAAGAAACTTAGAGCCAACATTAGCTAGAAATAAATCTTGAAATAAAAAGAGATGATGAATTGACTGAATACATTTCTTTATTTTCAGAGTTAGAAAGCAGAGACACATTCTGATCAATATGACAGACTGAAAAAAGGAAGGCTTTTAAAATCAAGGCAAAAAAGGAAACAGACTGAGAGGCCACTGTTCGACAGGTGAGGCTGAAATACTGCACTCTAACACGTCAATCAAGATGGCTTAAATGTTGGAAACCTCCATCAAGATCTTTTGAAGAGTCACAGACTCCATCCCTCATCATCAGTTTCAGCATTTGAGCATTTTTACCACATGCGCAGGCGGCCTATATGTACTGTGCGCACCGCCAACAGTTTGCTCCGTCACTTTCATCTTTAATATCAAATTCGATGTCTGGCCTACCATCAGAGTCCGCAAAGTCCATGTTCTGTAGCATTTCCTAGGACTCTCTCTGTTGCCCCGTTAAGGACCATACGCACTAAACCACTGTCAGAGCTGTGGCTTAATGATAACAAACACGCTCTCAGGCGCGCTTGCATACGAGCTGAGATAAGGTGCCGGTGATGGTTACCAGAGACCTGTAAAAAATGCTAAATCAGAGTACATATCTAACCATGTCTCCATTAACAACCACAGGCCTCAGGTCATCTTCAATATTTTGAACTCTCTCATAAATCCCTGTGACTCAGCCCGTATTGTGCCTACACCCACACTGTGATGACTATCAAAAATTCTTTATTGACAAGGTATCTGTTTTGAGTTCTTTACCAACTTTCTGTGCCCTTCTGTCACTCCCTCATGCCCGGCTATCTTTGTGCTATTTGAGCCTGCATCTGTCTCCCGATTATCTGAGATAGTACATGATTTGCACCCAACAAATTGCCCACCAAACAGTATCCCCTCTCAGTTGTTGAAAAGAGTTTTCGATGCAGTTGGACCAAGTACTTGTCTTTTAATTAATTCCTCTATTATGTCGGTCTGCGTACCAGTTGCTTTTAAAAATGCTGTAGTTTCGCCTCTCATCAATAAGGGAAATTTGGATCCTTCTGTCCTGTCCAACTTCCAGCCAATCTCTAAGCTGTCTTTTCTGTCCAAAGCCCTGGAGAAAGTAGTTCGCACCCAACTTCGTTATTTTTAGAGAACTATGACATTTATGAAAAGTTCCACTCAGGCTTTAAACTGTGCCATAGCACTGAATCAGGTTGGCTGAGAATTTACAATGATCTTTTCCTTACTGCTGATTCTATGGACTCTGCTGTTCTGATGCTGTTAGACTTGACCACTGCCTTTGACACGATGGAGCTCAGGATCCTTAAGCATTGTGTAGTCAGCAAAGGTTTGAGTCATACCTCACAGATAGTAGCTTCTCAGTCCAGCTCGGGAGATATTCCTCAGCCCCGGCCTCAATTTCTTGTGGGGTCCTGCAAGGCTCCATTTTGGGCCCTATCCTTTTTTTTAAGGTGTTTGTAACCCCTGGGTTAAATTAAAAAAGAAAAGAAACATGCCTGTTCATTTCTTTACTGATGACATCCAGATCTATCTGCCTTTAAAAACAAAATGTAAAGATTCATTGCAGCCAATGCTCAACGACTACTCGATGTGAAAAGTTGGAGATGAATTTTTTAAAACTTAGTGAAAATAAAACAGAGGTCGTTATATTTGGACAACTTATCCTCATGGCTGACTATGCTGCTGCTCTTGGTCCTCTAGCTCCCCACAAATGTCCATCTTCTTTTAAATTCGAGAAACAGATCACCTCAGTTGTTGAAACCAGCTTCTTTCAGCTAAGACTCCTAGTTAAGGTAACGTCTTATCTCTGTCCAAAGGACTTTTGAGAGAGTAATCCATGCCTTCAGTACATACCGACTCGATTACTGTAACTCTCTGTATGTGGGTGTAGAACAGTCATCTCTGCGACTATGCTAACTGGGAGCAAAAAGCATGACAGGATTGATTTTGAAAATGTTTCTTGAAATGTCCCTCCTTATCTTGTTGATCTCCTTCAATACTTCACACCAGTTAGGTCAACCAAACACTTGCTCTTAGAAGTCCCAAGATCAAGGCTCAAAAACAGAGGGGATCGTGTCTTTGCGGTAGCTGCTCCTAAGTCGTGGAACAGCCTAACATCCACATAAGAACTGCCCGGTCACTTGAAATGTTAAAGTCCCTGCCCTAGACCCATCTTTTCTCGATGACCTTCAATTCCAGTTGAGCTTGACTCTTCCTTTTTTATCTTATACCGTCCGGCAATTCTTTTATGTTTATTCTGTTTTTTGTTTTTTTTAAAGATTTTTTTTATTTTTTATTTTGGCTTTCGCCTTTATTAGATAGGACAGATTAAGTGAGACAGGAAATGTGGGGAATAGAGTGTGGGGGTTGACATGCACCAAACGGATCGGCAGGCTGGGAGTCGAACCTGCGATCAGTGCGTCGAAGACTGTAGCCTCTGCACATGGGGCGCCTGCTCCACCAACTGAGCCAAACCAGCGCCCCATTTATTCTGTTTTTTAGGTTTGATCTCTGTTCTTATCTGTTTTATTTTTATATTTTATACTTCTGTCTTATTTGTGAGAGTATTTGTTTAATACTGTGTATGTGGATTCTCTTGATTTAACAGCACCATGGTCAACATGAGATGTTTTTAATGTGCTCTAAATGAACTGTGCTTGACTCTGCAAAACAGGAAACCCACCAGACTTGACCACACAGTTCACAACTCATTTCTAACCCTCACTTCCTTGAAACTGCACCGCAGCCTGAAACAAGACGTAGTCAACTTATTCCTCTGCAGACTTTCTCTGTTGATTGACTCCTTTTAATAAAACATCTTAAGACCATTACTGTTAAATCAACTTTATGTCAGTTTTCCACCACAATACTTACCATTCACTTAACATTTTGACCTCCTAAATCCAGCCCTCAGGACGCCTCATGTTCCACAGCCCTTCAAATCCAAGAGCTGAGCCCAGAAAAGGTCCTTTGGATGTCAGTTGGAGACTAACTGCCCCCTCTCAGACACTGACCAGCCTCAGAATAACACTGCTCTAATGCAATGTGAAGAAACTTATCCTGAACATTTGAAAGAAGAAACTTAGAGCCAACATTGGCTAGAAATAAATCTTGAAATAAAAAGAGATGATGAATTGACTGAATACATTTCTTTATTTTCAGAGTTAGAAAGCAGAGACACATTCTGATCAATATGACAGACTGAAAAAAGGAAGAGTTTTAAAATCAAGGCAAAAAAGGAAACAGACTGAGAGGCCACTGTTCGACAGGTGAGGCTGAAATACTGCATTCTAACACATCAATCAAGATGGCTTAAATGTTGGAAACTTCCATCAAGATCTTTTGAAGAGTCACAGAGCTATTACATATGTCACAGAGAGACTTTGCATCAGAAGAACATCACAGGTCTCTGCAAATGAAGGCTGACTACCCCCTAAGAGAAGCCAGAAGGTTGGGGCCGATTCTGTACGTCTCTGTAGGTCTATAATGTGCAGACACGTAGATCTCCTCGATGTGTTGGTTGTTATTGTTGTATCTCACCAAAACTCTGTCCATGTTACTCTTAGGGTCTTTTCGCTTGTAGTATCTCTTGACTTTATACGGCAGGTCCCTGGCATGATCAGAGTTGAGGTTTCCGATGGTGTAGTACGCGTACTGCCTTCTGTCCCGTATCACTGGAAGCACACGTGGGTTGTTCAGAAACATATGAAATCCATACTCTCCTTTGATAGGATCGCACAGGGCCCTCATGTTGTTGTCTAGGCAGGCCTTAACGTACCACTTCAGCAACTTGAGGCCGTGGCGAGGAGGACGCGGTTGACCGAACCCGCTGTCCTGCAGCTCTTGGTCAGAATCGAGGGTCCTCAGAGCTGAAGTCAGAGCGACCGTCAGCACCAACGTGAGATGGAAAAGAAACTTCATCTCTTTGCCCGCTGCCATGTGGAGATTCTCTATTTAGAAAAGAGCCATCACAATATCTTCATTAAAACATGCAAATTACAGTGAATACAAAATGACTTCATACTTTTACAACTTACCTCTTAGTTGGTTAAAACAGGAGCAAATATTTCTGTTGCAGCCGATGAGCTGCTGGACGCTGTGCTCGACGTCTCTCTGTCTTGTGTGTGTGGATGAAAGCAGCACACTTGTTTTGATCAGAGTTTGTTTTTTTTTTACATTCTATTTGTGATGAAAGAGGAAGTGGTGTGGCTGCTACACTGCTGCAGAAAGCTCAAAGTTCAAATTCAAGTTAAGCCTTAGTTTGAATTGAGCATGTACATGTTGACAGTTGTAAAGTAGTGGTATCAAACTGTTGCCTGCATAAAGACTGACTTATCAGGGTGAATTTGCAAGTTGATTTTACTTGACACTGAGCCTGCATTGTGACAGGAGGGAAACTAAGACTGACGCTTTGTGGTTTAGGAGGACAGTGATTAAACTTTATACTTTCACTCCTGCCTGGGAACATCATCTGCTGTAAGGTCAACATAACATATGAGCTCCTAAAGCAAAGAGGAACACCAACAGAATGAGTTATTCCACTGCCAGCTTGAACTGACTGCATGTGCTCACACTCTGCGTTGTAGAGAAGCGATTTATACATTAACATTAATGCTGCATCAGCTTTACTGTTAGGCGAGGTCAGGATCTTCACCACACTGATGAGGGGACCAAACTTTATGCAAAGCTTAATGTAAACATGTCAGACGATTTGTACGTACATGTAGAAGAGTTGTGATCTGTTAACAGGTACAAGAGACAAGTGTCATTCCTATATTTTTAACCTTTTAATCTATTTTTTCCCACCACATATTTTGGGGTCTAGATGACTAATAGATTAAAAAAAAGAACGTGAGCCAGCAGCAGTAAAATAGAGCGTATTGGCTCTAACTAAATCCTTGGGGACAAATGTCCAGCACTACTGTTAGGAATCTGGGACTTCTATTTGATCAGGATCTGTCCTTCATCTCCCACTTAAAACAAATATCAAGGACAGCCTTCTTTCACCTTCGCAACATAGTTAAATCAGACACATCTTGTCTGAAAACGTTGCAGAAAAACTAGTCCATGCATTTGTTACTTCCAGGCTGGATTATTGTAATTATTGTTACTATCAGGCTGCCCGAATAAGTCTGTAAGAACTTTTCAGCTGGTACAAAATGCTGCCGCACGTGACACACCAAGCTCCTCTCTCTCTTACTCTCTCTCTCTGTCTGTCTGTATCCCTCTCTCTCCCTCTATTATATTAATGCAGTTCATTAACTCTGTATCTTCTGGTCCCATTAACATTACTAACCATATATCTTCCCGGGAGTTCTCGTGCTCCCTTGTCCTGTAGGTTCCTGGAGATTGTTGCTGCAGACCACCTGCTGCTGTGGACCTGCTCGACTGCAACAACTACTAACATCAGTCTCTTCCCCATAGTATCATTATTGTTGCTGCTAATGCTAAAAGTTGACCTGTTAACTCCAACTGTTACAATTACTATTACGACAGCATTTATCATTATTACTATGCTGTTCTTGCTAATTCATTATTATAAGCCTGTTATCATTACTATGTGTCACATCTCTGTTTGAAACAAAAAGGGAGGAGAGGACCCACATGCAGACAAAAATTAATATAATTAACAAATGGCAAAGAACAAAGGCTTACTAATTCCAGGTTACCAAAATCCAACAGAAGGTCTAACTGTAAATCCAAAACAAGGGAAAACATGAGGAGAAAACAGAAGAGTCCCAACATCAAACTAATAAAATCACGAGAGAAACGTGGATAACCCTACAACTAGAATAAGGGTCTTACAAAGTTTCCAGACAAAAGACGACGATGAACTGACAGTGAGATAGGCACATAATAAAACAGGCGGGAAACACACAAAGGCAGGAAGTGGATCAACACGAGAGACAAGGTGACAAAGTAAAACAGGAAATGATCTAATCAATGAAACACAAATGAAATACACAACTAAACAAGACAAAATGACAAGAACACAGATTCAATGAAACACAAAACTAAAAACGAGAACGAATGACAACAGGAGACAAAATGACAGAGCAAAACAGGAAACAACATCTGACCACCTGTAGCGTAAGTAAGTTACAAGCACGACGTGCGGAGGTCGCAGTGTTGTGGGGCTTTTTACAACCTGCAACCACCACCGAAAGATGAGGATCACCTGAGGCTATGGCTAAAAGCGCTAAACTTGAAGCGCCCACCGAAGCTTCCTTATGTTTGTTCCTACCATTTCGTGGACGGGAAACCGACGGAAGAACACCCTTACCCCGAGAAATGGCCCAGCTATGATGCTCCGTTAAAGACGTCACGTCGGGTGTTGAAGAGGACGTCCGATTTTGGTAAGCTAGCTAGTTAGCTATGGGTTAATTGCTTGTTAGCTAATGCTAGAGAAAGGTCCCTATTACACTGGCACCGCTGCTCCTGCATACTAAATACAATGAATTTTGCATAATTGCCACTATATACATTTCATTATTACGTTGTAGGGTGGGACAGTATATCATGAGCTCCACCTATACAGTCATAAAATAGCTCACATTATTCCTGTATTGTCATTGCAGGCGTTAGAAGACTATCTGACTACATTTTCCATCGTCAGTAAGGTGATTTCCTGCTGGCTTGACCTCATGGAGGAGAAAATGAGGTGTTACATACCATGGCTTCCCAGGGAGACAATCCAGGCAACAATGCCTCAGAGTTTTAGGGAACATTTCCCGAAAACCACGTGTGGGACTGACTGTTCAGAGACACCCCTTCAAAAGCAACGTAACCTTGATTTCAAGAGGCTAGTCCTACAGCCATTACTATGGACAGAATACCATCCAATACCTCATCTCAATTGCACCATGTGGACTGATCATGAACATCTCACCAGCGTATGAAGGAAGGTGTAGTGATAAGTTCATAACTGCAGATTCAGGGTTCCTGGAATATCTCCGTCCAGGTGATGAAGTGATGGCTGACAGAGGCTTCACCATCAAAGATCTCTTCTATGAAAGGAAGGTGAACCTCGTCATTCCAGCATTCACCAAGAGAGGCATGCAACTGTCCGAGGAAGCTCCCACCAACACTAGGCGCATCGCCTCAAACAGTTCCAATAAACCTCGCCCCTAAAATTGACAAAATTCTGAGAATTTGTGCAGCCCTGGGTAACCTTCATGGTGACATCATTTCTGATGTAGAAGATGAGTAAGATGTTTTAAATTGGTGTGCTTTGACTAAATGTTTATCTGTGACCAGATATTTCCTGTTTGTTAATAGTTATTTCTACAAATATAAGTGACCCAATATTTCCTGTTTGTAAATAGTTATTTTAACAAATCTATACAAAGGGACCAGATATTTCCTGTCTGTGCCTGTGCATAGTTATTTTTACAAATCTATACAAAGTGTGCTCTTTAAAACAAACCTTGTGATTAAGAGTAATAAACTTTCATTTGAAGGAAAAAGTCTTGTCAAGAAGTTTGCAGATTATTCCCATCTTGGTTTATTATATATCAACATTCAGTCATGAAAAATAATCTGTACATGGATAGCAGTATGTGTCTCAAACACTCTGAAAAACAAACATTTCTTTAAACATATTATAGAACAAACATTCACTAAACAACATAGACAAAATTGCTGTGTAACTCGTATTAGAACAGACAAGCAGAAACACCAGGGGGCAGACAAGGTAAGGGGCACAATATTAAACTATAATTACATGCCTGTTCTTCATATCATTTACTCCGGCAAGTAGGCAAGTGGCAACAACTATTCATTCGTTGCAAAGCTGCAAGTATCTAGCAGAGAGCAACAGGCGGCCTGCCTGAAACTCATCTGATACCTGAGGAAGCATATATTTGAAATAAAAGGCTCTGAGTCTAGCAACAATCTTGCCATGGAATTGGCAAGAATTGCTCATTGTGTGGGACCTGGAGCAAAACTTGCTGTGATGGAGCCCAGATGAGCAACTTACAGGCCCTCAGCCCAGTGCAGAACATGTCAAGTTGCACTTGCATGTAGAAGCCACGTGGACCATGTAGTTGCAGCTGAGACATCCCCTCATTGGGGTGGCTGTGGCTCAGTGGTAGAGTCAGTTGTCTTTCAATCGGAAGCTTGGAGGTTCGATCCCCAGCTCCCTCAGCCATTTACCATTTACCCTCCACTATCTTCACATCATACCTCTGGCTCTTGATCAGGTCTTCCAGAGACTCATCGCTCTTTAGGAGAGGGCATTTGATCTCCAGCAGTTCAAAACACCATCTGGGCTTGCTGACAACCAGGGCTCGCTTGGACACATGACTGTGCCTCTTCGGCTGATTGCATACCCACAACCCTCTGGCCACTGGGATGCCAATGCCTCGCTGTTTGTACCGTGGAGAGTTGCCGCATTCCCATGAAACCTGGGGTAGAAATGTTCTCTGATGAAGTTTTGAGGGTTGTTTCTTATTGGGACCTTCTTTGCGGTCAAGGGTAACATGTTCCAATGCTGTACACTTGTTGGGAGAAATGGCCACAAAAGTGTAAAACAACATACATCTCTGGCAGATGTTGGTGCCATCATGGTCAGCATGAGCTGAGGATGCATGCTGCTTCGTCTCCTGTCTCTGTGCAGCATTCACACATTTGTGAAGAAAGCTTGACACAGGCAGTTTAATGTGTTTAAGAGCCTCTCTCAGCTCACCCTGGGTGGCTGGCCTTACTGCAGGTGTCCGCAGGACATCAGTGGCTTGGTGGTGAGAAAAGGTGATGTCCACCAACCGTTTCGGGGAAAGGTTCCTGCAAAATAAATTAAGTTCAAGCAAAATAAAAACGTTTTAAATACCCCCATAACCTCCCCTCCCCTCCCCTCCCTCTGATGTTTATTACAAATCTCAGCCTGTATACTTGTAGACAACACACACGGATTTATATTATAACTACAACTTCAGTACAAGATACCTAAATACAAAATCTAAATAATAATGTGCAAAACAGGCATTAGTCTTACCTTCCATAATATGGAGGCCGTGTGACTGCAAGACCTTCCCAAACCGGCGATGCACAAACATCCAGTAGTCTCCACTGATCCAAGGCTGGTGACCAGTCCCACGCCGAGTGGCTCGGGCAGCTCGACTGGCTGGGGTTCACTTCTGCCTTCAGAAAAAACAAATCGCCTTCTGTGTGCAACAGAACACGACCAACTTTCCTGCTGTGTAAATACTGATATGTCTGTGCTTTTATAATTTCGCATAGCCGCGCCATCAACTCCTTGAGACAGGACGAAATAATTAAATATGTCCCTGTACGTCACCTCTGGCCACTTCTTCATATCGTCTTGCCACGTTATGATTGCTGACGGATGAGACAGTACAAGACCATCTGTATTTGTCATTGTTTGTGTTGTTAAGATAACTGTAACAACCGGAAGTTGACGGGACCGTTTAGCGGATGTGGGGTGACAAAATGCGGAAGTATCGACGTACTGAAAGTGGGCGGGGCAAAATAAGGTGAATACATTCTATTCACAGATCAAAAATTTACAGTGACCAGTGATCCATACCCAATGCTGCAACATCCTCTTAGGAGCCTCTTCTATGAACCAGGCATGTTTGTTTGCCTTGACAAGGCCGTCTGAAATTTTAAATGCAAATTATTAAACATGTTTCCTGCCTTTAATGATGTGATGTTAATAAGTGGAGGTGGAGGTTTGCATGTTAAAGTTACCAGACTTAGATCGGCACACGTTGAGCTGGTGCCCAACTACTTCCCGGCCGATATCTCTGATACGGGCCCTCAGTTCAACCAAGATGGCATTGATCATTTTATTTCCAAGCCTGACAGATGGTGGTGACATGTTCGAAACATATTTCATGAAAGCCACAGCATTCATATATAACTTCTCTGTCTTTCATTCTGCAAGCAAACATGGAGTTTGTGGCAAAGAAGAACGTGACATCACCTGTTTGGGAATATTTCGAGTTTAAGCCAGATGCAGAAGGTGAGCCCATGAACACCACACAGGCGATCTGCAAGCTTTGTGGAAGAGTTGTACATGTGAAGGAGTCACAAACCAGCAACCAACATGGACATTTGCGTGACCACCACCCTGCTGGGGGTGCTAAGCTAGCACCGAGCGAGGCTGCTGTCGGAAAAGTCAAAGACTCAAGTCAGCTGTTTATCATAGGAGCTTTTGCAAAAAGGTCCAAGTACAAACGGAATAGTGAACGATGGGCCAAGTGCACAGCAGCTGTCTCAAAGTATATTGCCAAGGAGATGGTGTTTTATCATACAGTTATAGAGAACTACTACAAACTTTCAACTTTCCACGCAAGTACTTGACAAACGCTGCTATCCCTGAGCTGTACAGTAAAACCAGGGCGAGCGTCACCAAAGATTTGAAAGAGGTGAACTTGTTGCTCTGACCACGGACATGTGGTCAAGCATCAATAAGACCGCCTACATGTCTGCGACTGTGCACTACATTTCTGAGGATTGGAAGCTCGAGGTGAAATGTCTTGAAATTACCTTTATCCCGGAGAACCACACTGCGTGCATAGCTACTGACAACGGGGCGGATATTGTGGCAGCCGTCCGAGACCTTGAATGGCTATGGCTGAACTGTTTTGGCCACAACTTCAATGTGGCAGTAAACTCTCTACAGAACGAATCGCGCTTTTGGAATCTGTCGCTCCATTAACGGCGCATTCTCCCACAGCTGACAGAGATGACGAGAGTCCCACAAGACACAGGAGCAGCTGAAACTACCTCAACATATGCTGAGAACGGTATGCCAAAAATCTGAATTTATTGGCTTAATAATTGTCTTTGGCCTCCCCCCAAGCACTTTTTAGGTACTACTCTGGCCAACACTGACGCCCAAGAGCGTCTGTATCCTTTTGTTCTTGTTAATGGCCCGTCATCACTTTCATCTCTAAAGGTGCATGCAAGGACACCATTCACCCAGCCCCCACATACAAAGCCAGAGAGATGCTCTAATAACTTATGATGCTATCAGCAGTGTAAAATGTGTTATTTTCACTACTAATGTCTAATGTCTAATCAGAAAAGATGCGCACTGCCCCTGCCGTCTTCTTTGCGCACAGAGCTCACGTCTCTCCATCCCTCATCATCAGTTTCAGCATTTGAGCATTTTTACCACATGCGCAGGCAGCTTACCTGTACTGGGAGCACAGCCAACAGTTTGCTCCGTCACTTTCAACTTTACCAACTGAGCCAAACCAGCACCCCATTTATTCTGTTTTTTGGTTTTATCTCTGTTCTTATGTTTTATTCTTATATTTTATACTTCTGTTTTATTTGTGAGAGTATTTGTTTAATACTGTGTATGTGGAGTCTTTTGATTTAACAGCACCATGGTCAACATGAGATGTTTTTAATATGCACTAAATAAACTTTGCTTGACTCGTCTCTGCAAAACAGGAAACCCACCAGACTTGACCACACAGTTCACACCTCATTTCTAACCCTCCCTTCCTTGAAACTGCACCGCAGCCTGAAACAAGACGTAGTCAACTTATTCCTCTGCAGACTTTCTCTGTTGATTGACTCCTTTCAATAAAACATCTTAAGACCATTACTGTTAAGTCAACTTTATGTCAGATTTCCACCACAATACTTAACATTCACTCAACATTTTGACCTCCTAAATCCAGCCCTCAGGACGCCTCATGTTCCACAGCCCTTCAAATCCAACAGCTGAGCCCAGAAAAGGTCCTTTGGATGTCAATTGGAGACTAACTGCCCCCTCTCAGACACTGACCAGCCTCAGAATAACACTGCTCTAATGCAATGTGAAGAAACTTATCCTGAACATTTGAAAGAAGAAACTTAAATCCAACATTGCCTAGAAATAAATCTTGAAATAAAAAGAGATGATGAATTGACTGAATACATTTCTTTATTTTCAGAGTTAGAAAGCAGAGACACATTCTGATCAATATGAAAGACTGAAAAAAGGAAGGCTTTTAAAATCAAGGCAAAAAAGGAAACAGACTGAGAGGCCACTGTTCGACAGGTGAGGCTGAAATACTGCATTCTAACACGTCAATCAAGATGGCTTAAATGTTGGAAACTTCCATCAAGATCTTTTGAAGAGTCACAGAGCTATTACATATGTCCCAGAGAGACTTTGCATCAGAAGAACATCACAGGTCTCTGCAAATGAAGGCCGACTACCCCCTAAGAGAAGCCAGAAGGTTGGGGCCGATTCTATACGTCTCTGTAGGTCTATAATGTGCAGACACGTAGATCTCCTCGATGTGTTGGTTGTTATTGTTGTATCTCACCAAAACTCTGTCCATGTTACTCTTAGGGTCATTTCGATCGTAGTATCTCCTGACTTCATCCGGCAGGTCCTTGGCATGAGGAGAGTTGAGGTTTCCGATGGTGTAGTACGCGTACTGCCTTTCGTCCCGTATCACTGGAAGCACACGTGGGTTGTTCCGAAACATATGAAATCCATACTCTCCTTTGATAGGATCGCACAGGGCCCTCATGTTGTTGTCTAGGCAGGAGTTAACGTACCACTTCAGCAGCTTGAGGCCGTGGCGAGGAGGATGCGGTTGACCGAACCTGCTGTCCTGCAGCTCTTGGTCAGAATCGAGGGTCACAGCTGAAGTCAGAGCGACCGTCAGCACCAACGTGAGATGGAAAAGAAACTTCATCTCTTTGCCCGCTGCCATGTGGAGATTCTCTATTTAGAAAAGAGCCATCACAATATCTTCATTAAAACATGCAAATTACAGTGAATACAAAATGACTTCATCCTTTCACAACTTACCTCTTAGTTGGTTAAAACAGGAGCAAATATTTCTGTTGCAGCCGATGAGCTGCTGGACGCTGTGCTCGACGTCTCTCTGTCTTGTGTGTGTGGATGAAAGCAGCACACTTGTTTTTATCAGAGGTTGTTTTTTTTTTTACTTTACTCTATTTGAATGAAAGTAGGTGTGGCTGCTACACTGCTGCAGAAAGCTGGGTTCAAATTCAAGTTAAGCCTTAGTTTGAATTGCGCATGTACATGTTGACAGTTGTAAAGTAGTGGTATCAAACTGTTGCCTGCATAAAGACTGACTTATCAGGGTGAATTTGCAAGTTGATTTTACTTGACACTGAGCCTGCATTGTGACAGGAGGGAAACTAAGACTGACGCTTTGTGGTTTAGGAGGACAGTGATAAAACTTTATACTTTCACTCCTGCCTGGGAACATCATCTGCTGTAAGGTCAACATAACATAAGAGCTCCTAAAGCAAAGAGGAACACCAACAGAATGACGGTTAGAGTTATTCCACTGCCAGCTTGAACTGACTGCATGTGCTGACACTCTGCGTTGTAGAGAAGCGATTTATACATTAACATTAATGCTGCATCAGGTTTACTGTTCGGCGAGGTCAGGATCTTCACCACACTGATGAGGGGACCAAACTTTATGCAAAGCTTAATGTAAACATGTCAGACGATTTGTACGTACATGTGGAAGAGTTGTGATCTGTTAACAGGTACAAGAGATGTAGTGTCATTCCTATATTCTTAACCTTTTAATCAATTTTTTCCCACCACATATTTTGGGGTCTAGACGACTAATAGATTAAAAAAAGAACGTGAGCCAGCAGCAATAAAATAGAGTGTATTGGCTCTAACTAAATCCTTGGGGACAAATGTCCAGCACTACTGTTAGGAATCTGGGACTTCTATTTGATCAGGATCTGTCCTTCATCTCCCACTTAAAACAAATATCAAGGACAGCCTTCTTTCACCTTCGCAACATAGTTAAATCAGACACATCTTGTCTGAAAACGATGCAGAAAATCTAGTCCATGCATTTGTTACTTCCAGGCTGGATTATTGTAATTATTGTTACTATCAGGCTGCCCGAATAAGTCTGTAAGAACTTTTCAGCTGGTACAAAATGCTGCCACACGTGACACACCAAGCTCCTCTCTCTCTCTCTTTCTGACTGTCTGTCTCCCTCTCCCTCCCTCTATTATATTAATGCAGCTCATTAACTCTGTATCTTCTGGTCCCATTAACATTACTAACCACAAATCTATGGCGTCATTTCAGTGCCAAAAATCCGCGCGCATAAAAACCATAATCAGCGCGCATAAAGACCACTCTCTGGGCGCTCGCCGTCACTTTCTGCGCGCTCGTGGTCTCTGTGTATACGCTCGCTGTCACTCTCTGTGTCTTCTATTCGCTCGGCTTGGCTGAGTTTTGGGGGCGGGCATTGAATAGACGGCCCCGCAACCCCCCCTCCTTTCTGATTGGTCACTTTAAACGCCTACTGTCTCCAGGTCAGAGCCAATCCGAGGCAGAGTAGGGCGGGTCATCATTGCGGTTGGCGGCAGAATTTGATTGCGGATCGAGATGTCAGAGAAAAAAGAGGTAAGTTGAGGAAACAGACAGATATACAATGCTAGCCTATAACAGCAGTGGCCACGTTTAAAGTTGCTACGAAAAATTGCTGACCCAATACATAACATTCTCATAACCTTCCGTTATAGTGGTCTGATCACAGTGGAGGAGACCTGGCAGTTTCCTGGGGGAAAAAAAACATTTTCATGGGGCTATCATGGCTGAGCAAGTAAGTCTTACACAGTTAGCCTATCTCTCAGATTTCATTTTGATATCATTTGATTTGATGCCGGGACCAGTGGGGTAGTAGGATTTTTTTTAGTGGGAGGTATGTTTATGAGTTTCACATAAGTCACCAAAGTAAATAGTGTTTGATTGTATGCATTGTCACACGTGTTGTTTACCCTGGTTGCTATGGAAATTTGGTGACAAAAACCATAAGAGTGTCTAAAATATCAGTTTCCCATTGTTAAAGTCTCCAGCTACCATGTAGAAAGCTTCCTGGCACCCGTTCTCACCTGATACAAGCAGAGTCACTGCAAG
The DNA here is from genome assembly GCF_022749685.1 of Semicossyphus pulcher. Lineage (NCBI taxonomy): Eukaryota > Metazoa > Chordata > Actinopteri > Labriformes > Labridae > Semicossyphus > Semicossyphus pulcher. The sequence goes on along the minus strand of NW_027211770.1, from coordinate 3,958,697 downwards.
CCCCCCTTGACAGCAAAATTGCGGTTAAAAGTGGGCGGACGGCGTCCTCTAACTACAACCCTGACACACTCATGATGGGGCTGTGCCAGATAAACTGGGACGTCCGGTCAACCCTTAATTTACTTTAATCTGGGTTGTTCACAGTAACGTAAATCTGTTCTTTTAAATCGTATTCAAATCCTATTAATTAATTCTATTGATATTCTGTCATTAATTATAGTTCTACTAAATTGAAATTATACTTGCAATTATAATATCAACAATTAGGCCCACATGATAATCCTGCAGTCCTGATATGAGGTAAGCATACAGAAGCGGGTTCAGGTGGGTCTACTCTTGTGTAAAGGAGCACAACAGCAGATGGGGGAAAGAGAATAAATAGTTCCACATTGCTGCATACATTCTATATTTACATATACAACTTTTCAATAAATGAATAAAAAAAAAGTTTTTAAAAATAGACAAACAAGGAAAGAAAAAAGATTTAAAAGATTTAATTTGCATGATTGACTGACATCTGTTGACTGGTTGTATGTGTATCACAAGAGAGACATTGATCTTGACACTTCATTAACTATACTATGTTTTCTTAACAGCTGAGACATCAACTTCTGGAAAGACTTTTGGAAAAAATACAATTGGCATTCACCGCAACCCCACTAAATTTGGATTACATGGAATTTGTTTGTCGCCAGGAGCTGTATCTTCTGCAGGCCCTATCCAACCACATACAAGTACCAGTTGCTATCACCCAGGCTTTGCAGGAACTCTTTGAACTTGTGAGAGCACAACTGGAACATCCATCCCCATGTGTCACAGTGGAGATCACAGGCACCCAAGGACGGCCCAAAATTTTGGTCGACGAACAGCGTTTGAAGGAAATGCTTGATCTCCACCTTCCTGTGCCTTGCATAGCCACACTGATGGGTGTGTCAAGAAGGACAATCTATTGACGAATGAAAGAGAATGAGCTCTCTGTCAGGGAAATGTATAGTCCCATTACTGATGCTGAACTTGACAATTTGGTTTCTTCCACCAAGAGTGATTTACCAAATGCAGGGCTACAGGATGGTGAAAGGCAGACTGGAATCTCTGGGAAACAGAGTTCAGTACAGACGAGTTGCAGCCTGCATGCACAGAGTTGATTCCATGGGCATCATCTCAAGACTGTCAAGTCTTGGCTGTGTGGTACGCAGAGTCTACTCTGTACCAGTGCCCTTGTCCCTGATACATGTGGACACAAATCACAAGTTGATCAGGTTTGTATTGAAGATTTTATTTTTTAAATTGAACCTGGTAAGTGAATTGACAACCAGTTCTCATTTGTACAATGACTATCAGTCATGGAGGTAAAGGTGATGCGGTATTTCATTTTACATATGAAATACATAGCATATTTTTATTGTATTGATTGTTTTTCTTAGTACTTTTCCACTGTTCTGGAGCCACTGAAACAGAATTTCACTCTGTTTGTACACTGTAGTGCACAAATCCTTAATGACAGTAAAGTCTAAGTCTAAGTCATATGTTTGCTTCATAGATACAACATTGTCATATTTGGAGGAATCGATGGTTTTTCAAGAAAGGTAACTTGACTGTTAGATTTCCTCTGCACCGGCTATACCAGCATAGACCTGTGTCTTGATAAACATTGTGTAGTCTGTAACACTTAGAAGCTTTAATTAACCATCCATTACCATCCAGAAAATGACATTAGAATAATTTGTTTTTCTGTGGTTTGTTTCAACATGTTATTTTTTGAGGTTATAATAGTGCCTTTACAGTACTTAAGTGCCACCCCCAGGTCAAACATTTAACTTGACCTGGACCTTGACCTTTAACATAACATCTGATGGTAATGAGTCAAGAGCCATTTGCTCCATGTACTCGTGCTTCCCGGGAAGGAACCTTGTAATTTATATTTTCACCATCACATTCCGTGTAGTGCCACCCTTTGGCCAATATGTCAGATTTGTCTCATGATCTAAGCACATTTATGCCCCAACTATTTGTATTAAAGCCAAGAAGGCAGCAGCGGTGGAGGGCTGTACAGTATGAGGAGGCAGAGGTTAACTATGCTAAAGGACTGAAAAAATGGTTCAAATTAAGCAGTTGCCTACAAGTTATAATCAACTGGCCATCTTGTTTATTTTACTAGTTTTTTGTGCAGTTTGCGAGTGTTCTCTTGGTGCAGACACACACGTATGCCTTTTAACTGGTTTACATTTGATTTGACTTTTGTAGATACTGTACTTGAATGCAGCGACAAACAACTGTGCTTCAACAGCATTTCACTTCTTCCCGGAGGCCACTCAGCAGCATGGTTTACCCTCAAGGTAGCGTGATTCAGATTGTTACAAAGCAACATATATTGTCAAATTTACATAGAATACTGTGTACATGTCTGTCACGCTCACTGGTGCTGGAGAAGGAGAACCCAAAAGCACGACAATCAGGCAGGCAGGTAGAAAGGGAAGATCTGTTTATTCAGTCCAAAAAACAGGCAGAGTCAAAACCGGGAGATCAGTCAATCAGGCAAACAAATCCGACAAGGGGCAGGCAGGTATCCGAAGTCCAATAAGGCAAAAACAGGGTCAGCACTAGAAGGCAGAATAGAAAATACTGGAAAGCTTGGCAAAAATACACACAAGACAATCTGGCAGGGATCAAGTGAAAATGACTAGAATATATACTGAGGGACTAATGACCAAATGGACTGCAGGTGAGAAAATGGGCGGGGAAAACCAGGTGAGGGAAATGAGATGATTGCATGGCAGGGAAGAAAGGCAGGATCTGAAATGACAGGAGAGTTAGTGATAAGACATGAACCAAATAAGAAAAAAACAAACTAAGAGTTAGTGTAACTATGTTACAGAACCCCCCCCTCTAGGGACGGCTCCTGCCGTCCCACCCGGTTGATCAGGATGAGCCAGGTGAAAGTCTGTGATGAGAGCTGGGTCCAGGATGCTGCGAGTGGGGACCCACGAGCGTTCTTCTGGGCCGTAACCCTCCCAGTCAACCAGATACTGCACTCCCCTACCACGTCGCCTGGATTTGAGGAGACGACGGACAGTGTACGCAGGTGCCCCATCAATAAGCCGGGGAGGTGGTGGGGGTTTGGAGGGGGGCAGAAGTGGACTCTCATTGACAGGTTTGACCTTGGAAACATGGAATGTTGGGTTAATCCTCATGGACGATGGAAGGCGAAGACGGACAGCCACAGGATTGATTATTTTAGAGATTGGGAACGGGCCCACAAAACGGGGAGCCAACTTCTTGGAGTCCACTCTGAGGGGAAGATCCCGTGTTGACAGCCAGACGCGTTGTCCTGGGGAGTACCGGGGTGCAGGATTGCGATGACGATTGGCCGATCGTTGGTAACGGTCGGAAGAGCGCAGGAGTGTGGAGCGGGCCTGCATCCAAGTGCGCCGACACCGTCGGACGTACGCCTGAACTGAGGGAACGCTGGCTTCACGTTCCTGTTCTGGAAAGAGCGGTGGTTGGTACCCCCGGGAGCATTGGAAGGGTGAAAGACCAGTGGCTGAACTGGGCAGGGTATTATGAGCGTACTCAATCCATAGGAGCTGCTCAGACCAGGAGGAGGGGTTGCGGGAAGTAAGGCAGCGCAGTGCTGTCTCCATCTCTTGATTCATGCGTTCTGCTTGACCGTTGGATTGTGGGTGGAAACCAGATGACAAACTGACAGTAGCCCCCAGCATCCTGCAAAACTCGGACCAAAAGTGAGAGGTGAATTGTGGTCCCCGGTCAGAGACCACATCAGATGGGAGACCATGCAGCCGGAACACATGTTGCAACAAAACTTCAGCCATTTCTTTGGCAGTGGGTAATTTGGGTAAGGGAATGAGCATGGCCGCTTTGGAAAAGCGATCAATAACAGTGAGTATAACTGTGTTACCGTTTGAAGGTGGTAGGCCGGTGACAAAGTCCAAAGCAATGTGAGACCAGGGACGGCGAGGAACTGGCAGCGGATGAAGGAGACCGGATGGAGCTTGGTGAGAGCTCTTATGTTGAGAACAGACATGACAGGCAGCAACAAATTCCCTGGAGTCCCTTTCCATGGAAGACCACCAGAAGCGCTGTCGAAGCAGGGCTAAAGTGCGTCTCACCCCAGGATGGCAAGCCAGACGAGAAGAGTGCCCCCACTGGAGGAACTCAGAACGGAGACTGTCTGGAACAAACAATCGGTTCTCTGGACAAGCACTAGGAGCAGGGTGTTCAGTGTGGGAGCGTTTTACCTTATTCTCCACCTCCCAGGTTACCGCTCCGATGACGCATGCAGAGGAGAGGATACCTTCAGGCTGGGATGGGGAATCCTCTGACTGGAACTGACGGGACAGAGCATCGGGCTTGACATTTTTGGAACCTGGTCTGTATGAGAGAGAGAAGTCAAAACGGTTGAAGAAGAGAGCCCACCTAGCTTGACGAGAGTTCAGTCTCTTGGCCGATCGGATGTATTCAAGGTTTTTGTGGTCAGTCCAAACCACAAATGGTTGCTCCGCCCCCTCCAACCAGTGTCTCCATTCCTCCAGTGCAAGCTTGACTGCCAACAGCTCCCGGTTCCCAATGTCATAATTCCTCTCCGCTGGGTCCAGTTTCCGGGAGAAGAAAGCACATGGGTGGACTTTCTGGTCCTCAGCCGACCGCTGAGAAAGAACTGCCCCGACACCGGTGTCTGAGGCATCCACCTCCACGACAAACTGGCGAGCAGGATCTGGGAAGATGAGAATAGGGGCAGAGGTGAAGTGTGACTTCAACTCACCAAAAGCCGCTTCAGCCACGGAGGACCACCGGAAGGGCTCACTGAGGGAGGTGAGAGCAGTGAGGGGAGCTGCCACTGAACTGTAGTTTCGAATGAACCTTCGATAGAAGTTGGCAAATCCCAGGAAGCGTTGAAGCTCCTTGCGTGTGGATGGAGTTGGCCAGTCAGTGACTGCTTTGGTTTTGACCGGGTCCATCCGGATGTTGCCAGCGTTGATGATGAAACCCAGGAAGGATACCTCTGAAGCGTGAAACTCACACTTCTCCGCTTTAACAAAGAGCTGGTTCTCCAAGAGCCTCTGGAGGACTTGACGTACATGCACCACATGCTCCTGCCTGGACTTAGAAAAAATTAGAATGTCATCCAGGTACACGAAAACAGACACATTGAGCAGATCCCGCAGAACATCATTGACTAATCCCTGGAAGACTGCAGGGGCATTAGTGAGACCAAACGGCATGACCAAATATTCATAATGACCACTAGGAGTATTAAAGGCCGTCTTCCACTCATCACCCTCCCTGATTCTCACCAAGTGATAAGCGTTGCGGAGGTCAAGTTTGGAGAAAATGGTAGCCCCTTGTAGCCGTTCAAAAGCAGAGGAAATTAATGGAAGAGGGTACCTGTTTTTTATGGTAATGTCATTAAGTCCCCTAAAGTCAATGCAAGGTCGCAAGGTCTTGTCCTTTTTGTCCACAAAAAAAAATCCTGCTCCAGCGGGAGATGATGATGGTCGTATGATCCCTGCCACCAGGGAGTCATTGATGTACTTTTCCATAGTCTTAGTCTAAGGGACTGATAAGGAGAAGAGTCGCCCTCTAGGGGGGAATGTACCTGGGAGGAGGTCAATGGCACAATCATAAGGGCGATGCGGTGGCAAAGAGGTGGCCCGGGCCTTGTTAAAAACCTCCTTCAGATCCAGGTAATCCTTAGGAACTTGTGACAGGTCTGGAAACTCAGAGGGAACAGTCAAACCAGAAGCAGATGACAGGGCAGACTTCAAACAAATAGCGTGACAATGATTACTCCACTGCAGTATAGTCCCTGAAGGCCAATCAATGTGTGGATTATGTCTCCTAAGCCACGGAAACCCCAAAATGACAGATTGTTGTGGAGCATTGATCAGGTGAAAAGAAAGAGTCTCAGTGTGATTACCTGAAATGGTCATTTGAAGGGGAGTAGATCGATGAGTAACCCGGAAAAGGAGACAACCATCCAAGGCTGAGGCGTCGATAGGCTCCTCCAGGACCACCTGACCAAGACCCAGCTGGGAGGCAAGAGTTATGTCCAACAGGCTTTCATCCGCACCAGAGTCAATGAGGGCTGAGACAGTCTGATAATTCCCCGAACAGAAAAGCTTTACCTGAACCAAAGACCGAGAGGGCGTTTCAGAGTTCATAATCCGGCTCACCAGCGCCCTCTGGATGACTGGTGAGCCATGTCTTTTACTGGACAAGAAGAGGCGAAATGGCCGTCCTGACCACAGTACAGACACCTGTTCTCCCGTAGGCGGCGCTGTCGTTCTGCTGTAGACAGCCGTGTCCTGCCCAGCTGCATCGGCTCAGAAGCGTCACACGGAGCGTTCATGTGCTGCTCAGAAGGAAGCCCCGGAGGGTGGGATGGCTGGTTGAATCGCGCAGGTGAAGCAGCAGACCGAACTCTCTCCCTCCGCCGCTCCCGCAGACGACCGTCTATGCGGATAGAGAGAGAGACAAGTGCGTCCAAATCAGCAGGAAGATCACGGGCCGCCAGCTCGTCTTTGATGTCGTCTGAGAGGCCGTTGTAGAAAGCATCGAAGAGCGAGGCAGCGTTCCAGTTACTTTCGGCTGCTACAGTACGGAACTCGATAGAGTAATCGGACACAGACCTGCCTCCCTGCGTCAGGTTAAACAAACCCCGAGCGACCTCTCTTCCTGGTGTGACATGGTCGAAAACTTTCCGCAGCTCGTCGGAGAACAGCTTGACAGATGAGCAGATGGCGGATTGCTTCTCCCACTCTGCGGTTCCCCAGTCTCTAGCTCTGCCGGTAAGCAGAGAGACAATATACGCTACCCTGGACCTTTCTGTGGAAAAGGCGGAAGGCTGGAGTTCAAAAACGAGGGAACACTGCACAAGGAACGGCCGGCAGGAACCCGGAGCTCCGGAGTAACGTTCCGGAGGAGGCAAACGAGCATCCGACACCGGAGGAGTCTGGACAGGAGGGCTGACAGACGATGCAGGGTCCAGACCACGTTCCGACAGAGAGAGCCTTTGGAGATGTTCCTGAATGCTGCTCATGCTCCTCTCATGACGAGCCGCCATCTCCTGCAGACCGTCTGAAACAGAGGTAAATTGTTCGTCGTGGCGCTGAAGAGCGCTTGCCTGTGCTCTCAACTCATTGCGGATTGAGTCAGCGTCGGCTGGGTTCATAGTGGCCAGATTGTTCTGTCACGCTCACTGGTGCTGGAGAAGGAGAACCCAAAAGCACGACAATCAGGCAGGCAGGTAGAAAGGGAAGATCCGTTTATTCAGTCCAAAAAACAGGCAGAGTCAAAACCGGGAGATCAGTCAATCAGGCAAACAAATCCGACAAGGGCCAGGCAGGTATCCGAAGTCCAATAAGGCAAAAACAGGGTCAGCACTAGAAGGCAGAATAGAAAATACTGGAAAGCTTGGCAAAAATACACACAAGACAATCTGGCAGGGATCAAGTGAAAATGACTAGAATATATACTGAGGGACTAATGACCAAATGGACTGCAGGTGAGAAAATGGGCGGGGAAAACCAGGTGAGGGAAATGAGATGATTGCATGGCAGGGAAGAAAGGCAGGATCTGAAATGACAGGAGAGTTAGTGATAAGACATGAACCAAATAAGAAAAAAACAAACTAAGAGTTAGTGTAACTATGTTACAATGTCCTTTGCCAGAATAACAGCATTGAGTATTTTCCTATAAAAGTTGATGGAAAGTGAAAAGACATGGGAACATATTTTATGCCATTTCTCCATACAGACACACTTCACAGACATTCTTCACTCATAGTCCTTACTTGTGGAATTTGTTTTGCCTCACACTACATGTTTTTAGCTGTAACTAGAAAAGGGGACTTTAAAGAAATCAACACAAAATTAGATTATTGGGCACATTTATCAATATTGACAATACTTAGTAGTGTAGTGTAATAGGTTACAAAACTTTCAAAGCCTTACAAAGAAAAATCAATTGTTCTGTTAATTCCTCCATAACTGTGACTTCAGAGTACGAGCTGACCAGGGAGTGGAGAATGTGGACATTGCCCGGTTTATGTTCACTGTCCGTGGCAACGATCGAGGAAGTTTCATCTCGGGAAAAAGTGTCCACAATCAAAGGTACAATCATTCTGTCTTTCACATATTAACACAATATCTTGGTTCCATTCCTTCATGGAAATGCAATTTTTTTTGTTGTTGTTGTGACCCTCCATAGGATAGAGCGGTTATGGCGAGATGTGTGGATCTCTGTATCATCAAAATATTACAACCTTCTACACTCTCTTGAAGAAAATGACTTCCTGGACATCTCGTGTACAGACGACATATTCTGTGTCCATTACGCATTTCTTCAAAGACTCAAAAAAGACTTGGAGATCTTCACTGAAGGCTGGAACCACCATCCACTCCGCACTGCGGGAAACTGCAGTCCAATACAGATGTGGGAAACTGGACAGATGCTAAACAACAGCAATGTCCATTCTGAGAACCTTGCAGTAAGTGTTTTCTCTACAGTACGTTTCTGGATAAAAAACACCCAAAACACAAGGATTGAATGCACGTTTAATAGGCAAAGATACCTTGAATGTACAGTAAATAACATAACCACATAATCTGTAATGATCTTGTGTAAACTGAAATACTGTCTTTTGATACATTTATAGGACCTTCAAGAGCCAGACATTGATTGGGAGACTGCGGTTGACTACAATGGCAATGACTCTGAAACTGGCGTTGTTGTGCCTGAATACGAGTGCCCTCTGACGGAGGAGGAAATGGATGAACTCCAAACTTTAATTGATCCTACTGACCCAAATTTTACTGATGAACAGCTATACATTGTCTGCTATGAACATATAAAACGATTGCGGACACAAACTTAACCATCTTAACAGCGGCTAAATTCATAGCCATGGACAATGGCCTGAGAGAGTACAGTTTTGAACTGTGCATATGTACTCAGGTGTGCAACTGGGAATGTCACTGAGCGGGAACATGCATTAATCACAGGATAGCAGATGGTATGATTTGAACCATAACGAACCTGGCAGTCATGGTCAAATTCCATGACTATTTTGAAATCTTCCCGTTCTACGTGACTTAATGGGATATGAGACTGTCCTGTCAGCCACTGGCAGAACTTGCCAACATGAATATGCATGTCATTTTTCTGTTTTTCTGCCTCGTCAACATTTTCATCTTCACCCATGGTCTCTTCAGGCATGTCTTCCCTGTTGTTTTCATCCTCTGCTGAAAAAGTGATATGAAAGCATTATTAGCCAAGTTCATTTTAAGGCTCATTACAAGTATTGTTACTTGTCAATAAGGACTTTTCAATCAAATTACAGTTCCTTTTTTGATGTAGAAACAGGAAGTGTTATGATTGCATTGATGATAAAAAAAAACACATCATAGCTTAAGCAACACCACAGCTAATACGATTATCATCTAAATATTAATGATGATTGATAAGTAAAGGACTATATAAAACATTACATATAAAATATATGTAATCCCCCAGGTATTTGCTTTATCTCCAAGAATAAATAACTTCTAATAAACTGCACTTTGTAAGTTTAAGGTGAAGCAACAACATTTATAATTTTATTAAATTACTCACCTTCATCCTCCATGTCCTGTACAAAGTCCTGCAGAAAGTTGACCACTGTGGACTCTCTCTGATGCCTCATTGTACCCATCTCACTGAAGACAGGTGACAGTGACTTCACTAGAAAGTCAGCATCCACCTTAAGTTTTCAAAAAAGAAGAAAGTCATGAAAGTTTAATTTTGAAAAATGTTTCTTAAATGATCCAATGCAGATTATCTTTTAATGGACATTATTTATTATTTGCCTTGCAAAAAGATCCAGGAACAAAGAGCTGTCTGCAGATGTCCTTTTCTTGCTGGACCAAGCTGAGGAGGTCATATAGTTTCATTCCAGAGGACATTTGTTGCAGCATGGGAAGTAACCTCACTATAGAGTGTAGGACTACCGAGCTGTAACAAAAATAGTAAATTGAATAAAGTTTTAAAAAGTACAGTCGTAGAAGTTGAACTTACACTGAAGGAAATATCCTACCGCACAATGTCTTCCTTTCTGTGGAGGGACACAGGCCCTGTGTATCCACATGATAAGATCCTGTCTGTGCACTCCATCAGGGTTTCATTGCCAGCTGCCTCAATCTTTGAAAAGTACATAAGTAATAATGATATCACAACAATATACAAAACCTAAACATGAAATGATTCAGAATGCATTTTTCCCACATTTAAATGAGCTACCTCTTTTATTAGTTCCTTCAGCTCAGGGTCCGCGACGTCCTTTTCAGTTATTGATCCCTGGTCAAGTTCTCCAGTGGATATGTACCCGTAACACCACTGCATTAAAAAGTTTGGTGGTGGTCCACCCTGTGCAAGACTGACGGCAAATATCTCTCCAACAGTCCTGTGATCCCAAAACAAAAAAAAACAACATACTATTAGTTATACAGTAATACTTTTTTTAAAGTGTCAGATTTAAAAATAAAAACTGCCTTATTTGTTCCTAGTGACAAATAATGGCTCCTTCCCAAAAACTGCTATAAAAATAGTATATATTAATATTTTATTCTACTTTAAACACATCAGTCTTTTAGAACTACTTTCAGCCTGAAATATACATATCATATATTAATTCTATTTTTTTTATTTTTAACCCTTTAAATGCCAGTGTGTTTACATAACTCCGCTGTTTTTTATCCACAAAAAACAAAAAAACAAAAATAATTTCCATTAAATACATTTCAATGAGTACACACACACACACACACACACTTATTTTTACACACACACACCATTATCCAACATCAATAGCACACACACTTCCCTTGCAGACAACAGTAAAAAGTGTGAAACTTTGCTGCATGCTTTGAATGGGTAAAAGTGGTGCCACCTGATGGACAAATATAAAAATTACAAATTGAAAGCCAGTGGTCCAAAATGAAATCTTAACATAAAGGAATGCATTAGTTTATGTTAAGATAAACGTGGGATCAAAAATAGTGGTTTTAGGTGGTTTCAATGGGGCAGTTTTGGCGCTAGGAACTATTAAGGCAGTTTTTGTGTAGCTTAGCCATTTTAGGCTTAATTAAAGTACTGAGATGACAATTCTAAAAAAAATTTAAAATGAATATCTTCTGGCAAATTTGAGCTATATTCATTCAACACAGCCAAAATGGCTTAAAAAATAAACGGTGGCTGGAAATTTCCCCAAGAACACTTAAGGGTTAATGTTAATCTTTTTGAAATAATATATTTCTTATAACATGAGTATCCGTGTGCATGTGAAAAGACTGGGTGTACAGAAAAGCATTGCTGTAGTTTCACTTTATAGGCCTCTTTTTTACAACCTACTTGAAGTTGTATTTTTCAAAGTCTGTTATTGAGTACTTTGGTACTTTGCCACTGATGCCTCCCTCAAAGAACATCCTCACTATCCCTGCCAGCATTTCTTTTCAGAAAAGGGAGATACAAATTGGTCAGCATAGAATAGGGAAGTAACAATCATCTACATGACCAATATAACCAAAATTTGTTAAGACTGATGACATGTCACCACACATTTATTTTGAAGGTCAAAAAAGAAAAACATACCAGTTAAAAATTCCTTTCTCAGAGCCCCACTGTCAATACCAGCCTCTCCTATAAATGAAAGTCTGAGGTGATTTTTGGGAGAAGATTTCTTTTGTCGCTGCCACTGTGTCATGCCTCTATCCAGCATCTGGTCCCTGGTAATGCAGATGCTGAAAACTGCTGCTTCATCCACCCTTTTAACTATGCTTTGGATGACGTCAGCAATGCTTATAATATTGGGAAAAAATAAAAAAATAAATTTCAGTCAGACAACTCATGATTGAGTTCCATATTTCTATTGGGCCTAAACATTTTGCATAGCTGAAGCAGAGCATAAATAATTATAGCATGGCTGAAGCAGGTTTGGCATCTGGCTCTGTCTTAAGTTATTCATTTCCTGAAAAATGATCACAATGATTGCAGGGAACGAATAGCAGAGCCCTGTAGGGGATGTAGGGAATTTTAGAAACAGAGCTACTGGGGAGGTGTTGAGATTAAAACATCTCATGGGAAGCCAGGGCAGCAGCAATGGGCAGTAGCAGCAGTGGCAGTGACAGCAGAGTAGTAGTAGTCATGAACAGGTAAGCAGGGGGTTTAAATATCCCACCCTAATCAGATGAGGAGAGTATGTGACTGATCAGCTGATCAGGATTGGCACAGCTTGTGTTGTCTGCCTGATCTAGCTCTGCAGGATTCGCATCATTCAACAGTTTATTAACAATTAACAATTACTTGAACTTTTAGAAGGATTTTTTTGAGGAACCTTTTAATCTCTTGGTGTCTGCGTCGTTTTGGGCATATCTCTGTCCCATCGGTGTCCTCATCATCTGAAACTAAATTGATGGCCTTGGATGCTCTGTAGGAACACATGTGACAAGGTTTAGTCATACTAAGATCTGAGATACAGATACAAAAAGAACTGTCCAACATTTGAAATTTTGCTTTAGAAAATGGGAAAACGGAGAAATACCTTTCACCACAGAAGCTTGCGTGAACTTCAACATATTCGGTGGGATACAACTGCTGACAAATAGGACAGGCTGTCTAGAATGTACCACAGCATTAGTAAATATATTAATACTGTATTCACACAAAATTGCCTAAGGGCAATGGTTACACACTGTAAACACCAAACATTTGTTAATTAATAACTTAATAAAAACAATACTGAAAAGGAAGCTTAAGGTTAAGTTGGAAGTAAAATTGCATGCATGCCCTGGACAGTTTTGTTCTTACTTTGACATTAGGAACATTGGAACGCGAAGGAAGATCTGTAAATGTGAATAACAGCAAACATAACTGACTTTATATTTGCATCTTTCACAGACTTGCCGTCAGAGACATGTCAATATCGTCTGGGGAGTTTTCCTGGATGGTATGACTGTTTTCTGGGGACTCCAGAAAGTCTGTAGTCTGTAGAAGGAACAAACAAACAAATTAGCCTGAGGACAAAAATAAGTCTAATTTACTTATCTATCTATCTATCTTAATTGCTCTCTTTCGCAAGATGCCACATGTGCAGCTAGTAACTGAACTGGCATGTTTACTGAACAGGTATGGCATGTTGCTTTTGGCATTTTTTCAAACTCCCTTGCAGAGTAGGGAAGAGGTGTAGTATCAAGACTTCCTTGGACTGGTACAATTTACAGTGCTGACTTCCCACGTGCAACTGTATTGAGGTAAGGGCCTGTGTAGCCTTCTGCTTCAGGTGGCACGATACACAATTTTCTTTGACCAGATCCACCTACAGGAAAATCCGTTTAATGTATGTACACAACCTGAAGTCAATCAAATTTGCCATTGGACAACATACATAAGACAGTAAATAAAGCCAGAAAGCTTGAATATCTTACCAACAGCCTTGTACAACATCCATGCCCCTTTCAAAGTGGCCATTTTGGTGAAGGTCTCCTCAAGTTTTCTGGACAACTGTGTACAATTTATATAATGTAAATCTTTTGTTAAAGAGAAGCCTGTGTATAATGTGTATTCCTTAATTACATTACTTTTATTATCATTCTATCTCTCAGGGGTTATATACTAAGCTTTAATGGCATCATCATTTTTAATCAAGGAAGATTATTCACATTTCAGTACGTGTGTGAGTGACCACTGCAATTAAACATGTGTTACAACTTACCCATAAATGATCAGCATCTTCTGTTACATTGATGGTCCTCCGACCCATCCCTGCCTGTAAAAGTCTTAGTTCATCTCCTGCTTTCGGAGTCTTCTCCATATATTTGTTGACAAGGTAAAACTGTATTGCAAAAGACTTTATATTGTGCCCTCTTTTGATGTCTAAAGAAAAATAACTTGGTCTCTTTTTCCCTCTCATTTTTTTTACAAATAGTGCTGGGAAGGATCTATAAAAGAGTAAAATAAGACAAAAAGACACCATGAGAAAAGCATGATAAGGTAAACAATGTTAAGCACTTCAAATTACAAACAAAATAAATATATTTTAAATGATTAATGATGAACTGTCAAAAAAAATGTCAAACTTTATTGCCTGCATATGACAAACCTGGCCATGTTCTGCTCTACTGAGCTACTGGCCCGCTGTGGGACTCCCTGTCCACCATTGTGATGTTGGTTTTCCAAATCTGCAAAATTTTCATAATTTCAAACACAGCTAAAACACATTTGTCATTCTTACAAGGACTATCTTTTGAATAATTAAGTGCTATCACCAAAATGATACTGATTTAGCTCCCACTGGTAATATTGTGTTAATTCATCATGAAATGCATTTAAACATGCTAATAGACAATATTAAGGCGATAATAACAACAATCCTCACTGTTTCTAGGTGCTGGCTCAGACAGGGCACTCTGCAGCAAGGACACCAGCCGCTGTGCAGTATCCTGCAACTCTCCCTATCATAACAGTCCACATGGAGTAACATTAATATATGAATGGGCCTACCATAAGCAGATCGTTTTGCTGAGCGCAACATTAAATAAAACTTAACAAGACAACAACAACAACACACATTAGGCCTAATGGTTAACAGCAGGGAGGCTGTTTAACCCTGACCTGTATATACCGGGTGCAATTTATGGAAGCGAAATATTAGTGTCGCTTCCATAGCAACTATGGGAACTATGCAAGTCCAGTCGCTGTTTTGCTAACCCATGTGCTTTGACTTCAACGAAGCCGATTGCGGTGGAGGAAGAGAGCCTCCATTCTCCCTTGTAACAAGTCAATAAACTATCACAATTACTCCCAAGCTGTTCAATACATTTAAATTTAAATATCTGTCTGTTCCTCAACTTACCTCTTTTTTCTCTGACATCTCAATCCGCAATCAAATTCTGCCGCCAACCGCAATGATGACCCGCCCTACTCTGCCTCGGATTGGCTCTGACCTGGAGACAGTAGGCGTTTAAAGTGACCAATCAGAAAGGAGGGGGGGGTTGCGGGGCCGTCTATTCAATGCCCGGCCCCAAAGTGCCAAAACTCAGCCAAGCCGAGCGAGTAGAAGACACAGAGAGTGACTGCGAGCGTATACACAGAGACCACGAGCGCGCAGAGTGACGGTGAGCGCGCAGAGAGTGACGGCGAGCGCGCAGAGAGTGGTCTTTATGCGCTGATTATGGTTTTTATGCGCGCAGATTTTTGGCACTGAAATGACGCCATACAAATCTTCCCGGGAGTTCTCGTGCTCCCTTGTGTTGAAGGTTCCTGGGGATCGTTCCTGCAGACCACCTGCTGCTGTGGACCTGCTCGACTGCAACAACTACTAACATCAGTCTCTTCCCCATAGTATCATTATTGTTGCTGCTAATGCTAATAGTTGACCTGTTAACTCCAACTGTTACAATTACTATTACAACAGCCTTTATCATTATTACTATGCTGTTCTTGTTAATTCATTATTATAAGCCTGTTATCATTACTATGTGTCACATCTCTGTTTGAAACAAAAAGGGAGGAGAGGACCCAGATGCAGACAAAAATTAATTTAATTAACAAATGGCAAAGAACAAAGGCTTACTAATTCCAGGTTACCAAAATCCAACAGAAGGTCTAACTGTAAATCCAAAACAAGGGAAAACATGAGGAGAAAACAGAAGAGTCCCAACATCAAACTAATAAAATCACGAGAGAAACGTGGATAACCCTACAACTAGAATAAGGGTCTTACAAAGTTTCCAGACAAAAGACGACGATGAACTGAGTGAGATAGACACATAATAAAACAGGCGGGAAACACACAAAGGCAGGAAGTGGATCAACACGAGAGACAAGGTGAAATGATCTAACCAATGAAACACAAATGAAATACACAACTAAACATGACAAAATGACAAGAACACAGATTCAATGAAATACAAAACTAAAAACAAGAACTAATGACAACAGGAGACAAAGTGACAGAGCAAAACAGGAAACAACATTTGACTACCTGTAGCGTAATTCGGTCGATTAATTATTTAATAATTAATTAGCCGTAGAAAGCCTGCACTCTATTTTGACTATTGGAAAGTAAAGTTTAACTTTAATTCAAATTTAACCTATTGTAGGTATTTATCGGGGCACCACCTTATTTTGATAGAACAGGGAAAACTAATAATTAGTTACCTAATTATTTTAATTAAATCTCATAATCTGAAGGTTGCTACAGTCTAGGATTGAGTTTGTTTCGCGGTGTACAGAGGCTTAGTACTTCACACATACAAAACACTTAAACCAGAACTTTATAAATGAAGAATTTATTAACTAAACTACTAAATATACATGAGATAAATGAATATGGTGATGAGCATGAAAACGATTAATAACAGGATGAATATGATGAATGATGGACTGAAAATGAAACCTGTAAAGGGAGCACGGTGCAGCAGCTGAGATATTGGGAGGTATCTTTGCTAAAGTTCTACTCTAACCCCTAATACCCTTAATACTACCACATCAACTCCGATATACAGTAAAGCAAAGTTAGACCTACTCTGATGGAGGAGAAAGTCAATTGCGCTGTAAGTGAGGCGTGGCCTGGAGCTTCAGGTGCCCTGGGATTTAACCCGGGTAACATCCCTCGGAGCGGCACCGCACGGCCGGTTCGGTCTCTCTAGATGACGATATGTAGGTCACTCTGTGTTGTGACTGGTACTGGATGGAGGCTGAGTGCGTCTTCTGGGCTCTGGTTTTGAGGCTTGTCAGAGCGCAAGGATTGGATCAAAAAGAGAGCTGTTGTCTTCAGTTCTTGGAACACAGGGCTAGAACAGCTTGAAGTTTACTTGGAGCAATGTCTACTCGCGAGGTCTTCAGTGCGGCAAGGCGCACGCAGGCTCTGGGCCTTCTCGCGGGGCAAAACTTAAAAGATAAAGAAAGGGTTAAAAATTCCGGAGGCAGGGTGTGGCGCTCGTCAGCTGCCGGGTCGAAGAGGATGCAGGAACGCGAAGGGTGAAAAGAGAGAAAAGGGGGGTAAGAGCGTGATCTTGGGGTGTCATCTCTTATTTAAAGGGTCTCTTCTCCCGAGGGCAGTGTCCAAGCAAAACGGCGTGAAGTTGACCACTCATTTCTCCAGCACTTTCTTATCAAAGTGGTTCATCTCATAACCCCCCCATATGGATGGAGAGGGGGAAGAGCTGGGCAGCAGAGACCTTCACACACTCCTGCGTGTCTTTTCAGGAGTTTGGGGTGCAAGTTCTCTCTTGCTGGATCACAGTCCTTAAATGAAGCATTTGGTTTATAATAATACACATTTTATTCTAAATGCAAATATATAAAACAAAGCCACAATCAACTCAGTTCATTGGAGTGTGTCCCAAAATGTACATCCTGTCTCTGTGGAATGTTGAACAAACAAGGGGAGAGGGTTGTAAACCCCCCTCTGATTCCATTAGTGTCCACTTTGATCCAGAGCAGAGCTAGCGGTCTAGCTCTCTTCCTGGTGGGGTCAAATGACCAGGTCAGGCCTGGATCAGGCCCATCCTGATGCCACGCTACACACCGAAACACAAATCTAAAACTCAGCAAAACTAGAATAACTTGTGACACTGTGTTTCTCTTGCAAATTTATTATCATCAGCCTTTCATCATGACCATGCTGTTCTTGCTAATCGTTACACGAGTGTACCACTATTATTGGCATCATAACCATAAGTATGTATTACCTGTTGTTGTTGTTGTTGTTGTTGTTGTTGTTGTTGTTGTTGTAACAAGAACATATGTTGTTGTTGCTCTCTCTGCCTGTCGCTATCCTGCATCTCCTTCTATCCCACTTCTCGGCCCATCCAGTCGAGGCAGATGGCTGTTCAATATGAGTCTGGTTCTGCTCAAGGTTTCCGCCTGTTAAAGGAAGTTTTTCTGCCAATGTTCTGAATGTTGCTAAGTGCTACTCATGGTGATTCATGTTAGTAAAATTTCCTCCAGGACCAGCTGAGGCATATGACAGACATGAGGGCACAGTGGCCATAACCTCTGACTGAGTCCAATGCTTCCTTGACTTCAAGAAGACAATTCTGTCACATTTGAGGAAAATCTTTCAAGGCATTACTGAGATATTCAGAAGATTGGGAAAGACTGCAAATTTGTGTTTGTTTGTAGTTTGTGGTTTTTATTCCTCTGGCCATTGTTGTTGCAGCACGAGGGAATAAAAACCAACACACAGAAAAGAATTATCTATTTTTCAGGTCTTAGTAGATAATGTAAGAATTGAACCTGGAGGGGAGCTCAGTTTATTTTAAAAACTTCAAATTCAAACTACCAGAGCTCAAAATGTTTCACCTAACTTATAAAATAGAGTTTGCAGTTTGAGTCCCCAGTTTGAAACCAGCCATGTAACAAAACATACCCCTCTCTCACCCTGTCAGGTGATCAAGACTGCTGGACAGAAGTAAACTGCAACACCTGCACAGTTTTCAGCCAATCAGAGGCCGGCAGAAAGCTTCAAATTTTATTAGAATTTTGTGATTCCTGATCAGCCAATCAGACACTAGAAGGAACATTTCTGTGTTTGAATCATCGACTGTATATGAAGATGGACACCACGTCTTCACCATCTCTTGTACCAAAAAGAAGCCAAAACACCACCCGGAGGGCGCTGCCATCTTGCTCATCTGTATCCAGAGTCTGCGCTGTCGAGATCAGCTGGTGGAGCCGCTGTATTGACGTCCTGCCCCTTCCTCTACCCGAAACACACCTTCACCTTGTGTCCTTGCCGTGTTGGAGCCCTCAGGTGTCCTTGGCGTGTTGGAGCCCTCAGGTGGGCTCAGTCTGCAGCAGAACAGCTTCTTGTGTCGGTCTGAAGCAGATATTCACGCTTATGGAAAGTTCAACGACTGTAGTGTTAGTGTTAGTTACGTCTCCTCTCGCCGTTCCTCCTCTACTCTGCTACTCGGGAACAGAACGCTGCAGGAACCCCATTTTTCAACAGAGCTGTCAATCAAGAGGTCACACCCCCTTTTTACAGCATCAAATAACGAATTAAAAGTAAACTTGTCAGAAAAATGAACACTTATCAGCATGATAAGAAGTAACTATAATGACAGAAAACATGTTTGAGAAAAATGTATTTTGATTTTATAGTTTGACTCATGTCCCATCTGTTAACATGGAGGAGGCGGGGCTTATGACCTATACTGCAGCCAGTCAGCAGGGGGCAATAGAGAGGGTTTGGCTTCACTTTTAGGGAGCTGTCATGTCGGCCATCTCTTTTTTCCAGTGTTTGCAATGAAACTCTGTTTTAACTGTTAGTGTGATTTTAATTAGTGAAAGAAACCATAATTAAACAAAGGGAATACAAATAGTTTACGATGCTGGATGGTGTAAACTCACTGTTTTTAAAATGAAGTTTATAGATCTGCTAAAATGGTACACAGCACAAATAATGTAATAAGCAGGTAATACATAATTTCTGCCTACGGTTCAAAACTGTTGGACAGAGAGTGGGCTTTAAAAAGAAAAGCTAAACCAAAAGAAACTCTGTGCTCATACAACCAGGAAGAGTTTGTGTATTTCAGTCTGTAGGGTTGATCTCTGGTCTGAATGTGGAAGTAAAGAAAGCACAAACATTATTCAGTTTAATCAAAATGTAAAGAGCTGAGGAAGTTCGTGATGTCTCAGGCTTTTTTTGCTGTTGACACTGGCTGGGTATTTGGATCGTGCTGAGAATCGAAGAGTTCTACAGTTTGCTTTGCCGAGAAGAATTTAACATCTGAGATTGTTGTAAAGGTTAAATTATTGCTTCTCAAAAAAACATATAGGTTCGAACTATTCGAATATCTACTTTTGCGCAATATGTCCACAAGAGGAGATACCAATACAATGAGAGACAAACTTACGTGTAAAGATATTTATTCATTTAAACATGAACATGCCTTTTAAAAGTTCAACAGAGACTTCCTACACTTGCAAAATAAACAAATAAGTTAGGTTACGGTAGGATGGACGTTCAGAGTGAACTGTGCTGTGACAGGTAAATTTATAACATAAACATGCCTTTTAAACAACATACCTGCACCTGTCTGTTATGCTGGGGGTGAGAATCTCTCTCTCTGGTCAAGCTGGGATTTAAATTCTCTGCCATCATTACCACACGGCACACGGTTGTTGTATTAGCTCGACTTAAGTTAATTATTAACGTACAAAGTGAAGTTGCGTGCATTCAAAGATGCCATTTTGATCACATTTAATATTAATTTTAATAATAGAAAATTAAATATATTATATATTAAAAATTTAGAATATTCGTAGACCGCCCTAGTTGGCCTCACAGGATGCTGGGAACTGGGAACAAAATTCTGTACTGGATGCTGCTTCTCTGTCCAGACTGCTTTTTCTTTTCTCCCCCTCTTCGTTTGGTACCAGGGAACTGTAAATGTTGTCACAGCTGCAGCTAACCTTTTCAGGATTTTTCTTGGCATTTGCATCATCACGGTATAATAATAATGACTGTATAATTGTAAAAGATTTTGCAGCTTTAAACTTGAGATTTTTTCTGGTCTACATTTTTTGCTTTTCGGTGGTTTAATATAATTTAATTTGCATTTTCAGCTCAACTTTTTTAGTCTTAATTTAATTTAATTTCACCATTTTTTTTAATGTCTATCAGTTCATCTCACATTAAACAAAGAAGCAGACCGGAGCTATTAAACACCTGTAATATACCTGCACTGTGCATTTGGTCTGACAGCAGCTCCTGTGATTTCCTGCGCATACTGATGATCCCGCAGTCTGGCTCCACGTCACCACACTAAGGTGACCTCTGTGTTTCTGTGCATGTACAGCAGTTCAGACTTCAGTGTTTATGCTGTTTACTGTATGAATAAAATATCTCACCTGTTCACACTATTATCATATTTTCACAGACATGTTAATGTGTCACAGTGAGGGGACACAAGGACTACAGGAGGAGGAAAAAGAAGCTACACATTGTGTCCAGCTTTCTGCCTGGAGACCCAGAATTATCTTTTTAACTGGACCTGGACTCTTCAGTTGTCTATCTGAATGCTGAACATCTGGTTTCTTACAATGGAACAAACTACAAACAGGAATACAGGATATGAATATTTTCACCTGCAATAGAAACAAGTAATGCAAAAACGAAACAGAGCCTGGGTCCTTCGCAAAAAGAGTCTCAGTGGGACGTTTCCCTTACAAATGGCTATTTAGGTATTTATGAACCAGGGACTATTCTCACTTGTTTTAGTGTGTAAATAACTAATAAGTTCAAACTGTTTTGGAATTTTTCCCCAGAGATATCTTCAGCTGGCACTACAAAACAGGCTGTAATGGCTGCAAGGTAACCCTTCAGGGACAATGTAGGATCTTATGTACACACTAGTAAGCATCTAAAATATTTTAGAAACTAGTTTTAATCCACACTCAAAATATTGCCATTCTGTCTTTAGTTGTATACACTTCCCTGACGTCCCTGACGTGATGATGTAAGGGTATTTGTTACATTATAAATATCTTGAACCAATCATGAAATAATCAACTGCAGTTGTCCCGCCCTCACAGGTGCAACAAAACTCTGCTTGAGATAAAAATGTCTCCTCGAGTCTGAGCCGATCTCAGATCCCATCAGCTATAGTCTGAGACGATATAACCTCTGGGCACTCCGGTGAATGTGCCAGGCGTTAAGCAAAAAACTTCTTCCAGTCAAGACTTCCTTTTCCGTTCCGAAACCGTTTTCTTGTGATGTACTTGTTATTAACGGGTCTTACCTTTGCTGAAATGTCAACATCATGATGCAGATTTGTAAGAAGTAGAAATTCAAGCTTTGTCAGGTCTGTCCTCAAGATGAGAAGAAAACTTTTAGAATGCTCGTTTGTTGAACGGAGGTTGGATCGATCTGATGCGTTCGAGGAAGTTTGGAAATCTGAACGCTGAACGGCTACCGTGACAAAGCGTCAAGGGAATTCATCTCAAGTTAAATTTTAGTGTAGAACAAAGTGTTAGCTGTTATCATGCAGATGTCTGTTTGTAGAGATCGGTCTTCAAATTCATCACCTGGAAAGTCACAACCTCAACATCTCAGATCATCTGGCTGTAACCATGGACAATGATATCCCTCCTCCTGCCCTTAAACAAAAACGCAATATCTCCTTCAGAAATATAAAATCAATCTCCCCCCCAGCTCTTTCTGCCTCAATCACCAGTCTCACCACTGCCTCCCCATTGTTCCTGTCTGATAGCCCCTCAGAACTCTTGTCCCACTACAATAATACTCTCACCCACTGTCTTAATCATTTAGCCCCCATCAAAACTAAAACCGTCTCCTTCACTCACTCTGCCCCTTGGTACACCTCCGAACTCCGTATAATGAAATCCAGTAAGCGCCATCTTGAAAGATTCAACAAGAAATCCGGTTTAACAGTTCATCACCAGGCATACTTGGACTACCTACAACAATACAGTGAAGCTCTCGACTCAGCCCGGTCCACATACTACTCCCACCTGATCCACTCTGGCTCCACTAACCCCAAGACTCTCTTCTCCAAAATAAACAAACTCCTTCAACCTAGTGACAACACCTCTTCATCCTTCACAGTTGATAAATGCAATGAATTTCTCTCCTTCTTCCAGACAAAAATTGACACGATCTATAACAGTTTCACCACTCTCCCCGCCATCCACACCGCCATCCCTGCCTCTCCTTCTCTTAACACCCAGCCTCTGTCTCACTTCACCTCCATAACTCCAGCTGAACTTTCTTCCATCACTGCAGGCATGAAAAGTTCAACATGTATTCTCGACCCCATCCCATCCAACCTGGTTAAAAACTGTCTCCCAGCCATTTCTCCACTCATAACAAAAATCATTAATTCCTCTCTCACGTCTGGTTCAGTCCCCACAAAACTCAAACTTGCAGCCGTTACCCACATCCTGAAGAAACCTGGACTCAATCCTGACAATATGTGTAACTTCCGGCCCATCTCCAACCTCCCCTTTCTGTCAAAAATCCTGGAACGTGCTGTTGCTCTTCAACTCAAGACCCACCTCACCAATAACATTTATTTTGAACCATTTCAATCCGGCTTCTGTCCCCAGCACAGCACAGAAACAGCACTCCTCAAAATCACAAATGATCTTCTTCTGTCCTCCGATTCCATCCACCTCAACATTCTCATCCTCCTCAATCTCACCGCTGCAATTGACACAATCAACCACACTACTCTTCTCTCCCGCCTAGAACATACTGTCCAAATCACTGGAACTGCACTCTCCTGGCTAAGATCATACCTCACTGACCGTCAACAATTCATTCATATCAACAACTGCAGCTCTAACATCACTCCTCTTGCCCAAGGCGTCCCCCAGGGCTCGGTGCTTGGTCCCCTCCTGTTCATCATCTACTTACTCCCCCTTGGTAACATCATCCGTCAACATGGCCTTTACTTTCACTGTTACGCTGATGACATCCACCTATACATTTCAACCAAATCCATAACCACAGAAAAACACTCCACTATCATTAACTGCCTCTCTGAAATAAAAACATGGATGCACAACAATTTCTTACCATTAAACTACAACAAATCCGACCTCATAATCATCGGCCCCAAGTCCCTCACAAATCCCATCCCGAATTTCAGTCTCACTTTCAATAACACAATCCTATCCCCTGCACCTCACATCCGTCACCTCGGTATCATTTTTGACAGCAACCTTTCTTTTCAACACCATGTCACCCAGCTCACTAAAACGGCCTTCTTCCACCTCAGAAACATAGCCCGCCTCCGTCCATTCCTCTCTTTCTCTGCTGCAGAAACACTCATCCATGCATTCATCACTTCCCGTTTACATTATTGTAACAGCATCCTTCATCCATAAACTACAATATATTCAGAACTCTGCTGCACGCCTCCTCACCTGCACTCGCTCCCGCGACCACATCACCCCCGTCCTCCAACATCTTCATTGGCTCCCCGTCCCCTACTGCATACAGTTCAAAATTCTCCTCCTCACCCACAAAGCCCTCCACCACCAGGCCCCTTCCTACCTCACTGACCTCCTCCACCATCACACTCCTTCTCGTAACCTACGTTCCTTACATGCCAACCTCATGTCCCCACCTCACAGAACCAAGCACCGAACCTGGGGGGACAGCGCCTACTCCATAGCCGCCCCCACCCTCTGGAACTCACTCCCCAGTCACATTCAAACCTGCACAGACCCATCAAATTTCAAATCTCTTTTGAAAACTCACCTTTTTAAGTTAGCTTTTAATCTGTGATTGTACTGTTGCTTTGTTTTGACTTGTTTGAACTATGTACATTTGTCTATGTTCTTTTTTAGTATTGATTTTAAATATTGTACAGCGTCTTTGAGTCCTTAAAAGCGCTCTAAAATTAAAATGTATTATTATTATTATTATTATCAATAAGAAGCTAAATCATCGCCAGATCACGCTGATGGGAGCCAGGATGTCATTACGATGGATTACGTTCCGCCTGCTTTTGCTCTCACAGACTGTTTTTCCTACATACGCCACAGCCTGCTAATACGTGTTTGGTCAATATCACTCGGACTACAAGCGTTGTTAAAAAGAACACCAGAACACTTCCCGGAAATCCACGTCCCTGAGTACAGACCCTACTATGTAGACTATTCTACTGTTTAGAATCTGTAAATAGAGATTAAGTCTGAGCTAACTCGTCTCCACGTACCTACTACAATTAGCTACCTAACGATCACCTTTTTCCCCATCATGCCTGTGTGTGCTGTCCCCGGGTGCACATCCACCATTGGAGATGACAGCATGTCAGTCTTTTATTTCCCTATTGCGGTGGACTTGGAGACTTGTGCTCATTTCCCCCAAGATCAGTTCAACAATTTCGCCTAGAAAACTGGGTTTTGCAAAGCAGCTCGGTCTAGCAGCTGGAGCTGTACTCTCTCTCCCTCGACTTCAGCCTCGGATGCCCCGAACACGGAGATTGATAATGTAAGTAGCTAATCATAGGTTAAGTTAAGCTGTATCGTATATATGTAACTGACTTTTAAGCGTATCATTAGACCATGTGTAAGTTTATCTAACTTTTGCATGTTGCTAACATTTAGCCGCGGTGATTTGTAGCTAACGTTATTAGCTAATGCTACCATGATGTGAACAAACATAAACTAATTTGGCTAGGTAGTTACCGTTACCTAAATAGTCTAAGATAACATAACCGAGACAGAGAAAGACAAGAAGAGGGAGAGTGTGCGTGTGTATGAGAGAGATATTTTTACAATTTATGGAACGCATAGGTGTAACGTCAAGTAATAGCAGGCTGTGCAGGGTTATCTAGCTGATTCTTAAACTTAACTGGCCTATGAAGTTAGCCTAATTTCAGAATAATCTTCCACCCATACAGATTTTCAGTATGACTGCACCACTGACATACCGCACCAAAACGAGTGTCAGTGTTGGGTGCCAGTATTCACAAGACCCTGAGCCTTGTATCACTAGCCGGCGCAGCACATCTATAAGTATGCAGTTGTCAAAAAGAACCGTGGAGAGGAAAAGGAGCCAAGGTATGAGGCTACTCATGCGTTTGTGTTTTCAGACTTCATAAACTGCTTATGCATAGTTGTTTGGTTGAACGGTTTTCGTTGTTGTTTTTTCCTCTTATTAATTACATATTGGTACAATTAAATAGACAGATTACCTCTCTGTATGTTACAGTTACAATGCTTTGTGCATTTAATTAATTCATAACTAATTTGTGCAGCCTGCCAAGCAAAGGTTTCAACTTCAACCACTGCGCAATGACGGTTGATGTGACTCTCCACTCTCCAAACGACCACGGTTTGAATTAGAGATGGAATGGAGATGGAGAAGTGAAAAGGTGTGGGAACCCTGGACACTCTACATTGGCTGCTGGAGGATTGACCACTACTCATCTGCCCTGTCTGCTGTACTGCATGTGTTGAAGTCCATCTCCCACTCTGTAAGTAGCTCTTTCATTTTCCAGCAGAAAGCTAGGCTATGATGTGTAAATGTTCAGCAAACTTGTAACCTTTCTTCTCTCCTTTTGCTTTTGTCTTGCAGTCAATTATCCAACATCTTCTGAAGGATGAGGTGGCGTTGTGAAACTGGCTTTCTCACAGACCTAATGGTTTTAACCACACTCTTTGATTGAAGCCTCAATTTTCAATGGAGGGATGGGCAGTTTGTTCATTCCCGGTGGTTGTTTTTAAGCCTTTGTGGACCCACGCTGACGCTGTGCACACTGAAGAAATTGAGCTTGACCGTGTGGGCATGCACGGAGGAGTGGTGCTGCACAGCAGGATTGACAGCAGCCTGAGAGACTGCTCGGCTCTGATTGGTTGTGTGTTTCGGAAGCGTTGGATTCTTAAAAATGACATTAGGAGCAGGGGGAGGAGCCAGAGGAACATGATTTTTTTTTTAACAGATTATCTCTCTCATGTAAGGGAGACCGGGGCATCTTGTCACACTATTCATACTCTTTTATATATCTTGGGATCAATACATCATAGTGTTAAAAACTGCATTCCAAATGAAAGAACAAAGTCTCAGGCATATATTATGTATTCATTTCATTTTCATATCTTATTTCAGTACAGAGTTATAAGCATATAAATAGTGAGTGTACACATGTGACACCTTGCCCCATGAGCGGGTAAGTTATCACACTATGTTTGGTAGGATGTCACACTGGATTTTTCAACAAATAAAAAAAGAACCAATTCATTGTTGGGTTATTCTTTTACTTCAAACTCAAAATTAAATTCAGCTACAGAAAAAAAGATTGATCAATCATTGAACTTAAATCAATCCTGGAACATGGCCGTGGCACTGCGACCCAAGTCTATCTTGGATGGCTGTTTGCAAATGGCTCCACACAAACGAGGCACAGGCACTCATCTTCACTGGATGAAGATGCACCTGGAGTCTTTCCTTTTATAACTGCCTTCTTTGGTGTTTTAGATTTGTTTTTAGATACATTATAGATTTTTAGATTTGGTTCCCCCACATTTCTTTTTTAAATAGATTCTTCTTCTCTTTACCAGGTGCCTGCCTTTTACTCTTTTACCTTGTAAAAAGGTAAAAGGCAGGCACAGGCAAGGCAGGCAACAAGTGCCTCCTTCACTGGTATAATATATAATTCCTGACCAACTCCTCTCCCTTCCTTCCTTCCTTCCTTGCTTCCTTTCTTTAAAACACATTCAAAAATTTCAAAATGACATATAACAACAGTTGACAAGCAGACTTTCTGTTTATGTATACTGGCAACTTGTCAAATGTGATAACTTGCCCCAAAATCACTGAGACAAGTTGCCCCAAACCACCATGTTGGCTATTGTTTGCTATATCTTAAAGCTAGCCTAAAGCAGGTCATTAGCAAAAGTACAAGACACTTGAGGTAAGGTGGAATGAAAGGTGGTTGAGGTAAGGTGGGATGAGAGGGGGTCGAGGTAAGGTGGGATGAGAGGGGGTCGAGGTAAGGTTGAATAAAAGGTGGTTGAGGTAAGGTGGGATGAGAGGGGGTCGAGGTAAGGTGGAATAAAAGGTGGTTGAGGTAAGGTGGGATGAGAAGGGGTTGAGGTAAGGTGGAATGAAAGGTGGTTGAGGTAAGGTGGGATGAGAGGGGGTCGAGGTAAGGTGGAATAAAAGGTGGTTGAGGTAAGGTGGGATGAGAAGGGGTTGAGGTAAGGTGGAATGAAAGGTGGTTGAGGTAAGGTGGGATGAGAGGGAGTCGAATGGGGTCAAGGTAGCTGGAGCTGTAAGAAACCCCGGGGTCGAGACTCGAGGTGGCGACACGTCTCTGCTTCCTTGTTCAGCATCCACCAGTGGTTCCTGTTTTGAGATAGAAAAAAGGAGAGGAATGGCGTTGGGGGATGAGGGTTTTGAGAAATGAGACAGAGAGAGAAGGGGTTATGCAGAGAGCCAACAAGACACAGGTGATTGAATTAGTGAGGGAGGGGTGGTCCTGTTCCTGAACTTCTGTTATAATAACTATTTTAAAAGTTCAATTTTTTTCCACTGACAGGCTCAGATTGTTATTCTAAGTGTGTGACAACATCACAACAAGGATCCCTACAGAGATAGACCTTTTTGTTACAGAGGAAGATGATTGTTTTTAACCACAAACAGACATTACATCGCTCTCTGCAAACACACCAGACTCCATTGACAAAAACAGTAAGTTTTAAGCAACAGTACGTTGCAGTGCACTTCCTCTGGTTTTGGTTATTGTACCACGTGTTTACATCAGGTGTGGATGTGAGATGGTAAAGAAAGCCACCTAACAACATACACAGAGTCCTGTCAGGGTGCTGATTTGCTGATTAATCCACGATGAATATTAAGACATAAGCATAATCTGTGATGTCGTCCTTCATTATCAGGGTTTAAGTTTGGGGGTCAGTTATAAATGTAGCTGTTAAAAAGCCCTCACAAGAGTAGAATTGTCCTCATGTTTGTGTGTTTATCTGAGTGTGTGCGTTCATGAGAGACAGAGAGTTTAGCTGTCATTGTCACACCCGGCAGACGTAAGTACATCTGTGCTTTTTGTGCTTCCTCGATGGAGCGTCGACATTGACTGAGTCAGACTGGCAGTAAAGCTTCTCCTGTAAGTCAGTCTGACACTTCTATTGAGGAGCTGCCAGGCACCCCGGGGCTCGCCTCTATACCTCATCCCTTTACTGCAGTGTCAGCCCGCTCCCACAGCCACTTCTGAAATTACCCCGCACACTCTCCATTTACTCCGTGTTTCCCCCACAAAATGGTCTCCCATTAAATCTGCAGACACGTCAGCCCCAGTAATGAAGCCAAAGTGTTTGATATCACAGCACATGATGAGACCGCCCTGTGAATGTGTTCTTAATGTACTCCATCTTTGAAATAGTCTTTGTGTGGTGTGTGTGTGTGTGTGTGTGTGTGCGTGCGTGCGTGTGTGTGTGTGAAGGCTATCTGCAGGTTTCAGAGCTTCATGATCCTATAAATACCTGGAACTGGATTTTAGACCAACTAAATCTATGCTACATAAACAAAACTCTGAAAACAGCTGTGACTGAACGTGGGTGATGTAAGTCATAGAAATATATCAGCAAAAAACATAAAAAAAAACAAGATGCCATGAAATGTTTTCACAGCAAGTTCTGGAAAGTTAAAACCACTGTATGGGTTGCATGTAGGGGCCTTTAAAGAGGAGTTGGGGCTGTATGAGGTACTTATCAATAATAAGTGTACTACGTACAATACATAACAGACAGCACGGCCTCTGTTAGGAGAAGCCAGCCGGAGTTCCTATACAGAAACTTAAGCTTCTACACAGGAGCGTCTGTGTAGGAACAGCAGGGGTTCGCAACGTGTTGGGTCCAGGGAGAAGATTTTCCAAGAACCCCCTCATAATCGTAACACTGATTAAGCCTATGCTTTCTACCATTTGCACTCTTAAATGCCATTCAGACTATTTGTATTGTAAAACTTTTGTTTAACCCCTTCCACATCTGGGCCATGTTCCTTTCACATGCCTTATGCCAGTGCTGAATGAATCCCAGCTGTGCCAGACTTAAGCAAAATCTGAGCCAAATGTCAGACTGACTTCATGTGTCACAATAATATCAATTTCTATTGGTCCAAAGCTAACGTGGGTGGGAGTAATGGACACAATATGCTTGTTTCATTGGTGCAAATCCTCATCTATTATAAATGTATTATAATTATTTCGCGGACCCCCAGGCTATGGTTTGTGGACCCCCAAGAGTCGTAGGAGCCCACTTTGAGAACCACTGATCTACTGTACGTACCTCATACAGCCCCACTTAAAAAACCTGAACTATCCCTTTAGAAACCTTTATCCCTGGAGGCTACAATGTGTAAAACTATTATTCAAATGTGTTGCATGTAACGAACTACAAACTGCAATGTGTACGGTGTCTCGTCCAGGTTTGTTTTTCAGCATGTGGGTCGATCATCCAGTGTGTATGCATTACAGGTCACATTACACACTACTACAGGTTGACAATATGTAGGTCCTATAGGCTTGTTAATATGTTATCACCCACCAAAGAATCAGAGGTTATTCTCAATGTGAGATGAATAATATATATATTATATTTAACGTATAGTCTCAAGTTCAAAGTGTAATCCTGAAGGCAGATGGACTTGGTCGAAGTTTTTGAAGACATTTCGCCTCTCATCCGAAAGAGCTCTTCCTCTGAAGTTCAGCTGCCTTTTGGATTAAACTTTGAATTACCATGACCTGGATGACCGGGAACCTTCACAGACATATAGTCTCAAAGTTCATAACCTTTGCAGAGAGAGCCCACTGATTCCACGTCTTTATGTGAAATGTTTTATCTGCCAGCAGGCAGTGTCAGCATAATGTGCGCTCTGCTCTCCTTCAGGATGACACCACTCAGCTGTCTGTGAGTGAGACGTACCTGTCTGTCTGCTTAAAGCTCTGACTGACTGATCCGAGCTCCCTGAAGCACACTCTGCTTTGATCACATGTATCAGAGCTGAAGATTCAACCCTCCACAGCCTGTTTGTTTCTCTGAGCTGAAGATGAAACTCAAAGAGTATTTATCAGAGAACAAAAACACAGAGACACAGAGGGGAGACGATGAGTGAGCGAGATGTGAAAGTTAAACATTTACGACTGTACTATATTTTAAGATGTGTGTGTGTGTGTGTGTGTGTGTGTGTGTGTGTGTGTGTGTGTGATCTATTATATTTTTAATAGCACTTTTCTTCACACACTCTTCTTGAGGCTTGTCATGCATCAAACATTCGTCCCTTTTTGTTTGGGCCTGCTGACCCTCTGCCCGTCTTGTTCTCTTCTTCTTATTTGTAACACTCAAGTCCAGTGAGTCTCCGGTGGATGATGGTTACATGTCCTTAAAATCTCATTTTGTCTGGCTTGTAGTTGTTGTGGTCACCTTTCTTCTTCTCTTCTTCCATGTTGTATGTAATGCGTATGATCACTAAACCATAAATCATTGTTGAGTATTTTAAAAGTACATACACAGATTTGGATTTGGCTCTTGGCACCGTGGGCTGATCCCCCTATAATCCCCCTAAAAGTCCTGCAGATGTCTGCACTGATTGATGCCCATCTCCCCCTCACTCTTTGCCCATTTCATGCATTGTCTTGTTCCATCCTGAGCCCAACGATTCTTCTCCATCTTGGAGTCAGAGTCCTCGTTGGAACCACTATGAATCACCTCACTACTGTATCCCATGTTGAAGTCTGGCCTCTGTTGGTCTGTGAGGCCTTGATTACTGAAAGCCTGCAAAGTGTGGTTTGGTTGTCTGCTTGCTCAGCTCAGGAGCTCATTCTGCACTGCTTTCAGCAAGCATTCCCCGCGGGGCCGCCGCCTGTCACAGGTTTGAAAACCTCACTGTCCTTGCTGCCTGAAGCTCCTGGTGTAAACACTCACCCTGCCCTGGTGCTCTAAGCTGCCTTTCTTTGTGCTAACTGAGCTAATGGCAACAAAAATCACAGAGTTCAGGTGAAAAACATCAAAAACAAAATATTTTATCAATTAATTATGATCCAGTTTCTAAGAAGGCGTATTAGGGCCATTGTAAAATAATAAAATAAAATAATGGAGAAGAGGAGGAATATTCTGAGAAAAAACTTTGTACATTTGCTGGAAATTTATGAGATTATAAAGTCATAAACTTGCGAGAAACAAAAACTAGTAACATAGTGTTTATAAGAACATTTTTGTTGGGGTTCACGGCCCCCTCCCTCTGATTCACCTGTTTCTCCTCTCTGCCCTGTTGGCTCTGCTGCTCACACAGTTGCATGGCACGGAGCTCGGAACATATTTAGCCTCTCTGCACACAAGAAACAGACTTCAGAGAAAGACTGAGCGACCCTCTGCTGCTGAAACACAAGTTTCTATGCTCCCTGTTTGCCCCAGGGGTTACCATCACACATGACAGTTACCCTACGACCTCACGATGGAGACTGAAAGGAAACAAACCTGCATTACAGACAAAACATATACAAAACTACTTTGAATAAATTTGACTTGTGTTATTCAAGATCCAACAGCACAGCTCGTCCTGAAGGAGACGACACGACTGCTTTACAGACGGAAGAAAAAGTGCAACATATTCTCACAAACTTTGCCTTTTTTTTCTAGGAAATTTACGACTTTAATGTCAGAATTTCTCATTTTTTCCGTAATATTACTCCTCTCCTCCGGCTCAGTATTTTGTTTTTTTACTATGGACCTTATACGCTGTCGGAATCTCACTACGACAATGTACTAAATGAAGCGTAGGCCACATGGTGACGTCATGACTAACTTTGAGGATGAAGTTGGACCTGCAGCTTCTGCAGTAAACACACATCATAACTCCATGGAAGCAATAACTTCTGTTTTTACTTCCAGCACAAATTATTCGTCTTTTCATATTTGGCAAACAGAGTTACAAATCAACATTGTCAGTGAATACACTGGAGTGGGGCTTTAATCACCAACAGTTTAAACTCCTCAAACTTTGAGCACAATTGTGGTTTTGTCCTTTGTTGATGTATGGACCCTGCAAGTATATCACAGAGTTGCCTACGGAGACACAAGCAGGCCTCCATCATTATAATCTGATTGCTGATGTCAGTCTTATTTCATGCATTGTAACTGCACACACGCATCGCTGGCGGGTGCTGCCCTCCGTCAGTCTGGATGATTAGCTGTGCATTAAATAGGTAATTTATGTATGAGGGCACTTATTATGACCTGAGCCTTTTACCACAGATTGCTGTGCCACATCTCATTTATTGTGAGCGGCTGGCGGCGGAGTCCCCTCAGAGCAGTCGCTCCGAAGGCCGAGAAAACAGAGCGCGTACACAACGGCTGAATCTCTCAAACAAATAAAGCCGTAATGAAGAATGTTGGAGGGAAAAAAACTGCAGTGAAAACAATAAGTGACATTTGCTCCTGTAACCTCTCTCCATCTGTGCCGAGTGTATGAAGGCATAATGAAAAATACAATTTCAATTTAAGATCCATTTCTCATTTCACCACGTTCACTGTTGAGACGTGTGGAATTAAGCTACAGCTACCAAAGCATTGTGTTGGACAGCGGCTTTTAGTTATGCTAACACGTCTCAGAGTTGTTCTGAAGAGACATAAAAACAATGTGGTGATAAACCTGCAGGGTGGACATAAAGAACCATGAAAAGTTTTTAAAGTGGGAAACTTTAAAGAAAATGTAAAATATGAAGAGAAATGACTTCCTCCTGCATTCCTCCATGACAATTGCATTCATGAATTTGAAAGGTCAGCGGGTCTCTGCAGGAAACATTTGATGGATTCCTCCTCTTCCGCTCACAAGCACTTTCTCAAAGTTTTTCACTCAGTTGTTCTGGGACGCAATAACTCGGGAAGTTTTCTGTTGGGACGAGTCAAACGAACACTGCAGTGCAATCATTTGAAAGTGCCCCATGTGAAGGAGAACTGCACAGCAGACATTTCAACGTTCCAAAAAAAGTTTAGATGAAACTGAGACGCCGTCAGGGGGTTCAAATATAAAGCTAAATAATATGAAGCTAAATAAAAGAAGAATGTACTTCATCTCAACCACAGTCTCAAAATGTCCGGTCATAATGTAGTCGTCACTCAGTGTGAGTCTATGTCTAAATTAAAGCAGTGTCGATATGATTTATTAGTCTTGAAGAATTTTACCAATGCTTTCGTTAACATCAAGGCAAAACACTATCACTCAACATTTCAGAGATCTTTTCAGATCAAACTTTTTAGTGAAATAATCCATTAGAATACTGTAAATGAATAATGATATAAATAACATCAAGCATGCAACTGTATATAAACTGATGAGAAGACCATCTCTTAGTTAGTCTTCACTCCTGCTGGAAAACTCTCTTGAATGCTGCATTAATCCTACATTCATCCAGCAAACTCTAACTCATGTGTTTCATGTTAGACATTAAATGTTCGCTAAGCGATTTATCTTGGATTCAATTTATGTTTTATTTGTAAAAATTCTCTCCACAGCCTGTAGGCAATCAAAAGATTTATCATGAATGTTTTGGTTTCACAGTTTAAACTTTACCCTTTTATTTAGCAAAGTTCCAACCTCATTTACATTTCAGTAAAGAAGCTTTGATGAACCCACTGAAGACCTGCTCAGCAGTAAATAACACACAGGCATGATTACCAGCTGATAGTGGAACATTTAGAGGTTTAACACTAGAAGCGCCGTAACCAAAATGTACATTTAACAAGGTTATATATATATTTCTCAATATTCATATCATAATTATTACAAACCCTAATTAGTGCATATATTAACACCAGTATTTTTAAATAAATTAATTCATCAAAACTCATAACAACAAAATTGACAATTAAAAAGTACAATATTTGATTATAATACATATTATTATAACATATAACACATTTATAACACATATCATTTGATATTAACTTTTTACATCAAAAGCGTGCTTGGCTATTTAGGATTCACAGTCATCGCAAGTGACCTCTGTTCTCGTCGCTTAGTGTCCACACACAGCTTTGCAGCAGGTCTGGTGTGTCTTATTTTGAGCACAGTTTCTGCAGACATGGCGCTGTCTCCGCTTTGGTGTCCCTTTTCCCTCCATGAACTCCACTCTCAGCTCCTCTGCCAGCTGCTGCATAAACGTCCTCAGCCTATGTTGCTGCTGATGCACTCCTCGAAGAGGATGTGAGCATTGATCCCAGCCAGGGACCGATGACGTCACTTTGACTGCGAGAGTGATAGTTGCTAAGCAACCAAGATGCAACATTTACCGCCAGAGAGATAAACAATAGAATAGCGTTTATGGCCGAAATAGGTCAAAAATGATTATTTTGTCTTTGCCTTTTATGTAATTTGTATAAAAATTATTTTAAATGAAAATACCGACACTTTTAGGAAAAGTCAGGTACCAGCAGGATTATATTTATTTACTGAACAAAGTTATTGCACATACAAATTTCAAACCAGTCAAAATGACCGTCATGGCTGTTCAAGTGTTAAGACATATTTTTCTCAGGAGCTGTTGGAGACCAAAACAGAGCTATAAGTGTATTAAAATATAGTAAAGATTAGACTATCATCACAAGTCCTGAAACATCTTATTGAATACTATTTTGTCAACAGAAAAAAATTGCTGTCATCCAAGTTCTCTGTTTCTTTGTACTCCCCTCTTTCTTCCATGTCTCAGTATGTAGCGTAGCATTTTCTCCTATGACAAGATTTTATGCCTTGCTAGAAGTATTAAAGTCAAGCTTTCATAGAAAGAGGCATCAAGAGACTGGGAATGACAAGCAGCAAAGGTCATGGCGACACCGTAACCCCTACACATGTACATAGAAATAGAAGTGGCGTATCATATCTGTATAATTTACATTTATTTGTATCTGTTTAAATGGGCGGAAGAGTGGTGTGACTTTTGAACTCTTTTCTTCTGCGTGGCCTTCAACACTGGTTTCAATTCAAACTGTAACTTTGAAGGAGAAGACAAAATGCATTGCTGGGATGGATGTTTATATCTTTTTGATCTAAATATAAACGTATAAAAAATAAATAAAACTTAACACAGCTTCACTTAACTGTGACACTTAAATAAAAAGACTGAATGTGAATGTAGTCTGAAAATGTATCTTAATTGAAAACTTTAAATACCTTTAACACCCTTTACTGCTGCTTCCAGCTAGTTCAGGTAAGAGCCCAGCTAACAGGTCGCCAAACCTGTTAGCTTGGTCAGGCTCAGCTTGGCTTGGTTCCACAATTATTCAGATATATACACCAACTACTGTTTCACTGAATCAGTCAACTCAAACGTTGCCTCAGTCCGGTTTACGACAGAAGTTTGAGCCCAAAAGAAACTGATTTTGGTTTTATTTTGATTTCAAAACTTTGTCGAAAGAAAGACGAAAAAAGACATCAGGATGCAGATTTGTAAAAAGTATAAATCCATGTGAGGTTTGTCCTGAGATGAGAGGAGCAAACATCTTTAAAATACTTGATTTTTGAAGTGAGTTTGGATTAACCATTGTGATGCAATCTCAGGATGTCAGGAGAACTCTGATTGGCTTACACGACACAGCATTGCGTTGGTTTCTTCCTCGATTTGTGATGCACAGAACCAATTTGAGTCTGTTTGTGACTTGCATTGACTTTGTTTGTAATTGCATCATGCAAAAAATGTTCTTTGCTTTTTTTCTGAACACACATTTTCCCCCTTTACTATCATCCAGGGTTTTATTTAAGAAGTTTGGTTCTCTGCTCCACCCTTTGAGGCTGTTTGGTCTGTCATTGGATGATAAGTTTATTCCTTTACTGCTTTGTTTTCTGGCCTGTGATGTAACGTTCAATATATCAAACAATATATTATTAAAGAAGACACATTTTAATGTCTCTATATGTATTGGAAGAGTGTGTGTGTGTGTGTGTGTGTGTGTGTGCGTGTGTGTGTGTGTGTTATTATGGCTCAGTAAGTGATGGGGAAGAATCTGGCTGGAGGGCTGCCAGCTCTCAGTCGATTGTGTAGATAAAACCGATGTGAAGAAAATGAGAGCAGGAGCTGATCGGCCTGAGCGGGTCCCGGCCATAAAAGGAGAAATGAAGACTAATGGGCATATGATTGGCCGGGGAGATGGGACACAAATGAGGGGCCGGTGTGGAGGGTGGCGGCCAGGACAGTGACTAATGACAACTCCATCCCACAATCAGGACATCCACCTACTGAGAAGATCATTGGCCTTTTGGTCTGGATGGCAGCCTCATCGACCACACTGCCTTCAGTATCACACACGCTCTCTCTCTCTCTCTCTCTCTCTCACACACACACACACACACAGACACACACACAGACAGATGGACACAGCATGAAGGAGAGACTGAGCACACCACACTCGTCATCTCAATAATGTCTTTTACACGGGACGATTTGTCTCTAGTTAAAGTCATTGTTAACATCATTATCAGATAAATGAGCCTGTTCTCTTCCACTCTATCATCACCAGCCGACATTTAAGCATCACTCTGAACAATTATGTCATCAGAGACTGCCAGTTCATAAAGTCATGTCCATTATTTGGATATTATGAAGCTGAAGTCAACAATGGGTCACTCCAACAGGGGCAGATTATCACCCAGCGAAGGTCTCGGACCAGGATCCACTTCAATGATATGTTTCTGAACTTCAGTAACTTAACATCAGGATGTTCCAAAATTAAGTATAAAGGCTTGTATTATGTCAGTTTACATGATGTCAATACCAAATAATATGTGTGTGTCAAATCAAATTATCGCCAACTAATGGCCACGTCATCCATCCATCCATCCATCCGTTTATCCAGGGTCAGATTGGGGTAGCAGCAGGCCAAGCAAGGCGACCCAGGCGTCCCTCTCCCCAGCAACGTTTTCCAGTTCCTCCTGGGCAGGGGCGGATCCAGACTTATGCAGGGGTGGCATGAAGTATGTGTCCACACACACACATGCAAATGAATAGCATTTAATTAACCCTTCCTTCTAAGCTTAATTCTTTAAGGACTCAAACAGAAGATGTGGTCAGAGTAACAATTTAAGTACTAAAGGAAATGTGCCGCATTGAAATGATAAGAAAGCTACTAGCAGCCTGTTGCGACAGCCCAAATAGTTGGTTTTAACACAAGTCCCACCTCTGACAAGGCAAATAGCCAATCCTAGTTTAGGATTTTAGGGTGGCACTTGGGATGGCCAATCAGATTTCAGGGGGGGCCTAGGTTACATGAAAGAAATGAATGACAGTGACATGCTCAAAATGTTAGCTGTTAGACTGATTAATTAATGGCGAAGATGGAGAGTTAGGAAAGGGAGGATCTGGAGCTGTCTTCGGCTACTGCAGCGCCAGAGACAGGGTGCCTACGCCAATTTATACTGTTTCCTGATTGGCTGAAGTGAAATAGCTACATCATTCAGTTCTCAAGATTTGACAAGCCAAATCTTTTGCAACTCCAGGCAACAGCTTCAGACGCTCTGCAACTAACCAGTTCACACCGCTGCGACTTTCCCTGCAACATTCTAAAACTGTTTTGTCAAGTTGCGAATCATTGATCTGAATTGGCTTTAACATACATGATAAGATACAGGCTATGCTTTAAGGCAATTCTACAAGTGATTTATTGCTACCAACAGCTATAGAGATGTAATAATGTGTATCACCCCTGTCATCAAAATATGGTCACATCACAGCTTCCAGAAACCAATATGGCGGCAGCAAAAATGCCAAACTCGAGGCTTTACACAGTTATGGGTGAAGTCACGTCCTTCTCTTGTATACAGCCTACGGTTTAAATGGGCTGCTACATGTAGCAGCACTTTAAACTGTACATAAAAGCATAGATTGATGTGAAAGATGAATGTGTTTTTGTTTGACTCACAGGTGAAATGTTTAAATGGCTCAGCAGCACAGAGGACAAACAATGCTGATGATAACCACTTCAGTGATGAATATAATACCACATTAAGCTGTCACGTTGCACTTCACAGCAAACACAAAACAAAGTGTCACTGCGGACATTTAACTGTGTTTGTGTCCTGGCTCCAAACACACTTCCTGTTTACTAAAAGCACAGAGTGACAGACAGGAGTCTTTGTTGGCCTGATTGAGACCCTCTGCTCGCTCTCTCGCTCTCTCTCTCTCTTTACAGCCTGTTTTCATTCAATGTTCCAGCCCTCCTCCTCAAAGAGAGCCGTCTGAATGTGCAAACCTTGTAATGCTCTCTGATTAATTGGCTGGGCTTTTCCAGCACTTTGGCCTGATAGCAGCAGAGGGAGCTCAGTAATGGCAATGTCATTTTCATGCTACTTTAAGTGGGGCTTTATTATAGGAAATAAAGTGGCTGGTACTGCCATAAAGTGGCTGAGTGAGGGGAAAGGCATTCAGCTCTTATATTTCGGCCCCACATGGATCAGGGACGGGCCACATTTGTTCTCCTGTTGTCGATAGAAAGGACGTCTCCGGGGCCAGCAGTGGGCACACACAGTGTAGCTGTATAGTAAATAATCATGTAAGAGGGCTGACTGACTGCACTCAAAGACTTTTTAATAGAGGGAATGAGTGGATAAAGTCACAAATCCTTTATGATGTGAATGCTGCAGGCAGAACTGTGAACAATGGCAGGGTCAATGATGAGCTTTCCACTGAGGTCCTGATGAAGCAGTACCTTGTGTTTTGTCTCTGCACCACAAAGTAAAGTTGTTTGCCTTGATGGTGTGTGGGAGGTGAGCTGTTCACAAACCACAGCCTGCACCTGCAACATGTTCAGCTCACTGAGGCTTTTTCTGTTTGACCGATTCCACTCTGCAGTAATAAAGAATGCTTCTGCTCGCCATATAGCTCAGAATATGCCCTTATGTGGGTTATTAATCCTGTTTCTCCTGAGAATACCAAAGAATACCAAAGCTAAACCAATTCCCCCGAACTTCCTCACTTTTTTTACTGAGAAGCACAATTCTTGTATTTTTAAACCTGGGCCCTATAATTAACAGATACACAAAATTGTTCCAGCAGCCACGAAACCGACTGTAATGACTTCAACATAATCCTTTGGTGGATCAAAGCACTAAGGCCTTGGCCACACGTACACGGGTATTTTTCAAAACGTAGCATTTTCTCTGCGTTTTGACCTTTCGTCCACACAAATGCCGTTTTATGTCACTGAAAACAGATCTTTTGTAAAACTCCAGCCGGGGTGAAGACTTTCAGAAACGTTTCCGCGGAGACGTGTAGACGAGGTAAATGGCGTTTTTGGCTCGTGACGTCAGGCTGTGTGCTGTCATCTCCTCTGTGAGGCGCCACAAATGATGCGACATTTCTTGCAAAATGACAGACATGACATAAACAGTAATGCTTATCAGGACTTTTTACGTTTATACATATATGTAC
The DNA here is from genome assembly GCF_022749685.1 of Semicossyphus pulcher. NCBI lineage: Eukaryota > Metazoa > Chordata > Actinopteri > Labriformes > Labridae > Semicossyphus > Semicossyphus pulcher. The sequence goes on along the minus strand of NW_027211770.1, from coordinate 3,918,735 downwards.
AGTTACTCGTCTACTATATTGACGAACAAAGGAGGAAAAAACTCTGTTTTCAATAACACCCATGTACGTGTAGCCATAGCTTAAAAGTGACAAGCTCAGAGTGTTATTGATCACTACGTAAGTTAATCATTACAGGTACAGATCTGTTTAAGGTGCAATGTATTTTTTCCACCAGAAACAGCCTGTACGTTGCTCTCAAAGCCGCCCGACTCCATTGACAAAAACTGTATTTTTACCTCACAGAACATGGAAGTTGTTAAGATCCAAAACAATATACTGTACGTGCAACACACAAGAAAACATCAGCAATTAGACAACACATGCACAGCATTTAGATAACACGCAGTAAATACTAAAATGCAGCCAAATTCCACCATTAAATATGCTAACAAAATACTTACAATTTGAAATGTATTATTGTTCCTGAAGGCTTATTTATTGTATTGGTCTGAATATAAGACAGGTTTTTTTCCTAGACATACGTTTGAAAAAGTGGGATTGTCTTATATTCAGGGTCTAGATATTTAAGACATAGACTTGTAATATACGTTCACAACAGTAGACGGGCCCACTTATCTGTAAGCGAGTGAACCCCTCATGACTGAGACCAGACGTCACTCACAGCTACAGAGCCAGGGGGATGAAAAATGGAGAGACACGGTGATTGTCTGGAACAAATGGCTCAAAAGTTGGCAAAGTTAACCAACAACTGAGGCGGAGTTATGATGCTAATTTTAAGATAATGCTTATCAATTCAGCAGAGTCATTTAACAATTGTCAAACCAGCCAACAAATACGGTGTCACAGAGTGTAATGTCCGAAGACGGCGAGCCCAAAAAGGTCGTCTTAAAAATGCTAACAGTGTTAGCTAACAGATGCTAACAGAGACAATCGTACCGTGGTCCTCAAAGTGGTCACTTCCAAGAGACATGGTGGTTTTATATTCGGACCAATCCGGAACTTAATGACAGTTATGGAAGTAGCTACTGACAATATAGCTGGCTAACATTGTGTTAGCCTGTTTCACAATTCTTCAATTTGAATTGGCAGGCCAAGCAGAATGCTAACGCTAGTTAGCAGCAGATATGTGCAAAATTATAATTCAAAATTGAATTATGGAATCACAATGTAGAAATAAGCATTAAAAACTTTTTCAAGTCATATTTTTGAACATCACTGATGGACTGGCGACTTCAATCACTTCACAGGTTGTAGCACGAACCAGTGGGAACCTCAGGGCCTAGCATGAATGCTTTTCCCATCAGTGATTCGTTGCTTTTTACTGCCCCCAGAAACACTTCTGTTGTTGTCTGTGCCATTAACATCGAGTGTGTGTTTGTTTGTGTTATCTGTATTTGCTGTGCATGTGTTGTTTTATTCTAATTTGCTTGTGAAATGTTTATTAGATGTGTTTTCTTTAATTACAGTACACTGGGCTCTTAGGGTATTTAGCAGATGTGCTGCCAATTCACATCCCTCTGTGCCCTGATAGATCAGACTCACAAACATCATTGAACAGAGAGCTATGTTGTAAATGTCCCCAAACAGAATCACATAAAATTCCATACATAGAGGTTTAAAATTAATTTAATTAATTAATTTTTAAAATCCTTTCATGGCTTGTTTTGTTTATTGGGCCGTAGGAAGTCTAAACTTATGAATGATAAGCAGCCTGTTCATGTTAATCTTACTGTCTCAAATTATTAACAAACACAAACCTCACAGACTGAACAACACCTGGCAGAGATAATGAAAAGACAGAAGTAATAAAAGCAGATCCAGCAGAACCTCAATCCACTGCAGCCAGCAGAACCCACAGGCCCGCACTTTAATTTGCAGAGAACGAGGGATCTGTTGCCTCGCCCTCTCAACGATCAAACAGGAGCTTTCATTTCACGGCTGCAGATAAAATAAAAATAACAACAGCCACTGCAGTCATCTCCACATGGGTTTGATGACAGGCTACTTATATCTCCTTTATTAGGCCCACACCCTCCGAAATGGGTCAGGAGGGAATGCATCCCGCCATGTTTTATTGTGCTGCAGCGTTCAATGTGAGGCGAGCCTGCAGCTGACTATCCACTGACACACAGCAGAAATGAATATGCCATTATTCTGCCTATTCAACGAGCTACACAGGAGCTGCAGACGCTCAGCCAGTCACCTGAATCTGATGGATTCGTCCCTGAAGACAAACCAGAGCACAACACAAACTGATTGAAAATGACCGGGATGCATATTAAAATTCACTTTTATTGGAGTGTAGAGAGAACGTGTGACGTTTCTTTGGTTTATGAAGGAAAATGTGATCTTACTTGCGACATTGGCCCTACTTTACTGAAGGTAAGAGGGTGGGAATATAAAGTTGCTGATTAAAATTATTATAGAGCGCGACAGTTATTCAGATATTAACAGTTTATTCACCTGGAAACAAAGCAGGGGCAGATTTCTGGGTCTTAAGAACGAGCCAAAGCTTCTCACTGAGATACAAAAAAGATAAGGCAACAAGAATTTAACTTTTATTATAATGAACAAAAAATAACAGTCAGTTAGTCAGTGCTGTTTACATCCATCAGTGTTTCCCACAGAATGACAGAAAGATGTGACAGAATGTGAAAGAATGTTACCAAACAAACAAACCAACAGCATAAAGCTGGAGATATATTTGTGTTCATATGCGCATGATGGCCAGGTGTGCATCTGTTTTGCACGTTGGCTGTGCACGTCTTCAAAAATTAATGTTACACGTACGCAAGATGCAGTCTGCACATGAGCAGTAGGGGCAGTGTGGAGGCAGAGTGGCAGGGACAACAACAGCAGAAAGTTCTGAAGACAAGCTGATAGACCAAGTCCACGAGTATCCACATCTGTACGATATGTCGGTGTCGTTTTTGAAAAAGCCACACACATCCCCCCATAAATCCTCGCACATTCGGGGAAGCTGCTTGCAAGCCACGCTCGCGCAGAGATGCAGTGAGTGACAGATGCATCGTTGAACTGTTATTGTGGGTTTCTTTGAAAGGGCAAAATGATCGTACATTCGGCCTTTTTTGGCATTATTGATCATACATCGTACAGAGGGCGAAATTATTGTACAAATACGATAGTTATCGACATCTGGCAACACTGTTTCCACTGACAAACATGCCTGTCACAACAGCTGGAGACAGATAAGTTCTGTTTTAGAAGTCGACGTGGAAACCTGCAAAAATAAATGGAAAAAAGTCCGAGCATGGAGGAACATGTTGGAGAGAGTGGGAACGGTGCCAACGGTGTGTGTGAAAAGACGTTTAAAAGATGACTATGGGCCGCATTGCAAAGATGTTCAAAGCCGGTTCTTTTTTACCGACGATTTGAAGAATTTGATTAAATGTTTTTATTTAGACCAAATTTCACCTGCTTCTGTCACAAGATTCATAACACATTCACACACATATTAATTGCATTTTTCCAGTTGAATAGCGGCTAAAATGATTGTTTAAGTGAGCAGTGCATCACAGTCACCAATGACATTTTGTTTTTTTACATCCGTGGGAGTTGGACTCAAACTCATGACACATGCATTCAAACCTAGCACTCTTCACCGTTGGCCACGAAGTCTCCTAGGTAACATTGTTCATTCAGTTATTAATCACCTACGTCAGCATCCAGGGGTCGTTCTCTATGGGAATGTTTAAAACTGCTCCTTTACGATGTCTCTGAACCTTCTTGTTAACATCACACAGCCCATAAACACCCATAATGTTGTTGTTGTAACAAGAACATATGTTGTTGTTGCTCTCTTTGCCTGTCTCTATCCTGCATCTCCTTCTATCCCATTTTCGGCCCATCCAGTCGAGGCAGATGGCTGTTCAATCAATCAATCAATCAATCAAATTTTATTTGTATAGCGCCAAATCATAACCAGGGTTATCTCGAGACACTTTACAGAAAGAGCAGGTCTAGACCGACTCTTTGTTAAGTTATTTAAAGAGAGGCCCAACATGAATCACCATGAGTAGCACTTAGCAATTCGGCACATTGGCAGAAAAACTTCCTTTTAACAGGCAGAAACCTCGAGCAGAACCAGACTCATGTTGAACAGCCATCTGCCTCGACTGGATGGGCCGAAAATGGGATAGAAGGAGATGCAGGATAGAGACAGGCAAAGAGAGCAACAACAACATATGTTCTTGTTACCACAACAACATATGTCCTTGTTACATGAACAACAACAGACACATGCTTATGGTTACAATGCCAATAATAGTGGTAGACTAGGGGGAAGATTAGCAAAATAAATAAATAAATAAATTAGCGAGAGAAGCAGAGTAATGATAAAGGCTGAGGTAATCGTAATTGTAACAGTTGAAGTCAACAGGTCTACTATTAGCATTAGCAGCAACAATAATGATACTATGGGGAAGGCTGATGTTAGTAGTTGTTGCAGTCGAGCAGGTCCACAGCAGCAGGTGGTCTGCAGCAACGATCCTCAGGAACCTTCAAGACAAGGGAGCACAAGAACTCCCGGGAAGATATATGGTCAGTAATGTTAATGGGACCAGAAGATACAGAGTTAATGAGCTGCATTAATATGACAGAGAGAGAGAGAGAGAGGAAGAGAGAGAGAGAGAGTTCAACATGAGTCTGGTTCTGCTCGAGGTTTCTGCCTGTTAAAAGGAAGTTTTTCCTGTGTGCTATGTGCCGAATATTGCTAAGTGCTACTCATGGTGATTCATGTTGGGCCTCTCTTTAAATAACATAAAGAGTCGGTCTAGACCTGCTCTTTTTGTAAAGTCTCTCGAGATAACCCTGGTTATGATTTGGCGCTATACAAATAAAATTTGATTGATTGATAAAGCGTTGTGTTTTAATTTTTGTATGATTATTAAAATGTGCTCAAATTAAGTCTTTGTGTAGAAGGGATTAAACCATCGCTGCAAAACGATTTTGGAGGAATGACGCTTCAATCATCATTTTCGTCACCCTTGCATAGCTAAAATGAACAAATTATCAAATCAAAAATGTGTTTCTGACACGTTGATGTCGTAACCGTATTTTAGCAGTTTGAAAAAAGGTTCAAATTAGGTCTCAGATTTAGGTTTTGATTTCACCCTCTTTTCAACCACATTTAGACATTGAAATCCCTGTTGGTGCTTTTAAGTGTTTAAAAAAAATAAAAAATAAAAAATAAGCATCTGATTGTCTCAAATCAGCAGAACAAAGTGGTACATGAGGAGTAGAGAGAGGGCATTGTTCTCTTGGGTGGATAAAGAAAAATAAAACAAATGTAAGATTGACCAGCTGAGGTATTGTGTTGGCAAGCATATGACAGACATGAGGGCACAGTGGCCATGACCTCTGACTGAGTCCAGTGCTTCCTTGACTTCAAGTAGACAATTCTGTCAAATTTGAGGAAAATCTTTCAAGAGATATTCTGAAGAATGTGACAGGATGGATACCTGAACATTTGTGTTTGTTTGTAGTTTGTGGTTTTTATTCCTCTGGCCATTGTTGTTGCAGCACGAGGGAATAAAAACCAACACACTGAAAAGAATTATCTATTTTTCAGGTCTTAGTAGATAATGTAAGAATTGAACCTGGAGGGGAGCTCAGTTTATTTTATTTGTTATTCAAACTACCAGAGCTCAAAATGTTTCACCTAACTTATAAAATAGAGTTTGCAGAGTCCCCAGTTTGATACCAGCCATGGACATTAGTAACAAAACATACCCCTCTCTCATCAGGTGATCAAGACTGCCGGACAGAAGTAAACTGCAACACCTGCACAGTTTTCAGCCAATCAGAGGCCGGCAGAAAGCTTCAAATTTTATTTGAATTTTGTGATTCCTGATCAGCCAATCAGACACTAGAAGGAACATTTCTGTGTTTGAATCATCGACTGTATATGAAGATGGACGCCACGTCTTCACCATCTCTTGTACCACAAAGAAGCCAAGACACCACCCGGAGGGCGCTGCCATCTTGCTCATCTGTATCCAGAGTCTGCGCTGTCGAGATCGGCTGGTGGAGCCGCTGTATTGACGTCCCGCCCCTTCCTCTACCCGAAACACACCTTTACCTTGTGTCCTTGCCGTGTTGGAGCCCTCAGGTGGCCTTGGCGTGTTGGAGCCCTCAGGTGTCCTTGGCGTGTTGGAGCCCTCAGGTGGGCTCAGTCTGCAGCAGAGCAGCTTCTTGTGTCGGTCTGAAGCAGATATTCATGGTTATGGAAAGTTCAACGACTGTAGTGTTAGTGTTAGTTACGTCTCCTCTCGCCGTTCCTCCTCTACTCTGCTACTCGGGAACAGAACGCTGCAGGAACCCCATTTGTCAACAGAGCTGTCAATCATGAGGCCACACCCCCTTTTTACAGCATCAAATAACTAATTAAAAGTAAACTTGTCAGAAAAACGAACACTTGGACATAAATCAGCATGATAAGAACTAACTATAATGACAGAAAACATGTTTGAGAAAAATGTATTTTGATTTTATAGTTTGACTCATGTCCCATCTGTTAACATGAAGGAGGCGAGCTTTATGACCTATACTGCAGCCAGTCAGAAGGGGGCGATAGAGAGGGTTTGGCTTCACTTTTAGGGAGCTGTCCTGTCATCCATCTTTATGCTGTCTATGGTTTATATATGTGGCCAGGTGGAGAGGTCTGGTGTACGGGGACACGACAAGAATCATGGGGGCACAGGCCATCCAATCAACCCCCGAGGCCTCCCTTCTTTGTATTAGCATGTATTTATTATTTCCTGATTTGTAGGCTGTAAAGCCAAAGAGCAGCCATAAAACACTGAGTGTTTAGTTTTTCTAAACTGCTTGAGTCAATATGGACATAGCCACATCCACACACATCCATCCACACACTTATCAGTCTGCATTTTCAATTTTCTTAACCTGAGAAGAGCCATCGAGAAAAAAAAATCATTTCCAATCCAAGAATCTATTTGAGAAATTTGCATGAGCAGGGAAAGACAGAGAGTGGAGATGAAAGCAGACTGTTTCACTGCTTTTCACTCAGTCAGGTCCACTGAGTCTAATGATCGAAGAATTCTATCAAGATCCAGAGACATGACGTCCTCCAGCACATATTTTTACATATTCTCTGCATTTTTATGACATTAGACTTAAAGGGGAATTCTTGTATTTTAAAGCTTGGCCTAATTCTTTACATAAATGTGGTTCTTAATGACTAATATGGACAAAAAGCTTTGGAGTTGCTCCAGTTATTTGTGCTCCCGATCAAAGCGCATCCACTAAAAGTTCTTGTTGTTTCCACTGACAGGCTCAGATTGTTATCTAAGTGTCTGACAACATCTCAAAGGACCCCTACAGAGATAGACCTTTATGTTACAGAGGATGTAGTATGATTTTTTTAACCAGACTTTGCTTCGGGGTTGGTGGTTAGTTTGGACCCAACACAACATTTGTGTAACTAACAATAATAGAAAAATAAAATTGAAGGAGGCAGCGATCGGCCAGCAACTCTAATGTTCTAAACGTTCTATAAATTACGTTTATTCATCAATGGAGTCTGGTGCCTTTGAAGAGAGCGACGTAACGTCTGTTCCTGGTTAAAAAAGCATCTTCCTCTGTAAGAAGGTCTGTAGGGATCCTTTCTGTAAAGTTGACAGACACTTAGAATAACAATCTGAGTCTGTCAGTGACAAAAACAAGAACTTTTACTGGACGGACTTTGATCAAATACATTTGACCCAAAGGACTATGTTGCAGCCATTACAGACCTTTTTGTAGCTTCCAGCTGAAGCAACTGTAACCCTGAAATTCCACAGGATCCGTCTCTGCCGCGCTCCGTGTGCGCCACCACCTCCAGAGTCGATCGCGCCCATTCAAGTCAAAGTCGCTAAAGATACACGCTGAGTCTATTTTTGACGGAGGCTGCTTCAAGCACGCGTCAAGCTGAACAGAGCAGACTGTTCCAAACAGGAAGTCAGACAGAAAACAGCATACAGCATCTGGTCATTTCAAAATAAAACACCATGTACAGACCGGTACATATTCCTGTTTTTTTTTTAGATCAATACACTGAAATCTTGAAAAAAGAACACTTTTAATTAAGTGGTGTACTCAGCCATGGTAGAAGCACAAAAATCACAGAATGATTTCCAAATGAGGCGATAATCAACCTCGGTGGTGCAAACTGAACTGTTGCTTGTATGTTGCTCTGTTTAACGTTGATGTTATCGCGCGATGATGTAGTTCTCCCGCGATCTTGTAACCTTGTGAATCCAGCTGCTTGGGCCAGCGCTCCGCTGCGCTACGGACCAGACGCGCTTCCTGTGGGCGAGGGAACCGCGGCGTAGACGGAACGTGCCGGAGACGGATCAAATTTTAAAATTTCTATCCAATAAACTGGACTTCTGTTTCTGTATCTGAGGGGATCTTTGACTTTGAACACAGTGTTATTATAAAAGTAAGCAAAGCAGTGAACTGTGGATAAAAATGTATGTCTCTTTGTGCCTCGGGATATTAGATTTTTGTCTGTCAGAGAAGCTGCTGCTCTCTATCTGCAGTCTTCAAGGTTAAATAGAGATAAAAGCTTGTGAATGGTGGGAGTCCTGCGCCAGACCGCCGTGAAGGCCCATCTGTAATGTCGAACATGCTCGGCACTAAACCTCCTATCACCATATCTTGTTTCCACTGCTCCACCATTTACTGCCCGGTCTCTCCGTATCGCACGGCTCGCACACGGGGGTGACCTTCGCTCCGGCTGAGAGGAAATCAAACCGGGCTGGAAACAGAGGAAGAGAAAACACAACAAAGAGGAACAACGGGAAAATAAGCTGAGGATGAATGAGCAGTGCAGATGTTAATAAAGCTTCCCGGCAGAGCAGCAGGGAGATAAGGTTCGTCAGTGTGGAGACAGAGAACTGTTCATCAACGTACAGATACACAAGTCTCGAAAAGTTTACCCTGTGACCAGTGTGTGAAGTACTCTTTGAGGGTCCCGTGCCCCGTGTAAAACATGGTTTCTGTTTTAAGTTAATTTTTCTGACAAGTTTACTTTTAATTAGTTATTTGATGCTATAAAAAGGGGGTGTGACCTCATGATTGACAGCTCTGTTGACAAATGGGGCTCCTGCAGTGTTCTGTTCCCCAGTAGCAGAGTAGAGGAGGAACGGCGAGAGGAGACGTAACTAACACTAACACTACAGTCATTGAACTTTCCATAAGCATGAATATCTGCTTCAGACCGACACAAGAAGCTGTTCTGCTGCAGACTGAGCCCACCTGAGGGCTCCAACATGCCAAGGACACCTGAGGGCTCCAACACGCCAAGGACACAAGGTAAAGGTGTGTGTTGGGTGGAGGAAGGGGTGGGACGTCAATACAGCGGCTCCACCTGCAGATCCCTACTGTGCAGACTCTCCCGGGGTATTTTGGCTTCACTTTTGTACAACGAGAGGAGGGGGAGAAGCGTCGTTCATCTATATATACAGTCATGTATGAGACGTAAAATAGACCACAGAATAGCGTCAGTATTTGAAGACAGATGATGAGCATGAAGAACTTTTGCGGGGTAAGTATGTTATAAGAGATAACGAGTTGTTAAAGCAGGAAGAGACTCTCCTCTTGTCTCACCCCGTGTTCTTCGGTTGGAACTGCATCAACATCAACAGTGAACTCTGTGTCCTTCTTAAATTAGTCTACTTATCTGTTATAATTCACATCAAACGGAACATTTCCATGATGCTGAAGTGGGACGAGGTGAACAGGACCGCACAAGTCACTGCAGCACCTGACTGATGTTTCCTGCTTTTTAAATGTCAAAGTCTGTTGACATTTTCTTTTCCATTAACCTAAAGACGGTCTTATCCCATACTGTGTTCTGTTTGGTCTCAATTTGTCCTCTTTAGTTTCTCATCCATCTCTATGTGGTCTTTAACCTCTCTTAGTTTTCATATTTTGTGCCACAGTGAACGGCAGAGTGTGTGGTCACAAGTGTAGTCTGTTATCTTCAGCAGCAGACTGATATACAGAAATAACTGACCCTTGAATGCTGTAACTGACCAATCAAAATAGAGTATTCAACACAGCTGTGTAATGAATATCAACAACTTTTCAAAGCCACACGTAGATTCAGTTAGAGAGCGTCCCAAGTTTCACCCGATAAGGTTTCCAGACCTGTTTGGAAATCACCTTATTTGACTCTGAAGTTTTCCTCACGTCACAGCTGTGAACATTTGAGTGTTTGAACACGTCTCCACTCAGACAAATATTTCAATATGTTTATCGCTGATAAAGAAGAGAAATACAGACTCATTGAATCTTTTCTGGAACAATGAAAAATAACTTTTCTCTGCCTCCAACTTTCGGTAGCTCTCGGTGTGTTTGGAGCCCCAAATCGGTCCGGGCACAGCTCCAGCGCGTTTGAAAGCAAAGAAAAGGAAAGAAGTGCTTTGAGCTGTGTGTGATAAATGACTTCTGTGAGCTAAAATTTGTGAAGCACTTGTTTATAGCGGGAACATAATGTACCATAAATTCCACCTCCACTTTTCCAGCTTCCAGATAACATTTTATCCAATTCGCGGGTGCTTTCTGTGCTGATTAAAAGGCACTCTCAAGCAAACTGTTTTGCAGCCTCTGCTTCAGCGCGCTCTCCCCTCCTCTTCTACAGTATCTCATCCACATTTCTTTGACTGTACGTCTCTCCCTCCCCTGGTTGGTCAGTCATATCTTTCCTATTATTCCCCATCTGTCTTTTCCTCCCACCCCCTCGCACTTCACTTCTATAGGCGAGAAGGGAGCTACAATGCTGAACAAATGTGCTGCTTTTGTGTGCAGCTCCTCCACACAGGTAGCTGCAGTTTTTTAAAGAAGAACATGATTTCAGGTTGGGCGTGCATATCTCTAACCCCCAGCCTGCGTGTCTTGTCCAAACATTTTACCTTAATGTAGGAAAAAGGCAGAGCTGTTCTGTATGCATGAGAGAGCCTCGCATTGATCTTGACGGTAAAACACATTTATTGTTAAGAGCGGCCTCTAAACTACACTGCAGCTGTTCCCCCGCCACAGACGCACTATCCAATTACTGTCAGAGAGAGCAGGGCCGGTCACAGCAGGACACAATCAGTGCTCAGGTACGGGAGACAGAGTAAGGTAAAGCAGAAACAGAGAGTCAGACAGGCTGTTTTTAGAGAAATGAATAAGTGAGGACGGTAATTAAAGCCTCACACGGATTGTCAGGGCCCATAAAATCATCCAGCTCACAGATACACAGCATCTTACTTAGTCTGCTTACGTTTTCCTGCAGAAACCAGGTCAGTTTTAAGTCTGTTTGTATTTTTTGTTCTTTGTAGCGAATACAAATATATTTCTATTGTGTTTCATAAAGGGTACTTTTAAGCATGGATCCAAATTTTACATATTTTGGGGTCTAAATGTACGAAAAGGTTTGCCTACAGAGATAGACTATTTTCTTAAAGAGAAACACCAGAAACAGCTGTTAAATCGGTCTCTTCAAAGCCACCAGACTCCATTTACAAAAACATCGTCATTTTACCTCGGAGAACACAGGAGCTGCAGGTGTACAGCTGCCTCGACATCTTTTTGTGTGTGTTATACAAATATCGCGTGGGATACAAACACAAAAAACTAAACTACGAATCAGCATCTTCAGCATGCAGCATCTGACTTTCTTTGTTTAGATGACTTTACAACCAGTTCTCAGTCCTCTGGTCACCTGGTCTGCATGTGATCTGTCAATATGCACATGACCTGCACCTGAAGACAAACCAGTTTTTCTTCCTTGCATTAAATCTATCTGTATAAAGATACAAAGTCACAATTTATTCTCTCACATTTCGTCGAGTACAGCAGATCTGACAGTGACCACATTTAAAAAATGATGATCTTGGTTCCTCTCCAGCCTCAGTTTTCCACGTGCTGTGGTCGAATTGCAATAATAAATAAGCAATGGTAGTTAGACTTTAAAAATAAAGTGATTGTGTTCGTGATAATAAAGAAGCAACAGCCGGTCAGACCTTCAGAATAAAGGCTGAGAATCATTCTCTTTCTGTCCAGTGTTTCCGTCCAGTAGTCTCTACCGTCACTGCATAGCCTCGTTTATGGCCCATAATCTGTATCTCTGCAGCCTAGTAACAGATGCAATATAACCTTTACAGCAGGGCTACCCAATTGGGGTCTTGTTTTGCTTTGGCTCGCTGAGGTGTGGGTTTCTGCAGATTTATTTCTGCCCCAATGGCTGTTAACTTCAGGGCACGCTGCAGTTCCGTATCTGACCACAGTTTTATGTGGGTAATATTGGGGCGGTGTGGGGTTCTCGTGAGCAGAGATCCACTGCCCCGCTAAGACCTGAGTCAGACGGTCAAGATGGAGCTAGGGATGCACGAGAAATCATTTTACATTCGCAATTGTGATGTGTGCATGTGCAATACTCACATCACAAGACTTGATTGTGAGGCAAATTAACTGCAACACATGTCAAAGGAGTACTCACCATTTTCTTGTTTTCCATGACGTATCCACAACAAAAGTCTGTCTGATATCACATTAGTGCAGCCCTTTATGAGAGCCCAGAGTGAAGTGATATCTGAGTCTGTGTGTCACCTGCCTGTAAACTGTAAACACGTGACGCTGCTGCTATCACGATGATCGAGGCAGGCTTTTAGTTATGTATGGCGGCTTTTCTGTGTGTGTACATTTCCGTTATCAGCAGCACCTCGTCCCGGTGCTCGTAGCTACATAAACGGCTGTTCACGGGAATGTGCTGCAGAGTGTTTACTTTTAGCAGCTTCACCTGCAGCGCACACACGGCGTGAAGTTGTGTTAAGCAAGCCAATACGCAGCCACCTGCCAAGAAGGAGGAGAGAAACAGAAACAGTGCTTCAGGGATTTTCTGTTTTTGTGGTGACAAAAGAAAAAGGGAAATTCAGCTTTTTATTTTCCAGTAACAGATTACTTTTGATGAATTGCAGAAGTAACATGTTACGTTTAGTTTAGTGTATTTGTTTATTTGACAGGGCCGTGCACTACACAACTGTTGGGCCAGAGTTAGCTATATAGCTAATTTACATCTTTGGTCCCTGGGTACTCTAACGGATTACTTCCAAACGTGTTACCCCAACACTGCTTAACTAGTGCAAGTTATGTATCTCAAGAAGAGGACTACAACCCTCTGCTGATGGGTCCAATGATTTTTTGATGTTCATACTATGTCGCCTGACCTCAACGGCTCATCAAAGCAACAAGCTAAAGAACAGCCTCCAGACATGACGCTATAGAGGGGTGAATGCATTGTAAACATTGAAAGCATGGTACCACACACTAAAATGCAGCCTTTGATGACTTAACGGTATGAACAGGCTGCAGATGTCAGTCACGAATATGAAATCAGAGCCTCAAAAATCACTTATTGAACCCTTTGGTTTGTAAGTTCATTCAAAGCTTTCCCTTCATGTTTAACAGACTGTACTGTGGAGGTAAATAACTGCTATGAATGTGGTCGAGACATTCTGGTGAGATAAACAAATATTTTAACTGAACAAACTGGAAGAATTCTTTGTTAATGTAATTACTACACAAAAACCTTGGAGTTACAGTTACGTTATAAACATCCTGTTTGTCACATCATCCAGATTACACATCTCTGTATCAACGATGAGGCACACTGAAGGGATCCGGGAGAGCTCGTTGTCTGAATCCCCACTGCTGAGGAGGGAAGTCAGGATGAAGCCATCAGCCGCTCTGTCAACAACCACGAGGACTTACATCGCTTACACACTGCTCCAGAGTCTGTGTTTGTGAAGCAGAAAAAAATGAATAATGTCTTTTTTCCATAACTTCTTTATATCATAGAAGAGTTTCTCCTTCAGTTCATTAAATCAGAAGGCAGAGAGACACGTATGGCGATGAATGTGCAGCAAAAAGTTCACTGTGTCTAAATCTTCATATGATAGTAGGAAGCTACACCAAATAATTCTGCACATCATCAGACTGGTCTTTAGTCATTCATAGTGTTGTAGTCCAGACAACACTAAGTCGTCTCGGATTAGTTTAGCTGACAGTAGCTGAGTGAGGACGCTCTCTCTGCCTTATGAAGGAATTATGAATTCACAAACAAATGATTATTGTTTCATCACTGCTTGAAAATGAAAAGAAGAAATTACTTTAGTATCTGAACTCCAATCTCTGTGTCTTTATCTCCACCTCATTTACTGGTGTTTGCAGCAGTAAATTGGTTCTATCCTTTATTTTATCTATTAATTATAATGGAGAAACATAACTTTTGATACCGCACGCTTTGATGGTGAGCTGTTTTCATTTCAAATGTCCCACTGTAACCACAGACATTCAGGCAGCGCTATTGATTAATATTAGTATGTATAATATTTTTATAACACTGCACTCCCTCAGGGAGAGAGAGAGAGAGAGAGAGCGCATGCATATGGACAGCATGGACACGGTGCAAAAAGTGGTCATTTGAGCATGAGACATGTTCTGGTGTCTACATTTCCATTGAGTGAAAGTGTGTGAACTGAACTGTAGACTGGAGTCCTTGTTTACACTGACACACAGAGTCTCATATGCACAACTCCTCTGCAGGTATCATCTGTTCATTTTTGGACAACATTTCTTACATGAACTAAAACAGTAGGTGAGCTTGGAGAACCCTACAAGACATCCCACTCTGCACTAGTTGTACTTGTGTCACTTTGGCCCTTTTCAGCAGCTTTTAACTGTATCACACCTCTCATCTGTCAAAGAAGTGTGCTACATTGACATAAAGATGAAGTTAACATGTATCTCAGCTGGAAGGTGTCTGAACTTTTGTTACATTTTACTCTTATTGATCAGGAGAAAAGGCTCACTGATAGAAAAAAAGATCTATTTTCCTGTCCGGAAGCAGCACAAACATAAAACACAACATTAAATAATTTAAAACAAAACAAATAGAACAAATTAAAGTTTACATTTTCCACCTGTGGCTGGCAGTGAGGCTCATCATCAATTACACATCCTCAATACTTGTAATGAGATACAGAATCAATCAAAGAGCCCCGAACGTGTTGGTAGCTCGGAGGTTCAGAGGCTTCGATTCTGAATTTGAATCAAAATGAGTTTTGGTGTGTCAGCATTTTTAGTTCACTCCTGAAATTAGAAAAAGTTAACCCAAGAAGTTAAACCTTTCCTTTCTACATCTCTGTCTGCACAGGTGTTGAACCTACATAGATTCGCTCTGGAGCATTACAGGTGCAGAGCCAGGCAGGTGTGTCCTGTTACAAATGGTTTAAATGTCTACACAGTAGCCCCTTTCAATTGCTAATTTTGCTTATTAAATCTGTGTAAGTGAACACCTCTGTAGTCCAGATTACTGCACTGCTCCAGCTTGTGCAGGGCTGCAGGGGACAGTTCAGGTGAAATCAATGTGGTAGTGTTGTTTCTATTTATCTGAGCAGAGCAGAGAGACGATGAAAGAAGCAAAGTGAATGCTGCTGAGGAAGAACCTGCTGCGAGCATAACAGGTGTTCTGTTATGGAAATGATAATAAAAACACATCTTCTGCTCATCGTGGTGATGATGAGGAAACATACTTTACACATTATTTTCTGTCTGTTAGCAGCCCAGACATACGTGTAGGATGTATTTACTCCATAGCCGTTCAGGGGGAAGCAGCAATCAATGTATGACCAACACTGAACGAGCTAACAAACCAGGTACGGTGAGCACAGACATGATACCTGATGATTTGTGCTAATATATAAACAATACATACAATAAAACTTCTTGGGGCTCTATGGGGACTGACTCCCTGCTGGAGACAGCCTCAAGTGGACAAGAGAAGAACTGCAGCTTTTAGCATTTCTGTGTTGGATTATATTACAGCCCTGGTGATTGGTAACCTTACATGACAATTTGTTTTACCACGTCAGTTTTCAGATGAAACACGAGATATCACAGAGAGAAGATCAATTCATCCGTGCAGTGATATGAGTGACAAATAGGAAGAGAAAGGGGTCAGAGGAGAAGGGACAGAGGGGACTGTACCTGTGTTTGCCTTAGGCCTCAGAACACTGAGTCTGCCCCTGCTCAGTGAATCATTCATAACTCAAAGACACACTGAGACCTCCCAAACCGCCGGGAGAGTGAGTAAAGGCAAACCTTCCTTTGGTCTCTCTGTCTTTGTCGACTGATTAGACAACTAACCTGAGGGCACCAGTATCCTCCTCTCTCTCTGTTCCCGCATACAACCTCAGAATAATAATAGATGCATGTGGACAGAGGAGAGTTCTGGAGATGAAGAAAGATCTACTGCAGAGCTTCCCCACAGCCTAATGGTCTCTAATCACTCCTGGGATCGTCTTTCAGCTCGGGAAGCAGAAGGAGCGGCGATATTAGAAGAATACAGTATGGAGACAGTGTCAGAGAGAGGGAGGCTTCAGTCTGCAGTGATCTCTTTGTCTCTGGAAACTCAGGAGGAAAAAGATAAGTCACAAATATTGATCTTCTAGCATCATGCCATTAATTCATATGAAGATAAATATTTCCTATTGACGCATGTTAAACAGTCTAAATTGCCTGGAAGGTTGAGCCAAAGTTAACTGTCAGGATCGCTTTCTGAAATTGCCTTTTCAGCCAAACCACTTTATGGAATCGATGGCCTGAATAAGAAGCAATTAATTGACCTTGCAGTTCTCTGAGAAGCTGCAGTATCACGTCTCCACACGCACAGCGGGGCTGTTTAACAGCAGCATCCTGTGTCATGTGCAATATACACTCCCATTTGAATCAACGTGTCCTCACACGACGCTCCGCAATGTTTCGTGTCTCATCCTCTGACCTGCAGTATTGACCCATCTATCACCCAAAACACAGAGGTGCACTTCTCTGTGTGTTTTAGGAAAGAAAATAATAATATGCTTAAAGGTCAATTAAAATCATATTTATTCATTCTGGCTTTTATGTTGTCTTTAATACATTTTACTTTCTTGCTTTCATTTTAATTTATTTTATTCTATTTTGTTTTCTTGACATTTCACTGTTGATGATTATCGCAAATTTTACTCTATTTCTTTTATAATTTACTATTTTTATTGTATTATAATGTGTGTATCATGTGTATTTCTTATATTGTCTTTTATAATTTATATATTATTGTTTGAACTGCCCATCTTTTATTCTTTTTTTTTTTTTTAAAGATTATTCTTTGGCCTTTTATTGTTGGAAACAGGGGAAGAGGGAGTGGGGGATGACCTTAGACTGTATAAAAAGATGGACGACAAGACAGCTCCCTAAAAGTGAAGCCAAAACATTCAGAGTGCCCCCTGCTGACTGGCTGCAGTATAGGTCATAAAGCCCGCCTCCTCCATGTTAACAGATGGGACATGAGTCAAACTATAAAATCAAAATACACGTCAAATACATTTTTCTCAAACATGGTTTCTGTCATTATAGTTAGTTCTTATCATGCTGATTTACGTCCAAGTGTTCATTCTTCTGACAAGGCTATAAAAATGATGATTGACAGCTCTGTTGACAAATTCGGCTCCTGCAGCCGATCAGTTCCGGGTGAGCAGAGTGGAGGACGATCTGCGAGTGGAAACGTAACTAAAACAATCACTACAGTCATTGAAGTTTCCATACCTGTGAACGTTAACCTCAGACCAACACAAGAAGCTGTTCTGCTGTTAAACACGCCGGCGTGCGGGATCCTTGCTGTTTTTTCTGTAAGTTAAGTGTGTGTTTGGGTTAGCAGAAGTGGCTACGGCCGTTTCACTCGCCGATCTCTACTGCGCAGTCTCTGGCTCCAAATGACGTCACCATCACAAGATGGCAGCGCTTATCACAGGGGCTATTTTGGCATCAATTACGTACAATGGGAGCAGATGGAGACGCGTTGTCATTGGGGATGACACGAAGCCGATGGTGGGAGTTGAACGCATCGAGGACTGAACCTCTGTGCATGATCCGCCGGTTTAACCACTGAGCTAAACCGACTTTTATTCTTTTTTTAATTAAATTTTTTTTTTTTCTCGTCGTATTAGTGAACATGTGTCTCTCTTTGTCAGTTGTGTCACAGTCCTGAGTTTGGTTTTTAGTATTTCCTGTTTTATTTTGTAGTTCTTGCTCCATGTACAGTATGTCGTGTCTTATTTTAGTTCCTGCCTTCGTATGTTTCCCTCCAGTTTGATTCTCTGCCCCGCCCTCATGTGTTTAGCCTGGGCTGCGGTTAAATAGTGCTCTTTGGTTAGAACGGTTCCTGATGGAGTGAAATGACCCGGAAGTGTTCAAGTGTCAGCCGTGATAAGAGCGGCTCTAACTCTGGAAATGATAAGGAAAGGAGCTTCATTGCTTCCTTTATTATCTCCTTTAGGAAACACTGGACCATCCTTTACTGAGGAGAGAAGGAAATAATGACTCACAATTCATTGCGGCAGCAACATTTAAGGTGACGCACCTCTCAGTGGTTATGAAAACAAGCATTAACATGACAGCAGATAGTAGCTAGTAGATTTAAATACCAACTTGACTGGATCAAACAGTTATTTTCAAACAATCAAACTTATTATTCATGTGGATCGATACAAGAGAACGTGAGAAATATTCTAAATATGACAACATTTCTCTTCAACTTACTTTCCTTGTTTATTTAATTCCCACCTTCAATCAATCAATCAAGCTGTACTTGTGTCCCTCCCTTGTGACCCCACATGCTTCTATGAAGTGTTGTGACGTTGATGAGGTTAAGGACTATACGCCATCGTTGTTTTGCTTGTCATAAACATGATAAATAAATAAATAATCATCTGTGACGGTGGAGTGTCTTAGTTTGCAGTTTTGTGTGCTTCACACGAGCTCATAGTGAGACAGAACAAGTGCGTACAGAACAACTACAGTAATATTTCCAGTAGTACAAATGAGGTAAAAGAAAACAACAAAACAGAATATGTTTTGACAACATAAATACAATAAAATAAGGGATTTAAAAATTATTATTTTATAATTACTCAATTATTAATTCTTAATCTTAAACATTCTGCAGAAGTTTGAGGTTCACGTTTCTATACGAACACTTCAGGTGTTCCCTGTTCTTCAGACTGACGCTGCTAAAAGCTGCCTCGCTTCAAACACTGTAAACATCTGAATGAGGTCAGATTTGTTACAGGGTTGTCCGTGTTTTTATGACTGAAACAACACGTAAAGAAAGCACCGGGCGATAGATGTGCTCTTTGTAGTCCATCATTGGTAGATTGTAGTTTCTTACACGGCAGAACCACGTGACATTGACACATCCGCCCAGTGTCAGTGCAGTCGGATTCTCTGAGCACGGCGGTCGTCTTCTCCTTACTCCTTTTGATTTCTCCTCACACCTTTCCTTGACCTCATGACGTCTCCCATTGAGGTCAAGGAAAGGCGGTTAGGAAAAGACATGGGGGGTAATTCTTTGGACTGCAGCCCCGGACTCTCCTACTCACACCCCTGTATTGTATTTGTTCTCATTTCGTCCCTGGACCTGTTTCATTCTCCTGCCTGGCTGCCACACCTGGACTCTGTAAGCCTATTTGTGTCACCAATTAATATCTCTTATTTTTCCAGTCTGTGAAAAGTTGCTTGGAAACCTGCAACTTTGCAACTTTGAAATGCATTGATTTGTTTGAAAGGTAAATACTGTATATATAAAGTTTGTTTGCTTTATTTCACCATCACCTGTCCTCCTTACAGCTGGAGCATATTTCATTAAATATAAATTATATGAAACATAAATATCAGCATGAATTAAATGATAATTAATTGAATTAATATTTATGTTTTAATTTATTTTATTTACATTTGTATTGTTTTCCCCTTTTAGTTATTGTTTCATATTTTTTTTATTAATTCTTAAGTGTATTAATTTAATTTGCATTTAGTTTTTGTTTTTTATTGTCTTTTATGTATTCATTCAATATAAGGGGAAAATTGAATAAGGAAAATAAACAGGAGTAAAGAAAGATAAATAAAATATAAAGCAAATCAAAAAAAAAAAAAAATCAATGAATCAATTATATTTTTAAATGTTATTTTTAGTAAATTTTATGTAATATTAATTGATAAAGTTTTTCTGGCAGCTTTTGTCCTCCAAAGTTTCAAACTTTTTCTTCAAAGTTGAGTTTACTTCACAAAGAAATGTTTGCCTTTGTGTTCCCTCTGAGTGACCTCAGCTAAACAGTGTGCGGGTGAGTTAGTGTGTGTGCTTCACATGCTCACATGCACACCTGTGTACCTCAGCTTGTGCCAGTGCTCACTATGCCTCAGTGGTCGCTCCAGCAGGCGGCATGGCATTGGTTTGATATTCAGCGCCACGCCAACACAATGAGACCTGTGAGAGGGCAGCGGGCCGCAGCCGACAGATGGCCACATCCACCGGACGTAAGAGCTCTAAAACATTTGTAAAAGACTGCGTACACACACACACACTCACACACACACACACACACACACACACACACACACACTGCTTTGTATGACCAGCAGCAGTGTTTCTTTAGGAGACTGCAGAGCGGTGGGAGGGATCCATTAGACCGAGACCTGCTGACGTCAAAGCCTGGCTGTCTGCTGCTCTGAGGAGGGAATGATAGTCTGGATGTGTCTGTTATTATTCAGATGCATGACAGAATAAATAACAACTTCAAAGTTGGAAGTTTCCAAAATTGGCGTCCATTTTAGAACATTTTCAGCTGCAGATAAACGTTTTGCACTTTCAGTTTGTTTATGTTCGCTCTGCCCGAATAGAAGCTTCTTTAGGGGAATTGACGTATTTTAAACCGGGGCCCTGTTTACACGTATTTGGTATTTAAATTACTAATACATACAAAAAGTTTTGCTTCAGACAGCAGCAAAGAAACAACCTGAAATGGCTGCAACATTATCCAATAATCCGATCCAAGTCGCTCCACTAAAAGTTCTTGTTGTTTCCACTGACAGGCTCAGATTGTTATTCAAAGTGTCTGAAACATTACAGAGGATCCCTACAGACGTAAAGCTTTTACACAGGGCAAGATTCTTTCATGAAACCAGAATATTGCACTCTTAAAAGCCAGCAGATTTCATTGACAAAGACAGCAAATTAACATGGCAGAACATGGCAGTATTATTTGCATAGTGCAGTCTCTAAAAGGTTTCTTGTGCGTCTCTAAGAGAAGCAGAGGGGCAAGGGGATGACGTAGGTTAATGGATGTGCAGTTTGTTTTGTAAGTTAAAGTAGGAGCAGTGGGGAAGAACAGCCTGCATCAGTACATCACAATGCTGAGATGAATCAAACGCACCTGCTCCTTAATGTGTGATTCTTGATTTCATCCTCATAGTGAGCAGAGTCACAGCCCATCAGAGAGCCATTAGTTAGCCAAAGTGAAATATAAATGGTTGTTTTTTTGTGTTGGTGTGACGCGGTGATAAATCATCCCTTTGAATTAAAACATATTTTTCTTTGGAGCGATGACATGCAGGCATTTTATTGTGACAGCTTGATCTTTTACCTTCAGCAGAGAATGTGTTTGATGACAGGCTGAGAGAAATGCACTCAGCCTGCAGACGTGTTGTGCTGAAGGCTAATCTGTGTATGAATTGAGCCGTCTCAAAGCCCGTGTTTATCTGGAGTCACAAAGGGATGCTGGGACACACGGAACAGCGTCAGCAGGACGATCCACCCACACAGAAACACTGTGCTTTGAGAACAGTGATTCTCTGATTCGTTTGACCTGTTGATCCAAACGTAGACGGGCTAACTGCCTCAGTTACATATAGAAATGTAATCAATGTGCAGGCTGAACGTTAACAGAGCTTAAAGGAAGAGGATGAGTGAGGCGAGGCCGACTGCAGGGCTTTGAGAAGGATTAAGAAGCACCATGAAGAGAAGTAGAGCTGAGGCTGCTACTGTATGTGTGTGTGCGTGAGTGTGTGGTAGTGTACATAAGTTGAATTATAATTACACTACAGAGAGCCAGTGGGAGGCTGTGCATATAAGCAATCGTGCATATGTGTTTATGTTGTTCATAAGTCATGTCAGATATCGACAGTAAGTAGTTCTGCTTCAAGCTTCAGTCTGCAGCACTTAAGTCTTCTGCATACTCGAGCACAGAGGCAGAATCTCGGAGCCACGTGTTTGTATTTCTGACGGTCCTCCAGCCTCTCTGCACACATCAGAATGCAGAATTATCCACAATTCACTTTGGAGACATGTGAGAGGCTCTGTCACTGCAGGCGATTACATCAAGGTTAAAGAACTTCCCCCTGTGTCTTCTGCTGCAGCTCCAGAGCAAATATTGTTGCCGTGCGTCCAGAGGACTGCATTACTTCTCCTCTGTAGTGCGGATGCTGTGTGGGTTCCCGGCGCTTGCCTGCAGCTACCGAGGCAGCCATCTCTGAAGTGTGAAAGCCCGTCTTTGAAAGCACAGGGATGGAATTTTCTTTGGAGTTTTCCAAAGACCGCCACAGACTACAGGATTATGATTGCTACAGGGTTGTTTTGCTACACTTTGACATAAGGAAACAAGCTAAACAGCTGCAGGCGCGGCAGAACACGGCAGCAAACCAGGCAAGCTCCCCACAAGAAAACAGTTTGTATTCTGGACAAATATTACTTCGAAATCTGCCCCAAACATGATTTTATTTGTAAATTAGTTGACTGACAAATGAGAGCTCCACATGGTTACTTGGCTGTATGGAAGTCTGGTGTAAAGCCTGCTGTCTGATGAGTTTAATGATGTGTTCACAGTGCAAGATACAGTCAACTGTGGAGATCGGAGCATCAGCTGCTTGAACTGGAACAAAAGGTGTCAGTGCTCTGATGCAGATGCACAACATGCATCAAACAACATGTATCTATACATGTTCTTCTGGACAGAGTTCATTTCATGTATTTAGTCTGTGCAACAAGTAAAATTTGCCCTAAAATGTTCTCAGGGATCATCCAACCAGCGTCATCCAAGCCTGTCTAAATTTATTACAGTTTTATTTGAAACTAAATGTTACAAACAAATAAATATGGCATTTTGTACAGAGTTTAAGTAGTCTTTTTTAAACTGCCCAGTGAATGTGCACATTTTAAAAGGCAGGTATTATATTATTTCTGCATCTGCCAGTGGGCCACTATAGTAAGAGCAGGCATGATATCAACTCCACTACAGGGGAGACTTGATGTTCTCTGCAATAAGGTGGAAAAAAAACATGCGCCTAATATACGATATCGAAACTGGCAAATTGGCTAAAAGGGTTGGAAAATATCGGCATCATCAGAGATCGTCAAAGAATCCAATATCGTGCATCCCGAGTTCATCAGATGACTTGAGAAGACCCCACCGACAAACAGGCAGGCTGTTGCAGGGAAAAGAGAGGGTCATAACAGGCAGAGACACTCGAGAGAAATGAAAAAACTACAGACCAAACTCAGGAAGGCCCAAAGAGAGAACAGCAAATTAAGAAAGCAGACATGGTGCATAAAACAGGAAACACAAGAGCACACCATCGCCAAAAACCACCACAGAGAGAATGTTGTGTTTGAAAATGCCAGCCTTCTTCAGTAAACACTCCGATCCACAAAGTTCTGATGAAAGAATTCAACAAATTCAAAGAAATCAAATCAAAGAATTCAAATGTAATGCTGAATTGATTGACTAAATGTATTTGATAGTTAAAATGACTACAATTCAGGTTTTCGTTTCCACCGTCACATATGTCACCTCCGTCAGGTCTATGTCACCTCCGTCAGAGGCGTATTTTCATAATATTTTATGATATTTTATATTTCTCGAAGAATTGTTGTTAATATGTGAAATGTAATCTGTCTCCTAACATGAGAATATATTTTGAAATCTTATAAACATTTTGATTGCTGTTAAAGGTAAAGTTAAAATTCTATTACTCAGTCCAATAAAAAAAACACTGATGAAAATCTTTATAACATAAAAAATATAACATTGGAGGAGTTGTCTTTTGGGCCCTGTGAGCCTTGATGAAAAAAATGTTTTTTTCATAGTTTTCATAGCTGTAGCATAACGTGAGTAAAAATGAATTTGTGTTTTTGGTGTCTGACGGTGTTGATATAAAATAAGTGACAGCAAGGCAAAAGGTGGGAGGTTGTATCAAAGCATATCTCAGTAGCTTAGGACATGGCAGACACATACAAGTCTGAGCAGAAGGTTTTATTTTTTCAGTTTTGCATCCTGTTTTGTCCAACTTCTCAAGAATCAGTGATAGATAACTACCCATCACACAATCTGTCATTTCAAACTAATGTCAAATATATGGTGTAGGGTGTAAACCTTTTATGTAGTGCTCCGGTGTACACAAATCATTTGTGCAAGAAAAGAAAAAGGTATGTAATATTTCACATTGTATCCTTTCAGGAAGATGCGATTCAGCAAATTCACGCAAATTCAGCCAGTCTCTGCAACTTTTTCACAAACTTGACCTGTCAACCTATTTCCTCACGAGCGTCAACGTGTCAACAAATATTCATCTTCATAACTCTGCAATGTTGTAAAAACATGGGAGAGTCTTGTTTCCTGTACGTTTGATATCTCCAGAACGTGTGGATGTGGGTCATCACTCAAAAAGACTTTCCTGCTGATTAGCTTCTGTAGAACTTAAAGTTGTAATCTCAAACATTTCAGTTTCGTTCTCTTTGGCGGCACCTATGGTCATAAACAGTTATTGCAGGAGCACACTTCCCAGATATCCAGACAGTGTTGCATGTGTGACGTCCACGGTTGGCTCCGGCTGTAACTATTCATTTTCCTGGCTGACGGTCGCTTTCCTTGTTAGACTGTTTGCTTCATCTGAGCGTTGAGTTTGTTCCCTTTTCTTCGGTTTTTCACTTATTTTATAGTTTGAACTTTCTGAACATCTCTTATAAACATGTACTAATTAAAATGAGGTTTCCACTGCGTCTGTAGCTGAGCACTAACAGCCCTCAATTCCTCCTCTCCCTCAATCCTGAGCAGAGGAGAGGTATTCACCCATTGTTTACAGCTCCATGCACAATGCTTGTGTATGGCTGCCTGCCATGCCATTAGTTAGCGTAAGGAGCAGAGGGCTGTTCTCTCACAAAGGAAATTAGCAGAATCCTTGGCCCATAATCACTGAAGTCCAATGGAATTAGTCTGAGAGTGGAAATTGATTGGTTGTTGTTTTTCTGCAAAAGATGGTTAAGTTGTCTAAATGTTTGCATTGCAGCTCCTCTCCACATTTGTAACAACCAATGTCCAGTCATAGAGAAGGAAATGCAGCTCTTGCACCAAATTTATTTCCAGCATGAAGGAATATTTTGCAGGTCGTTGTTTTTTTGTGGTGTTGGTAAATCGAAGGAAAACCTCTCACATCTTCTTGAAGAAACCCTCCTTTTACCCGTGGTGAAGCACACCTCCATAAATGCTTCTATCGGCTTTCAAATGTTGTAATTCCATGTTTTAATGTAATTTCAGGTCATTAGTATTGCAGATGTTAAGTCTTAACAAATGGATGGACAGTAATTGTTTGGCAATCCTTTAAATAGTACCCACGACATTTGCTCAAAAGCACCATCAACAGCAACATCACAGAAGTCAGGGGATGACTACGTCAGTAGGATTGTTCGAATGCGGCTAGTATTTAAAATGTGGCGATGTAATTAACCCTTCGCTAAGCCCCTCCCTTGAACGGCCACTGTCCAATCCTACGTTAGCAACCGTAACTAGGCACGGGAGGTCTGTCAAGCTTTCAGATGCCGTAACGGTGTGCACACTGAATCTGCAGGTCCAACAAAGATTTCCCCATTCCAGAACCAAGACAAAGTGTATATACAGCAAACAAAAAGCGAGAAACCAAAAACAGACCCCCCATAATAAGATGACAGACAACAGACGGGTGGACGGACAGACGGACAGAGACAGCCAGACAGACGTAACACAATTGCTTTGTTGCGAATTCCACTAGATGTTGAGGTATAGCTAGAGTATAGTTGGATATGTTCAGATGGTGAGAGAGAAAAGAAAAAAAATAATAAATAAATACAATTAAATTAAAATAAAAAGTAATAATAATAATGAACCACAAAGAGGACATACATAAATAAACACCAAAAACAAAAAAGATATATCTATCTATATACACATACCCATACACTCATAAACATATATACAAATTTACTCACGTACGTATACACAGACCCATACACACACTGCCTATACATGCATACACACACACACATCCCTGCATATACACACACATTCAAAATAAATAACAATAAGATTTTTATACAATAGTTCCACTAAGGTAATTTAACTTACAGCAACATTAACATTACTGCAAAATAAGAGCAACCAAAAAAAAATAATTAGAAAGTAAATACATAAATATGATGTGTTCCGCCTTTCCTTCACCAAAATCTCAAGAGGAGAGATGTCGGACATGGATTATAAATCGTGGAAGACCGCACTCGCAGCTTAATCCATTGAATATCAACTCTTTCATGTGCTCCAAGTTAAGACGCTAACTAACTTGGCTAGGTTAGCATGTTTGCAAACAAAGACGGTTGAATAATAATTATAAGTTAATCCAGATCCAGTGTTTGGATCAAGCCCACGATATGCGAGCGATATCCTGACGAGCAACATGAGAAAGTGGGATCATTTAGTTTTGCTGGCAATGGGCTAAAACACATTTGATAATGAAAGTTATAGGGAATATATAACCAAACATTAGCTTAAAATAAAACAATATATTGACTTACCCTGCTGTACAGGAACACTGTTGTTCCTGTATATGATCCTAAACATGAATTGTCAGGATGTGTGGTCTCTGACGCTTGCTTTGGGACCGGTGAACTTTGTCCTCGATGTTTATGTCCTCTTCATTCTCAACACACTGCTGACACATTATATTCTGGATGTAGCTTTCAGATGCGTGTTGTCCTTTCTGTCGACTTCTCTCTGATATCTGGTAATTTCTGGATATTTTTCCATAAATTTGCTATCATTACCCTTGGAACATCTCTCACTGCTATAGTTGAAATGCCATAATATTTACATGCGTAAAACGTGCGAAAGCTTGACAGGCGTAGCAACAGTGACCCAGGGGGGCGGGACTTAGCAAAGGGTCACTTGTTGCTCAGATATCCTTGGATATTTTTGGGTTAAAGAGGTAACAATTCAGAAATAACTTCATGAACATTTGCAAGAAGAACTGAAGGTCTGTTTGTTTGGTTGCTAAAACCAAATTGTTACAATCGCCTCGAGTTTGGTTTGTGTTCACACGGCAGCTTTTACCAGCTGACCAAAAGTTTGAATGCTCGAGGAAACTGCTCTCTGATTGGTCAGAATTTACACGTGGGAAAACTCCCTGAAGTAAACAAAGAGAGAGAGCACACTCCTGTTCATCTGGACAGAACATTTATGAGGGAAATCAGGTTGTCAAGGACAACAATGGAGCAACAGCAGCGTATATGTATTGCGATAGTAGCTTTAATTTGTATAATTTTGTGTTACAATCAAAGAGGAGCAGAATGTGAGCACATCCCGAGGCGTGTAAACAATGCATTCACACACATATGTGAAATTGTTTGGTCAGCCCATATTTCTATCAGAGCCCTCACCTCGTCGCTCCCTCGCGTCTGACCTCTGCTCATCCTGCCTGGCTGCGTGGCTGTCTCTGCAAGTGTCCGTGAACAACCCACAATGCACTGTGTTTTGGTTTACTTCCTGTATTAGCTCCTACTTAAAATCCGATAATGTTCTCACCTGAATCGAACTGGATCATGGTTCATTTGTCAACAGGTGTGTGTGTAATACACCGATACAAATAATACAAATAATTTGTTTTCAGGTTTCTAGTTTTACTTTTGAAATTTCTTTTATGAGTTTTATTTTCTCTCATAGTCTTATTTTTTGGATGATTTTAAGAGGTCTTGTTTCATTATACTGACACAAATCTGATTCCTTAATTTCCAAGAAATATGTAAATACTTTAAGCAAAAAATAATAAATATATTACAAAAGTTACTTTTGCATAAGGGAATAAGATGGACGCCCAAGTTTGTTGTGATTCAAATCATGCTGCTCGTGCATTACATGAATGTGTTAAACTGAGATTTCCAACAGATGATTGTGAGAGCAGTCTGAGAGGATTAAACTCTGTACATACATCAAAGAGAAGAAGCCGAAAGGAAATCACATTTCTGACTGCAGTCTGGACCAAAGAGGTGAAAAGGCCGACTGACATTTCCATCTCTGAAGCCAGAGCACAAGTATGATGATTTACAAATGTCAACATGCAGGTTAAATTCATGTTCGAACTTTAAGAGCAGCAACCACACTATCAGAGACTGTATACAATAAGATGTTACACATTGGTATGTGTACCACTGTTTGGAAGCTTTGAGTTTGGCGTTTGACTGTGGACAACTTGTTTAGTTTTCTTGGAGCTAGAAATGAGGTGTTTGAACAATCGGTGAATCTGAAGAAGAGCAAGGGGTGGGCAAAGTTATACAGCCTTTGCCTGATGTTAATTCATTAGCGGGCTGGTTGGAGAGTGAACAACGTTTCCAACAGAATGAAATTCAATTTGTGTTTGTGGTTTGTGGAGAGCTAAGTCACACTCATCTCAGGTGTGTGACGTAAGACACCAGGTTATCTGACATAACTGATCGTCTCATCACGACATGCAGCTATCTTCTCTGTAGGAAAAAGCCAACAACAATCCTGACTCCCAGGCCACGCCAGGACACGAGACAAATACGCGATGTATGTCAAACACTAAACGAGCTAACAAGCCAGGAATGGTGAGCACAGACACAGATGGCTGCTAATCAGTGCTAACATATAGTATAAAGAAACTCTACAGAGACAGATTTGTTTGACATTTACATGAGGTGACACCTAGCAGACAGCTAGCCGCTCCCACCTGTCATTCAAAGAGGCCACGCCCCAAATTATATATTGTGTTTAATTATGCATGTGTTACTTTATCATAAATACAGTCCTGCTTCAATTGAATTACATGTTAGGTGTAGGTTTGTATGTTAGACCTTTAGTACAAACCAGGAGAGAAGAAGAAGAGTGACGCACGTGCGCACACACACGCACACACACACATGCAAAGAGCAGAACAAACTGGGGTCAATAGCCTGATACATCGAAGCCCCTGACTTCAGAGCGGGAGCAGGAAGGCCGATTTAGGAGAGATTATCTCGGCTTGATAATGACAACAGCATCACACTGAAATCAATGCAGCTGATGATACTACTGCAGCTTAACTACGTAAATGCATTTTGCACTGACCAAAGCTCTTTTTAATCAATACACACTCACACTCTCAGTCGCTCTGCTCGCTGATGGCTGGCAGCATCTTTCGATTATACAAATCTGAAAAAAGGGAAAAAAACAGGAAGGAGAAAGAAAAACAGGACTCGGGAGATGAGTTCCTCGCTCCTCAATTCAGCCGGTCACGTCGATTAAGATGTGAACTTCTACAATTCCAGCAGTTCACATTCAGCTCGGGGGCCTTATCTGAAATTAAAAAAGTCCCCTTCTCGCCGGCTTTGAAGTTTCTCTAAGCCACTCAAATAGTTCCATTCGCAGAATGTGGAAGCTAAAGGAGGCTTTGATTTTTGGAGTCGGCTTTGCCTGTCACTTTGTGTTACATGCTGGCTGATCTAAAGGCTAAAACGGAGCGACGCTGCCGTGCTGTCAGCCTTTCCCACCCCTCCATTTCAGCGTCTGATTCATCCATTATTGACGGCAGCGCGGCTCAAATGATTGGCAAACAATGTAGGCTCAGGTTAAAGAGCAATATTTTTTCAAATGTTTCGTTGTGTAGATTTGTGTCTCTGATTGAAATGGACGACCAGTTCTTCTGAATGTATAATTTCATGTTAAACCACAGCAGATGAAGATGGAGAGCTCCAGTCTAAAGGTCCGCCTCTGCTCACACTGACACGAAAAGCTGGACTTCAGAATGAATGTGAAAATGTCGTCATTTTGCTTTACTCTGTTTACCGACAGTTAGTTTAGATCTTATCCAAACCATATATTGATATTTTATCAAAAAGGGTTTGCACAAAGTTATTTATTTATTTATTCTTTTTATCAACACATCCCATAAAAAGCACAAAAAACATTCCTGTGCCTCTAACCCAAATCTGACCCTGAACACTTAAAGGACAAATTCACCCCTGGAAAAAGCCACGGTCAGTCAAAGCTGGTGTTCTCTAAAATCAATAGAAGCAATAATATTTTACATTGGCCTTATCTGTGGAGAAAGTTGTACAAACAGCTTCTGGTTTCACCCATTCTACATTCCTACAACACCCAGCGTGCATTGTGCCCCTCTCTCTGAAAGGAACGGCCCAGTGAGGGCAAGGTTACATCAGGAAGTTATAGGTCTGTGTGAGAAGTCTGCCTGTTTGTTATGTTCGTTCTTTCGACCAGAGCAGTTGGTAAACATAGGGGGTAATCCACTCGGCTCAGGGTCGATTCACAAAGCACATTGCACTGATGATATTCAAGCGCAAACACGCCCATAAAGTTTTGCAGCTCGGTGCAGTTTGCTCTTGTTTTGTGTCTGATTGTGGAGAGAAGCTGTCTGCAGATCCACTCTCTGCTGCGCGGTGCTGCGTGGTGTTTACTACTCTCACTCTCTGTAATGCAACTTTAGGTTTAGCAGCGTATATAGTCAATCCATATAATAATCCCGGTCATGCGTAACGGCTCCAGACATGTGGACAAAGTGTGTCCGTGTGCCGAGGTTGTGCCTCGCGCAGCCCCGGAACGATTGGTCTCCCGTTTATAATAATAATGACAATATGTTATTAACAGATTGTTTTTATAGACAAGAACACACAAAAGGTGGAATTGTCGTCATGATCAGCCCTTATAATACTGCACCGCAGCTCCCACCAACTGCTGTTAGCGCTGGTGTTTGTGAATTAGGTGCGTTTTGCCACGAGGCATAGAAAAAGGGGTGCATTCAACCCTCTGCGTGTGCTTGGAGTATGAGGCAGAGTCTTTTTGTGTCATTTGCACAGGTTTAGCGGGCACAAAAGCCGTGCAATCCTTTAGTGAATTCCCCCCTTAGAGTCCTACCAAATATAACTACAAACAAAACAAAAAGTATCATGGTGCTCTCCTGCGTTGTACGGGAGTGTAAGGAGAGCAAGAGGAAAAGAGGCACTGGAGTGAAACACACACTGTTTCCAGTGAAGGACATTGCTTGCTGCAGGCGATCAAAGGGGCGGGCATCCTGGATTGAGGAAGTGTAGTTTAGCAAGCTCCCGGAGTCCGCCAGATGGCGCGTTTTACGTTGTCTGGCGGAGGTTTTCCAGAGAAGCGGATAATGTCCTCCAAAGGCACAGAGTGAAATTGTATTTTTGTTGCACCATAATGGCATTAGCTCCCTAAAATAGCATGATAGGACTGAGGTTGAAAATCTGCGAATTTACCCTTTAACAGCAGATTAAATTAGGCCACAAGGGGGCTCCCTGCCTACTGTAACATTTATTTAATCCCCATTAACACATTTACAGAATCTCTAGGCAAGTAACCTGACGTTTGGTTTCCATTGGTAGTCTAAGTAGCAGTGTACACTAATGTGTTGGTGGGTATTATGCAGGAAAACAGGAGATCGAAAGAGACACAAAGGATCTGTCCTAATGCAATTCAGGATTCCATTTGCAGTTACTTGACAATGATATAGCTTTTTATTATTCTCTACAGACATCTGCATGCAAGTGCAGCTAACAATCTGTTCTTAGACGTCATCTCTTAACTCCAACTCCATTCTTGCTTCTCAAGTTGCTCATCAAACAAAGCAGGAGTGTAAACAAAGCAGGAAAAGGAAGTCTTGGCTGGGAGTCTTTGGTCACTAACCGCTGGCTTCTCAGGAAGCCCTGAAAAGTTGTCCGTCTCTCCCAGAGGATATATTGTTGTGAGATGTTAGCAGATGGGTTCAGCAACTGCATTATGACTACTGAGAAACTATATTTTCTTACCGTTACAGAAAACTTCCAGCTGGAGCAAAAGGATTTATATAGGTGTTTCTTAGATGACTCATCATTTCTGTCAAATGACCAGAAATGACACAAAATAAAGGCTGATTTGATGTGTTTATTTCATCATATGAACCATAAGGCCTATAAAAATATGTCTTTAGACTCTTGAACAGATTTTGAAGAGAAAGCGGAGACTTCAGCCCCTGTGAGAGAAAAGTGGGAACCAGCCTGTTTCTAACACTGTCAGAGGAAGCATGGGAGACTGTTTGCACCAACCAGAGCAGAGAAGTCTGCTGGAGGAGTAAGATGCACTTTTTATCACAGCAGCTCAGAGAGAGACATTCTTCAGAGGACTCAACTTGCTGGAGACAAAGTGCTTTATGAATGCCAATCATCACCTTCTGTGTGGGACTGCAACGCAATCCTCTCCTTCAGGCAGGACATATGTTGAACACAGGGTGCCTTTTATTAAGATCCAGACCAACAACCTGCACACATTCATTGAGTAATGCATAATTATTAGCTTGAACTCATTTGGGCTGTACGTAAGAAAACCATGAGAAGAAAATGAGCTGTTATAAGACATTGTTGCAATTATGAAAGATATTTATGTTTATGTGATTTTAAATTCAGAGAAAACTAAAGTCATGATGTTTACAAACTCAAAGACAAAGCCTCTGAACCTGCCATCTACTGTTACATGTCAGGGTGATGTGATTGATTCTGGATCTTCTTATAAATACTTGGGATTCTTCTTTGATGATTTGCTATCTTGCTTCATATTCAGCAGCTCGTAAAGAGGTTGAAGCTGCGGCTGGGCTTCAGAAACAATCATGTTTTCTTCTGCTGCAAAAAGCAGACTTGTTGCTGTTACTTTTATGCCACTGATTGACTACGGTGATGTTTTATATATGTGTAACCCGTGTGTGTGTGTTACGTCTGCATTGTGTTCTGGTAGTGAAAGACGATTCGGGAGACAACACGTGGGTTCTGGTTCTCTTTACTTTCTAGCTGTATGTGTCATGAGTCTGCACCTGATAAAAAAACTATGCACACCATAAACGAAGCATGGCGGAGCTTGCTGCCTAGCATTTAAGCTAACTTTGAACGCTAGCATTAGCTTTTTATTTTCGTAACAAAACCCATTAAAAACGAACTTCAATCTCTGCAGGACTGAAACAGGACGAGTTGGATGATATTACATAGAGCTTAACAGTTTGAACGTGTCCAAATCACAAATACCAACTTTTATACACATTTATTGGGGGAGGATCACTTAACGTCCACCTACCTCTGGCCATGTTAGAATTGGCTTTGGCCAGTTCGTGCACCGCGCACGCACATAGCTGCTTCATTATGCATGCGCACACACAGACTCCAAAACACAGGCAGGAGAGAGAAAGAAAAAAAGAACAAAAGAAGAATTATAATGGAAAAAATGTTTTCGTGAAATACACAAGATGCGTCTATTTCAAACTGCTACATATGCAAGCACCTTCTGAATGCCTTCACTCTCTGGACTCTGTATACCACAGAACATTGTGGTTTATTGCCAATCTTAAGGCCCTCATTCATCATTGCTCCCTGTATGCTCGAGCTGGTCGGCCTTCATTGTCCGACCATTGACTGAATCA
Organism: Semicossyphus pulcher; assembly: GCF_022749685.1. Taxonomy (NCBI): domain Eukaryota; kingdom Metazoa; phylum Chordata; class Actinopteri; order Labriformes; family Labridae; genus Semicossyphus; species Semicossyphus pulcher. Next base: position 3,885,132 of record NW_027211770.1, on the reverse strand, counting down.
CGGCATATTTATAGCGCAACTCTTAACTTGCTTTCCTCTTACTTGTGTAATTATGTTAATCTGTAAAATGCTGTAAGCTTCAGTCTTTGCTCTGTGACCCACGCGCAGGGCTTCATTTTGCTATCTGTCCCCAAAGTGTGTCTTGAAATGGGGAGAGGTGTTTCAGGTACGCGGCTCCAGCTGACTTTGTAATTGTTATGTGTTGTATGTCTGAAACTTTGTTCAAATGTGCTGCTGCTGTCTTGGCCAGGACACTCTTGTAAAATAGATTTTTAATATCAATGAGGTTTTTCCTGGTTAAATCAATTTAAATAACAAATAAATGAATGGTTCTTTTCTTTGAAGCTGAAGGTAAGCAGACTTCTGGGTATTTTATTTCCCTGCCATTGTGATCTAAGGGATTTTAACAACTGATGTTGTACATGCTGTGATTAAGTTGTCTTCCAAACTGTTCCCAACTTATCCTTTGCTGTTCTTATGTGTTGTTTGCTTTCTTGTTCATTTCTTTTCATTTACAGATTTTTTTGCACAGTTTTGGTCTACATATTTGCAGCAACATGAGAATAAGGATGACCTGACAATGACCCGTTTTAGAAGATTTATGATCCCCTGCTGAAGACACGAATTGACATCAAGGTCCAACACATTGTTATCAATATAGAAAACACCCGACGAATGCTTTAATTCACGATTCAGTTCCCAGGTGTTCAGGAGTTGTGATTAAAGTCTCCAGAGGGCGCTAATCACCAGAGATGTGGACTTGAGACTTGGTGACTTGGACTCGAGTCGATTCGAGTCACTGTTTTCATGACTTGCGACTTGACTTACCAAAAAAGAAATGACTTGAGACTTGACTTGATTTGAGGCATGATGACTCAGATGACTATCAAGTATGTATGCGGCGCAAACTGTGAGTCATGATTGGACGACTCAAAAAGCTCCCCAGTAGTGATTGGATGACTGGCTGTCAGTCAAACTCCTCGCTATGGCAACACGCAACATCAAAGCCCCCCGCTACCTGATGTTTTTGGATGTGTGGAGTTAGATCCTAACAGACTTTTGTCACCCCCTCATCATCTCTGCTGCAGGCTGCAGGCTTGCAGATAAATTAGCAGCTACTACCAACACACACTGGAATCTGTCACCAATCTGCTGCTGGTCCAGTCAGGTTGCATTGTGGGTAATTTAGGTAATGTTTTGAAGAAGAAGAAGAGTGCTTGGGAAAAAACTGTCTATACCAGCCATTTAAAGCCTCAACATCATCCTCTGCTGCAGGCTGGAGGCTTCCAGACACATTAGCAGCTGCTAGCATGACTTAACTGAATCTCTGTTCCAACTGTTGAGGGTGTAGACGCTAGGTCTGCATTACCCACAATGCAACTAGAATAATGTGTGGAAAAAACTGTAAATCTTGACAAGTGCTTTATCTGTGGCTAATTACCTTTAAATTACAGTCCTGGCAATAGAATATGACATCTTAAAGAAACACATTAAATGCGTTTATATTATAAAACAAACATAAAAAGCAAACAAAACAGTTCTTCATGAATGAAACAGAAATATGAAAAAAATTACAGGAACGCAAATATAAGCACAAAAAGGGAAAAAAAGCATAATAAACGTCAAAAAAGACAAAGAAGAGGGGAAGTTTTCTGTTTTGTTATCAACACAAGATCTCATTTCATGAAAATGAACAAACATTGACCTTAGGCCTTTACGTACCTGCAGGAGATTAGATACTAATTAATGTTACTGAATTTAACAAGTAGTTTAAGAAGGAGCCAGTCAGAAACTAAGTCCATAAGTCTTGAAAACAGGAAGTGACTTAAAAACAGTGAATTCATTGTTACAAGGTTGAATATAAATGTGATTTCATAAAAGGTTAAAAATGTTTGAATGGTTCCTCCTAATTAGTCCTCTAAAAAGGATTTAACGCTTTCAAAACTGTTAATAGGTTAAAACTCAAGAATATCTTCCTGCCGGAGTCATTAATCTGTGATCTACATGTTTAGCCATCTGAGACATGATGCATGTGATTGATTAGTCATGCCTGTATAGATCGGAAGGGGGAGCTCTCGGCCACGACGCCTCATTCTCGATGAAGCTGCCAGAGAGGACGCATCGTGTCTGAGCGTCTTCATTGATATCTCCCTTTTTCAGGAACAGAACTAATTTTATCTGCACTTAAACTGTGAAACATTTTTGATAAACTGTTCGCTGGTATTTTGGGAGCCTGCAGACCGAATTCTTAGTGTTTTGAGACATTTTAAAGACCATTAATTGATGTACCGTGTTAAGCTAGCCGCCATGGCGCTGCAAAAGGTCAGTGTTAGCGGAACTCAGCGTGTATTTCTATCTTCTGTTTAGCTCAGCAGAGTATGAAACAGTGAATATACATGTTTATGATTGATTTCAAAATTGGTTATTTGTTTAATTAGTTATCAATACATTTTGTAGTCATCTGTGAGTAATTGTGTTTCATAAGGAAGAAGGAAAATGGCTTGAAGGGAATATTATGTTACTTGTGTCCAACAAGATATTTTTGTTTAGTTCTGGCAAGTATACTTGGCTCTAACGGTTCATTTAACCTGTTTTGAGGAAAAGTGGGAAATGTGAGTTTGTTTAATACCTGTAAAAAAGAACTGTTAAACAAAAGGAAATAATATTATAATATTGACATGTTAAAGAAAGAAAATGCACATTAATGTGAAAATGTAAAGAATACATATACAGTATAATACAATGTTTTATATATAGTATAAATCCATATACCATGACAGAAAGGAAAAAGTCCTCAGCCTGACAAGAGAGACAAGGATAAAACTCCAATCAGAAGAAGTATTTATGTTGTGAGCCAGAAAAGCTGAGAGAAGTGGGCGAGAGGCAGTCAGTGATCTGAGAGGTCACCGAGGTCGAGGCTGTGCATTTGTCTTGTCCTTGCAGCAGAGCTGACTCACAATCAAAAACAAACAGGCTGAACACAGAGGCTAGGTGTAGATCAGCTCCCAGCAGCCCTTATCACACCACTGCGAGAGAATAACAGCAGCAGAGACAACAAACAGCAGACACGTAGGCCGGACCCTGACAGACAGCTAACTCTGTGTACCAGGAGAAGTCAGAAGCACCATGTCCTGTGAGCCTTCAATGTGGCTCAGAAACTTCATATTTTAGGCTGCCAAAGCACTGTCAGGGATTTTTCATGTTAAATGGTTTAGAAATCCAAACATCAATCTTTGCATCATAATCACACATTTCCCTACCTACATGAGCCTCACTCCTAAAGGCTACGTCCACTTCTTATACACATCGTTGATTTCATAATGGCGATGGCATCCTGCACAAGGTTTTCACAGTGTGATGTTTTAATAAAGACTTTCTTAACTTTCATCAATAAAGTAGAGGAAGTCGTCCAAAAGCACAAGGACAAAGGACGCACTAATTAATGTTATCTGCTGCTTCTTGGCTGTGAGGGGAGCCTCTGTGGCACTTTGCCACTCCTCGGCAGCAGGAGGCGCCACTCTGTGACTGCCTCTCAGCCTGCGTTAGGGGGGAGATTTCAGACATGACTGACAGGGAGTTGGCTGGATGAGATATGGAGCAGTCTGCGTCTAACGTTGGGAATGTCTCTTTAGGTTTCAGGGGAAATGTTTCTGCTGTGCTTCTTTCCTTCCAACACGCAGTCTGGCCAGACAGTCATGGGCAGCCGGGCTAAATCCGGAGTAAACAGCATTTGTGACGGGATATTAGCCTGAGCTGTTCCCTCATTTGGAGTGTCTGTCTCATTTCATGGCTGACATCTGAGAGCTGCAGAGGTGTATTTCAGGCAGAGTCTCTCCACTTTAATCCACTGGATCTAATCACTCCTGGCATCTGTCCGTCACACCGAGCCAAATGTAGCAGCATCTGGAGAGAGAGGGTGTGAATAGGCAGGTAATGGCTGCAATAAACGCACGTGATGTAACCTTTTACCCCACGAGAGCCACAAAACGCACTCAGAGGTGGCACAAAGGACTCTGTAATGAAATTCACAGCTACTCAAACAGACACAGTAATGGGCTCTTTATATTCTCTGACAACAACTGGCACAGCCTCTGTCGTCCTCTGTGACAGTTAAAGTCAGAGGTTGGAATTGAATTATGAATATTTATGAACAAACACAGACAATAAAGAATGAGTGATGGAACAGGTTTGTGGAGAATTTCCAATATGTTGTTTACAACCAAACACAAAGTGGGTGAAGGGAGGAGAAGCCCGCTTGAGAATATACTCACACGTTGTATTTCTATGATGTTGAACAAGTGTTTTAAAGTTGAGTCCATAATTTCTATCAGTAATAAGAACATCATCCTCAACAAGGTTAAGGGGGGATTTTTAAACCTACTTTTACATATCAAAAAGGTTTGGAAATGCCCAAACAGATTTATTCAGCGGGCAGTCGCATAAGAGGCTGCAATGTAATCCCTGCATATTTGTCCTTTGTTATATCCTGTGTGTGTTTGACCCATTCATTGCTACCTATGGCCGCCCCTCATATCCCCTTCATCCCTCTTTAAACTATGTTACCAGATTTACAGCTTTCCTCTGAGCTTAGTCTTTCATCAGACGACATGACAGTCTCGGCACGTATCTCGCCATGCCTTGCCGATATCTCTAAATGGATGAAAGAACGCCACCTTCAACTCAACCTATCCAAGACTGAGCTCCTTGATTACTGCAACTCCCTACAGGCAGGCCTTCCTGCATGCACATTCAAATCTCTGCAGCAAGCAAAACTGGTCTTCAATAAACCCAACACAGCACATGTTACCCCACTGCTCATATCCCTCCACTGGCTCCCAGTCTTCTGACCTTAATGATATTGATGCTGTTGATGATGATGACATCGAGGATGTAGTTTCTGCTGACTAGGATTTTCATGATGATGATGATGACTATACTGATCTTGTTGATGTTGCTGATGATGATTATTATTATTGTTAAAAAAAAACAAAAAACGCCCTACACACTTCCTGTCGGCACCAGTGCCCGATCGCACTTGAAGCTGTTTGTTGGCTCTCACTGACTTCGTTCCCTCCTGTCTCGATCGTTGCTTGTGTTGTATTAACTCTCAGGTGTACGTCACTTAAGACAAAAGCGTCTGCTAAATGAAAGTGTATCATTGTAACATCATTATTTTATCTTGTTCTGCTGACACTTAAAACTGATTCTATGTGAAGACAAGAATTAAATCTTTACTTAATGTATGTAAGCAAGTGAACATGTTGTCCTTTCGTGTTGGAAGCCGGAAAAATGGTGAAGTGTGAGGATGTGAGCGACTTTGACAGGGACCAAACTGTGATGGCTACACAACTGGGTCAGATATTCTCCAAAACTGGTGTTCCCGGGCTGCCGAGGTCAGTACCTACCAAAAGAGGTCCAAGGAAGGAAAACCGGTGAGCTGATGACAGGGGGATGCATGGGGAGCGAAGGCTGGCCCGTGTGATCCGATCCTTGAGAAGAGCTACTGCAGAAGGCATGAAGGCGAGCCGGCGGAGGCAGTGTGATGCTTTGGGCAATGTTCTGCTGGGAAAACTTGGGTCCTGCCGTTCATGTGGATGTTACTTTGACACGTACCACCTACCTAAACATTGCTGCAGACCAAGTACACCCCTTCATGGAAACAGTATTGTCTAATGGCAGTGGCCTCTTTCAGCAGGATAATGCGCCCTGCCGCACTGCAGACATGGTTCAGGAATGTTTGAGTTCAAGGTGTTGACTTGGCCTCCAGATTCCCCAGATCTCAATCCAATGGAGCGTCTGTGGGGTGTGCTGGACAAACAAGTCCGATCCATGGAGGCCCCACCTCGCAGCTTACAGGACTGAAAGGATCTTCTGCTCAGGTCTTGGTGCCAGATACCTCAGCACACCTTCAGAGGTCTAGTGGAGGTAAGCCAAACTGAACTACATTCATTTTGACCTCTGAACTCTGAACTTTGTGACTCCATACCACTAATCCACCATTTACTCCTGATTTTCAAACGTCCTACTTCACACATAAAGCAAAGGTCTTTGTCAAATGAAGCTCTAGTTCAGTCAGGAAGAGAACGTATTTTTTGCATGCTGCTTCTCATATTATCTGCTCACACTCTCCTCACGCATGCTCACTCTTATTTTCCTGCAGTCATCAGCTGTTATCCTTGTTAGCCATATCATATCATATTGTTGGTGTCTTTTTAAATATGGCTTCTCTCTGGTTTCACTCATTCATGCCATCATCCACCTCCCCATCACCGCCCAGTCTTCATCATCAGCTTCATCATCTAATGAGCATCAGAAGATCATCAGCTACACACCTCCACCACCAGTGCCTGGACTCTACGGGGGAAATATAAAGTAAATATTTATCTTTACTGCATTTTTATAATAAAGATAAACTTTATCATTTTGGGGATGTTTGCTGAAGCAGCTAATATTCTTGTTTTTCTTGGTGTGCTGGGGCCAAAACCCCGAGCAGACAGACCCGTGCGTTAGACAAACAGTTTTGAGAGAGAAAATGAAGGTGAGCTGTAAATTATTGTAATGAAGTTGTGAGAAACCAGCAGCACTCTGTTTAAAAATTGATAAAGTTGTCAGGAACTAAAAGCTAGAGTTGTGAGCAAGAATCTATATGCAATAAAATATTTTTATCACCTCCAAAATGAGTCAAACAATTCCTCCTCTCTCCGTCTTTCTGCTCCGGTTTCTTCTTTTCTCCATCGTTGTCTCCAGAATTTCACCACTGCTCCTGCTGGGGCAATCAATCCTTAATCACCCCTCCCCACTGCAGCCGCTGAGACAACTCAATCGGCGCTAAGATATGCTAATCTTATTCCTCAGATGATTACGCCATGGAGTCAACATTGATCTTCCATGACCTCAGAAAAACACAGGCCCTCCAGTCAAAAAGACTGATGGTGATGGGTGCGTGTGTGTGTGTGTATGTGTGTGTGGTGGGGTAATGCCTCCGTTGTGGATCAGTGTGTGGCTCAACTGCTGTGATGTATTTCCAGGCGATGAGACAGTGGACGGGCACAAAGGACTGATAAACGGTCTGAGTGGAATCTGCTGAAGGTGCTGATATATGGAGCCAATATACAAAATAATAAAATCTGAGCGTTTTTATGGAAAAAGATTCAGTCAGCGTGGAGGAGCGTTTAGATCATCGTGGGGCGTTATAACCCTGCGGTGAGACCAAGACAAAGGTTAGCAGGTTGTTTCCTTTGGACACGAGAAGTGGCCGAACGTTTGATCAGAATAATGAGGCGCATATGGCAAAGAAACAAAGCAGAAGTTGTTGTTAAAGCCCTACCGCGTCAAACACACTAGAGCTCGGTCAGAGGGCCAACACTTCAAACTATGACATCATCATTTCTAGCCGCCATCCTCTTATTTTGATAATAACTTTCTCCTTTAAAACAGAGTTTACAGAGTGCTTTGACAGACAGAGCAGAAAGTCAGTGACTCAGAAGGTGATTTAACAGCAGAAAGCCAAACAAAAAGAGACCATTTAAGGTGAAATGATGTTGTATTGATGTGCTGTTGGAGTCAGGTAATGCAGTATCCAAACACTGAAGTCTGCTGGGTCGAGCTGTTCGATGATGGATGTTCCAAAACAAACAAGAAATGTTCATCAAGGAGGCTGGTGCTCGATTCCCATCAATGTTGACCTCTTTTTTAAGCTAAGTGACGTACATTTGGTAACGTACATGAATACTACCAAGTCTTTTTGGTGCCTGTATCACTCACCGTCTTTTCCAGTTTGCATATCAGCTAATTCCAGTGGTGGACAAAGTACAATTACTTAATACACAATTTGTCTTACAGCCAGCAGTACCACACAACAATCACACCAACAAGAGGAGGTTAAAATAAGAACCACATCAATGGTTACAAAAAGGCAATGACAACAAATAAATAAATACACATCACTTTGAGCTGTTTAAAAGGCTGATGGCAGTTGGGACAAAAGAGTGTTTCAGTCTGTTCGTTCTACAAGTCAGCACAATGTCACGGCAGCCAAAGGGAAGCAGCAAGAACATATTACAAAGAACACCTCATTTCTCCTCGTTTGAACACCTCAGTCAGGTCGTTCAGCGTGGTGCCTGCAATTTTGCAGCAGGTCTTGACTGTGCCCAGCATCGTGTTTTATTTTTTAAATTAAGAGATCCGTAAAAGCAGATAAAAGAAAATGTAAGAACAGATTTAATAAAACAAGAATAAGACATTTTCATAAAAACCCTGTCAACATTAACATTTCGCAGCTTGCAATAAAAGTTCATTACCTAAGTCAAAGTACAGATCCTCCTGGTCAAATGTTATTCCAATACAAGTGAAAGTCGCTTTACATTTTTAAACTCATATGCTGCAGATTTACAGATCTACAGCTCCAAAATAACAGGAACAATGGGATGGCTGTGATCAAATGTGTGTGCGGTAAACAGAGCGAGCATTTAAAACGTAACGAATCATTCTTCATCTCAAAACCTCAAATACGGACTTTGCCGTAGCATCCTTACCACCTCTATATGAACTGTCTGATCTGAAGTTTGCTCAGCGTTTGCTCTACGTTCAAACATGGAGATGCACGAGGTACAGGTACGACAAACCACGCAGAACTCCACAAACACAGTTTATTGTCTTTCAGATTTTAGAAACGAAAAGAAAATTCAGCAGCTGACTTAGCAAGTAACGAGAACATTCAAAACACCCAAAAATAATACTCAAGTAAAGAACAGATACTCAAAAAGTCAGCTCCTCACAGCCAGTTAGGAAACTCTGATAGCAAACACAATGAAACTGCTGCTATGAAGTCTATCAAGTGTGAATCATGCCTTGATAGCATTAAGACCACTTTTGTTTATTCATTGTTACTAAATGAATCAGATTTAATGACCCTTTTTCATTGTTCCATTTTTTTAAATGTTGAATGCTTTGCAACAATTTGTAATTTTAGTAAGTGAAAATGGTCACCGGATTTTAAGAGCCTGATTTGTTAAAGATGTTGCTGTGATGCTTAAGACTTTTCAGGGCAAACTCATGTGTATGGTGGCCGACAAGGGACACCATACACAGACATGGCAAGTTCAGAAAGGAGGCAAATGCAAAAATACATGACGGCTGGAACGCATCGCAAATAAAAAAACAAAGGGCCGAAACAAATGAATTAACATCAAACGTGCTGCACATACAGAAATGATGCAAAGTCAAAAACACACAAACCCAGAAAACACATGCAAAAGGGAAAAACGCTGCAAATCCAGTCATTGAAGCGTTTTCCTTTTGCATGACTTTTCTGGGTTTATGTGTTTTTAAATTGTCATCGTTTCTGTATTTGCAGCCTGTTTCTTCTAATGGAAACTGTTTGGGCTGCAGTGTGATTGCACTTGTCGGCCAGCTTACATGTGTTCATGCTCAGGGAAGCAGGAATGTGATCACTAAAGCAGATTGCTTTTCATTTTGATGGTACATCAGCACTTATCCTCTGGGTATAATCAATCAATCAATCAAATCAAATTTTATTTGTATAGCGCCAAATCATAACCAGGGTTATCTCGAGACACTTTACAAAAAGAGCAGGTCTAGACCGACTCTTTGTTCTGTTATTTAAAGAGAGGCCCAACATGAATCACCATGAGTAGCACTTAGCAATTCGGCACATTGGCAGAAAAACTTCCTTTTAACAGGCAGAAACCTCGAGCAGAACCAGACTCATGTTGAACAGCCATCTGCCTCGACTGGATGGGCCGAAAATGGGATAGAAGGAGATGCAGGATAGAGACAGGCAAAGAGAGCAACAACAACATATGTCCTTGTTACAACAACAACATATGTCCTTGTTACATGAACAACAACAGACACATATAATGAATATCCCAAACCAGTTTCACTTATATACCTTGTAATGATGGTATGTAATAGTTGCTGCCCCATGGGGTCAGGTGATTAGATCTTCACATGAAACAATTGCATCCACATCTGGCCATCAATGTGTGCTCATACAACTGTTATTAAGTACTGTGAAAAGTTTAGACCATTTTTTGTTCGTAAAACTCCAAACATCTAATGCATTTTAATACAAGGTCGTCTCACATCAAGGCTTTCTCTGTGCCGACCTTTGGTGTCACATCGTTAACTTGAAACAGCCTGTTAGCTTTGGTTTAAGCACAAACACTTCTCTGTTGAATTTAGGAAACACATCATGATGTGGGTTAAATTAATAACTCAGTGGTAACCAGGTTAAATTCCTGCTTTGTTTGACCTGAACATCACCCTGACCACCACCAGACACCAGACCAAACAGACTTTAGCCCTCTTTCTACTACGTCACCTCCTTCTCCTTCAGGTGAGACCTCCAAAATGGCTCACAGTAAGTTTATGGTGCACTACTTTTTGAAGGTGTAATTACGAACAGTGAATGAGAACAGCCTGGTTGAGTAGTGTTGCACTGACCATCAGACTAACCATTGGCAGGGCCTTTAGCAGAGGAAGAACAGTACTGAAAATGTAGTTTAATAAATAAGAAAGACAACACATGCGGTATCTCCCATCCTGTAGCCATTACTGACTGACTCCAAAAACAGTGTAGTAAAAGTGATTCATGAATATATCAGCCTGACTCTTTTTTCTCTGTGTCTGTCCATTGGAATATATCACGACGTGTATATTAAATGCATGCCAGGATTTAGCTTCTCTGTTGCTGTGTTTAGACTTCCATAAACACCATTACATCCTTGTAGTATCCCCTACATGACATGACCTACTTAATCTCTCAGGAAACACATGCAGACATGTCTCAGTATGAACTGCTGTGCTGCACATACAGCCCTCTGCCTCTTTGCGAGCTCATATATTACTTTAGCAGTTAAATTGAACCGAGGATGAATTAGTTCTACAATCTATTAGGCTTAACCTGCGGGGGCTGTGTTGCCTGAGTGAAGGTGGATGTTATTCTCCGTACACATGGGAGAGGTTGTGAACTCGCCTTGTCCTCCAGTTAGACTCATGTTTTACGTCTCAACATGTTCTGGATATATCTTAGTGTCTGAACAGCAGCTGTCTCTGCGCTCTGGCTGCTAAAGCTACATCCTTATGTAAAACATGTAATGATTGGCCCCAGAGGACAATCAGAGCTATTTTCGTGTGTATGGTCAGCACCATGGACAGCACCTGTTGATGTCTGCACTGACACTAGATGGCACTATGACTCAAGCAAATTTTGCATCTCCATGATCTCTCCCTCCCCCCTTCTTGCTCTCCTCCTGCAGCCCAGCCCAGTTCCCCATGATGTGGAAGCTGCAACCAGCCTCTTTAATGGAATGTCAGGAAAAGGCAGCATTGTGCCTGCCTGTTTGAAATACACAGCGAGTTTAAACAATCCGCTCCCGCCCCGTTAAAAAAAAAAAGAAGCTGCGGCGTTCCTGCAATTCGGAGGCAGCTTACTTTCAGTAACTGTGATAAACTCCCCGCGGTCGCTGCAACATTGTTCTCTCCTCACTGAAGGGATGACAAGCCGGTTATTCCCCCGGAAAGATTGTGTATTGTTAGACTTAAAGTAGCTGCATTTTGGTAAACACTGCTCTGAGTGCACAGTGATAACACTCATTCAGTGTATTCTTGCTCACATACGATATCTGTATGCTCAGAGAATAGATCTGGGTGTCACTTGTTATTTCTCATCTCGTCCATCATTTTCCCTCACCCTGCCCTTGCCTCAGAGGACACTGATTTTGGTGTGATTGAGTATGACCTGACATAATGGTACTGTCATTGGAAGGAGATCTGCACACACAAGATTATAAGACAAATATAAGAAAACAATTAGGCCTCTGCGTCCTCTAAAATTACTGTCTGGTATTCTTTTGGTGTTTGTCCTTTTTCTTTAAATACCCTGAAACAAGGTTGATCCAGCAGGTAGCAAAGAGTGCCATGCTGAAATAGCAGTCATTGGTTCATTTTGTGGACCAGCAGGGGAGCATACAATCCTCTACGTTTGTGTATTTTATAAGTGCAGATCATTTTATATCTGAGAGGTATACGTACAAACGCCACTAATGCAACAGCAAATGTGTTTACAGAAAATGAAACATTATTATTGAAACATCGAGTTGTTCTTCCCTTTAATTAACACATAAGATGATTACTTATGACTCTCATATGAGCCATTACTATGTTTGATTGTAGAGTAGAAGTCACAATTTATTATAAAGCCCTGCAGTCACTTTATAAGTAGTAAAGAACCTATAATAAAAAGGCATATAATTCAACTTGCATCTATGATGTTTTATGAGTTTTGATCTGGAGCTTCAGAGAGCATTGTGCATGTGTGGGTGTAGTAATAAAGCTATTTGAATGCATTATAGTTCACTATAAAGGCCCCAATAAAGCATTATAGATGTGTTCTTCATAGAGAGTTTGACTGTTCTTTTCCTATACAATTTATTGCTTTTCACATACATACTCGTAAATGTCCGGTGGGGTCGTATTTGTCATCTTTCAGGTAAAACAGTTTCTGGTCTGAGTTTTAAGAATGTGCTGATTTCCTCTGCCTCTGTTCCTCTTTTTTTGCCTTTTTATAGGCCAAGAATTGAACTAAGTCAGTAAGCAACAGTACTGTCAGTACATTTATGCACGCAGCTCCGAGCCCACTCCAAATGTTCCTTAAATCAGCATCTCTCTCTTCATGTCATGGCCAGCCCGATCCAGATGTGACCCCCACTGAAAACCTCCTGAATGTGATCAAGAGGAAGATGGACGGTCATAAGCCATCAAACAAAGACGAGCTGCTCCAAGAGTGGCCTAACGTCACCCAGCAGCACTGAGACGGACTGGTGGAGAGCATGCAGAGAGGAATGAATGCTGTGATTAAAAACCAGGTTATTCACCAGATATTGATCCGTGAACTCGTCCTGAGTGAAAATATTAGTATTCAGAGAAAACAGATGTTTGCAGTGATGTTTAATTTTTTCTGTAGCTGTACGTCTTTTTAATATCCATAAATAAATGTATAATGGGAACGAAACAAAATCTAAAATCACACAAACAACAGCACTGATAGCGACTAGCTAAGACTATCAACAATCTTGAGTCCAAGGTTTTGTGGTTAAAAAAATGTGTGCAAAGTGAGCATATAAATAAAACAGGTCCTTTTCCATGTATTTTAAAGGTCCAGCATAATGAAACAGGACCCTCAGAGAGCCACCTTCATCACCCTCTCCTGTTGTCTTGGGTAGATGGAGCCCAGGAGGCGCTTCGAGCTGCTGACTCTGTCACTGTGACAGGTCCAGGTGGGAGTAAAGCTTAGTCTCTGGCTTCCTGTCGGATCGATGCATGGCTTTGTGTGTCTCTGCTCTCCCTGGTGGTATCGAGTTTCCCATGTGCCGGGCTGCGGGCTCTATTGTCTCCTTAACTGCCTGCACTCTGCTTTGGGTTAATGGAACAAGCTCTGCTGGAGAGCAGCACTGGCCGTATACTTGACCTCCCTCTATACTACAAGTCTGCAGCTTCTTGGAGGCGCTCCTCGAATCGATCAACTGTATATACTGTGTGCATGTTTCTAGAAGGCGGTGCAGTGAGGGTGCCATCACTACACGGACATTCATGCTGCATACATGCACTCTGAGTTTAAAGGTGAATAAAGTCAGAAAAGGTAAAAGTCTGAGTGAATATGAAATCATAATGTTATGTGTGGATTTGCTGGCTTGTTCAGGTTTGATAAAAGGGTAATTTTCTTTCTTGGATTTCTTTTAGCCAACATGGCTGTGAAGAGCAACTGTCCATCAACCAAACACACCTCTGTTTGAGTGTAGGAGGGGGATTCAGGTGTTTCTGTGCCTGGGCCTGAACACTTTTTAGCGTGTAGATGACAAGTCAAGCTGCAAATGAGCCTGATCAAAGTGTGTTCACTAAAAGTTCTTGTTGTTTCCACTGACAGGCTCAGATTGTTATTCTAAGTGTGTGACAACATTACAGAAAGGATCCCTACAGAGATAGACCTTTTTGTTACAGAGGAAGATGATTTTTCCAAAACAGAAACAGATGTTATATTGCTCTTTTCAAAGCCACCAGACTCCATTCACAAAAACAGTAATTTTCCTAGCAGAACACAGGAGTTGCCATTCTGCTGCTGCCTCAATTGGTTTGTTTGTTTGTGTTGTGTCGTGTTGTGTTGTGTGTTACACAAACAGTGTTGAATCAAAACCAACATCCACCAAAGTCACACAATAACACAAAACGCTAACCAACAGAGGCAGCAGTCCACTTGCAGCCCAAACTCGACTGCAGGTAAAAATGACGTTTTTATCAATGGAGTCTGGTGGCTTTTAAGGGAGTGCTCTTACGGCTGCCTCTTGTTTTAAAAGGATCTTACTTGAACAAAAAGGTCTGTCTCTGTAGGGATCCTTTATGTAATGTTGTCAGACACTAACAATCTGAGCCTGTCAGATGAAACAAGGACGTACGTTGATCAGGTGCAGCAGAGATTTCATTGTAGCCCTTACCTGGCTGTAAGCTGAGGTGATCTACTGGACAGTTTTCCTAACATTTCTAACTTACTGGTCATTTCAACACAAAAAACATATAAAATAGGGCACCGGTTCAGTGAGGAGGTTTTTATCTGGTCATGAAACAGACTGAAATTAATACTGATGCGTGTGTATGAGGTACAAAAGCAAACAAGACCATCTGTGTGCGTCTTTTTCTATTTTGAATGTCTGTAAGCACTGCAAACGGGTTGGTTGTCAGCGCCTACAAACATTCAAAATAACTACACAGTATACACAGACTTAATTTACATTTTTCACCTAAGAATTCACAGTGAGTGAAACGTTTGACTGTTAAAATAAAGCAGGAGAGGATTTTTATTTCACAGAAGCTTTATTTGTAACTTAAGTAACTGCACTATTAAGATTCTGTCACTTATGGTTTAAAGATGATGATGTGATGATATACTGGATGTCATGCAGGTGTGCAGACAAAGCAGGAGGGCAGGAGATAAATCAACGACAAAAACACATTGAAGAAAGTCTGAAACAAAGATAATGTATGATCTTATGCATCACACATACATGAAGAATATTGATCATAACAATTGACACAACACTTGTGTTGGCTGTGCATGTGGCTTCTCTTCAGAGCTTCATGTCTGTAGGAGGAGGTCGTTAATGCTGCTATGTAAAGATTTATTTATACATGTCTCTGGCATGATTGTAGCAGTGTGTTGTAAATGAAGCTAATTAAAACCACTGATGCAGACAACGTAAGAATAACACCTCACAAAGAGGCTGTCAGGATGTTTGCTCGTCTCAGTGAAGAGATGATTTATGTTGCTTTATTAACAACATAATGCTGCTTTCAGGCAACACGTTCCACTGATTCTCCTTGACAAAGAGAAACAGCTGTTTGTTTCCGCCTGCGAGCATCTGCCCTTGGTGCTGTGTTTGCTTCATTGTGGCTGCAGGCAGGTATGTGTCTGATGCATGCATTACACATACGGTAATTTACTGGTGCCTTCGCCTGTTACATTTGCATTGAAACTAATTAGGACATGCTGCAAACATATCATCCAAGTCATTACAATTCACATTTTCTGCACCTTGTAAATGACGGATGGTTTGATGCCCACGTGTTTGTGAACAAGATCTCAAAAGAGCTTTTATTATAACAATCATTTCACTGTCCTTGTGAGAGATTATTTTAACACTACTGTTTTTGCTGCCGTAACCTAACCAAACTAAAAGTCATTTCCTAGTCTCAACTTGCCCATGCATGTTGACACGATTGCATTGTCTGATGCATGAATATCTAATTGTCTTTGTATGTGTGATCTCAATCTGCATGAGTCTATGTCCTTATGTTTCATGATACTTAAAGCACTTTGGCACCAACTGGCTGTAAGACATTTGACCTTCACCGTAATGGTCTGACAACATCTGAAGCAGGTGGGGAGCGACTACAACAGTGGCCCTCTGGGATCAATAAAGTACTTCTAATAGCTTTTACGATTAATAAGCTGTTTGACTATTCTCTCTAGCAGCCTGCACCATGATTCAATTTTAGCTTTTAGCACATAACTTTAACAACTAGCTAAATCAAGTTTCGTTCTTTGTGTCTCAAGGAGTCTGCTTCAACACAATCTCAACCCATCGGCTTTCATCTGATGGTGATAAAAACTCTGGGAGTAAAGTTTTTCGGGCATTCTGGTTTAGCCAGCGTTTAGCGATAAACGACTTCCAGCCCAGCCTTCCTTCTCCGTGCGCTGCATTGTTTACAGTCCAGTTAGCCGCTTGAGAAGCGACCGTGTGTTCAGATCAAAGTGAAGTGAAATTCTCCCCTCCAGATGTGTCTGCTAAATAAACGCTGTCATCTCTTGGTTCGTTCCATCCCCCGGAGGAGCGCTCGTTTGTCTGTCTGTGCTGAGTCTCAGTTTCACTGTAAACAGTAAGTTACACAGAGGCTGCACTCTGGCTGACTTCAGCGGGATGAGTCCCAACAGAAACAGATTTTCTTGTCACTGACTTTAATTAACGGCTCTTAAAGTAACAATCTTGAACTTTTTCATGGAAATAAATGTCTGTTAAGTCTCTATCACCGAATGAGGTAACACAATGGTGACTGAGCCTATGGCCCACTGATGAAAGCCTTTGCATTTGCAGTATACAGTATTATTACAGACTGGGTGTCTGTGGTGACTTTCGTGGAAAAAATCCCAAGCGGCGCCCAGTTAGTGACACGTTTTTATCAGCCAGCAGTGGTTGGTCTGCCAGAGAGGGTAGGCGGAGCTAAGCGGCTGCTTTTCCGGTCTCTGCAAGTGTTGCGAGTAAACAGTAATCTACTATGGCTGAACAAACAAAGAAAAGATGGATGACTACAGATACAACTTCAAAAATAAGTGAAAATCCAAAGAAAAAGAAACAAAGTCGACGCGCAGATGAAGTAAAACAGTCTAAAAAGGAAAGCGACCGTCAGCCAGGAAAATCAAGAGTTACAACCGGAGCAAAGGGAGCCAACCGTGGACGTCTGGTTAAATTGGGAAGAGTGCTCTTGTACTTCCCAATTATCACCTATGGGAGGCGCTCAAGAGCACAAAATTTTAAATCTTCAAGATTGTATCTTAAAGTTTGCTGAAATAACATCATGATTCAGATTAGTAACAAGTCAACATGAAGCTTTGTCAGGTCTGTCCTCAAGAGGAGAAGAACACTACTTTAACATGACAAGTTTGTTGAACAGAGGCGGAGCCATCTTGTATGATGCATTCAAGGAAGTCTGGAAATCTATGAGAGCAGGGATGTTATAACGGCGGAATGCATTCCGTCTGCTTTGCAAAGGCCATCTGATACATGATTGGTCAATACTTGGACTAACAGAAAGCAGAACACTTCCCATAATAAAATCTGGTGCTGCACAGATTCCATGCTTCTATGTAGAATCTGTAAATAGAGAATAGCTTTCATGTAGTGGGGTTGATGAATAGGAAACATAGCTAGCATAACAGGAGTGTGTGAAACCCCCTCTGTCCTGTCTGCCTCTTTCTGTTCTCCGTTCTGCTGCAGGCTCCGGAGGTTGGCATGACCGGGGGTTATCAGCAACACGGACATCACCTGGGTCCAGAGTGCTGGTGCTCCTTAGAAAAAATCAGGTGGTGCTCAGTTAGTCTCGCTTTTTGTTGGTAGGTGGCTTGTTTTTATGGATCATGCAACATCGCATCACACACTCCTTCACACATGCACTCACCTACACAAGTCTTCCTACTGAGCACACCCGCCATTGTAAGCTCATGTTCTCTTTCATCAAATCACTTGTTAACTGGCCTTGTTGGATGTGTGTCCCTCTTTTGACACAACTGTGTCACGCACACTAACAGACCAACACTAAGCAGTGTTTGTTGGAGGGAGTTAAAGTGAACTCTGTTCGCTGTCTGTGTGAAAGAGACGGGATTTAGGAGCTTCTGTGCCTCAGTGCTCTTCTTTAAAACCGCTGTCATTAAACAGCATCTGGTCAACATCTAACTTCATGACGATAACTCCCTGCCCCCAAATTCCCTCACAGAAGATTTCACCCTGGAGTGTGTTAAAAGCAGCAGAGGCACAGAGTTGATAGCTGCTAAAACATTGTGTCCTTAAACGCACCTTTGCTAAAAGCATTGATTATTGAGTGTTATGTGTCCTCGTGCAACTGAAACAAATGAAGCGAGGCCTGTGGAGCTGGTTCACTTTGTCCTGCTAATCAATTCATTAGCCAGCTAAGTTTATACATTACTATTACCGACCAGACTGTCTGTATGAGCTGCCATACTCTTTTCTGTAGCTGCTGTTAGTCGCAGCCACAGCCTTACGCCCAGAGCTTTCTTCTTCTGTCTCCTGATTGGACTTTTATTTGTTAGAAATTTGATGTACTTGTAGAGTTTGATGAAACAGATGAAAAGACAATCTGTGTTTACATTTACCCGGAATAAAAACATCCTTATTCAGTACTTTGTGAGAAGTGTTCTGGAGCATTAAATTGTCATCCTGGCTAAAAAGGAAGAAAAGAAACTGCAGAATGGTTTGATTACTGACTTCCTGTCATAATTACTGTGCTTTCCCTGTCATTTAACTTTGCAGAGACCTGACAACTGACAAAACTTATGAGTTACATAGGCAACACAACAAACTGTGAGCTCCTGTTCTGGGATTATGCTGTCAGTTTTTGGACCCAGCAGAGCGCTATGAGTCTGAGTTTATGTAAGTAAGTGGGAAGTTAATATCTTCACATTACAGTCGGCTTTGGGACAAGTTTCTAACGTAAAGCATCCGATCTGTGCAGAATCTGTGTTAATGGCCGCATAACTCTTATTACTTTTAAATGATTAAAAATAGAGCAGACCTCTGTGTCACACATACACACCACATAGTCAAAGTTCTAAATAGCATTGTGATGAAGCAAGTTCACGTTTTAACTTAAACTGACAATTTCTAAGGCTTCAGTTTTGTTCTCTTGGGCGCCCCCTAATGGAGCTACACAGTAATTGCTGGAGGACACTTCCCAATTTGACCAGACATCCACAGTTGCCTCCCTTTGTTACGGTTGTAACTCTTGACTTTCCTTGCTGACAGTGGCTTTCCTTCTTAGACTGTTTGCCTTCATCTGAGCGTCAGATTGTTTTCTTTTTCTAAGTTTTTTCACTTATTATTGAAGTTGTATCTGTAGTCATCCATCTTTTCTTCGTTGGTTCAGCCAGTTCATAGTTGAACACAACACTCTGTCGTGACTCTTTTCACTGAAACTTTGCATTGAGATTTAACTGCAGTAAACTTTTCATCAGTCCTTGGATCACATGTGTGCTGAACCGTGGAGAGTGATCCGTATGGAGCAACTATGATCCGTTGCACCACAACTCAACACCCCTAAAGATCCCGACCCCAGCAGACCTGCCGGCTCCATATGTCACTTGACTTCCTGAAAGCTTTTCTTAAAAAGGCACCAAATGCCTTGAAACTATTTGAATTACTGCCATGTGAATGGGTTGATTATTCAGGTACCTGTCGGATAACGTTTTACCAAGAATCAGAGTCTCTCAAATGTGTCGACCCATCCAGTCAAGAGGCTTTTACCACCTTCTTTATACGTGTCTATTTTCACACAAACTTACATGATGCATATGTAGTGAGTGTTTCTGAACGTGCACAGAGGCAGCAGACTGCAGTCACTGCAGGATTGGCTAGAAAATGATGTCGGGGAAAGTGAGAATAATGTGCATCTCTCCTCTGACAACTGATGTCAAATTGCTCTTTAGCAGGTTTAGAAGCAACAGCTGCTACAGTGGATCAATATTGTTGGTCAGCGTCCAGGGTCAACTACCCTGTGTGTGTGTGTGTGTGCGTGTGTGTGTGTGCGTGTGTGTGTGCCTGCCAACTGTTGCTAAATTGGAGGTAGTGAACTTACTTTGACAATTAAAAGTTACTCCCTCACACACACACACACATTAACACACACACATGAACAAACCAATGTCATTCCTTCTTCAGTTTCACACAACACTGTCTATCCTCCTACACAAGTATTCTCTGTGACACTCTCTCTCTCTCTCTCTCTCTCTCTCTCTCTCTCTCTCTCTCTCCCTCTATCTCACTCATACACACACATCTACAAGTTGTGTGGACAGGCAGGCATGTGTCGGTGCAGGGGTTGCTGTGGAGAACGAGTGCATGCGGCTGGTGTCTTTGTGTGGGAGAGGCGAGTTGCACGAACATCTGTTATGTTGCTGTATAATCAGCACAGCGGCGTGGGCGGCGGATATGAGAAAACTTCGGAGGAGAACGATACCAGGATTCATCGTGTTCCATCACATCCACAGGGCCGTCGCTGAGTTTTATGACTGTTATCACACAAATGGGGGTTTACGTGAGGAGGTGGGACTCACTTTATGAGTGATAAGAGAGTGTCTGTTCACAGAAAAACAGCCGTTAACATCCTCCACTGTTTGCTTTTGTCATCACAGCAGCAGGCTTCACCGCTAGCTGCTTCCCAGTTTGACTTAAGAATATCCCTGACACATGGTAATGCATGACCTGCCTGGTGTTTCGAGTCTCTTGAAGCACAACGGCCCTCTGGAGAGACAGACAGACAGAGATAGAGAGGAAGAGGAGAAGACAGAGAGCGTAAAGTCTGATGAGGATGACCTAAATTAGACGTTGAGTGATGCAAATATCTGTTTATGTGCTTGTCTGAAAGCATTTAATTATGTTTGTCTCTTTATGTGTGTGTGCGTGTGTGTTCTGTGCATGTGCTCGTGCATGCTCCAGTGTAATGGCGCCAGGCCCTCAGGCTACAGGCTACAATCCAAATGAGATCTGAGGAACTGTATGTCAAGCCAGCTATTCATCAAACATAACAGCAGAGAGAGGCATGATTGAACGGTGGAGATAGCATCTTCAATCATCGAGTGTAGGAGGCCACTTTGTGGGTTTTCATCCCCACAATATGTGACATACAGCTCTGTCGAGTGAATATGATAATGTGTGAATAGATCTTCTACAGAGGGGAGCTGGTGTAATAGCTGCAGTATAATTGACAGTTCATAATGGCGTCCACAGAGGTGCAGCGGATATTGTGAAGTCTTTAGCATCAACAAAATAAGCATCAAGCTTCAGAACACAGCCGCTGACTGAAGAGAGTTGAAACAACTTCACACGCAGGCACATCACTGCCAGCACAATCTCTTTCAACGACGGGAATTATGTCGGCCAGAAACATTCACTTTATACAAACGTACAAAAGCAACGATAAAGCTCAAACACAATGCTCAGATTGAGTGCAGAGAGGGGGTGAGGGTGATGTAAGTACAGGGAACAATGAATGTTTGGGAACAATCGATTGTGGTTCCAGTTTAGTGTTCATCAACAGCAGCTCTCTGCCTTTTTCCACAGAAAATAACGTTTTTGCTCTCTTGACCCCCTGAAAAATCAAAATGTCACGTTCACTTAAACCTCCGCTGACACTGAGCGCCTGTGACTGAGAGTAGAAGAGGCGGTTTACTGATCCTGACAGTTGAACCAGAAACACTTTGAACTTTCAGCCCGGGATCAGTGCTGGACGTTGCTGGACCGGCCTTCTTTCACAGAAGACATATTGGACGTGTCTCTGTAATAAATAACACAGGTGTAAACAGGAAGGTGGGCTGGAATCCATTCATCTGCTTTAGATTCAAGGTCCTGGTGTTTGTCATGCAAGCTCACTGTCACATCATGGCTCATGCGGGCTCAGACTCCAGGAGTTTGGATGAATTAATACCTGATTCATCCCTCACAACAATTGTTCCCTGGACTGGGACCTCGGTCGATACCAGTGTCCTTCCAAGATTTTCTGGAGAGGTCGTCAGTGTTTCCATAGCGTGACCTCAACAGCCACTAAGAGAGAAACAATGAGATGGAGCCCCTGAGGCTAACGTTAGCTTGCATGCTACCGTTGACAGCAGAGTAACAGGTACAATCTTACCTCCAGCTCTTACTAAAGAAAAGACAACATGGGTCGACCTTTTTCTCATCCAGACTTGTTAGTATTCTGCTTTTGTTCTTCCTCACTGCAGAGCATCACTGCAGCAGGTTGTTACACCACGTCAGTCTCCATTTCGTCCTCATCTGCTGCCTCCTGAGATCACAGACGTGCACATGAGATCAGGTGAGGTGGTACTTGGCTCCCTCTGGCACACACAATCATCTCAATAGTATCCTGTCGTGTGAGCATGCAATGGTGTGTGCATGTTTGAGATTAGAGAGCAGAATAAATGTGAAGTCTGAGCCCGCACTTACTGTGACACTTGAATACAGCAAAGCATTATTAAAGCATTATTTTTAGTGTTTTTTCTATTAGTGTCCATATGTCTGAGGAGGACGTAATTTAAACATTTAAAAAAAACAGAATCTGAAGAGCAGGATGTCTCACTCGCTGAAGGCAGGTGGCTCTGAGGTTAAGATGTTTTCCACTTCAAATGAGCTTCAGATTGCAAATGCATGCTTCATGGTTACTTGGGAACTGGAGTCAGTGTCCTTTCTAAAAATAGGAACTTTACCTCACAGAACAACAGGGTTGCTTGTTCACCTCTGCCTCGGTTGGTTCTTTGTTTGTCATATTGTCGGATCCAACACATTTTTTCAGTTACACACACAAACTAACCGATCGAGGCAGTGGGAGACCAGCAACGTACATTACTGTCTTTGTCAATGGAGTCTGAAGGCTTTGTAAGAGGGTGATGTCTGTACTCATCTCTTCTGCACTGTTGTAAGACACTAAGAATAAAAACCTGGATCCCGTCTAAAAGAGCAATTCTTTCCTCTTTCCTGGTGGTTCGACAGGGTATGCGTTTGTTTGACATGCTCAAGGGACCAATGAGCCACCACTTAAAATGTTTGGCTGTTTATTTTTCAACATCCAAACATCAAAAGGATCGGTCTGACTGGAGAGGAGCAACAGGCTGGCACGTCACCGTGCAATCAGGCTTTATTGAAGAGCAGCTCCAGTCATGTTTGAAGACATATAAAAAGCTCTGCATTGCTCTGTATTTTTGCAAAATATGTTTAATTACCTTGTAAAAATCCTCCCAAGGTATCTCCTCCTTTTTCCTCATTAAAAATTCCCAAACTGCACAGGCCCCGCCCACTATGCACATTTCCAACCGGCCCCTCCGCCGTGCGCCTGCAGCTCACCTTCGACTCTGACCATCAAACTCAGAAAGCTGAATACTTGTTTTGATTTTTCTGCTACGTTAGCGTCCACACTACACAATGGCCAGTGGTAATATAGGGGTAATTCAGCCAGACGTGTTCGAACAGGAAAGCGATTCAGAACAAGAAGAGGAGCAAATTGGACAGGTATCCGAATGGTAATGTATTTTATGTATCGCTCTCTAACTTGTTAGAACGTTACCGTTAGAAACACAACAGTGCGACTACGTTATCAGTCAGCTACTAATGTGTTGCTAGCTTGAAATGTCGTAATCAGTAGTACCAACGTTAACGTAAGTAGTCAGCAGTGAGTTTGACAATGACGATGACGGTTACAGCTGGCTTGCGCATCGCTGAAGTGGTTGCTATAGTTACATATAATGATATGCATAGCGTCACCCCGTCCATTAACAGGATTGGCTCTAGTTTTGTGACGTCTCTAACCTGCCAATCTGAAAACGTGTTGTTCAGCCTGTCCTTGGTACACTGCAGTTTAAAAGCAGACAGGCCCAGCCATGGAGATGACTGCTGATGTTGTCCCTGATATGTCTTGTAGCACATGAAGAACACCACATGGAGATGTTTACAAGGTTTGACCTGGAGCAGGGCTTTAAACAATAAACTGTAAAGCTGCATACCTGGGAACACCACCGGCCCAAATGGCTCACCTGATAAATAATAGGCGCTGCAGTCGCCTGTCTATCAAGGGGGCGGGGGTGTTAATATGCATCGTCATTCCACTTCAACCAGCCGGCATTTATTGATAATCACTCAGGTCATAAATGCAAACACACGTTCCATTGCAAATTAAAATATTCAATACATTATTAAAGCAGCTATTTGGCTCCAACACCGTCAGTGGCAAAAACAAGCGCTTTTATCGGACGTACTTTGATCAGGCTCATTATGCCCCAAGGACTATTCTGCAGCCATTATATCCCGTGTCACTGCTGCTAGCTGATGCAATCTACTCGAAATATTAAGGTTCATTTTGCACATTTCCTTAAGTATGACCAAGCTATACTGCATGCTCAATAAGTGTGACTGCTGCTTGGTCACATCTGCATAGATGAGTGGAGACGAAGCCCTGCTGTGAGTAAACATGCACCACAAGTGTCCCCTTTAATCACGGCCTAATGCAGCAAACACACGAAGAGTTCTACTCGCATTTTATTTCACTGAACTCTTAGCAGCCGTGACTTATCTCTGCCTCTTCGGTCTGGAATCTGTTTATACGGCGCACAAGAGTAAATGTAAGGCTTTATTAAAAACACCCTCGCTCAGGAGAGCTGCTGCGTCTGTGGATCCACTATTTCATAATAACAACTGAAGTCTCTTTAATATTAAAGCTGAGTCACTCTGCGTCTCCCCTTTGCCTCCGCACCAGTCAGAGGTTAATGAGAAGTGTTCTCCCCCAGCTCTACACATTTTCCTATGGATGATACTCTGTGGTCACATTATTGTGTTATTGTGCTGTTCGAGATGCAGGACAACTTCAAGCAGCAGTGTGTCTCTGCACAGCACTTCCAATAATGTCAGACCTGTCAGTGTTGTTTTTGTCCTCTGAGGTTCTGTGGGCGGTGCTTCTCTCTTTCCTGTTCAGTCTCTGAGGCAATCAACTTTCACCTTAATGTTTTATGTTCTTTCCAAAGAAACCATCATCATTAAACTCATCACTTTTTGTGTGCCAGAGAGTGCTTTGATCGTGTCCTCAGTGAGAGCAGCAAAAGTCAATAAACATGCGAGCAGCGTTGAGCAGGCCTTTGTATCTTTGAACAGGTTTGGGAGCCGTATCCAAAGTTTGTTTGGCTCAGAAGTCATGTGTTTTGGACACTGCACAACAGAACAAAGTTACGGTGTCTGCTGTGTCCCAAAAGTTTTGTTTCTGTACAACAGGTGTAAAACAGTGTAAATGTAAATCTGTGTAAATCTACCATGGCTCTGACTGACTGTTGGCATGTACGTGTTCCGGACTGGACACTTACCAAACATCAAAGTTTGAGGCAGGTTGGATTCTGTGTGTTATAGCTGTAACAACTTCCTGTTTAAAAGCAACCAATCAAACTTTGCCTTCCACCGCCCCGCTGTGTGATGAACCTTTTAATTGGTCTGTTGTATATGCTGACCAAGTTTTGATCTTCTAACAGGAAGTGTGGGCCCTCTAAATTACCAAACTTACACTAACATTTGACATTAGACTTTTCTGACCACGTTAGAGGTGTATACGAAAAACCAGCAGAGAGAATTACTTTAAAATTTAAAACATGTAATTTCCTGTTGCCTGTAGGTGGTGCTATGACTGTAACTGTACACAGTGCTGGGCAGTAACGGTGCTACAAATAGCGGTGTTAGTAGTTTAACTACATTTCTCTGTAGCTTGGTGGTAGTGTTGCTTTTTTCTGAATCAAATAGTGTTATTATAGTGTCCTCGTGCAGTGTGTTGAACTCTGACTTAACACCAAGGTAAACTGGAGTCAATGAAGAAAAAGACGTTTTCATGTAACATGCCGGTGAGCGAATAAACAATACCAAATATTCAGTTTTTGTCCTTAATCACACATTATACAAAGTGATTTATATTGATACACATTGCCTTTTGAAAATGTAAATAGGGTTACAATGGCTGCCAGCATTACTGCTGCACTGAACACGTCTGTAAATAAACTGTTTTTAAATTACTTATCAAACATATTTTTATGGCAAAATATTTTTATAATTAAATAATTACTAATATATGCTTTTAACATCTTTAACATCAAATATATAAACTTACGGCATTGCCTCTATGACGCTTCTTAGGGGATGCAAATGGTTGGAGCATGCACCTCATGTCTGTCCCATTTACCGCGGATGCCATTAACAGGAAATGACGAACCGGAAGTGATCAAATAGGAAGTGACGTCATCACGTTATGCCATTGATAAAATATTTAAACAACTTCATAAAACCGCAGTATACAAGTTACACAGTTATTGTTTTCAACTAGAAATAACCTTACTTACAAATTTTGATTAATTACAATACAACAATTAAGAAAGTTAAATTAAATGCCTTAAGGGCAGCACTATTATACTGTTAAGGATCAGTAAATGACTTCACCGCATACAGTGGTACTTCAGTATGAAGATGGCATCACTGTCCTTTAGCAGATGCCTGCGACGTCTCTGCTGCTGGGGACAGCTTGTGAGTTTACTTCACAGAGGAACACTCACTCAGATGATTTCCAGTGAACTCCTACTAAGATAGTCAGCATCACTGTAGTCTGCAAGCACCAGTTAGCAACTTGTCAACAGCTTACTGCAGAACATGTAGAGGAGAAGAGGTGCACAAAAACTGAGGCAACGGTAGAAAAGCTCAAACATTCTGATTAGGGGAGAGCGGGGCAAGGTGAGCCGCCTCCTGTTTCTGGGCAGCTGTGCACACTTTTTGTCATTCAAGCTACTTTCAGGAAGCTCTCATCATTTCTTTCTGGCAGTGATGGAGAGAACACCTGGGAGAAGGGCTGAGTATTATTTAGGCCTACACACAAATGTTGTTGGTGATTTGCCAATATTTTAAACCATATCAATCATTGCAAGACAAAGGTTAAAGGTTAATTTAGACAGATAACGAGCTACTTTTGCCATGTTGCTGTAGCTTAGGTTGCTACATTTCTCTGAGGGGTAGCTTCAGTGCAGTGAGGCTTAATTTAATTTAGAGTAACATTTCATCAGTAGCTTGTCCAACACTGACTTTATATTGGCATGTAGATATTTTCAAACTATTACATGAAACCTGTAGCAGATGGATTTTTCATTCACATGAGATTTAATCCTGAGATTGGGCATGAAGAGTTTGTTTAAATTGATTCTGTAAACGGCCAAAAAGAAATAAAGTAAACACGAGACACTTCCTGTTTGGTTAGTGGGTATAGCTTTAAGAAGCCTTTTTTTTTCATGATACCAATGCCAACCAGATTCATGACACAGGTGAAAACTACATGAGGGGAGCATAACAAGCACACAGTTCAGACAATTCAGTTGTTATATGAACCATGTTTTGCCACATGTTCCAGATCTAAATCTATAAATGAATAAATATGTTGACTTTACTTTTGTCATCTAACGCCTCTGTAGTTGACCAACCTTCTCATCAACCAGCCTGTTAATGTGCAGGAACATTCTGTCTCGAGCATGTGTTGGACCTCGTCAGGGTCATTCAGCTCGTTAACCCTCATTAGGCGCTGGTTCATTAGGTCTCATTAACAAGCAGCGACAACGAAGGACGCGACTGAACAGGCAGGAAATGTGTCCGTCACTGACACTGCAGATGTTAATCCTCAAACC
Source organism: Semicossyphus pulcher (assembly GCF_022749685.1). Classification (NCBI taxonomy): domain Eukaryota; kingdom Metazoa; phylum Chordata; class Actinopteri; order Labriformes; family Labridae; genus Semicossyphus; species Semicossyphus pulcher. The sequence continues at coordinate 3,857,591 of NW_027211770.1, read as the reverse complement.
TGACACCTTTAAATCTCGTGTAAGCTTTTAATTTGTTTTGGAAGCATTTTTCTTGCATTGGAATACATTTTAAATTTTAAATAAATGCTCTCACATAATAAGAAAAACACCTGGCAGGCCTGGATGACTTACCTGTCTGTCTGCCTGCCCACCTGACTCTGCCCCTGCACTCATTGAGCACGAATTCGATATGGTTAGCAATGATAACGATGCTCTCCTCTACCAACAGCTTGGACTTTTCCTGCAGCAGTAGTGAGCCATTGCAAGTAAATCAGTTTTGGGGGATTGGCGTTTGCAGGAAGGTTTGAAGATCTTCACAGGTTTTGCAGTGTAGAGTGTATTTTATAGACCTGATAATCAAATTGCTACTAAAAATTCATTTGTAATGCCAAAATATATTCTTTCTTTCTCGTGTTAGTTTCTCCAAAGATGCTTAGATTAAACTGAATACAGGCAGTATGAAGGGTTAACTACCAACCCTGTAACTTCACAGCTTGGGTCTCGAACTTAATTTGATGTGTGTGTGTTGAACCAGTTTTCTCCATAGAGATATTAAATGATAAGATTAATCTTCAAATGTTCCCATCAAAGACACAAACATCCAATAAATGTATGTGCAGATCTTCTTCCTCCATTAAAATCTATCTATTTATATAGCACGTTTACCAAAGTGCTGCACAGTGAAATTAATAAGCAGAAATAAAAACACAGTATAATACATAAAAACCACACAGGAAGGGTGTAAAATACATACAAACACATAAAACACATTAGAAATACAGTTGTAGGACAATAAAACGACACAGAAAGACGGAGACCACACGACTCTCATGCTGGGTGCAAAGCAGAGTAATAAAAATAACTTTAAAGATGTGATTCAAAAGTTGGTACAAAGGTGGGGGCCGTGCTAACGAGGGGGAAGCTGTTCCACAATTTGGGTTTTCAGTCTAGTCTTTGGAACAACAAGAAGCAGCGGACCTCAAAGACCTCAAGGAGGTACAGACATGCAAGAGGTCAGAGATGTATGGAGGTGCTAACACTTTTACATCACACTTAAGGTACCTGATGTCATTTGATTTGAGTGTCTGAATAAAGCTGGTTTGACTCGGTTTATTTCTTTTTTAATTATCTCAATGGAAAGAAAAGTTATCTATCGTATGTTAGTGCTAACAAGTACACATATATACAACGTATATAATACAAAATAATGATGATTCATGTGTCTGAAAACATTTTTACTGCTCACCACAGAGTAAACTACTGAGCCCTGAGCTTAAACTTTTAGATGTTGCACCTTATTGAACACTTTTTGGCTCTATCTAAAGAGAAACCTTTAAGTATTAGTATCAGAGGAATGAAGAACTTAAACCATAACGTATTCACAAATTGGCTGAATAGCCATAATTATGTTTCCACAACAGCAAGCAGCAAACCAACCAAACTTCAGCAGCTAGATGTTGACTTGCTGCTATTGATTGATTGAGAACCACAAACATTTCACATGAACTTAGAAACACTTGAGGGTGGAACACGCATGACGTTTTTTATCGTTGGATACAAAGATGTGCCCTGTTCCTGATGCGTCCTTTCTTTCATCGGGACCACTGGAGTCTTCTGGTATAGCTCCCTGAAGGGTTTGAGAATGAATGCATTAACAAGGTCAAATTATGTGTAATAAGAGCACGGCAGCACTCCGGTCCACAAAGGGGCTCCATGCTGATCGTTGTTTGACTTTAACATGAGGCAGAGCTGAAGAAGTCACATCAATTATGAGCAGAGTGGTCAAATGTACATGTAAATGCAGCCGTGTTAGCTTAGAGCTCAGCTGATATGATGCTTATAAAAAAATGGATCTAATTAGTGCACTCCATCTCCTGTGTGTACATGTACTGTAGTGCTCTAAATGATACGATGCACTTTTATTGATTCATATTAAGCCTGAGTATGTAGTAATCCTGATGTATCATTCAGTCTAAATACAAAGAATATCTATATATACCAATTACCTGCTGCTTGACAGTCACTGAAGGTAGATGGACACAGAGGGGAGATTTGTCTTAGCAACAGCTGAGAGCCCTCCGACCTGCAAAGCCCATTCAAGGGCTCTGCTGATGCTCATGTGTGTTTGTGAAATGTGAGCTTTTCCTATGAAGACATGCATTATTCAAATCCTCATAAAACATACTGTATCTACTGTTTGAATACAGAAACATATTTCAGGCACCTTGGCTAACTATAGACCTATATCTAACCTTCCTTTTATCTCAAAGATCCTTGAGAAAGCAGTCGCTAATCAATTATGTGACTTTCTTCATAACAACAGTTTATTTGAGGACTTTCAGTCAGGATTTAGAGTCCACCATAGCACTGAGACAGCCCTTGTGCGAGTTTCAAATGATCTACTTACTGCTTCAGACAGAGGACTTCTCTCTGTACTCGTCCTGTTAGATCTTAGTGCCGCTTTCGACACGATAGACCATCACATCCTGTTACAGAGATTAGAACATTTAATTGGCATTACAGGATCTGCACTAAGTTGGTTTAAATCTTATCTATCAGATCGATCTCAGTTTGTTAATGTTCATGATGTGTCCTCTATGCACACCAAAGTTAGTCATGGAGTTCCACAAGGTTCTGTGCTCGGACCGATTCTTTTTACCTTATATATGCTTCCTCTGGGTAATATCATGAGGAAACACTCCATTAATTTTCATTGTTATGCAGATGATACTCAATTATACTTATCTATGAAGCCAGATGAAACCAATCAGCTATCTAAACTAGAAGCATGCCTTAAGGACATAAAGATCTGGATGACTAGAAACTTTCTGCTACTTAATTCAGACAAAACTGAAGTTATTGTGCTCGGCCCAAAACACCTTAGAGACTCTTTCTCTAATGATATAGCTGCCCTGGATGGCATCAGCCTGGCATCCAGCACTACTGTTAGGAATCTGGGAGTTCTATTTGATCAGGATATGTCCTTCATCTCCCACATAAAACAAATATCAAGGACAGCCTTCTTTCATCTTCGCAACATAGCAAAAATCAGACACATCTTGTCTCAAAACGATGCAGAAAAACTAGTCCATGCATTCGTTACTTCCAGGTTGGATTATTGTAACTCGTTACTATCAGGCTGCCCTAATAAGTCACTAAAAACTCTGCAGCTGGTACAAAATGCTGCAGCACGTGTGCTGACAAGAACTAGGAAGAGAGAGCACATCTCTCCTGTATTAGCCTCTCTGCACTGGCTTCCTGTAAAATCTAGAATAGAATTTAAAATCCTTCTTCTTACTTACAAAGCTCTTAATGGTCAGGCACCATCATATCTTAAAGAGCTCATAGTGCCATATTACCCCTCTAGAACATTGCGCTCCCAGGATGCAGGCCTGCTTGTGGTACCTAAAGTCTCTAAGAGTAGTGTTGGAGGTAGAGCCTTCAATTACCAGGCCCCCCTCCTCTGGAACAATCTACCAGTCAAGGTCCGGGAGGCAGACACCCTCTCTTCTTTTAAGAGTAGACTTAAAACTTTCCTCTTTGATAAAGCTTATAGTTAGGGCTGGCTCAGGCTTGGACTAGCCCATAGTTATGCTGCTATAGGTTTAGACTGCCGGGGGGATCTGACACACCAAGCTTCTCTCTATCTCTCTCTCTCTGACTCTCTGACTCTCTCTCTCTCTCTCTCTCTTCCTCTCTCTCTGACTCTCTCTCTCTCTCTATCTGTCATATTAATGCAGCTCATTAACTCTGTATTTTCTGGTCCCATTAACATTACTAACCACATATCTTCCCGGGAGTTCTTGTGCTCCCTTGTCTTGAAGGTTCCTGAGGATCGTTGCTGCAGACCACCTGCTGCTGTGGACCTGCTCGACTGCAACAACTACTAACATCAGCCTTCCCCATAGTATCATTATTGTTGCTGCTAATGCTAATAGTAGACCTGTTGACTTCAACTGTTACAATTACGATTACCTCAGCCTTTATCATTACTCTGCTTCTCTCGCTAATTTATTTATTTATTTATTTATTTAGCCAATCTTCACCCTAGTCTACCACTATTATTGGCATTGTAACCATAAGTATGTGTCTGTTGTTGTTCATGTAACAAGGACATATGTTGTTGTGGTAACAAGAACATATGTTGTTGTTGCTCTCTTTGCCTGTCTCTATCCTGCATCTCCTTCTATCCCATTTTCGGCCCATCCAGTCGAGGCAGATGGCTGTTCAACATGAGTCTGGTTCTGCTCGAGGTTTCTGCCTGTTAAAAGGAAGTTTTTCTGCCAATGTGCCGAATTGCTAAGTGCTACTCATGGTGGATTCATGTTGGGCCTCTCTTTAAATAACATAACAAAGAGTCGGTCTAGACCTGCTCTTTCTGTAAAGTGTCTCGAGATAACCCTGGTTATGATTTGGCGCTATACAAATAAAATTTGATTGATTGATTTGATTGACATATTAAATATTACAGATAGCACAACAAACAATGCACTATATCTGAAGTCTGTTGTTATTGATTCCATTAAATAAGTGTAAAATGTGGGGGCGCCGGTTTAGTCTCATATGTGTGACATATGATTGACTTTGAGGTCTTCTTTAACGAACATGATGTTCATTTTGTAAATACGAAGTGCAGGTTCTGTTTTAGGGCGCTGCTACCTTGTGATTGACAAGTTTCTACAACAGCGACCTGAAAAATGTTTTGTTCAGCAATTGGCTGTACTAAAAAGCACGCTGAGGAGTTGCCCGGTAAGTAAATGGACTGTACTAATATAGTGCTTTTCTAGTCTTGCTTCTACTCAAAGCTGCTGTTACACTACATGTCACATTCACCCATTCACACACATTCATACACTGATGGCAATCTCCAATCAGATCTATGCACAATCATACCCGTTGGCTATGCCACCAGGAGCAATTTGGGGTTCACCTTCCGATTGAAAGACGACTGACTCTACAGCTGTGTCCCGATTCAAAGGCTCCTTCAGGCTGACAAATGCGCCCTCCGTTTACCGGTACGAAGGATCCATTTGGTGTATCCTTCACGGCAGAAAGTATCCCAATATGCATTGTCCACTAATTCAAATGAGACGGACTCTTACACAAAAGAATAAACTTTTAAAAGTAAAAGTTTTTGGTTTCAACTCAATCAAATAGCTAGTGCTACACATGTTTAAAAAACGAAAGGGCCCTTGAAACAAATTACCTTTAAAATAACAGGTTAAGTTATGTGACATTAGTTATGCTAGCTAGTTAGTCCGCTAGCTACCTGTTGTTAAGTGACAGGAGCGGCGTTTAGCAAGGGTAAGGCAAACAGGAAATGCTCCGTAGACCAGACCGTCTCATTTCAGTTTGGCTTTAACGGTCCACGCAGGCTATGAATGATGCATCCTCCGTGGACCACCTCCTTCGGTGCCCCTGGAATGGGACACAGCTTACCACTGAGCCACAGCCGCTCCAGAGTAGCCTACGTGTATATGTTGTTGTTGTTGTTTAAAGCCAGTTTTCGCTAGCCAAAAGTAGTATCTCATTCAATATAACAGTTAGCCTGAATTAAAGATGCACCTTGCTTAACAAGCTAGTGCTATTGTGAGTTAGTAAGTTTAACATTTGCTCATGTCTTGTTCCAAATCAGCTCCACCCTCTTGCCCATATATGGTCACTTCAAGAAAATGTCCAATAGAAGGCCAAACCTCGATCTGAGTACGCCCCTTCTTAGTGAGTTTCCTATCGTCTAATGATCTGGAAATGGTGTAGTGTTGACCTCAAAACCCAACATTGAAAATACATTGTTGTGTGGATTTTAACTTTACAAGGTTTAGCAGATGTTTGGTTTTGGTCTCTTTAATAGACTGTATAAAAAGATGGCGGACATGACAGCTCCCTAAAAGTGCTGACTGGCTGCAGTATAGCTCGTAAAGCCCGCCTCCTCTATGTTAACAGATGGGACATGAGTCAAACTATAAAATCAAAATACACGTCAAATACATTTTTCTCAAACATGTTTTCTGTCATTATAGTTAGTTCTTATCATGCTGATTTATGTCCAAGTGTTCATTTTTCTGACAAGTTTACTTTTAATTACTTATTTGATGCTATAAAAAGGGGGTGTGACCTCATGATTGACAGCTCTGAATGGGGCTCCTGCAGCGTTCTGTTCCTGAGTAGCAGAGTAGAGGAGTAATGGCGAGAGGAGACGTAACTAACACTAACACTACAGTCATTGAACTTTCCGTAAGCGTGAATATCTGCTTCAGACCGACACAAGAAGCTGTTCTGCTGCAGACTGAGCCCACCTGAGGGCTCCAACACGGCAAGGACACCTGAGGGCTCCAACACGGCAAGGACACAAGGTAAAAGTGGCCGTTTACACACCTGGTATTAACATGTGTTTTTCGTGATCGGATCACAAGTGGTCAGCTCTAAGTACTAGCATTTACACCTTGCATTTCAATGCGTCTCCAAATCCGTCTTTAGTGCCCACTTGTGATCGGATCGAGTCTCATTCACCTTAATAAGACTTTAAAAATATCATAATATACAAACAACTGCGTTGCAGACTCGCAGCACAAAGAGGGGGAGAGCTGCTGCTACCTTGCACAGAGGGAGGGAGGGCGGGTGAGTACGGACTGAAGTGATGACATGAAAAGAAACTTTTGACCATGAAGCTTGATGCTCCTGTAACAGGGTCGTGAATATCCTGTATTTTCACAGTTGCTGTATAATTACACAGAATATGCCTGGTTTTGAGTGTGTGAAAGAGAGTACCTCAGCGCTCCATTTGGTGCTGTTGTATATGGCTCCTCCTTCTTCTGTGTTTCTTTTATGTATTTTGCTTTGTTTTCCTTTTGGCCCCCTCCCCGCGCCCCTTTTGTAAAATTCCCTTGTGGGAGAGGTGCAGCTGGTGCACTCTGCTCCAGGTGTGTTAAGGGCCTGTGTGTTTTGGATAGAGCAAGGGGCGGGACGTCAAAACTGCAGCTCCACCAGCTGATCTCTACTGTACCCACTCTGGATACAAATGAGCAAGATGGCAGCGCCCGCTCCGGGGGGATTCTGGCTTCTCTTCTGTACAACAAGAGAAGGTGGAGAGGGGTCATCCATCCGTCATTGGTCACAATACCTTTGGACTAAAAGTATTGCACTGTATATCAAGATACAGTTGACATTTTGAATATATTTGATTTGGTTTCTGACACCACGACTTAAAACAAAGTGTTGTTTTATGTCCCCATGATGTTGGTATTACAGGTTCTCCTGACATTGATTATTTATCATCCAACATCACAACCTACATTCAGCCACATACATACGTCTAAACATGTTGAAGGCCTGCTTGGTCAGGATGCCTATAGTGTCAGCTTCAACTGAAAAATATGACTTTCCCTGTGTGAGTCTGTGTCTGTGCACAGACAGGAGCAGAAGTGTGTGTGTGTGTGTGCGTGTTTCTGGCCTCCTGTGCCGAGGTCACCTGTGATTCTCAGGTCTGATTTGACCCACAGAAGCGTGAAGACGGGCCAGAGGGAGCGGCCTGAAAGATTTATGAGACTCTGACAGAAAGAGTGTGTCTGAACTCTCACATGCTGTGTGAGAACATGCACATACATTTGCTCGTGTGTTTGTGTGGCACCATATGTCCTGCCCTCAGCTGTGTGGATAAAGGGAGGGGCAGGATCACTAAAAACAGGATGATGGATTTTTCTGCAGTTTTTACCCCTGAGGCCTGCAGTACATCAAGCTCAGAGAATTCACTGGATTATAATCTATCCTCGAATACTAATGAGGCAAAGTGGGCACCTGGATCATTGCCTTAATAGTGACCAGGGCACATTGTCATTACATTATTTCAGATTCTTTGTGCACTACAGCAAAATATAATCTAAAATGTCCAGAGGATATAATGTGAGGATATATTTTACAGTGATTTCGCTGACTCAGATATTCAGCCATATTTATTGGAGCCAGAGTGTATGGTCAAAGAAATGTGGCAGAGCGAGGTCCAGGCTGTGTCTGCTTGGCAATGCATCATGGTAAATGTAGGCGCTGTCCGCATGGCTCCCTGAGGAGGCACTGAGGGATTCATTGCTTCATTTGATTACATCAACACTAATCAACATGAAAAGTGGCAAAATTCCCTCTGAAGATGGAGGAAAAAACAGTTGGGATTTTAGTTTTGTATTTATATATAACCTCTTGACCTTCAGATTCAGCTACAAAAGCTCACAACAGTGTTTGACTTAACTATTGTCAAAGGTTCATATCTCTGCCTGCAAATCTTTAAAAATGCCATTCTTTTGGTATTCAGGCCAATTATTTTTAATTCATTCTGTTTCAATAATCCAAATTTAAACTCAAAAAAATACATTCATAGACAAAATAATTGTCATTTTAAAACTTCACCCTAAAGCTCCTATACTTCTATACTTCGTTATAAATTCCTATTTACCATCAGTTTGTTTGCACAGGCTCACACACATTTAAAACCAGGAGTGTCCCATGGAGACATCAGGCAGTCAGACGGGAATGGAAAAATAGTAAACCTGTAAGTCATTCAGTGTCATATTAACAATGCAAATGTTTGTCATAATGAAGTGTTCTGTTTGTTTCCTTCATCTTTTTGATCAGTCTGACTCCCACCAGCACATTATGAGCTCAACTTTTCACATGATTAAAAGGTGTTGCTTTATTTTATTCCTCGCACACACAATTAGTATTACCAGAAAACTCACAGCTATCATACTACTGCACACAATACAAAATGCTTAAACGATAAAATAAGATGTTGTCATAGAAAACAACACGTTAATTTAAGAACAAGAAAATAAATGTGATAATATAAAGACAACTATCAAATTAAAATGATCAGTAATTATCAACCCGTCAATTTTTTTATATAGCACCTAATCACAACAAAAGTAATGTCAGGACAGTTTACAAATACAGGTCAAGACCGTACTCGTTATATTATTGACAGACCCCAACATTAATCCCCTAAAGCAAGAACTGGGCAACACTATGGGGCGGTAATGATCCCCAGATCTCGGCTCATCGGGCCGAAGCCAGAGGACAGGTTCCCAAGCACATAAAAAAACAAAAAAAGAATGAAACAAATGCCTCTTCTATTATAACAATGAACAAATGCCTCTTCTATAATTATAACGAACACATGCCTCTTCTATAATAAATGGAACTGAAATATTGTTTCTTTGGCCTTTTTTAAAATGTTTCTTTGGCCTCTTAAAGTTTCCCCCAAATCAAACAAGTAAAAGATTTTTTAAGAATATAGCAATGGACAGAATAACTAAAGCCTGCAGGTGCTAGGCTATCGTTTGACAAGCAAGATTCTTGCACGAATGGCACTTATCTGCCCTGATGCAGGTAACCTAGTTGAAAGAATAGCCTATCCAAACTCGGACTCAAGAACATCACAACAACCAAAACAGACAAAAGATATATATTTTAAGATACAATAAACTTTATTAAACAAATTATCAAAAGTCAGAAAGGCATTATTGTTGATCATTTGCGAATATTGTTGTCACTTACAGATGTATGTACTGGCGGTTCCCATCACCGTCCATGCTCGCATTGTCTACATTTATTATTATTTTTTACTACCTCAATGTACAAACATTTGTTTACATTTAGTGGGGGGGCTGGACAATCATGCTTGTATACATCACCAAGTTCGCTATGAACCCTGGGTAAGTCCCACAGGCAAGTCTGCAGAAATGCGGACTCACTGAAAGTCCGTAATTTGGCGTTGAGAGTCTGCATCGCCACCCTCACACACTCTGTGATCTGAGTGTGGACCAGGGGCGGATCCAGACTTTTTTGACTGGGGTGGCCCAACTGGGGCACTGACTTATGCAGGGGTGGCATGAAGTATGTATCCACACAGTCACGCAAATGAATAGCATTTAATTAACCCTTCCTTCTAAGCTTAATTCTTTAAGGACTCAAACAGAAGATGTGTGGTCAGAGTAACAATTTAAAGCACTAAAGGAAAAGTGCCACATTGAAATGGAAAGAAAGCTACTAGCAGCCTGTTGCAACACAGCCCACATAAATGATTTTAACACAAGTCCCGCCTCTGACAAGGCAAATAGCCAATCCTAGTTTAGGATATTGGGGTGGCCAATCAGATTTCAAGGGGGGCCCACGCCACCCCTCTGGATCCGCCCCTGAACATGAAGTCATGTTACAGTTTAACAAAGCCTACTTTCACTTGTCTAAGCTTTCAGGTGTCCTACATGTACTTTCAGGTTTGTGGAGGGTTAATGCAGGAAATGTTTGATTTTATTTCACAACCTTTGTTATCACAGCAGACTCCAATATTTCACCGTCACCCCTGGAATCATTTGGTAAGATAAAAGACTTTACATAACCGTTCATAACAGGTTTTTATTGAAATCACTGAGACTTAAAAGTTTTCAAAGTATCTTTTGGGGGAAATTTGTTGCAGCTTTTTAAAGAATTATTTAAGATATAATCTCAAAGATCTCAGTTGATGAGGAAAGTCCAGCCTCAACAGATGATGTCCAGTGATGAGTGCAAGTAAATGCAACACAAGATGATGGCATGACGCTCCTCCTTGCACCTTGACACTGGACGCGGGGCTGCCTGTCGGAAACTGGGACTCTTTGTAACGGCTCCATACTGTCTCCAAGCATCAGGGAAAGTGTGACTGTCCGGGGCGAGTGTAACCCCTGATTTTACATATATTAATGTAAAACAATTATTTACACAGGATTGTGATCCGTAGGTCACACAGAGGTGGAATTGTTCCCATGATGGTTGGAAAGTCTGAGCGTGACACCTCTTATAAATACGCCACTGCAGTTTCCACCAGCTCTCTGCAGACGGCTGTTAGCGCTGGTGTTTGGTTTTTTATTGCCATGAGGCTGAAATGTCTGCATGATGAGTTATTTAGATAGAAAATAATATTAAATGCTTAAATAAGACAAAGTGACTTTAAATCCAACAGAGATGCCGTTTCACCTGCAGCACAGTCTGGGGTGCATCTCTTTCAGTCAGTTTCTGTTGTCTCATTTGTGCAGGTTAAGCGTCTTCAAAAGAGGCCTCTGGTCAGGTGTTAAAGGCAGGATGTGACTTCACCAATTTGTACAAAGAAAGTAAAACAAAGTCAGCAGAAGGATGAGAGAGCTGTCAGTCAAGCACGTTTTGTTCACGCCCCCACAGACCTGAGAGGAGGTCCAACTAGGAAACATGAAAACACCTGAAGATTTTATACACAAATGATATCAGCTTTTTATGAAATATGATGCATTATTATTGATTCAATTGCCAAACAGTGAAATAACTTGTTATAATGACCAGCACACAGTCAATCAGTTCAAAAGCATTTATTTCTTCACTTATTTTGAATCAAAGTAAAAAATCACAGAGTTTAAATTGTTTTTCAATTGTTAATTCACTTTTTATTTTTTCTTCTCTGACCAGATTAAGGGGCAATTTAAAGTGTCCGATTGACCTACAAGCTGCTTGTTTTTGGACTGTGGGAGGAAACTGGAGCCCCCGGTGGAAACCCACACATGCACGGGGAGGACAAGCAAACTCCACACAGACAGGAAGTGGTTCTGCTGTGAGGCCGCGGTGCTAACCACCGAGCCGCCGTGCTGCCCTCAGAAGCTCTTACCTTCCTCATTCCCGACGACGCCGACCCGGTTGCAGCGGAAGGTCTTCTTCATCCATGACCAGATGCGCTGGCAGATTATCTTCTTCTTATTATTATTATTATTCTGTGGCTCATCTTCGCTGTCCTGTCCTGAAGTCATCGCTGGTGAGTGAGTTGGTGATGTTTCACATGAGACCTCGAATGTCTCGTTGGGCCCGTCCTGCAAACTAAACACACACACACGCGTGGTTAGAGTTTTGTTTCTGTGATTGTCATGAACACATAAACACAGAGATGGTAGAAGTTCTCTGATGTTTAAGTAGAAGCAGTTATTCTACAGTTCAGAAAGTAAAAGTCCCTTACCTGTCGGCTTTCTCCTCATCTTCCAGCTCATCTTCCAGCTGCAGCGTGTTCTCGGCTGCTGCAGGCCGGACCTGGATCACCCGGGATGGAGGGGCTGTGGGAGGTGGAACGGTTCCCTCATCGGTTGTACGCTTCCTGTGTACAAACAATCACTGTTAATCACCCTGAGCAAGACGTCAGAGGAAATATCCACTGTGTGAATATGTTGATCATTCCCTACAAACCAGTTGATGGAAACACACTTAAAGTCTGGTAAAGATGAAACAACTTTAGTACCTTAAACCTCCAGGTGTCGGACTCCGTCTTCATGAAGAAGAGGTGCGCCCTTATCCCCTGGTTGAGAAGATCATCAGGCGGCACACCCAGAAGATCAACTATTAACTTCATCTGGAGATAAAAGAGCGTCACGTCAGGATATGCAGCAGGAACGCTTCGTTTCTCGTCTGCTCTACATGCTGATGGTAGTAATTACTGCCATAGCTAACATTCATCAACAAACATCACATTATGTCGCTTAATCATCCTGAAAGTTAACTTTAACAATGGAAAAATCACTTTCTTGCGTTTGTAGCTCATGACAAAAGCTGTACTCAATCTTATAGGAAAAGAGTGGACAAAAAAAGGTTGAGTAGCAAATTACTTACTGCTTCATATTCAGACCTTGATATGATCAGTAGTGAATTAAAGAGCATGGTGAAAACCACTTGCCCCAATGCCCACATATCAATGGCCTCTGAAAATGGGAGGCCCAAATGAATCTCTGGAGCTCTGTGGAAGAACGAATCACAGTGAGTTACACCATCATATTTTAGGATTCAAAATACACACAGAGAGAAAACATCTCACAAACCGAATGAATGAATTGAAAATCATCATTTCTCTGGTTCTTACCTGAAGCAAATAGTCTGCAGATTCATTCCCGGCCTGGCTTGAGATCTGTTTATGGCCAAGCTGAAGTCAATCAGCTTGACTTTAAGGGGTCGTTCCTGATCCACCAGCATGATATTGTGTGGTTTAATGTCCGTATGGATCACCCCAACACTCTTCAGTGCGTTAAGCGCTGTGGCCACCTGCAAGCACAAAGTCAGAAATATTTTCAGAGACTGAACCATGTTTTACAGACCTGTACTTTCTAATGATGGTGCTGTATTCATACCTGTTGGGTGATGATCCTGATGTCATTTAACAGCAAAGGTCCCAAATCATTGTCCAAAAAGAACTCCTCTAAGGGGAGCTCTAAGTTCTCAAAGACGAGCGCTGGTCCAAGTGTTATGTCGAAACAGTCATAGAACTTGACAATGTTGTAGTCGCCCATGTTGTTGTCCATCAACTTTCTCAGTATAGTGACCTAAAGAGGCAATGATACGTTTTTAAAGTAAGTCATTATGTTTACAATTATAAATATCAGGAAAAACAATGGCGTCTTGGAAGATGACATCATATTGTTACACGTCCATATATAGATTTGTGTTCGGACACATATTTCCCTTTTTTCTGTGTCAGTCTACACAAACTTTAAATGAATGTATTTCGATTATCAGGTGATATAGTTTAGTAGAGAAATGGTGGCGTTCAAGGAAACCAGAGACCAGTTTTAGTCCAATGTGAGAACAAAAGTCAAAGTTCAATTATTCTAACTGATGTAAGTTACATCATGTCCCTTACTTGTCCTGACTTCCTACTTTTAAAGTCTCCTCAAAGTCCCAAATGTTAACTTAAACCACATCAGAGTCAGCATCTCCAAGTCTGACACCATGGTTCTCTGACTGAAATGGTGGATTGCTTCCTCTGGGTGGGGATTAAGTAGATTAAGAAAAGATTGAGGTTTTGGCTTGAATGATACTAAAAATATACGTCAAATTGAAAATCAGTTTGGAATTTGTGCTGACCGACAAAAAAAAAGATTTGTGTCCGTATGCACTATTATCATTATCATAGGCAGGCGTGAGACTTTGTTCAGGAAAACGTCGTGGTTTGGGTTAAAATGAGCAAAGAAGTTATGAAACTTAAGTTCTGTATCAGGAACATATTGGACACAAATATTGGGACTCCTTGGTAAAAGTCTTGTTACCAAGTTTACTTCCTCTTAATTCTCCGTCACCTGACTTCCTCCAATGCTTCCGTCTTAAAATCTACGGCCACGAGAGGCCGCCACCTTAAAAAGTCCTAAATATGGGTCTTATTTGCTGCTTGAGTTGACGACATGTACTGATTTGATTTTGGTGGACTGTCTGCATATCTCCATATGTTAACAGCAATACCCATTTATGTTATACGCAATCACACCAAATATAACTGACAAAAAACAAGGCACCTACTGAACTCTGACTATCTCACCTCCTGTAGTGGAACAACTTCGCATTTGGGAAGCTTCACAGCCACGATGTCTCTGGTGTCTGGGTCCAAACACTTCAACACCATGCCGAAGCCACCTTCACCCAGCTCCTCCATGAACCTGAATCTTTTTGGTCGTAATTCAGGGTAGGATGAAAACGTCTTAGGTGATTTTCCGTTTTCCATTTTTTTTTCTGAAATCTGAAAAGAAATGAGAGAAATGGAGAATGAATTAGAAGTTTCTTTTTTTGACATTATTTCAAATAGTGATGACAGCCGGGCTTCACTGCAGCTGAACCTGTCTCACTTCACATTTTAGCACAGAACATAAAGACAGTTTATAAAGACATCAGTGTGATTAAACACATCCTTGATTTCAGACACAAGAGGACAAAAGCAGCTCGTCTGTTGGCTGAAATCACAACTGTAGCGGGTAGACTGTATCAGCTGTAGCTTAGCATCTTTAAGACCACCAAGACCAGTAAGTAGAGTTTTTGAGTATTTCCATGTTGGTGGACCATTTCTATTGCAGTGTTTAGAAAGGTTAAGACCTTTACATCAGAATAACAGTGATTGTTTGTACACAGGAAGCGTACAACCAATGATAGAACTGTTCCACCTCCCACAGCCCCTCCATCCCGGGTGATCCAGGTCCGGCCTGCAGCAGCCGAGAACAATTGAAAAACAATTTAAACTCTGTGTTTTTTTACTTTGATTCAAAATAAGTGAAGAAATAAATGCTTTTGAACTGATTGACTGTGTGCTGGTCATTGTAACAAGTTATTTCACTGTTTGGCAATTGAATCAATAATAATGCATCATATTTCATAAAAAGCTGATATCATTTGTGTATAAAATCTTCAGGTGTTTTCATGTTTCCTAGTTGGACCTCCTCTCAGGTCTGTGGGGGCGTGAACAAAACGTGCTTGACTGACAGCTCTCTCATCCTTCTGCTGACTTTGTTTTACTTTCTTTGTACAAATTGGTGAAGTCACATCCTGCCTTTAACACCTGACCAGAGGCCTCTTTTGAAGACGCTTAACCTGCACAAATGAGACAACAGAAACTGACTGAAAGAGATGCACCCCAGACTGTGCTGCAGGTGAAACGGCATCTCTGTTGGATTTAAAGTCACTTTGTCTTATTTAAGCATTTAATATTATTTTCTATCTAAATAACTCATCATGCAGACATTTCAGCCTCATGGCAATAAAAAACCAAACACCAGCGCTAACAGCCGTCTGCAGAGAGCTGGTGGAAACTGCAGTGGCGTATTTATAAGAGGTGTCACGCTCAGACTTTCCAACCATCATGGGAACAATTCCACCTCTGTGTGACCTACGGATCACAATCCTGTGTAAATAATTGTTTTACATTAATATATGTAAAATCAGGGGTTACACTCGCCCCGGACAGTCACACTTTCCCTGATGCTTGGAGACAGTATGGAGCCGTTACAAAGAGTCCCAGTTTCCGACAGGCAGCCCCGCGTCCAGTGTCAAGGTGCAAGGAGGAGCGTCATGCCATCATCTTGTGTTGCATTTACTTGCACTCGGACATTGGAGTTTCACTCTTCTGAATTTCCGACCAGCCTCAAATACATGCATATATACGTTTGTTTTGGATGATGTTTAATGTGATCATTCAAAATTGGGGTGGCAGCTGCCACCCCATGCCACCCTGGTAGATCCGCCCCTGGTGTGGACAGCACTAAGAACTCGCACACTTATCGGGAACGCGCCTCAAAGTCCGTGAGTGTGGAGATTGGGATTGGGCCCCAGTGCAGCAGGTCACCTGAATAACCCTCTAATCAGCTAAGTATCTCAGCCAAAATTAAGTGGGAAAATGGGAACAATGGTAAGCACCAGAAAATGGGCGACTGCCACAAGTATAAAAAGAAACACTTCCTTTAACAGGCTGAAGCCTCGAGCAGACGGGCCAAGACAGTGTGACAGAGGGAGAGAGAGACAGGTAGACGGACAGATTCGAACCACTTTAAAATCACTTTCATATATTTAGAATAATTATTTGTTGCATAATTACATTTTTATAAAAAAAAAAAAAATAGTAGTATGATAACTAGATGATCTAGATTGTATTTGATCAAGTGTAAGAATGTATCTAATTATCTTCCCGACAGTGGAAAAGGTTTTAAAATAACATAATAAATATGTTGTGTACGTTTATATTTACAAAAAAAATTTACTGAAGTAAAATTTACTATGAAAAGAAATTAAGATGTTAATAATCATTATTTTACATTGAGTATTTTTGTTGCAACATTGACACGTATATTTACGTTTCATTATTTCATTTGTTCCTCACATTTATTTTTGTATTATTTATTTCCCAGGACTTTTAAAAATATATTTATTACATGGACTGCTGGATCTTTCTACTTTTCTCTTGTACATGGTGTGTGTGTGTGTGTGTGTGTGTGTGTGTCTGTGTCTGTGTGTGAGTGCGCGCGTGTGTGTTCAAGGGTCTGTATCAGGTGAGTGTTTGTTAATTAAATCCTCCTGCTCACAGTCAAGGATCAGAGTAATTAAACAGAAGCATGAGCTGGATGGAGAGGAAGCACACAGTGTTAATCCTGGTCAGAGCGTCATGAGCAAACACACGGTGCTCATGTGAAGTCGTCACTGTGCTGCTGAGGCCGGCGTCACGGTAAAACACCACACGGACACTGTTTCATATATAAATACATCTTTATTGGCACACACTATCCCCGTCACTGCGCCCTGCCATGTTTAAATGATCCAGAGGTGAACATAATGTTCATCTGTGCAGTAGGACGAGGATATTACAGGGTTTATGTTTTCTTAATAGCCAATAATAAGTGGGTTTTCATTCCACAGAGTTAACTGTAACTCCCTTAAAAACCCACATGGGTCCAACCCACTATGTGAGTACAGTCCCTCCTCCACCCCACTTCTTATTATGTCTCCTGCCAGCTGCCCCATATAAGACGACAGGGCCATTAGTTTTCCCATCATGCCGTGTGGTGCGGGGTGGCATATGTCAGCAGCAGCACAAAGAGCCAGCAAAACGCCTGTCAAAGGCAGGGATGGCCTTCACCAAAGTGTCCCCAATTAATTTAAGCTGGTAGAAAATGCTGATTCTTGTCGCTGCCATCTGGAGTGTGTCCCCCGGTACCTGCAGCGCGAGATGATCGCAGGTAATGTGGAGGGGGAGCGGGGTTTGAAAATAAGGAGGGTTCAGACACTACAGTGTAAAAATAAAACAGACTGTAGAAGATCGACACGTCAGTAATAAAATTTACAGGAGGACAAAATATAACAAAAATATAGTCTTGTGAACAGCGGTAGGCTAACACTAGCCCCTTTTACAAACTGCTAATTCAAGGCGGGACTAGTACGCCTCTGTTACGCCTCGTCTTTAAAGAGTGCACACTTAAACGTGTTTTTTGAGCTATAATCTAAATTATATTGCTGTACTGTGATGAAACACATCACTGCCGGTGTTGATGTTGACAATTCCGTATTTCACGGGTTGGAAATGGCTCAACACGCCATTTACTGTTTTAAATCAGCCCTGGACCTTGCCAGCCGATAGTGATGTTACCTGTCAGGTAGCAAGCGAGCACCGAGTCCGCTACTTCTTTAGTCTGATAACTAAACACCTGCAGTCAGTCACCGTCACAAACAGAATCTCCTCCTGGCAAAGTTAAACTAGCTCATTCATTATTTATACAGTCTATGGCTAGTAACCGTTAGCTACGCTGAGGAGCATATAGCCTAGCTTCATAGCCGTTAGCTGGCTGATTCATGCGGCCCGCCCATAGTCCTCAGCCATAGGCTTCAGCTCGTTCGCTCTCCACCTCTTTGCCTGCCTCAGGATTAGCCGGCTCTGGCATTTCCAATATGGTGACCCCCAGCGCCGGCGCAATTCGGGCTTCAAAACGCTTCTTCAGAAACCAATGGGTGACGTCACCGAGACTACGTCCATTATTTATACAGTCTGTGGTAAAAACACGCACTGTGGGAGCCTTATGCTGGCATTGCTTGGTTCAATGTAAAATGGCAAAAGCAAAATAACAGGGTAGCTTTGTTACAGCGCCGTGATGGAACTGCAATAAAAAAGGGCTACAGTCATTAAATCCACCTTCACTCCCAACTCGTCAAAAAAGGAAACATGGATATGCTCCCATTCGGAGAGAAAAGGAGAAGGGTGAGAGGAACACCACAGTTACAGCAATTCTTACCTTTCTGGCATTTTTACGCTTTTTTTTGTAATCATAAAATGCTCCTAATAAGCGTATAGCACACTAAAATGTAAAAGTAATCCACTAGGCGTTGAAACTCATCAATATTTAATTCTCATATATTTCTGATAAAAGTCTGACCAATCATTTTATTCGGTCCGAGTAAATTGATTTGCTGAGCTTCCTGTCTGTCATCCGTCGCCGCGTCCCTCCTCGTTGCACCGCTGTCACGGCTCGCAAGTCGCGGGCCTCTCTGGCAGAGCAGTAGAGCGGTGAGAGAGAGCAAGGAACGGAGAACTGTCAATGACTGACCAAGGCGAGTCGCCACTTTCATCATCAGCTGCCCCCACAGAGAAAATTATCAGGACAAAGAAGACTATTTCACAAAAAGCTGCCTTAAAGAAAGAGCTTGATGCGGCGAGAGGCAAGACTGGAGTCAACATCGGCTCTGCTTTACAGCAATGGAGGAGGCTAATGCAGCTACATCCGGAGCTAAAAAGAGATGAGATGGTCGCGGAGTTTCTGCTGGACAGGTACTTTTAGTTTGCCTAATCCTAAAACACAACATTACATGTGATAACATCAGTTACCAGTTACTGTCGTTCTGTAATATTATGTTATTTGTGCAGGGAAATTTAGCCTAGCGTTAGCGTTAGCGTTAGCGCCTATAGTGTAAACAAACTGACTCCGCAGCTTGGTTTGTTTAACGTTACACTCAACGGTGACGTTAGCTTCAGCGTTAGCCTCAGTGTTTATTGTGAAGTTGTCATTAACCCAGTTCTAGTATTATAACTCCAGGGTTGCGTTTGACTTGGTTGGTTGTACAGTAACCAGAGCTAGTTCAGCACATTGCTAGAAGACTTCTCCGGCTAATAGATAATGCTGGCTAGCTGACATCTGTGTAAATAAGACCAATCTGTCTATGTTTGTGACTTTTTCCATCCTTGGGAAGAAGTACTATTTACCAGTAGGGAATTTTAAATTGTTATAAGTTGATACATACACTTGCTCCACTTACTGTACATTGTGATAACATCACTCTGTGCCAAAGCAGCCTAAGATCTATATAAAATCTAGCCTGTTTGAGTTTATGCAATTTATATCCTGTGTCACGTTTCTATTTCTTTTACTCTTTGTCAAGGTACACCACTCTCACCGTAATGGAGGACATCCAGCACCAGCCAAGACTTGGTACCCCTGGAACTCATGAAGAGCTGAATGTTACATCTAAAATATTTGTTTGCATTACTAAACCGTAATCTTGCAAGTGCCTTATGTTATTTATTTGCTTTTTTTATTGGGACCAAATAACTAATTTGTTATAGAAGACAGCTGTAAAAAAATGATAAACTGTGTACAATAATAAATGTTTTTTAAAAAAACTGATTTTAGTAATTCACTGCAGTTCATTCAGATGAAGTGGGAATATGAAAAAAGGGGCATAATGGAAGTAAAGCATAATAAACATTACTTTATGCGAGTAAAAAGACAAAGGCAATTATATAATGCAAGGTTTTATTGAACAATGTGAATAAGAAAAAATGCAAAACTATATGAAAAAATATAAAAATATATGTATATATACAATTGTTTTCAAACACAAAATGGCTTAAAATTTACACAAACACAAAAAGAACATTTCAAAAGCAGCAACAGACATGTAAACATTTACAAGACACTTTTTTGTGCAAAAAAAAAAACTCATTCATGTCAATAGATGTGGTTGTCAAGAGCAATAATGTCAACACAAATATAGAAAAGCTGCTGAACATCTCAGCCATAACAACAACAACAGCAGTACTGGTAACAACAATAAGAAGATGAATCATTACAATGATGACTTTAATAATGTACTGCTTTACCCACTCGGCTGCTACCCTGTCCTGTTGAAACTGCTGGCTCTTGTTGTGGATCTTGGGGCAGCTTGTCTGGTGGTTCCGGGCCTCTCCTCAGCAGATTCCCCACTCTGCATCACCCCACGGCCCTGCTGCTCCTACCCTGGCAGCCGATGGAAGGACCTGCCCTTCTCGGGGCTCTTGCACCTCCTGTGCTGGTTCCTGCTGTAGGCTGCTGCTGTCAGCCCCTGCCTCTGAAGATCCGGAACGTAGTCGGGATTTTCAACCACACTCTCCTCCAAGAAGCACCACTATTTAAAAAAAAGAAAGAGCTTTTACTTTGTGACTATATAACATAAAGTTAAAAGAAAAAAATGTTGAAGCTAAACGTCTGAACGAGGGCTAAAGTTAGCTACCGTTAGCTACCGTTAGCTGACAAACAGGTTCTCAACAAAGTTAACCTGTAAACAAAACTGCTTCAACTGCTCCTAATTTAATGACAAACGTTACCCGGTAAATTCAGGCAAGGTAAGACGTTATGACAGCAAGAAAATATTAATTCTGCCGAAAAACGACGCATGTGACTGTAAACATACAGGCGATGAAATGCTATAATTACGATAGTAAAGTTGGTAGTTCGTTAGACTACAAAAGGAAAAAAAACGTTACGAGGGAGGGAATTTTATTTTATACCACATGCAGAATTGAATATTATTTAATTACTGTTGGTTAGTTTTCACTTACCTGTGCCTCTGACTCTGACTCCATTGACCCGTTTCACTCGTGCTGCTTCTCTCACCGCGCGCGTCAGGGATTGATGGAGGGAGGGAGGGAGGGGAGCGTCAGGTCAGGCAGGGGGAAGAGGGTGGGACTTTGAAGGGAGGCGGAGTGGTTCTTGTTCAAATTTTAACTAAGTGCTGAGGGACATGCCAGAAAGGTAATAATTGCTTTAAGAGGGCTGATGAGAGAGATGCATTTCACAGCATAAAACATTTTATTTTTATGTTAGTTTCTTTGTAGGAGTTTAAGTGTGTCAGGTCTGTTCTCTGCCTGGTAATAAGCAGCTTATAATTTAAGAGTTTAAAGTAACACAGTTTTCCAGCTGGTAATTACAAATCATTATGAACTTTCAAAGAGCCGATTTAGTTCTATGTTACTCCCAAAAAACAGATTAAGAAGCTTTCTTTGATGGGCTTTAAATATATAAAACATTTTGGTCGAGTTCACTGGCTGAACTGTGTTAGGGCAACAATTTATGATACACAGGATGTTAAGATCCAAAGTATCAAATGCCTTCTTCAGTACGAGTTAATGGATGCAGTAAGAAGGGTTTAAATCAGGGTTCAGGTGACAAATCTAATTTTAAACTACACTGAACAAAAATATAAACGCAACACTTTTTTTTTTGCTCCCATTTTTTATGAGCTGAACTCAAAGATCTAAGACCAGATACTGACTGGTTTTCTGACCCCCCCAATACAGTAAAACTGCAATAATCATGCTGTCTAATCAGCATCTTGATATGCCACATCTGTGAGGTGGATGGATTATCTCGGCAAAGGAGAAGTGCTCACTAACACAGATTAAGACAAATTTGTGAACAATATTTGAGAGAAATAGGCCTTTAGTCTTAGATCTCTGAGTTCAGCTCACCAAAAATGGGAGCAAAAACAAAAGTGTTGCGTTTAGATTTCAGTTTGAGAAATGAAGTTCCTGCGACGGCTGATGCCGTGACAAATCTAACAAGAGTCTACAGTTTAAAAACTTTAACGTGCCTGAATATATTCCACCCTGTTATACTTTGATCATCTAAATGATTTTGTTTTCTTTGTTCTTTGGGTTTCCTGTTTGCTAAACATGTCCGTGTGGTGTAGTGAACTCTTTATTTAAATTACACGTGAGGGGGCATACGAACACTGGAAACTTCAGGCTTCAGCTGTCAAACCTCGTTAATTAACACAGTGGATGAGAGAATTAAATCAATATGTAAGTGGCAGAAACAATTTTAGCCTGTGATTGAATATCATCAGGGACAGGAAGAAGCTGTGGGATCTCCGCTTAATTGTGCAAGAATAATTAATTTTTTGTCTTTTTTTCTTTGTTCCTCCAATTACTCAGTTAATGAGAGAAGAGGAGCAAACATCTTCCTGGGTGTGGAAAATAAATCCAGGAGCGGTTAACTTGGTTATACGCTGTACAGTCATTCACTAATTGATATGAAACTCGAGTGCAGAAACAGACACAGGAATGATGCAATCTTTATTCTTTACTCTTCTCTGGAAAAAGTGCAGGGTGTCATGCAATGTAACAACTGGTGTAAGGTAACTAACCCCCTTCTCATTGAATCATTGTGATGTTACATCTGGAGCACATGGTTGCTTGAAAAGAAGTGCTGGTGTAACAAATGTTTCTAAAATAAGTTTATTTAAATCTTCTGTGCATAAGATAAACACAAAGCTGTAAAATAAACTACATCACATCCCTTTTATTATCTGATGGTTAATGTTTCACAAGCTTCACCTGCCACTGCTGGTTGCTCTATGTTGTATGTGACATGCGTGTGTGGTATGTTGTTGTGTATGTGAACTGTATACTTGGTGAGCTCTGGTTGCTGGATCAGTGTGGAGAAAAGGCTTCAAGCAAAAAAACTTTTGCTTTTGCTTGATGCATTTTAAAGGAACTTTGTTGGACTCGCATCAGGATTTTACCTGCTTGTGTGGATGCAGTTTCCAGTTTTCAAAGTTATAATTGAGTTTAGTAGCTATTTAAGTGTCATCCATAGCACTTTAAGTTAGAGCAGGGCGGTAAACAGATTTGACCAATTTATGGTAATCAATGGTGATGGAAATTCTACATGGCAGTATGCAGTATCGCAAATTGAAGCAAATGTGGGGAATAAGCATTTTGTGTTACTTTGGCGGCCCCTGTAGACTAAGCGGTACGTCTTACCTCTTTGCTGATCCTGTCCTGTGCATGCGTGTTTAATATATGTAACAACATATCTCCTACTTCCTTCATCTGTCAAACGTGTGAAATGTGAAACTTTAGCGGGGAAGATGTAAACAAAGGCTCTTAAGGTGTGCATGCTGTTAACCAATTTGTCAGAATCCAACTAATTGGCGGTGGTGACAAGTATGCAAAATAATTATAGAAATACTCATCTAGCTCAGGGGTTCCCAACCCCCAGGCCTCGGACCGGTACCCAGAGTCAGAATGGGCTGTGCAAAGTGTGCAACAGGACCTCGCGGCTCTAAACACACTTCAAAAGTATCCCAATTCAGCTTGAAAACTGCGGACCTGGCAACCCTGGCTTCGCATCCCATGACGTGATATGGAACTTTGTTTGATCCTGAAGCCTGATGCTCCTCTACAGCTCTGTGTTTATCAGTGAAATATATGGACACAGCATATGGACATACGACAGCCTGAGGAGACAGACTTTATACTTTAACTGTGCGAGGAAATACGGACGGATCACAACATTATTGATTCCGGTACAGAGCATCAAAACACACAGATCTGTGTCATATCTGCTCCTCTCCTAACGTCTGTCTCCTCTCCACGCTCATGATAACTCTGATAACTACACGTGGATCACCTACTGCTCAACTCATTCACAGCATGTGGGGACGTATTTTATTCTTTATAAAGGTTGTGCCCGGAAATACAGGAGGGATCGCGACCCTACAAATTCAGGGGCAGAGCATGACAACCACACACAGAATGGTGTCCTCACTGTTCTGCATGATTATAAACTGCTCACTGCTGGATCACATAGTTAAAAATTCCACTAAACACTCTCCGATCTCTCTGGATCATCTGTCTCTGACCTGCACCGTCTCTCCCTCTAGTCGGATCTCTCCCTGAACTCCTTCTAGCGACTCTTGGGCTAACCAAGCTTGAAAGGCCTTCTTTTTTCAGCCTGCCGGTTTTCTTCACCACCAGTGTTCACCAAACGGTTTTAAGGTTGCTGCCAAGACAAAATCCAACGACCCCTTTGGACACAACTCCTAGCCACTTTCACAGGAGGTATTGAAAATGGCCCACTCCAATTCCATGACCCTAACCTCCCGCTTGACGCACAAGAAATTCTTATGAAGGTGGAAGATGAAGACTTCATGGACGTCTATGCCAGATGTTCCCAATTTAGCCTCAGGTCAGACAGCCTCTCCTAGCATCTCATACAACACCAACCACCTGGTTGTGATCAGTTGAAAGAATCAACTAATGATCTAACATTGTGTTTATCGCCAATGCATGACTAGCACAGCAGTTCAATAGCAAAACAGGCTGTTCCACCCAATCACCCTTGTCAAAGATTCTCCATCATTGTCATCATCATCACCCCCCAGCAGAATGGTAGAGTCCCCACTATAGAGAGCTGTTTGATGCATAAGCACAAACAACAGAGTCCTCCTCTAAGCAAATATCAGGCTGGTGAGTATTCTACACCCATTCAGCACCTCTTACCCTGGACGACTCCCAAAAGGAGCGAGTCCAGCCCTTTCCATGGGTTTTGTTCTAGACTACATGGATGTGAACCCAACTATATTTGGTAATGCTCCACCTCCCGCACCAACTATGGTTCCTTAGGGATGATGTTCCACCTTCCCATAGCCAGTCAGTGATGCTGGGAAGGATGCATGCCAAGGTTCCCACCTTTGCCTGCTGCCCAGCTTACACCTGACGCCCATGCCTACCTGCTGAAAATAAATTAAATCCATTATCCATTTTATGTTAATTAAATATTGCCCTACTTTCAGAGCGTATTCGTGTTGGCTTAAAGTAAACTATACAAGTTCATTCTTACAGTCCCTGCCTTTGCTGATTGGTGGCCCTGCTTTCAATTAAATATGGATCCCGCTGCCCACTTGCTCGCGTTTATCTTTGTCCTTAAAGGGATCCCAATTATTAAAACATTGTGCCACAGTATCACTAGTTGTCAAAAACTCCAATAGGTACCTAAAGTATAAAGCCAATTAGGTAACGTTATAATAAATGAAATGCCCTTGCCTGTATTAGTCCTCCGCAGCTCAGCAAACCATGAAAAGAAAAAAGCTTTTTGAAATCTCTCCAAGATTTGTGTGTGGACCAGGCTGGACTCACTTGTGCTCGTTGATGGCAATGTTCCCAGTTAAAGCAGCCAAATTAATTTGCCAAAGTCTTTCTCCCTGCTGTATTACACCAAAAAGAAGTGAATTTGGCTCAGCTGGGAAAGAGGTTGAATTAGCGAGATAAGTGTTTTGTATTGTTGTAATTGATGGCTGCAGTTTGCAGGGAGCTGCTCCTGTACTGCCTCCTGCTCTTTGTGGAAGCCTGCAGCCTGGAGCTCTCTGTGGGCAGATATCAATTGCACTTAATCAAGACATTGTTCCTGAAGACTGCTAACTCTGTGCCAAACAAACAGTTCTGCGAATAGTTTGAGGGTACTGCCTTTTTTCTTTTTTTGTTTTGTTCCTTTTTTCATCTTCAGTCCCTGCCATGCTGATTACAGCCTCCTGTAGACTCACAGAAGAGCTTGGTGTGTTTGATTGAATTTAGAGAGCAATTTGTTCAGCAAGGAGAGACACAGTATAATCCAGTCCCTACAGACTGCCTGAGTAACTGTTTGTTTTCTATTAATTAGCATGTGTTTGTGTGTATGTGTGTGTGTTAAATCTGGATACTTTGGTTTCCTCATTTGCATGTGCTCGTTTGCTTTGGGGGCACTGATTTACAAATGTGTGTGTGTATGTGTGTGCATGAATTTTGTTCCGGTTACGAATGCACATACATTTGACTGTGTTGATATTCTAATCCACTCCACTCCGCTTCACGTCCCGGCCAATCAGGTTAGATGATTTTCTGCTTTAATTTGGGACTTTCAAAGAAGTGACCAGATGTCTGAGCGTGCTCTATCACAGATGGGCTGGCTGCCCTTACTGTCTACACTTCATTAATGCCCTTGAGGAAGATCGCAAGTGCATACGAGGGATGTATTTTAAACAGTATGTTGCCTTTGTTGCATCATGTCCGTTGACTTTAAAGGAAATACATATTAAAACTCTTTGCTCATTTAGCCCATAACACACTGCATTAGAAATGGAAAACCAGTGTGATGTAATTTATTAAAATTTTCTAATTTCTCAAATCCCTTGATTTTGATGCTCATACTCATTTTAGGGTTCAAAGGCGGCTTTAACAGTTTAATCTGCATAGAAATAGATTGATTACAGTATTTTTTCTTAAAGTGATGTAATGTTTTTGAACAAATGCATTATTATTAAAATCTTTACGACATACAGATTTTGAAACTTTTGTAAGTTATGCCCTCCCTTTAATGCTTTTGATTTTTCATCACCTTTGAAGCAGCATGTTACCTCATAACGTCATCAAAAACATACAACCTGATGACATGCAATATGTAGCCGGAGCTCTCTGTTGCAAAAAGAACAAATACTCAAGTTTGATTTAAAAAGTGTTTAAATAACAGGAGGTGCTGATTATGGAGCAATCAGTAAAGCTATTTTTTTTTTTTTTTGATTGGAACATGGAACAGGTGTTCTAAAAATGTTTGACCTTTTTCATTCAAGGGAAAGTCAACTGCTACATAGCTCCAGAAGTTATTTTTCTCAACCCCACATTGCCTCCAACCATCCATGAGTTCAATGAGTTTTGGATGTGCAACCATAAGGAACAAGTGGAACATTGCGAAACAGTCCAAAAGTACTTTGTTAGGATTATCAGAATGATCAAAGTTCAAGTGTTAATAGCTACAAACACACATCAAGCAATGAATGCATGACTTTTGCTTTCACCTGAGAATTATACATCGATTATGTAAGATGAGAGGCTCTTTTTCCTTTAAAGACTCTGATACCTGTTTGTGCAGTTGCTCTGTTACTTAAGTATTCCTATAGGCAAGGCAGGTTTATATGTGTAGCACATTTAAAACACAAAGGCAATTCAAAGTCCTTTATGTAGGCAAAGAAAAGAAAAGAATGGCATTAAATTTAAAGGACAACGTAAAGCAAACTGCAGCTGAACTGTTAATGAATTTAATAAACCCTTCGTCACATCAGAACCTGAGGCTGCAGCTGTTTGTGTTGATCCATGGCGCCATGTTGTGGCTTCGCATATAAAATCCAGAGTATTGTCTAATGCCGACATGCTTGTTTGCATACTTGTGTTCCTGAGCTCGGGTAAAGCGAGGCTCATAAAAACCTTGTGCTGGGGCTCGTCATAACTTTAACAGTCGCCCTCATACTGGGAGCTGCTCAGCTGCTGTCCTGCTTCCCCACAGATTTGACCTGCCAGCTTGTGTTAGCTGGAAGTTAAAAGTGAGCATGAGCAGTAAAGATTCTGAATTGGCCCTGACAAGTTCTACCAGCACTGACCAGAGATTCAGACTGCCAAGATTCACAAGCCTTTTTTCTTAATCTCCAGGCTGCTGTCACCTCTAATAAGTTTCAGCGGGAAAATAAAACTCAATATATTTTGTTGCTTTTTTTCATAGCTCTAGCTAAGGATGCCGATGTTAGTTTGGCCCATTGATTTGTATGTCCAAAGGTATACAGCTTGACAACTACTGTCAGATTGCCACAGGTGCTTTTTGATTACACAGGTACTCATTGTCCCCAGAGGATGATTGCTAATTTAATACTCGTACAGAAGCGCATTGCATTCACCAGAGAAAAAGAAATGAATCCTTATCTCGTAATTACACAGTCTTTTCTCATAATTACCTCTCCAGTAACGTGGCCACGGATGGGAGACCAATGACGGTGCTACTGAAGTTAATCTTTCATTTCCTTCTCAGTATGAGTCACTAGGAAGTAGTAATGGTCCTTAAAAGTGAACATGGCATTAATGTCAACAATGTGAAGTAGGGATGCACGATATTTTCGGCACGTTATCGGTATCTGCAGATAATGTCATGAAAATGACATGTCATTTTCCTGTCGATATTTTCCACCGATAAAACAACGCTTTAATTCTGCCTAAATGCTCGAGGATTCCCTAAAAAAAAGCTTGACGTAATGATACAATATTAACTCAGTATGAGCGTGTGCACGCTCTGCCTGTGCAAAGGTATGAACAATATAAAAATAAAGAGTATAAAGTCACAGAAACTCGAGCCAATTAACTTTCACAGCTCTTAACAGTTAGCTCACATTCTCATAATTTTTACCGACTTAACATCAAACATGGCGCAAATACACTCGCGGACAAAGCCGGCACTAACAGAGTGTAACATAAACATCAGTGCAAAACTAACTGACATATTCATGGACGCACACACGATAAAAAGAGTCTGTTGGTGATCACTGATGTCTCTGTAGTAGGTGCAGTAAAGAAGTCCGGGCATGTCTCCCTCACTGCTGTGTTTCGGGGGATGCTGCATTCAGGTGCGTTCAGAAACGTGAGTGATCAGACATTTTGTACAACGCCTCTTCCGTCAAACGTAAAGAAGGGTGCAAGATGTCTGCGGTATGGCTGTTTTTGGCAACTACAATTAGAGTAGACATGATATCAATTCCACTACAGGGGAGACTTGATGTTCTCTGCTATTAGGTGGAAAAAACCATATGCATAAAATATCTGTATCGAAATCGGCAAAAAGGGTTGGAAAATATTGGCAAAAAATCCAATATCGGGCATCCCCAATGTGAAGGCATCTGAAGTCGTTGGGATCGTTCAGGCGGAAATCCCAGACTGACGTTCTTGAATTCGCTCGCTTACTGCAGGAGCCGCTAAACCAGTACGAGATGCTTTATAGATATAAATTAATGCATTTCAAATGCATCCAAGCTGGCTGCAGTAGGCTTTCCAGGATCTTGTAATTTTAAGTAAACATCTCGTTATCATTTGGTGAATGCAATGTGCTTCTGTAGATTCGTTTGTAGTGTCAGAGAAAAAGCGTTATAATTCACCATGTTCATACAATGGCTATTTTTCCTCTGACATTACGCTCAGGGTGGGAAGCTGAAATGCATTAAAATCATTAAAAGGATAATGTTATACTGCTGTGGTCCATGTCCATGACCGCTTTCTATTGATCGGTGACTAAAAAGACAAAGAAGAGTGAAAATCAAGAGCGACATCGGGCCATGTTTCAGGGTAAATCCATACATTTTACAAACCATTAGTTAAAGTAGCATAGCATGTATCCACTTCCTAGCTAACATTAACATTGGATGCTGTTACATAATAGAAAATGAATGGTGTAAATTAATTCTAAAAGATAATGGAAAAATTATTAGAAACATTTGGTTTTGTTTATAACTTTATGTGACATTATGCTCACTGAAACACACCTTTCCTATCATACCTGGTAACACTATAAAACAAATGTTAGCTTGGAAGTTGTTGAATGCTAGCTCATGTCTAACTGTAGCTAACAGCCTGATGTTCCTTTGGAATTTCACAATTGTATTTTCAGTTGTAAAAATTGAAATTATGGTATTTTGTGTTCCTGTTTATACAACGTGCCCTCTTGAACACAGCAGTACAACATTATTCTTTTGATAACAGTATTTCAGCTTGTGGGTTGTTGACAAAAGCCCTACCAAAAATGTTGATTTTGTAAAATTACATTTTTGAAGAAACATTGCATACTTGGTGTAGTGTGAAATCTATGTGGTCACTATCATTTTCAGCTCTTTATCCCAATTTTTCAGCATTTTTACTCTGCTTATAATTTGTCCTAAATTAATCAAGAAAAAAAACTAAATAATACACAATCAGCAGATGAGAGAATTACCTTCATTGTTCGACGTTCAATTTCACAGTGTTTTTTATTATCTGAAATTATAAATAACACTATTTTTTCTGAGTGAATTGGAGTTGTCAGACTTTTTCAATAAATGCTCGTCAACTTTGCTTTCATCCTTTCAAACCTGTCACTTATTATATCTAATTAAGCTGACTTATTATTAGTGTTCCTACCAATGCAATAGTCCATTTATTTAAAGATAGATATTTAAAGCTATAATAAGTAGGATTTTCCCAGAAAAATAAGATATAGACCTTTACAAATATAATATAATATAAATCATCACTTCTGGGCCTCTATACATGTGTGTTTGTGAGTGTGTGTGCAGACCCTTGTGAGACCCTTCCCTCTGCATCTATTCTGTTGTTTTGCGCTGCACGGGACGTTTTCAGGAGGGGCGCTGTTGTGGTTCCCCGAGCCAATCACAGCGTACAGGTGAGTGTGCGAGTGGTTCAAATTAACAACTAGGCCCCATTCAGACCGGTGAACATGGAGAAAGAGCGATGCAGAGTTGGCCTTCTTTCTGTTTGACAGGTCGGTGCCTCAAACAGGGTAAGACAAGCTCACCGGTAGTTAGCATGCTAGCGCAAAGCTAAACGGCAGTTAGCATGCTAGCGCAACGCTAAATAGCGTCAGATCCATTTAAAAAGTTTATTATTCTCAAAAACAATATCAACTGTTTTGAAAAAAAGAAATTTCTTTAAAAATGAAGAGAAGCCTTCACAGATCCAAAAATGTGTCAAAAAATGCAGAAAATGGTTTTAATTCATGTAAATATTTAATTAGAAAAAATAAAAATGATTTAAAAAATCAGTCATAAAATCTTATTTCATAATTTAAAATGCTCTTTCATGAGGCCTCTTCCTTTTGTGTGACATTTCTGTCCATGAGGACATTTTCTGTCACACCAAAGGACGTTTCAGCCTTTTTGTGTCAGCTAAGGCGCTTGCTATTCTTAGCTCACCTGTCATTAGCGATTAGCAAGTCAGATTTGCAAAACTTTGCAAAATAATGGAGTTTAAAAAAAAGTATGTTATAATAATTTAGGGCTGTCACACTGTAAGACAACAAAACCTAACACCTTTATAGTGTTTCAGAAAAAGTGAAATATTTGAACAATTCTGAGACAAAAACTGACCATGTACACGTCATTGGCTTCACAGGAGACTTCAGTAATGAGAGCTTTAATGGGGTCCTTGAATGAAGATGTTCATGGAATTGCCCGAAAAATCAGACTATGGTGTCACAGCGGAGGAAATGATGCCAGAGGTTTATAACAGAATTTTCAAGCTTTTATGTTTAATTAATAAAAGGTGTAAATGATTGAACCATGCTGGACTCAGTCACACTATAGGACATTTCTGACATTTGGCCTAAAAATGTAAAAAATCTAATAACACAGCCTTTTTTATGACCTCAGGTTCATGTAAAACACAAATCATTTTAAGGGACGAAAGTATTAATTATATTCATTTTTATATTGTGTGACAGTGAAACTGCCGTGTCACGTCAACAACCCTTGTACATATTTGCATGTGCTTGTCATTTTTTCCAACTGTTTAATAAATAAAGTTATAATAAAGTTCGGTAAACTGGGTTTGTGTCTTAGCTACTCAACCTTACAGAAGTCTTCTTGGAATCCTTAACCAGCATGCTCTGTTTCCATGAAGTTGCTGTTCTCTTCGGAGTGAGACATGCTGGGAAATAGTGACTCAGATTCTTTACAGGAGCCAAAAATAATTCACTTGTGATCTCGCCTCACAGAACGTGGCGGTGGAAGCTCACCGATGACGTGCTGACTGCAATAATACCTGACAGCACAGATCTGTACCTGTTTGTGTCTGCTGCCTTCACAGTCACACTGAAGCTTATGTAACACTCACACAGGTTGCCTAAGGCAGGGTTCCTTCTAGTGTCAGCTCTGACTGATTCATTCTTATAGAGTACAACAGGGCAGCGCAGAGACGGGAGAATACGTCGGGGAAATGTAAGCGAGCTGCTTCAACAGAAATAAACCTCGACAGAGTGATGCAGGAGCCGGACACAAAGTGCTTATGAAAACTAATTATGGGGCACGTCATATTAACAAGGAGAGTAATAAAAAGTTTCCTCATGTTGAACAAGAAGTCAAACACAAGTTATACTTGTGTAGGGCGAAAGCGGAGAGAGTTTTCAGTGCATAAAGACCGTGCTCCAAAGTAAACATACTCAGAACATATCCCTTAATTCTATACAACCTCAGGTAGAATGTTCAGGAAGTAAATAGAGTATAATAAATGATAAAAGTATTGATATTTTGTTTCAAATGTAGTAGATTAAACATGTTTTTTGTCATCTTTCATCCTCCAAATGCGGGTAGAATTGGGCAGTGGTGGGTGACTCACTCAGTCTTACTCCACTCTTGCGGGTGACATTCTATTTTTGTTCAGTAAGGAGACTGCTTCAAAGTTTTTAATACAGGACTATCCTGAACCCACTAGAGGGAGAGACACCGTGGGTCAGAGAGAGATGATCCAGAGAGTGATCTATGAGCAGTTTATAATCATGCAGCGCAGTGAGGACACCGATCTGTGTGTGTTTCTCGTGCTCTGCCCCTGACTCAATCGGGTCGCGATCTGTCCCTGTATTTCCGCAAACACCTTTTATAAAGCATAAAATACATCCACATGCTGTGAATGAGACGAGCAGGAAGTGATCAACGTGTAGTTTATCAGTTATGCTGCGCAGGGAGGAGACAGACTCTAGGAGAGGAGCAGATGTGACACAGATCTGTCTTCTACCTGGCTCAATACATCGCGATCTGTCCGTATTTCCGTGCACAAGTTTTATAAAGTATAAACTGTCCACATGCTGTCATATGTCCATATGCTGTGTAGTATTTCACTGATAAACACAGAGGTGTAGGAGCATCAGACTTAATGATCAAACAAGGTTTCATGTCATCACTTCAGTCCGTACTCACCCTCTCCCTCCCTCTGAGCGCCTGCGCAGCAGCTCTCACCCTCTCTGTGCTGTGAGTCTGTATCACAGTTTCTTGTATTATATGTTGTTTTTAAAGTCTTATTAAGTTGAATGAGGATCTGTGTTCATTTGCATACAGAGCGGGACATGAGCACTAACTGCACACAGTATTGCCTTGTGGTTGCTCACCAGTGACCACACAAGAATCCTCTGTGAAGAATCATAATGTGGCAGGTGTAACAGGTGTAACAAAGCCCAGGGAGGAGACAACACAGAAGAGAAAACTTGATGAAACAGAAAATGAAAAAGAGACAAAGAAAAAGAAAAGACCAAAAGGTCAGGTCGAGATTGGTAGGAATATGATCCACTGAAGACGCTGGGCTGACTGCAGGGCATACGGCTGTGACGAGGTGAAGAAATAAAAGTTGTGGCTAGTGAAAATGTTGAGTGGCTAGTAACTTTGGAAAACCGCAAGCCACGGTGGCTGGTGAGCAAGAAAGTTAATGTCAAGCCTTTGTTGCAACCATTAAACTACAAAGTTTTGGTTGCACCATAACAAAGCAGAACAAACCAAAATCTCATACGAAAAAGAAATAAAAACTTTCCAAAAGATTTCTTAGTAAACATGTAAGAAGCAAAAACAAGACAAAACCATCTTTAAAAATCTTTTCACACTGATGTTGTGAACATTTAGCCGTGACAGCACAGGCACACAGAACTATCAGGAGAACAGTCACACTGCCTGGACACTTCACAGAGATATTTCAGCCACTCCGCCATGAAACAACGCTGAACAGCAGCCACACTGAGAACCTGTCTCGGTCCAACTCTTTCTTTTTAGCTTGCCTTTTCCTCTTTTTTCTCCTTCGGTTTAACAGTCTTTGTTGTGTAAGCCATAGTTGACAGTGGAGGGATGGGCAGTTTTTTATTCCCGGTGGTTGTTTTTTAAGCCTTTGTGGACCCAAACTGGTTGATGCTGAGCACACTGAAGAAATTGAGCTTGACTGCGTGAGCATGCGCGGAGGAGTGGTGCTGCGCAGCGTGTGATTGACAGCAGCCTGAGAGACTGCTCGGCTCTGATTGGTTGTTGTGTTTTGGGAGCTTTGGATTCTTATGAATGCCATTAGGAGCAGTAGGAGGAGCCAGAGGAACATGATGTTTTCACAGATTATCTGTCTCATGTAAGACTGCACGTTTAAGCAAACATGTTTGAGCAAATATGACAAAAAGTTAGTTTTAATAATGTTACCTACTTCAACTTTAACAAATAAACAGATGTTTGATGTAATCAGAAGTCATTTAAATACATCTTCTGTAAGTCTCTACAACCCTTCACCCTCTGCAACTGCAACATGATCTTTCATTACTTACAGTTTACTGTATTTGACATGTGGATCAGATTCTACTGAAATTAGAGATGAACAAATAGACGTAGTCTCAGTGCTGAATATCAGTAATGACATACTGTTTGTCCACTGGCTGAAAGAAATCAATATCTGTGTCACCTTTAAGTCAGTTTACATCCTGACTACAGAGCAGTTCACGCCAGCATCGGCTATTTTCTTGCTGGTTTCCATTTTCTGTAGCAGACCCAACCAGATACAGAGAAGGTGACCTTTACTGCCCCCCCACACAACAACCCAACCCCTCACACCTCTGCCAGAGCTGAACTGCTCATTAGAGGGACTCTTTACCTCTCAAACACCTGCCACCATTCACAGGTGAACAACACAGAACTCTCCCTCTCCACACCTCCGTCAACACACTCCCTACTTACCTGTCAACCACACACACACACTCACGCACACACACTTAACTAAAGCTAATATTCTTAGTGGTGTGTGTGTGTGTGTGTGTGTGTGTGTGTGTGTGTGTGTGTGTGTACCAGCATGTTTGTGTGATGAGGGCGAGAATGACAGCTCCATTTGGTCCACATCCATTTGCATATTGGGGTTACATTATACACTGTACAGACAGATGGTCAGTGAGGCGGCTTTGTGAGGGAGGAGGGACCAAGAGGAAGGTTTTCTATTGTGGGTAATTCACCAAGGTGCAGCTTTCCTGTTTACTCAGCCCTGTCACACACACTTGTGATTTAAATGTGATCATGAGAATGTGTGTGTGTCATAAGATCTGGCATCATGTCACCCAACAAATACACATTAAATCCTCATTTGAAGCCAAACAGAGCGGCTCTGTTCTTCTGCTCAAGCACACACACAACGAGCTGTGAGTGTTCCAGAACTGTAACGAGCTGGTCAGCACAAAGGTGCCCTTATTACAGTTAAACATTAAAATAAATCACAGAGTATGTCTGGACATTATTAGTGAAGTTTAAGCAGTCAGTGGAGCCTTTTATACTTCAGTCAGAAAATATTCACTTTTTTTTTTCTTTGCACGTCAACAACTATCCATCCCTGTCTTCTAAAAATGTTTGTTCGTATCAGCTACAACTCATTTCCACGAACAAACGCTTTGTTCGAAATTTCAGTCAATAGATATTTTTTGGCTGACCTGCGGAGTCAGGCCTACACACAGGTCTGGAACTGACTGACTGACTGACTGAGTGAGTGGCGGTACTTTCAGAACCAAATAAAGTAAAACTAAACAAAACAGAAACAACAACAGCCCGGGAAACACTTCAAAATAAAAGCATTGTGTACAAATGAGAGGAGTCAGAATTCCAGATCGGGCTGTTACTTTGAAAAAGCATACTGTGTTGACCCACTTTTCTCTCCATGCCTGTGACTTTTACTACAGGAAGAGATGTTAATATTGCTGTCAGAGATCAATAGGACTCATCACAATTTATTTTCACCGTGTATTTTGGCCGGGAATATTGTCAGACATGTCAACTTAATTTATTATTTCGGCATTTCCTGTCTTATTTTGTTAACCCTTGTCTCTCATCTTTTTCAGTTCCTGTCAAGCTGTCTCCCTCACCGTTGGTCACCGGGTCCCTCCCTAATGTGCTGCACCTGTGGCTGTTTCGTTCACACCCTTTTGCTACTTAAACCCTGGTGTTCCCTCACTTCCCTGCAAGATTATCACTGGCCTTAGCAGTAGATACATCCAGCTCTCTTTATTAGTTTATCCAAGACCCTCGTGTTTGACCAGTTTTTCCTTACCTCGTTCCTGTTTTTTGCCTGTCGGATCTCTATTACCTTTGCCTTAGCTTTTGACTTTTGTGTATCGGACCTAGCTTGTATAAACACCACGTTTTTGGAACTATCAACTGTCTCTGCGGTTGAATCCTAACTCTGTGCCTGACAAATATGAGGCTCGCTGTAAAAATGGGCGAGCCTCATATTCTCCAGATTTTTGGCATGTAAGTTGCGCGTCTCCCGCATGCCACACCAGTATTGTGAAGACTCATGTCATCTTTTTAAATGATAAGATGTATTTATATAAAACAAAGCTGCAATTCTGATTTCTGCAAAAATACATTGGGCTCTATTGTCCACCCTGCGCAAAGCGTGCAGCGCAAATGTCATTGCTATCTTCCATTTTCACACTGTGTGCCCACATTGTGTAAATAACAAGCGTTCTTGCGCCACCGTTAGCGCCCGTAAGCGTGTTGGTTTTGATATGAGGTGTGGTCAGGCAAACGGGTGGCACGTGTCTATCTTGAGGACGCAGAAAGCGACTGCGCCTTGGACCAACAAAAACCTGGTCTACAGTCTTAAGTCTGTGGCGCAGTCTGCATCTGCTATTAAGAGGGCGCATTATGGACATACATCGAAGAGTTCACAACACGAGTCTGCTTGTCACTCACACGGGGACGCACGGCAGCGCTTCTACTCATAAGGAAAAAGCAGTGTGTTTGCAGATACAGTGAAAAACGTTGTTTAAGGGACAGACTGCAAGCTTTGGTTTCCCTCGTCTCCTTAAATCATGATGCTGCTTTCGGTTTGTTACCGATCTGCTGAGAAGTGCAGGAACACGTGGACAAGATCCCCGCTGCTTCACACACACCTGCTTCACCTCAGGGAGAGTCCTGCTGCAGCCACTATAAGCCACTATAAGTTAACACTGAGTGGCTCATCCACTCTGTGAACAGCCTGCATATGCAACCACGACGTTAACAAGCGCCCGGGGAGGTGACACTGATAACTGAAAGCTGCCCTGCCCAACTGCCTCGATCATCCCACTGACATGATCTGTGACAGCAGCAGCGTCACATGCTTACCGTATTTACAGTTTACAGGCAGGTTAAACACAGAGTCTGTAGATAAGTCATGGAAGAGGAGAGACAGGTGAGTTTTCTTTCTGCATCGAGTAAGGAAAAAGTGGCAGCATGAGATCATTTGCTTAACGTTGCATGTCCTGCGATGTGACAATTGCACATGAACCCGTCGCAGTGTGATGTTTGGATACAAAGAAGATACAGCTTTATGATAGACCAAAAGGTATCTACTAATAGAAATTTAATACTAATAAATTTGTGCTAGATAACACTAAACATGTTGAATTTCTTTTAAGACCAGCTCCAGTCAAGTCATAACATGCTCTGCTTGAAATAATAAAGTCTGTCTTATTTAGCTGATTTTTTCTGCAAAATATGTTTAATTACCTCGTTAAAATCCTCCCAAGGCATCTCCTCCTTCTCCCTCATCAAAAGTTCCCCAGTCTGCATAGGCCTCGCCCACTAAATCCTACGTTTCTCCTTTCGTAAAATTACAGCTGAAAACAAAACACGTTTCTGCCATCGTTTAGTGGCGACTTGTTGAAACTTAGCAGCTTGAAATGTAGTGATTAGTAGTAGTAACGTAAACGTTTGTAGTCAGTAGTGAGTTTTTCGGTTACAGCTGGCTCGTGCATCGCTGAAGTGGTTGCCATAGGTTACACATAATGATATGCACAGCGTTACCCCGTCCATTAACGGGATTGGCCCCTTAGGTTTGTGACGTCTCAAACCTGCCAATCAGAAAACGTGTTGTTCAGCCTGTCCTTGGTACACTGCAGTTTAAAAGCAGACAGGCCCAGCCATGGAGATGACTGCTGATATTGTCCCTGATATGTCTTGTAGCACATGAAGAACACCACATGGAGATGTTTACACGGTTGAACACTGGATTTTACCTGGAGGGGTTAACTCAATAAATTTGCAAGACGTGCTGCAAAAGCCTCTTTGGGTTGCAGCCGACGTGTGACTGCCACTCAGCGGAGACAGATGGACAGACGCTCCACAGCTGAAATAGAATGCCAGTAGTTGGTGTCCATCAGAGAAATCCTGGTACTGATCCTAACAGCTCATCAGCTGGGCACTGGTCAGTCTAAAGCAGCTGGAAGCAGCAGAAGAGCTCATCCAGACACAGTTCCTGGAGGAGAAGGGGACATTAACCGAGCTGAGGAGATGAAATTAATAACGGAGTTTGGTTTTCTAACAAGTGTTAAAGGGCAAATATTCAGTTTGTGTTTAATCAGCTTGAATAAGCACATTTGATCTTCATATCAAACTAAATTTTCACCTTGTGCAATCATGCAGGGTGAAAATTCACCTTGCTACTGGACCAAACTGAGCTTAAGCCATGGCAGAGGAAGTTTCAAGTGTTTGTACGTCTGTTTGTTTGAACGATCTAAAGTTTCACTGTTGTTTCCTTTTGATTGACACCATGTGCTTTGCTTTGAAGCCACACACTAATTTGGAAACTAGAGGACAGTAAAGGCGTCTCTTCTGTTCTATAATACCCGAGATCAGCTTTCCATGCAGCAGTGAAACAGCAGCTCAAGGTGAGTCTGTTCTTGATTGTCCATATGTAGGAGGTATAATTAGGCATCCCACATGCTGCTTAACAGCACACCTCAGCCTCATGAAGCTCCAGCATTACCATCAGAATACCAATGTCCAGCTGCATTAATACACAGCAACTAAATCACAGGACTCCTGTGTCTTGTTGATAGCTACAAAAAAACCACACACAGGGACTGAAGGTAAAACTCTTACACATGTTAAAACTTCTCTTTTCATCTCAGTCTGAGTAAAAAATGGAGACAGAACAAGAAAGAGAGAGACAAACAGACTCGCAAAGATGAGAGACAGTGGTGCAAGCGATGCATCCAAGTCGCATTACATCCTGTTAAATTCATTTTCGTCTGACCACACATTGTGTCTTCGTGCCCCGAGGCATACAAAGTACCCTTTTTGCATAAGAATTCACTACCTATGAGCCAGCACCAGGGCTAGACCTCGTGCATACTGCACACAGGCCGCTCATTACAGCCCTCTGTATAACATGGCACAACCTCTGGCATACTGTCACAGCAATCTGCCCGGCATGGCCATAAATCAACTCCTACTATGCCCCCATTATTAGCTAGTGTCAATGAGAACAGACAAGGCATGGACTTCAAAGACTATGGCATAAATGTATACTGTAGATGGGAGTCCAAATGAAAGGGGGCGGGGGCTGACTGGATCACTGAGGCTGTTGCTCTCAGAGATAATTCACTTAATATGCATCGTTCTGCATTATTTCCTGCAGCTCCCTCGCCCTCGTCAGCTTGGCCTAGTTCCACTGTAGCTGCAACATTGTTAACCTCTCCATTGCCATCCATTCCTTCCACTGCGCTGAACCTCAGGGTTACGGAAATAGGTCAAGCAGTTCATGGGAGTCTGTGTCAAATTGAAGTGAAATGTGAAGCTGAAGTATCGCAGGGATGAGTACAGTCACTTGAACCCCTGCAAAGAGAGACAGAGAGAGACAGAGAGAATGTTTTTAAAGGCATGGCTATATTTTCTTTTTCTCATTGAATCATTTCATTGCTTCAGGCCGGTCCAACTTTCTTGGTTCGGATAGAAATGGAAGCCCTCTGTGTTTGATTAATGGCATGTCATCTCCCATCTTTATGGTTCAGTCCCATCCAGACGAGGCGAAACCAGAAGACATCACCTCAGATTAGCTGTATGCAACTAACACTAAAAGTCCTCATCAGGGGCCACAACCCAGTCGGTGTTGACCCGCCTCATTGGTCATCATAGTGCTGCATCATTGGGCCTCAGCCAAGCAGGTGTCAGGTCGGCCTATGGGGGCTCTATTCATGGTCCAGCAGAGCCGATCCATCTGCTGCAAATTGACAAGCCGTGAGTGCAGTGTTGGGTCGTCGTATAAATCCCCATTAGGGCCTGGATGCTACCTGTCCAAGGCCGTTATTGAGTACTTACTGGGCCCCCCAACAATATCAATCTAATTTGGGGTTATGAGGACTAATATCAGCTGCAGGTGCCCTAATGTAAATCCAGTTCTATCTACATCAAGGTGTTTCTAACGCAGTTTGTTCCCTTGTGTCAGGAGGAGTTGGAGAGTTTCTGCAGCAGGCTGCCAGAACAGGAACTGAATCTATTTCTGCCACCATCCATCCCCTTATTACACTCATTACCATTAGTAGTACCCACTCTACAGCTAAAGCCCCTGAATAACACTTACTGATGGCAAATTACAGATTAACAAAATGTTAAAGCCAATTAGATTCTCGTTTCATTGAGTGTGCACTATTTTTAGAGTTG
This sequence comes from Semicossyphus pulcher, assembly GCF_022749685.1. Classification (NCBI taxonomy): domain Eukaryota; kingdom Metazoa; phylum Chordata; class Actinopteri; order Labriformes; family Labridae; genus Semicossyphus; species Semicossyphus pulcher. The sequence goes on along the minus strand of NW_027211770.1, from coordinate 3,816,977 downwards.
GCTAGGGTCAGTCACAGTTTCTAAGAGGCCTATTGAATGAAGGGTATTGTATAATATAAAGCTTAGTAGCATATTAAACACTTAACATTTAAATTTGGGCTTGTTAAATTCAAGTGGCACCAGTTTTGAAATCAGCAGGAAAATTAAACCATCAGATGAATCAATCGCACTCCAGCAGTAGTTCATCTCACTAAGTGACCTCTGTCTTCTGCTGTGAAGACTACAGACAGACAAATTCTTTAAGAAAATGTTGACGTGTCTTTAAGCCGTAGATATACTTGCTTTGAACTACACATTTGGGTGCACATGATGGCTGCACCACGTACCTGCGTCTGTTTGGAGCGTCGGCTGTGCACATTCTCAAAAATTAACGCTACACGGACACAAGCTGCAGTACGCACGTTAACAGTAGGGGCAGTGTAGAGGCAGAGGGGATGTGACAGGGTCAACACAGCAGCAGGGACAACAATGGCAGAAAGTTCTGAATCTGATAGACCAAGTCCAAACATCTGTACGATGTGTCATTGTCACTGCACAGAGACAAACATGCCTGTCAAACAGCTGCAGACAGATAAGTTCTGTTTTAGAAGTCGACATGGAAACCTGCAAAACTAAATGGAAACAAGTCTGTCTGTTGTTTACTTCCTGCACATACGGTAGTTGCCGGTTGTGTACACGAACACAAGGTTAAAAAGCGAGTATATCTCCAGCCTTAGAATAAGTGGGGAAACAAAGATTAGGAAGGGATATATTTGGTAAAGAAAAAGAAAGCGATAATAGACAGACAAAACCTAAACTGGATGAATAAAATATCTGAAGGTAACTTTAAGTCAGTTTTCTGGGGCTGAATGTCAAACAAACATCCGGCTAGACTCGAGTTCATTTGTTGGCAAAGAGAAAACTTTTAAGAAAAAACAAATGTGAAAATGCACGCGAGGCTTCGTGTCACAAACATACAATGGCCCAATAATAGAGCAGTACATTTACCATTTTACACTCACTATTAAAATCACTCAACATTCAGTGACCTTAAATACTGCTAATGAAAGAACAACATGTAACTGGATTTTTTCATTGTCAAGAATACACTTTAAAATTACAAGCAGGTAATCTGACCTGTTTGTTTCAGTCTCAATCATTTTCTGTTGAACAAATATCTGGTAAAGTCTTAAATCTCAACTGTGAAGGAGTCAAGAACAAACACCTGCCGGGAAACACGAACTGTGCAAACTCCTTCTGAACAAGAGAGAGCTGTAGATCAGCCACTGCTTGAGAGATTTATATATCAACCGAGTTTTTCAAAATGTGCTCTGCAAATTCCTCACAAAGACTTGTGACATTTTGTGTATTTATACTTTCACTCGAGGAATTTACTTTGACACAAGTTGGGTTCATGTCAACTAGCGTGAGACATGACCTGGACTTCCCCCAAGAGACACGATGGCTCTGATATATAAATATTACAACGGTGAACCAAAGATAAGATAATAGAGAATTCAAACTTTCTAAAACATTTAAAGCTGAGATGTGTTTCAACCAATAAGAGAAGAGGAAGAGATTGTTTGAGAGTTGTTGTTGGAATGCTCTCTAGTTTGTTAGTGGGCATGTAAAATGTCAGATACTGACATTCAAAGGTCATCGGGGCATGTCAGCACATTTGATTTGAGATTAACATACTGCTGCGAGAGCCGGAGCACAATGTCAATCAAACATCTGACCTCTTTAACAGAGCCGTATCACAGAGAGTCTAATGTACTCACTGATAACATCCAAACAAACCCTGAAGAGGACAACAGAAGAGGAAGGTTTGTGTAGACTCTACTTTTAATGTGCTCTGTATGTCTGATTGGAGGTAACCTAACAGAAAGTGAAGAGAGTGCAGCTGTAACTCAGTGTGGGTAATGTGCGGTCCCTGTGCTGTTGAGTTTGAGCAGCTTCCCCTGACAGATTTGCCTCGACTACTTAAGCCCTGTTCTTAGAGTTCCGACTCACCTGGGAGTGCTGGCCTTCCCTGTGGCGAGTTATGGGCTTTTAAATGGGGTGCCAGAATCCTCACTTGAGACCACACGTGTTCAGAAGGAGAAGGGTCTGACAGTGTGTATGCAGTCTGAATGTAGGACTACCAGTATAATTGTGTCAGACTAGAGGGCATACAAAGTGATCAGACCTTTGTGTGAGTTGGTCATGGTTTAACGTGGCCGACAAGGGCAAATGCGTTGCAACAACCTGGAGAAACAGTTGGCAAATTCAGAAGCAATGCAAAATCTGAAAGGCCTACAAATCCTGCGCCCCATATGCAGAGGCTCAGTCCTCGACGCAGTGGCCCTGGGTTTGACTCCGACTCTTGGCACTTGACTGCTTGATTTGGGGGATTTTTTTGATTTTATTATTATTGTGTCATGCACAAACAATATGCCCAGACCAGAAAGGCTTACAAGACACCAAAAAAAAACACATACCAGAAGTAGACACGTAACAGAAATAATGTTAAAGAAATAAAACATCCTGACATTTCTTCTAGGCTCTAGAAACAAAAATGGCCAACTTATAAACTAAAAATTAAACTAACGTTCCATGTCGTCCCCACTCTCTCCTCCCACATTCTCGACTCTATCCACAGTCCTATCCAACAAAGGCAAAAAGGTACTAAAACATGAAACATGCTGCAAATGAAGAAAACTTTCGGTAGAAAGACGAAAAACATGTATTAACAGCAAGCGCTGCACACACAGTCATCACAACTGAAGTGCTCCAGGCCTGCAGGGGGCACTGAGAGGAACTCAAGTTTGGTGTAACGCATTGTATGGCGATAATAATTATTAAAGAGGCCTCTGGGAGGCAGCGGTTTTAAGGTCTGTGGTGGAGAAAAATGGCCGGGTCAAAATGGATGGGTCAGTTTAACGACAGGAAATAGAGTAGTGGTGGTTTTTCTTGCTGGGCTTTGCTCCAGGCATCACAGAGCTGACCAAGCCAAAACCCTGCTCAGTGTTGGTGATGCACACACACAAGGTACCGGCTTCCAACATGCTGGACAGCCAGAGCTATAGCTATGAGTGGTGCATATTGCTGCAGGGGGCTACACTGGTTATAGTTTTAAAAAGTAATTCATTGTAATTAACATATCAGGTACAGCCTGAAAACCAACATACTTTGGTAAAGCACTGTTATATAAAGATGAATGGTGTGACACGTTTATAGCAGCATCCTTATTGTATAACCACTGTGCTGTCATATGAGGGACACAGAAAGCTGGTTCAGTAAATCAAAGCATCAAAAACACGGTGGAGACTTTCATTTTAAGTTGTAAGGATAAAATAAGGTTGTAGTGACTCCAGTAATGGCATGTTGTTATTTACACTATGGAGAGGCCCAAGCAGAACCTAAACCCAATTCAGAGACCCAGTTTTAGAACGAATCAGCAGCTGCAGTAGGTGTTGGACCTTCTGATCCGAACTTGGAGTGTGTAATGGCTCCAAATAGGCTCAGAAACAGTGAGGTCAGATTACCTGCCTGTAAAAGGCAGAAATGACTGCTCTTAAAGCCTGTCATTATCTGCCAGACAAAGACAACCTTTATCTCAGCATCACACACCTCTGTGGAGAGGATCTATATTGAGTCTGCCTCTGCATGCTATAGAACCATTATCATGACACAATAGCCTGTGCCTGTCTGCAACACATATTCATCATTTAGCCTCAAATCAATAACATCAATTTGACCCGGGATGAGGGATTTGACTGCAGTTTTCTCTTTTATGCAGAATGTGTACCATTATATTTACTATAGCTGTACCCGAGCACGCTTTTGTCAGTCGAAAAGGTTTTTGTATTAAGCATGAAGATTCGACTTTTTTATGGATACAAATTTATCAGAGGAGCGAGATGATCAGAAGTAAGCAGCAGCTCAGCCTGACGGTGAGCCTTAGAGCGTCGCTGAAACACAGATTTTTAACCCTGTAGGACCTGAACCATCAAATTACTTCCAGAACATTCTAATTCTTTGAATCTGGAGTCTTTATTGAGCCTTAATTCTGAAAAATTAAGAAATGAATAACACATTGCAAATCTGAGTTTTGTTTTTATATTTTGATACATTAGGCTTTTCTGTTTTGCAATTTACTTGTTTAACTATACACTGTGTTTGAAACAAATAAAGGCGTAGCCTACACACATTCCTAGGTCTGTTATTTCTCGATAACAGACCGTTGTTCTAAAGAACAGACCGTTGCTAGGGATGCGGCTCTTATTGCACAATCCGGAGGGATAAGTTCAATCATATCAATCCGCCAAAAGAACACCGGTAAATTTGACGTGGGCCTGTTTACAGAGAAAAAAAACAAAGGCTACAACAGAGAGATCTGCAAAACTGAAGACGGCACATGAAGTAAACATGAAACAGAACACATTACGGGATACGACGGTGTTTTAAGACGGTGATTCCTGCGGTCCCGTTAATCTTGTCTTACTTCACCATCAGAGGAAATGTTCCCATTTAATGTGAGTAATAACAGCTATGTTAGCTCATTTTAAGAAGGCTACAGAGCTAACCGTTGCTATGGACGCAGCTCTCATAGAGAACTTTGTGGCGGGGTCCTGTTCACCCTGTCAGGGGTCCATTCCACGATAACCTGCTCACTATAAATTATCCCTTACTTATAGAACCACCCACAAACATGTTCCACACATCTGACAGAACACAATTTTCAATTTTTATTTCCGACACGATTTTACTATAAATTATTGGGTCAATATATGTGGCTTCAATCCAGTAAATATTCCACTTGAGGTAACATTTCAATGTTTTTCTTGTCTTTACTTTTTCAAAATCAGCTAAAATATCTAAAAACACTTGTGGGTCACAGACTGACCACCTGCATTTTTGTCTCATCCAAAGGTCCTCTGGGTCTGATTTTCTGCCCCCTGGTGGACTGTATCTTATTGTAGTTTTTTCAGGATATCACTCTAATGATGTAGAGCTCTCAAAAACTAGTGTATCAAATATGACACTCTTGGTTATTTAGTTAAAGTGAAAGTGCTTTTACTGGTTTCAATTACTGGGTCTGTTAACAATAAACCCTGAAGGAATCCTGACCTAAAAACCAGTTGGGCAATTGGGCACAGATAAGCTAGCTCACAGCCCCTCCTGACGTCATGTGTTGTGTGCAGAAAAGCATGGCAGAGATTGGACATGTGAGTCTTCTCCAGGTCTTATCGAGTGATGATTCATGCTGTCAGTTTGGGGGGCAGCCCTTGTGCTTCTCTGTCTTGCTTGATGAGGAAAAAGGTTATTATCCATTATGATCAGTCCTTCATACTGTTGAAAGCGTTGCAGATGAGCTGATAACAGCAAACGCGTTCCCTCACTCATGCTGTTTGAGAACGATTTCATTAAAACCTAGCGGTGGCTGTAAAACATGCTCAGTGAGCAACAATGGATGCAGCAGTGTGCCGTTATCTCTCTCATACTGTACATGCTCCCTCTGATGACTCTGCTGATAATAAAACCTGACTGGACGTTTTATAGCTGTGTAAATCCCTGAAACATGCATGTGTTTGCACATTAGACGCCGTTTGTCTGTCGTCTGTTTGTGCTGTAAGCATATAGATATCCTTGGCTAATAGTGAGCATTATTTTGTATGATCAATACAGCATCAGCAGAGCTCTGTGGAAGCACTCAGAGGACACACAGTCATTACTCATCAGCTCAGCCGTGAACAAGTGAGGATGTTATAAAATTAGAAACATTTACATGAGATGATTGACAATGTCTCCCCTCATGTTTTGTCTGTGCTGCATATTCATGCAAATTGCCATTATCTGACGGCAGCCTCAATTCATTAGAACCTGTGAGGCTGCACGGCAGCTTATTACTGTGGGACTGCAGCTCTATTGAGCATTTACAGGATCTTTATGAGTACATTTTTCTTTCACAGCTCCTGCAACGAATCCTGTTGTCTCAGATTGACCTCAAGGTCCTTTCTATAAATGCATGTACGGTTACATTTGATTGGAAGTATTGATCGGGGTCTTATTGTTGTTGCACAGCGATGTAATGACGTTGCATGAAGCATAGCCAGAATGACTGAGTGGTCGCATTGTGGCAGCCTTATCAACCAGAACAAAAGTCAAGCTGCTGGAAAATCCATATGTGGATCTTACTCAGAACATAGACTCAGTATTACATAACCTGATTGATTAATCATTAGGGATCAATATATTCTGATGCAGTGCTGAGTTTCCTCATCATTTGTCACTGTTTTCAGCCTGGCTGCCTCAGGTCAGCGAAAATGACACAGCCGATGGGGGGGATTCAGGCCTTCCTCGTGTAGTTCGATACAGATTGAATCTGACATGCAGGATCAGGCAGGTCAAAAGCCAATCTTTATTTTGCCTTATTGATTGAGACATCTGATGAAGCACAGGGTTTTCTCAACATTCACATAAACTGTGTTTTAAAACGAACACGGAAACACATTATTCAAGGTGCATATTCTTCATGTGATGAATTGTTTTAACTGAACATTCACAGTTGGACTCCACGGACTGAATCACACTTTGTTGTTTACTGTAGTTTTTCTTGGCACCTCAGAGCTAAACTCACACAAGATAAAATATTCGGCCCTACTTTGACTTAGACTGTAAATAAGAGGTGGATTTATCCCTCTTTTTCTGAAGCACTTGAAAATGCTTTGGTGTATACATTTCACTCCCCTTGCCTCTCTGATGCTTTTATGAAGGGCAGCCTGAAGGTTAGGCCAGGATTCTGATCAGGAAGTCTCCAGTTCCAAATGGAAGCTTAATGTTGCTTCAAAGCATTCTCTACTGATCAGGCAAAGCTCTACTATCAGACTCTAGATGGGAGGTTAAAAGGGATCAAAAATACATGTGGGAGAACCAGAGAGATTGTCTTTCTAACTTCATTCTTTTGCCTTGTCAAAACCTATATAAAGCACAATGCAGCTAACTCTACCACAAATAGACATTAAATTATCCCTTTGATTTCAATGAATGTTAAATTAATAATCTAATTTTCACTTAAATAAATGTCTGTTATCTATCGAATGAGGTAACACAATGGTGACTGAGCCTATGGCCCACTGAAGCCTTTGCATTTGCAGTATATAGTATTATTAGGGACTGGGTGTCTGTGGCGACATTCGCGGAAAAAATCCCAAGCGGCGCCCAGTTAGTGACACGTTTTCCTTCAGCCAGCAGTGGTTGGTCTGCCAGAGAGGGTAGGCGGAGCTTAGCGGCTGCTTTCCGCTCTCTGTAAGTGTTGTGAGTAAACAGTAATCTACTATGGCTGAACAAACAAAGAAAAGTTGGATGACTACAGATACAACTTCAAAAAGAAGTGAAAATCCAAAGAAACAAACTCGACGCTCAGATGAAGGCAAACAGTCTGAAAAGGAAAGCGACCGTCAGCCAGGAAAATCAAGAGTTTCAACCGGAGTCAACCGTGGACGTCGCACATGCAGCACTGTCTGGATATGTGGGAAGTGTGCTCCCGCAATTACAGTTTTTTTTGCCCTAGATGCCGAAGAGAACAAATCTGAAATCTTGGAAATGACCACCAGGCAGTGATGTTCCTGGTCAGGAAGCTCTTGATGGTGCAGGTAGAGGTGTTCCCGGAACCTGGAGCATCTGACATTGAACTGCCCCCTTTACCTACCAGATCAGGCCCTTAGTGATGTGGATACCATAGTACTTGAGGCTGTCCACCCTCTACACAGAGGAGCCGGTGATGTCAACAGGGGGTCCACTAGCAGCTCCTAAGTGTTGCTGAGGAGTAGGTTGGTGACCTGACCACAGTGACTGGTCTTGTCCTGGGAAAAGGAAGGATGGTTGACTTCTTGAAGCATGTGGGTATGACAGTGTGAGCCAATGACAGGCAGAACACCAATCCTAGCTGGTCTGTGCATAGTTAGAGGTCCTGCGCTCTGGCTCTCCCACTCTTTGCACACTCTTAAGTCATTGTAACCTTGTACCCAGACAGGGAGATAGGTGCACTTACCCCCTAATTAACATCTACTTAAGCTCCACAGAGTGGTTTGTCCAGCTATGATGGCCTAAAATGGACCATAAGTTGCTTCTTTCACTTGCTAGAGCAAGCACTTGTCAGCACTTGACAAGGTGTGGCCTGCAGAGTGTACATTTATGGGGTCCAGAAACAATCTGGTAATTTGGACTACATGTTGGCCATTGATTGATCTGACCAATTCCTGACCTCTTGTATCACAGGGGGGATGTGTAAAATGTTTACTTAGCCTTTAGCCTTTAACCTCAGCAAGATGGCGGCTTGGTTGCTTTTCCCAAACTCTTATGTTTGAATCCAGGAAAATATTCAAGAACATATTTCTATCCTTTTAGCAAAGTGATGTACCACTTACTCTTCCCCCTTCCATTAAAACTTCTTAAGCTCTTTGGCACCATTTCCTGGATGATGAGTAATAATCCTCAGCTTGGCTTGAATTTACAGGCACACTTCTGCCCTGCGGGGGTTAAGTTAGATTTCTGTCACCCGTGGCCCCTCCCTCTCCTGCAGTAACTCAACACAAGCACTTAGTCATACACTGATTACTACCAAAACACTGTTCCCTCCACCATGTTGTCACACAGCTGTACTTTAAATGTCCTGGTTATGTTCTTCATAACATTAGGTTGTTGAACAGACAGGAAGCCTACACAGTAGATGATAGTGTGAAGACATTTCCTGAGATTATCTTTTGTACATATTACTGCAATAACCATTCTGTACCTCTTTCGTGAAGCACTGTGCTCCAGTAGAGCAATGAAATAAAAATGTTTTTGCTGGCAGCTTCCTAAATTTTGATTCTTCTGGTCTTTTCATACAGCCAACAGCCTGAATTTACATGTGGCAAGTTCACCAGAGTTCATTCTGTGCAAACAAAACCATAAATGAACTCTGTCTATGGAAAATCCACAGATTGCATCAATTCCACGTAAATGCATTGATTTTGTCCGAAGTAAATGCGTTAAAGGAACACTTTTTGTGTAAACAAAAATCTAAACTTTAGACCTGTGTGTTTCACCAGAAAGAAGTTCACAGGGTTACCAGGTTCCACTTTCACCTAGGAATCATCAACTGGCAAACTTGAATGGTCACAACGAACCGCATAACTTCTGCTACGGTTACTCCAAGAGTCGACACTACTCCGGTGTTTTACAGCTCCTAAAACAGCTTCTGGAAACGCTGCTGAGAATGTTTTATGGCCCGATCAGACAGAGCGCGTTCTAGCAGCTGGGGACGGCTTTTATGTCATTGTTTTCAATGACAGGGACACTTCTTGCCCGCTGCCTTTGTGTTGCAGAGTGCCTCGCGTTTTTGAGGAAACGCTCTGAGCGCCTCGAGTTGAAAAACCTTCAACTCAAAGCAGAAAAGTGCCCGACGTCTTGGACGTTTTTTCTGATTGTCCAATCGGATGAAAGGAGAGGCGGGCCTTCTGTCACTTTACAATATAATGTTTAGGTTAATGACAGCTAATGATTCAGTGGTTGCCCTAACAACAGTTAAAAAAGAGGCGCAGCGAGCTTCTCTTTTTTTAACCGCAGGCTTCAACAAAAAAGGCAGTGCGGTGCGCCTTGCGTTTTAAAGCCTGCAAAACACGCTCTGTCTGATCGGGCCCTTAGTTTGAAAACTAATTTAAGTGTGTACGAGACTTTTATAAACCACAAACAGACACCAATATTTACTTGCTGATTGGGTCTCATCACTCACAATGTGTAATTCTGTGATTCGCCCCGATCGAGGACACTTTTAAAGAAAAAACAGAATTCAGCCTTGATTGGAAGAAGTTAAACTAACATGAATAACTATAGATACTGGTGACCTTGTTGTTTACTCTAGCTGCTGTTGTCCAGTTAAATTCCTCACATTATAATTCTAGTACTGCCTATAGAGCAGAAAGCAAACTACTGTTCCAAGAGATTACAGTTAAAAGAATTGTTATCAGTCCTCCATGCACCCCTGTGTTAGGTGAGCAGGTAGACACCATAATGTGTATGCTCCATGCATGTCAATGGTCGAGTGATATTTTCAGGTTTTAAGTGCTCGTCTAGGCAGGTTGAATAATATTGCTGTGATCAAAAGAAGTCAGAGGTGTGAATCAGAGCAGTTACAAATTTAAGACACTTTGATATACTGTATATTTTGGGAACTCTTTCAAAAGACTTTCAAAATCTGAAATATACTGGTCAGCTTGTTTTTTGTCATCAGGCCTCGCATCGGAACAAAACTTCCCAGTTCAAAACCCACTTCCTTTCCACAGAGTTGACCATTACAAACAAACGCAGATATTAGCATTGGCTTTCACAGCCTTCCATCAGTCAACTCCTACCACACTCCATCTCTCTCTCCATGTCAGGCTGCAAATATCTTCCAGTCAGATCACATGACAGTCGTCTCCCTGCGAGGTGGCAGGTTGATGGGTGATTCATGCTCCCGCCCACAGGAGGCAGCGTTCTGCAGGTGAGACTCATTAGTTACAGCTGTGTCCATCACCACAAACAGGACAGAAATAAAGCTTCACTTTGAAAGAAAGTGTGTAGGTCCGCTCAGTTCCTAATGTTGACTTTTCCCCTCAATTTATTATTATCTATTTCACAGCCCATGTATTTTATGCCTCTTGACCTTTATACTTAATCCACTTTTGCCTATAACTGAATGATAATTGGATAATAAAAATTGATGTAAAATAGTAACTTTAATAGCTGGAGCCTTGTGTTTTTCTGACGCTGAAAGCTCAGGCTTTTGCAGTCATGCCATCAATCTGTACGTTCCTTGATGAAGTCATGTCTTTATGTTACATGTGGTGTAAAACATGATTAAAACTTGTGGGCAGGATGGGGCAGAAAATTCTGTTCAAATTTAAACAACATTCAAGTTTTACCGAGATAGAAAGAATTTAAGGACACTCCAAGAATTAACATCTCAATAAGCATGAACACCAATGTACTTCCAAGCAGCAACCTCCAGTGTTGAAAAATGAACTGTAGAACAAAAAACTGCAGTTCCTCGAGTGGCCACTTGACGCTGGCTCCAGAAAACAAGAAATAACATTACAGCAGATGGGAAAATGCCCATTTTTACAGCAGAAATAAACATGTTTACAGCCTGGTACAAAAAACGGTTTTGTTATAAATAGCTAATTTTTTCATTCAAGATAACTATACGGGGGGTGAATTTTTGTGTAACACACTCATTTTAATTATATTAAGCCTTACATTATGGGGGCCGGCTCATTTGATTGACAGGTGGATCCTGCTGGTTGTCTGCTAGACGTTAACACAGACACACAGACACTGAGCTTAACTTCACCTGTTTGTGTTGTTGGAGACTTTTGAGTATTTTTTTAGCATATATTTAATCGTCTGCCAGTAAATGGGAGTCAGGAGTTGCTGGTTCCGTCGTGATGAGAAGATCGGTTATTTTACGTTTCCCGTTACATATCGGCTTGCCGCTATCTCACTGGGCGAGCGAGCAGCGAGTCCGCTACTTCTTTACTCTGATTAATAAACACCTGCAGTCAGTCACCGTCACAAACAGAATCTTCTCCTTGGAAACTAGCTCCTTCATTATTTATACAGTCTATGGCTATTAACCGCTAGCTACGCTGAGGAGCATATAGCCTAGCTTTTTAGACGTAGCTGGCTGAAGGGGGGGTCAGGCCCAAAATCAGCCTGATTATCTTACAGTGTGTGCCCAGCCTTACATAGCAATTTTAGCTTAGGCTGTACCGATTTAATGAGCATGAAGCATTTGAAAATACTCGGTGAAATGGCATCAAGTGTCTGCACTGGCAGACCATTTCTATCACAGAGTTCTCAGGGTTAAAGAGCCTCCTCTCACTGTGTTAGTGTGCCTGCACACTGTTCATTATTTTTAGACATGTTATAAATTGGTGTTGCTGGAGGACAGATTCTCAGTCTTCCTCCCAAACAATAAGTGTAAATCTTGGCTAATGCTCGCAGGTGCTGAGCAGAAGGAGATAAGATCTTCTGCTGTTTGACTCGCAATATTATCTGCCAGGCTCAGGATGGAGAGCGAGGCAGCCGCGGAGGAGGGAATTGTGTGGAGACAGACGAGGATGGGGCGGGTGGAGGAGGGAGGGGAGATGAAGGTTTGGGGGGGGGGGGGGGGGGGAGATGAGGTGGTGACACCATTTATGACACACACCATTAAGCTGCCAATGAGGCAGCAGATCTCAGGCTTTTGGGATTCTGTCCCCAGACTCGTCTCTTTTTGTTCCACACATTCCTCTGACTTCCTGCTCCAGCCTGTTTCTTTGGTTTCTATCAAAATGTTCCCATCAGAGAAGGGTTTTTGCGCGTTGCACCTGGCAACACATTCCTATTTGTCTGTCTATCCTTTTCCTTTGTGGACTAATAATCAAACACGGGGGACAGACAGAGCTGGGCATTCACAATATAGACGGAGAGCTGCTGATCAGCCGTGAGGCACCAGAGTGAGAGAGGATGTTACAAAACTGTGAACACCTTAATACACTCACTGGTTTTATTTTTCTATTTCATTTTCACTCAGCTTGTGTTGGAGAATTACAGTATTTTAAAATATGTGTCTACATTTGTGAAAGTTCTTGTTTTTGTCAGTGACAGGCTCAGATTATTGTTCTAAGTGTCTGACAACATTACAGGAAGGATCCCTACAGAGATAAAGAGTTCATGTTTATAACCATGCACAGCTGTTACATTGCTCTTATCAAAGCCACCAGACTCCATTGACATAAACAGTAATTTAACCTCCCAGAACATATGACTTGCTGGTCTACAGCTGCTTTGATCATTTGTGTTGTTTGCATTGTTGATTTACATTTGTGTTCCAAAAAAGCAGCAGCAGAAGTTAAACTCAGATAAGTCACAGCAAAATAATAGAATGAAACAGCTCGAGGCAGCCGGGACCAGGGATAACTTGATAATACATTTTATGAGCTTGAGGTCACAGGCTCGTGTTAGAGATGAAGGCATTTAGCACTGAATTATTATTATTTTTACAGCCCATTATTTTTGTACAGCCCGTGTTCACGTCGTCTCCACCACTTCATCCACAGTTTGTTCTTTTTTCTTGCTGAATTTACAGTAAAGTAAAGTCCAAAAACTATCATCACCAATTCTTCCTGCCCGTCGTCCGCCATGTTTGTTTACTCGAAAGTCTCATTTGACCACCAGAGATTTGGTGAGATTTTCAGCTGTGAGAGTGGGACTCTGAATGAATGTGTTAGTGTGTGCTGTGCTGTTTGGGTCATATCGTTGCTCTCCACACACTACAGGAACAAAACTGTTCAATCTGTCATTATCTGTCGTCATGTGTGGCTCGCTCACATTTTCAACATCTGCTCAGATTTTAAACATCTGTTAGTGTAGGCCAGCCTGAAAACAGCTGCCTGCTGATGCTTGAAACTTTGCTGTTGAGAGTGAACTTCATCAAAGTGATAAAGTTGCTGTAAAACCTAAACAATTCTCTGAAACTTTAAAGCTCTGTATGGAGCTGCTGAGTCAGGTTATAATTATCTGTGGTTTCATCTCTTTGAGCATTAACCTTTCTAATGATAGGTAGTCATTTGACCCATTGCCAATATAACTCTAGATTAAAGCAGCTTTAATAGAACTGAGTAAAGCAGGCTATCCATCAGTGTTAGCTTGGTTTACCTCACAGAGGTGAAGCGTCTGCAGTGTCATGTGGAGCTTTTTGTGTAAGTTTGACTTGCTGTTTTCCAACTGCAAACTCTGCTGAAGGTTTTGACCTTTGAGAGAATTGAGGGCTTGGGAGGGGCTGAGAAAGTTCAGAGGTGTTTCTCTATGGTCCAAATCCCGCTCTTTCCTGCACACCTCTACAGCTTTTCACTTTAAATCAGATATTTTCTATATTGTTTGTCTTTATTTATTTACATTCAGTGCTAAAAATATATGCCATTCATTTTAAAGATATGTTTCCCTAGTTCTACATTGTTCTTTTTGTTTATTGTATACACAATCAGACAAAAGTAAAACATTTACTTGGCAATAAATAATATTTTTTATTTTGAAATTAAACTAGCCCCTACAAACAACAGCCACTGAACTACCTGCTCGTATTTAGGTAGTAAACTTAAAGGGGCGGTATTATGCTAATTTCAAGCTTCATATTTTACTCTGTGATACCTGTGGAGTAGCTGAGCATAATTTACAGTTAAAAAAATCATTATTTTTCTCATACTGGTGCTCTGTGCAGGCCCCCATACAGCCTCTGCCTGAAACGACTCAGTCAGCTCTGTCCCTTTAAGAAACCCCCCCCCGCCCACTTTCTTCTGATTGGCCAGCTCTCGGAAGCCTGCTGAGGCTGCACTTTGTGATGTCACAAAGTGCAGCGTGAAAAAAAAACTGTGTGAAACCTGGCGTTCAGCCGCGAGAGAAGCCTAGGGATTCATCCAACATGATTTTACCTACAGATTTGAAACTTCACCCACATTTAGTCTGGACATCCAACATAGTAAAATTATATATGTCTTAAAATGTGAAACAGATAATATCTCTTTAAGATTCCAGCACCCCTAATTCACTGTGTTGTTTTTAAGCTTTTGTTCATGTATGGACAAAACCAAAAATATTAGCTGTGCTTCTATGCTAATTGGTAGCTTCCTTTAGACATAGCAAGGCTAGCTATGTACCCTGTTTCCAGTTTTTATGTTGTGCTGACTGGGGCTGTCAAAATGTTCAATACTTTTTGATACCACTTGTTTTAAAACGATACAATCGCTGTGATTTTTACATTCATGTACCGAAGCTTTAAAAAAAACAACAGATCTGCAGTCAGATTTTCAATCAAAGCCATGAGAGAGAGCAGCTATGGTTGAGTAACACGGAAATGAGGAGAGTGAGCGCTGTTTATGTAAATAAGGAGGTGAAACAGAGAAATAAGAGATTATTTTCTGATTGTGTCACAGAGGTTACGCTCTAAACAGCTAAGTAACACGCCTACACCTCTGTACAACCCCGCAGGAAGGTACAAGGTTTAGTTTTTATAAGCCGAAGTCTACTATGTGTGTCTGTCTGCTCCGCCGTCCGTCACACCTGGAGCTCTGATACAGCGGACTGTTCTCATTCACCGAACAACACATGAAAACACATGTGAAGTCCCTTTCACGTCTTTTGAAGATGCAAAAGTTACAAAAGAGAGACAGAGAGCAGAGAGACAGTCATGTCACCTCAGCGCTACGTTCATTTAGACCTGACCTGCTGTGGATAAAGTGGGTCTGAAAATTACAACGCTGAAGTAAACAGTAAAAATGGAAATATTATAATATATATATATAAATAACATTTTAATTCAATGTTGGAAAAAAGTGTTTGATGATGGCCACAATTACATTAGAAATATTTACCTAAGGCATCCTTCAGGAAACAAATCTAGATAATCGATATAATTATACATTCATACAGGTGTGTAACTGTATGTACAATATATGTTTATATGTATTTATACCTTTCTAAAACACAGCAGCTGAGTCTGAGTCTCAGAAGGTCGGACGTGTTTCTTCCTCTCCTCCTATCTTCACATCCATCTGTATGCTCGGACCAGTCGAACTGTACTGTACCATTCACATTCAGCCTCTCCGGTCTTATTTTCCTCCCCTCTTTCCTTTGTCCCTGTCTCCCATCTGCTCTGCTGAGCTGGCCGTTTTGTAAGCGTAAAATCCCTGATAAAGACAGCTGTAAAAAGCCTCACTTGCTTCTGGTGAGAGCAGGAGAAAATATGCTTGCGCTGCTTGGTCTGAGTTAAATCTATTTCGCTGCTCTGAGTTTCCTCTATTTGCCATGACATTACAGTGCATCTGATGATGTAGCGCTATTTAAACTTGATATTAGCCAGAGAAATAGATTTAACCCGTCACACAGTTGTTTACATGTTCTCAAACTCACTCAGACTACTCTGGCGTCATACCTGGTGATGTGTTTTTTCTTCCTCCTCTTCCTTCCTCCTCCTCCTCCTCCTTAATTAACGGACATCATTGTGTCTATTCTTTCTCATTCCAGACTGACCTACCAATTAATCAGGCCTTCCTGCCACTTGAACTCTCACACCATTGTCAGTCAGTGTCTGTGCTCTGTGTTTCCTCCCCTCCTGATCCGATTTACCCATCCCTCTTTTAACATTGGCCTCACTCACATTAGGCCTATTCATTTTAATATGGCTCCCATTCAACCCGGCCCAACGTTCCCAGGAAATCTATCAAATGTCCTTATTCATGGATGCACTGAAATGTTCCATTATTACAGATGGGACATCTTTACTTGTTTATGCCTCTATGCATGTATCTACTTTCTTGTGTAGTTGTACGAGCAAAACCCACTTCTTCTTGGTATTTCCTGCTCCTAATTGTCCTTCCACAACAGCTCCATTGCTCTCAAACCTACTACACAGAATTGTTTTTCGTGGGAAGGCAAAGCTTTTCCTGGAAGCACACAAGCAGTGAATACAGCAGACGTCACTCTCGCGCCTCCTCACAGGCCTTTCATAGGTTTGACCTTTATTTACCCCGTCTCTGTGAATGAGACCTTTTCCTCGGGCGATGCTCACCATTTCTTTTCACGATTTACGTGGAAAAGCAACAATGATGCGTTAAGATGTTGTAATTAAAAGTTCAGGAGCTGTTTATGTGCTGGTGATGGAGCCTAAGGGCTAAGCTAAAGATTGCTATTCATTTTGGTTCATTCGTTGTCCTTAATGGACAATTTTTAATTTGGGCACCACTTTAACCTTCATAAAGCACCATCATGAGGCCAAGACGTTCTGATATAACGGACACATTAGGAGAAGTTCTGGTTGTACACAACTGGGGCCTTTTTGTGGTATTGGCCATCATTCAAAATGAATAGAAAGAGCAAAAAAACTCAAACAGTACAATTAGAAAACAAACCAACCAAAACACATCACACCAGAAGGTTTACCTCCAAATCAGTTGGTTCAAATAATCCTGCTGCAGACTTTAAATTCTCCTTCTTTGTGTTTCCTGTCCATTTGCATTTTATTGATCCTTCTACAGAAATTACTTTGGAGGGAAGAAATTAGTCATAGCAAATCAAACTGCAGAACAAAACTACAAATATAAACCAACTTTGTGATAAATGCTCATTTCCTGTTAGCTTTGAACCTGAATGAATTATTAAGAGGCTGGGCTTTCAGCTAAATGCTAACATTTGCATGCTTACATGCTCACAATTACAAAAGTCACATGCTAATGTTAAGCAGGTGTACTGTTTACAATGTAGAATATCTTAGTTATCAGCTTATTAACATTAAACATTAAAAAGAACAGCAGTGGCTGATGACACTGTTTGTGGTTATACTTGGTCATAGTATGGGAACAGTGGTGCAAAATGAAAAGCCAGGCGGAGGAAATTAGTATGGAAGTCCCATTTCCCTAATATTTATTGGGATGGCTTCTCCCATATAAATGTGTTATCCTGAAAAGCTATACTACAAAATTGTACATAATATTTATCCCACTAACAAATTTTTCTCAAGATTTGTTGATCTTGATAACAAATGTGAATTCTGTAAAAATGTAGAAGAAACAACTAAACATTTACTTTATGAAAGCCAGTACACATCAGGATTCTGGAAACTATTTTTACACTCAAACCAATCATTCAATTAAGTTGGAAGCCAAAGATGTAACACTGTACTATGAAAACCAAAACCAAAAAGTTCAGCCAACGGTCAACTTAGTTATTTTACACCCATAAAGTGAAGTTCTTGAGGTCTCGCCCATCGTTTGTACCATTCAGAAGTGAATTTAAGAAATACTTTCAGTCTATCCAAATTATTAACAACAGGAAATTTGCTCACACAGTTAGTATGCTACAGGAAGTCTTTAAAGGAATGGAATTGTATTGCCTACCTTTCTCTAAAGTTATTGATTTATATTGTATATATTTTGGTTTATTTTACTATATTCCTAGGTATTATGTCCGGCTATAATGTTGAATGTATTATACCATTGAGAGTGGAGTCCTGCCTGCTATGTTTTCTGTACCTCAAAATGATGCCTTAATGCTTATGTTCTTGTCAATGTTAAAGAATGTAAATGTTGATCTATTTAATAAAAGAAAAAAAAAGAAAAGAAAAGCCAGGGATCACCAAGGTTAATATGATTCAACATGTTGCAACCATGAACGTCTACACCAAAGTTTGTTCCAATCTGCCCACTAGATGTTGAGATATTTCACAGTTTAGGTGAAGAGTTGAGCTGCTGGGAGCACCAGCTGTAAAATCAGATGGTCCCAAATGTCTTTAGGTCTGGACAAAAGTGGAGGACAGACCCTTTCTGCTAGCACAGAGAGATATGAAACGTAAAATACATTTCCCATAAACGGAGTGCACCGAGCTTCTAGAGCATATTCATGTTCAAGAGGGGGGAACCTTGTAAACACTCTCACACTGTCTTTCCTCTGGTACCAGCCTCAGGACAAACATTTCAGTGCCAGCCATGCTGCTGACACATTTTAAAAAACAAGTAAAAACATCTGTGTCTTGTTCTTTCCTTGTGACAGGTTGAAGACATGAAACGTTATCTAAATGGAGCCATCTCACAGAGATGAAACAGCTGCTATCAGGACAGGTGTCCTCTGTGTTATTCACAGTATTCAGACGTTGGTGTGTCAAAGGGCGCTGCAGATAATGCAGAGAGAAAGGTGGAACATAATGCAGAAAAGACACAATGCAATACACCACTTCCCTGATGAGATTTGGCTCGGCTTGTTTGGCAATGCAAAGTGTTTTTATTGACTCATCAAAGACGTATCCTCTGCGCTGTGAGAAAGCTATTAGGCTGGTCAACAATGGCAGCCTGTACTGAGAGCTGAGGGCTGAATAAGAATGAGAGCGGGGCTGTGTGAATGCCAGCTGAACGGCTGAGGCGCTGCGACCTCATTTGGAGTGTGAACCCTTCAACAGCCCATTCCTGTCAGTATTCAGCACTTGTGTGAAGCAGCATCCACCAGCCCATCACCA
This sequence comes from Semicossyphus pulcher, assembly GCF_022749685.1. Classification (NCBI taxonomy): domain Eukaryota; kingdom Metazoa; phylum Chordata; class Actinopteri; order Labriformes; family Labridae; genus Semicossyphus; species Semicossyphus pulcher. The sequence continues at coordinate 3,797,947 of NW_027211770.1, read as the reverse complement.
CCACCAGCCCCTCAACCCCAAAGGCATGGACCCAGTTCCAACAGAAATGATGACTTTGGCCCTCCAGCAAACACACAGACCTCTGGACACTCAAAGCAATCAACTGACCCCAGAGAAGAGCTATGGAGAGAACGTGATAGAGTGCATGGCAAGGAAATGACAGGAAGAGCAGGGGATGACAAAAAGCATTGGAATAAACTGAAAAAAAAAATCAGGCAGTGTAATCATCGTTTAGTTCATACGTTTATACTTCAATAAACCAAACAGGAATTCTCTAGATTAGACCTGTTAACGTCTCTCCCTCCTTTGGATACAAATCCAGATCATTTGAAGAACACACTTTTGCTTTGTTATTAATCACTGTAATCACAGTAAGAAGGTTTGGCATTTTCCTCCTTCCTTGCGGGTGGTGCCTTTCTGTGTGGGGATTGTGTAACTGTGTAACTGTGTGGGTCACATCTTGGTACTTTCCTTTACCCCCCCATTCCAAAGATATGCAGATTGACAGTGATTCAAAACTAAGGAAGGTGTGGATTTTGGCATGAGTTGCAGCCTCATTAGCCTATTTCACAGAGCCTGTTCAAGACTGGAATGTGGGCCTCGGTTTAGCTCAGCAGTTAAATCGGCGGCCATTTGCAGAGGCTGTGGTCCTCGATGCGGCGGCTCCGGTTTTGGCTCCCGCCCTCGGCCCTTTGCCCCGTGTCATCCCCACTCTCTTCCCCTGTTTGCAAAACTTTCCACTGTCCTCTCAACAAAGGCATGAAAGGCCAAAAAAATGATCTTTAAAAAAAAAAAAAAGACTGGAATGTTCCATCTTTATTCAAACTTGCCTTTCTGTAAAGACGAATCAGGCGACCAATTTGTGTGTAGCCGCCATTACTGCAGGGGCCACTCTGGGGCTGCTGCTGACTGTGACCGCAGCATAGATAGTAAACATGTGAGACAGCTGCCTCCAGTAACTGATGAAGGTACCTTAGTCAGGTGATCTTAACGTTATTCACATTTTACATATTAGACATTGGTTACAACAACAGCCTGACCCGCGCCATCTCTCCCTCTTATTAACCCTATGTGTGAATGATGATTCCCTAAAAAAGCTTGATGTAATGCTTTGACATTAACTCGGCCAATGAATAGAAGTTAAACAACTTTCAGCTCTTAACTAGCTAACAGTTAGCTCACATTCTCGTCGACTTAACAACATCAAACGCGCAAAAATACACTCGCAGCCAAAGCTGACACTTACAGTGTGTAACATAAACATCAGTGCAAAACTAACTCACATATTCATGGATGCACACACGATAAAATGGGTCGATCAGCTATCACAGATGTCTCCGTAGTAGGTGCAGTAAACAAGTCCGGGCATGTCTCCCTCACTGCCGTGTTTTTGGGAGGGATGCTGCATTCAGGTGCGCTCAGAAATGTGAGTGATCAGACGTGCCTCTTCTGTCAAGCGTGAAGAAGGGTTTAAGATGTCTGCAGTTTTTGGCCACTACAATAAAAGTAGGCATGATTCCACTACAGGAGAGACTTGATGTTATCTGCAGTTAGGTGCAAAATACATGTGCCTTATATATCGGTATTGAAATTGGCAGTTGGCAAAAAGGGTTGGAAAATATTGGACTCCCTAATATATATATGCAGTACTGTATATATATACAGTATATATATATACACATATTGATTTTCCATTTTTAAACAGCTCCAAATAAGAGAAACCATACTTCCAGTAGAAAAGAAAACATAGACATAAAGATGTGATGGGGATGAATATCTCTCTGTGAGGTGTCTCTGCAGTGTGATGTGCTTTGCTGCGAGTGTGCAGCAGAAGTTAGTTCAGTGATTGACTCAGTGCTGTTGAAGGACACATAGAAGTCGGCATGCAGGTTCCCGCACTGCATTTCACCTCCCAGCCGCTTTCCTGATGGGACTTAAGAAGTCATTTCAGCGCGCAATTCATGTTTGATGACTTTATTGATTTTTCTTTCCCCACTCCTCTCTGCCTCTCTTTCCATCCCTCCCTTTTCATCTCCCTCGCCTCCTCTTCTCCTCTCCGGTCTGCCATTCCCTATTGACTCAAATGCACCTATACAGTTGCATACTCCCTCTTGCCCTCTGCCATCTCTCCAGCCCTTCCCCTGTGCCCGTAGCTACAGGCGACCATTTTTCAACTCTGCAAATAAAAGCAACAAATATTGGACCTTTTCTTTTCATTACTATTTATTGCATCAGTACAGTGTGTAAAATATGCGGCCTCTATTTGAGCATCTAAAAATGTGCCTCCACTATGTAGAGGTCAAGGTCATGGAGTGCTACTGTATCTCCATTCAGTTTAAATCATAAGATCTTCTTGTCTTTTCTACATAAACATGATACAGATGTTGTTGTGTTGAAGTTGTTGGTCAATCAGGTGGGTTAAAATGATTTCAAAAATAAAAGCTTAATATTAAATATTAAAACCTTCTGTTAATCTTTTTTTGTGTCATTTAAGGGTCGTTCTATTCAAAGTCAAAGCTGGATACATTTGGAAAAGTGTGTTTTACCAAGGCTGCACCACCTGCAGTGGTTAGCACTGTTGCCTCACAGCTAGAAGGTTCCTGGTTCTAATCCCGGTTCAGACGCAGGGGCCCTTTCTGTGCGCCGTTTGCATGTTCTCACCGTGCATGCGTGGGTTCCCTCCGCGCACTCCGGTTTCCGCCCACAGTCCAAAGACATGCTCGTTGGTGACTCTATTATCATCAGTAGGTGATCGTGAGGTTGTCTGTGTCTGTGTTGACACAATTTAATTGCATGTTGTTTTTCTTTATATTTGTACCTGTTTGTTCTGCTGCCACAAAAGGTCGTTGAAAGGTTTTTATAAGTTTATACTACTTAAGAGGTTGTTTTGATTCTAACAGCTCCAACGGAGGCTCTCTGAATGTTAGTGTAGTGTAATCTCAGAACACATCAGCTGTCGTCTGACGACGATATAGCCTCTGGGGACAGCGTTGAAAATGTCGGGCATGTTGGGTTTAGCCAGCGATTTGTGATAAACGACTTCCTGCCAATACTGCGCTGCATTGTTTACAGTCCAGTTAGCAGCTTGAGAAGCGACCGTGTGTTCAGATCAAAGTGACGTGAAATTCTCCCTCCAGATATGTCTGCTAAATAAACGCTGTCATCTCTTGGTTCGTTCCATCCCCCGGAGGAGCGCCCGTTCATCTGTTTGTGCTGAGTCTCAGTTTCACTGTAAACAGTAAGTTACACAGAGGCTGCACTCTGGCTTACTTCAGCGGGATGAGTCCCAAACAGAAACAGATTTTCTTGTGATCGACTTTAATTAACGGCTCTTCAGTTTGCTGAAATAACAACATCATGACTCAGATTAGGAACAAGTCATCATGAAGCTGTGTCAGGACTGTCCTCAAGAGGAGAAGAAACTGCTTTAACATGACAAGTTTGTTGAACGGAGGGCAGAGCCATCATTTATGTTGCATTCAAGGAAGTCAGGAAATCTAAACGCAAAAAGGCTTTAGTGAAACAGCGTCAAACAAATTTGTCTCAAGTTGAATTTTAGATCAAACAACAGATTGTTAGCTGTTAGCTGTTAACATGCAGATGTCTGTTTATAGAGATTAATAAGAAGATAAATCATCATCAGATGACGCTGATGGGAGCTGAGATGTCATTACAGTGGATTACGTTCCGCCTGCTTTTGCTCTCCACAGGGACTGTTTTTCCTGCCTACTCTGAAGCCTGCTGATACGTGATTGGTCAATACTACTCGAAACTGAAACCAGAACACTTGCCATACCTAAAATCCCCGCCCCTGCCTACAGATTCTACATTTCTATTTAGAATCTGTAAATGGAGATGAAGTGTAGTCTAATACTGTTGTTAAAATGATGTCACTTTACATTGGAATAGATGATGCTGGAAGCAGAGATGTGCACTTGAGACTTGGACTCGAGTTGACTCGAGTCACTGTTTTGACTTGACTTGACAAAAAATAATTGACTTGAGACTTGACTTGAGGCATGATGACTCGGATTACTTGCGTGTGTTCATAAGTTTGAATGTTAGCTGTTAAATATAAAATGATAAAATTCAATGTTGTCAAGTTTCTGTCTAACTATCAAGTATGTACGCAGCGCAAACTGGGAATCATGATTGGACGACTCAAAAAGCTCCCCGGTATATAATTCTCATGATTGGATGACTGGCTTTCAGTCAAACTCCTCGCTATGGCAACACGCAACATCAAAGCCGCAAAGAGAAGCCTCATCAGTCGTACTTGTTACTAATCACCACGCTCTCAGACTAGACCATCATCATGGCTGCGTGTGTGCCAAGATAATACAGATACAATTCATTGTCATACTGTTTGAACAGGTTATATATTGGCCAATAATATCATTATTAGACGGGCTGCTAACACCTTGTGTTTTCTCTTTATAAAGACCGGAGGACTAACTTGACTTGCCTTAAATAAGGTTTCAAATATACTTGACTTGACATAACCTGTGACTCGACTTGACTTGCCCAAGAAAAGATTTGGACTTGGAGACTTGGACCAAATGACTTGAGACTTACTTGGGACTTGAGCAAAGATGACTTGGTCACAACACTGGCTGGAAGCGCAGCATGCTAAAGGTAGCAGTCTGTGTGAATAGTTCTTATTTGTATTTTTTTGATGGGGGCAGAGAAAGCGTTTTAGTGTGAGTCATACCACCCACTGGGTGAAGATGAAGAGACAAAGGAGCAGACGAGTGCCCTGACCCTGCAGAGCCATCAAAACACTGAAATACTCCGAGCTGCTCCGTCTGAATCGAAGTCGAGGACACTTTGAACTGCAGCCAGAGGCAACAGATACACACTGAGCGAGTGATAAGATAAGGGCTGATGGACAAAGAGCTTTATTTTGGACCATGGTGTTACAGTATGTAGGTGTAAACAGTGGGCATGTTGTGCAGAGGACACGTGTATGGTGTTATGAAGAAAACTGTGGGCAACAGTAACAATGACATGTGTTCCACCAGAGGGAGAAAAGACACTGGACATTTCAACACAATTATAATAAATAGCGGATTGAACTAAACTAAATGTGTCGGGTTTGTTTTTTACACATTAACTTAACTTTGCTTTTTCATCTCATCTGCTGGTGAGCCTGCATCCAGCACCAGCATTAAAAACCAAAGTCTGCATGAAATGCGATTCATCCCTCAGTTGGAGGATTCAACTGCATCTGTATGTTGAGATACATTTGTGTGAACTTAACCTTCAGATTTGTGTTGACATACGCCATATCACTGCGTCTTCTCAGTGATGACCTTTGAGGGAAAGGAGAGTCCAAAATGGTGAAAGTAATAAAGTTCTTTAAACTTTCCAGTATCATTGATTAAAAGCTGTGTTGAAAAAAAAGTGATATTGTGATAACTTTTTGTTCTGCGATATTAAAAAAATACAGGAAAATATACCTGATAAACGCAGTGTGTTTAATGTACATGTACAATTAATGATCATGCTTTTTATTATTTGGGACTTTTAAGTCTATTTTCTTCAAACTAAACAAAACTCTCTCCTACTTTCATCCCTCTTGGTGACTCTAATGAAAAAGAAGAAAGTTCAGGAGGAGCGACACGATTCTTTATAAATGAATACAAACAGACTTGTGGGCTGCAGTTGTGTAACCTATACAATATGTCGTCTACCTTTTAAAAAACAAATCTATAATACAAATGTTTTTTTTATCAGCATGACGAGTTCGGTGACTAACTTTTGTAAATACACGCTCACCGTCTCCTACTTCCTGTCGGCACTCATAACGTCATGACGGTGCACGCAGCAGGTGTAGCTCGGTGGCCCGTGCGCTTGGTTACCAGCCCGTATATGTAGCCACAGCGTTAACCAGCACAGGGACGAGGTGCTGCTGATAACAGAAATACACACACTAAAAAAAACGCAACGCATAACTTAAAGTCTGCCTCGATCATCCCACTAACATGATCTGTGACTGCAGCAGTGTCGTGTGCATGATTACAGTTTACAGGCAGGTGACACACAGACTCTGCAGCTCAGCGGTCAGCTCACTCTGTGCTCTGGTGAAGAGCTGCACTAATGTGATATCAGACGGAAATTTGTTGTAGATTAGTGATAGAAAACAAGAAAATGGCGAGTACTCCTTTTGCACCAAGCAAAAATAAAGTAGCAGCTTGATGTGTTGCAGTTAATTAGCCTCACTATCGCACGTCCTGCGATGTGACTATTGCACATTGCAATTGTGGTGGTTTAACAATTTATCATGCAGCCCTAGTCTGGAGTATAAATCACTCCACAGAAGAGGTGCTTTGCTAGCAGTTAGGACTCAACGGTGAGAAAAATCTTTTGGATTAGGTCTGTAAACATATTGTCCTGATAGCAACCAAACTCAGCTAACTTCAGTGTGCACAGGATGGTTTTTGGGTGGGTGTTTCTTGAGTGATTGGTCAAGTGGTGGTGGATTTGATTCAGACTTAGTCATACATTTCCATGCTGAACAGTTATTATCTTAAAGATCTTCAGTTAAAGAAATGTCTGTTGATTTAATACCTTTTGCAGATTCAGTCTGTGGCCCACTGATGAAGCCTGCAGCATTTTCACTGTTCTTTGGTATTATGAAGTGGCTATCGAGTCGACATTCCCGAAAAATATCTCAAGCATCAGCAGTGGTTGGTCTGAGAGAGTACACTGTTACTATGGCCAAACAAACAAAGAAAAGATTATAGACTACGAAAGACACAAATTAAACGTTGAGATGAAGACAAACAGTCAGAACTGTCAGTGAGGATGCCGTTTGTTTCTTCGAGTGAGGTCCAAAGTTTAACTAGCACTTACTCCTTATAACCAAAGACCAAGCTGAGATCTTAGAGATATCTAATTCAACATTTTCAGAGTCACTCATTGAAAATATGAGTCTGTGACAAAAAAATCTTTGCAAAAAGTTTCAAAGGATTCTGTATTTTAAAAAAAATATCCTATAAGAAGAGGAGACACATATAAGCTGTCCTTTGCTGTCCATGAAACAATTAACACACTTCACTGATGTGTTTAAATGCGGAGCTGTTTCTCTAATGATCAGTTAACACCTGTCACACAGAGTCAGGAACAATCTCTGTGATGTAACCCTGTGAAACAAACCTCCACTGAACCTGTTAATCACATTAACAGTCTCTCGGGTTACAAACGTCCTGTTCTCATCGGGTAAATATCAAACACATCCCGACACCTACCACATGTGTAAAGGTACAAATCTATATATATATCACCATGTAAACATGTAAACTTACTCTGTATTAGTCTGTGTTTCTAGTGAGTTGTTTCTTGTTTATTAACAAACCAGTTTTAATCTGCTCCCATCAGTTCTCTTTTTGAAACACAAACACACACCTGCATTCAAAGGTTTGATCAAAGTGGACTTGGTTGAAGTTCTTAAAGACGTTATGAGTGTCTCCATTTATATATGTGTGTGTGTATAAAACATTATGACCACTGACAGTTAAGGGTAATATCTTGTTACAATGGCCCCTGTCAGGTGTTAGGCAGCAAGTGAACATTTTGTCCGCAAAGTTGATGTGTTGGAAGCGTGAAAAATGTGCAAGCGTAAGGATCTGGAACTTTGACAAGGGCCAAATTGTGATAGCTAAACGACTGGGTCAGGGTTAGCATCTCCAAAACTGCAGCTCTTGTGGGGTGTTCCCGGCCTGCAGCGGTCAGTACCTACCAAAGCTCAAACTGCTGAAAGAGTTAATGCTGAAAGGTGTCAGAACACACAGAGCATCGCAGTATGTTGTGTGTGGGGCTGCTGAGCTACAGACCGGTCAGGGTGCCCATGCTGACCCCTGTCCATTGCCAACATAGCCTACAATGGGCATGTGAGCATCAGAACTGGACGACAGAGCGATGGAAGAAGGTGTGGATGTTACTTTGAGGTCTAGAGCGTACTCTTTGTTATATTAGTCACAGAGACCCAACATGAATCCACCATGAGCACGGAACACATCCTTTTACAGGCAGAAACCGCGAGCAGAACCAGACTCATGGTGTCACACATCTAAAGAGACAGGAGGGCTGAGAAAGGGGGATAGAGAGAGGGATGGATGAAGACAGACAGACAGACAGACAGGGGGATGTACAAACAGCAACAAAAACAGATAAAACAGACTTATAGTAACATTGCCAATATTGATGTAACAATATATTAGTAAGAATGACAACATAACAGCCGGTGGTCCGCACCAACGATCATCACGAATCAGCGAGACAAGAGAGCATAAACCACCCGGGAAGTTAAAAAAGTTACTGCCATCTGCTCGGCTGATGTGTGGTGCACATCAGGGTTTAGTCCTTGGTCCTTTTCTTTTCTCTGTATGTAAAAACAGCATTCCGGTTCATGTCTTCTCCTGTATTGATCATTGTAATTCACTGTTACAAACCTGTGCTTCTCTTTGTCTCGGCTTCAGTTGGCAAAAAACTTGCTCATCGGAACAAGCAATGGCAGAAGGGGAGGAGAAATAATGTGTTCCAAAAGCTTTAAGATTGTCTTTTATTAGTAATGTAAAAACCAACAATTCTTAATGACATTATGAACTATTTAAATCATTTCAGTATACCTCAGTCGTTTTCTTTCTCCTTGTGTATTTAAAAAACCTGATACACTGTAGTCAAACACAGAGCAGCCTTTTCTTCCCTTTGAGTTTAAATGTGTAACTTTTAGCATCGTCTCCCCTCTGTGTCTCTGTGTTCTTGTTCTCTGATAAATACTCTTTGAGTTTCATCTTCAGCTCAGAGAAACAAACAGACTGTGGAGGGTTGAATCTTCAGCTCTGATACATGTGATCAAAGCAGAGTGTGCTTCAGGGAGCTCGGATCAGTCAGTCAGAGCTTTAAGCAGACAGACAGGTACGTCTCACTCACAGACAGCTGAGCGGTGTCATCCTGAAGGAGAGCAGAGCGCACATTATGCTGACACTGCCTGCTGAATGCAACACACACACATACACACACACACACACACACACACACACACACACACACACACACACACAAAACTTAAAATACCTAAATCAGTTGATGTAGCCACAATGGCATCAACTGTTGATTCTTCAGCTGTCCTTTTAAAGCCTTGAGTTTAGCATGGTGGCTGTTGCCATCTTGATTATTATGATTCAGAAGTGACCATATTTGAACGAGAGGTTGGAACTACAGAGTAGAGATGGGTTAGCAAACACTAAGTCATCAAAAGGATATCGTCTCTGAAAGGGGCTTATTCATTTGCTGACTATTTAGGAAGTGTACAACAGTGTTTCCCACAGAATGACATTCTGTTTGTAGCTGTCGACCGATGGCTATCAAACTAATAAAGCTAACAGAGCTCATGGAACGTAACAAAATAACGGTTCTTCTCACCACTGCAGCCCGCCGTCTTCTCTGCAGCAGAAAGCCAACCATCCTGACCCCACGGACAGGCCGCCATTCATTCATCAATGTATGAGAAACACTGAGCGAGCTTACAGGCCAGGTATGGTGAGCGTAGAGGCTGATGACTAGGGCTGGGTATCGATAAGAATTTCTCAATTCGATTCCGATTCACAAGGTCCCGATTGGATTGGATTTCTGATTCGATTCGATTTTTGTTAGGGGTATTTCAGTTACAATATCAATGCACCTCTCACCTGGTGCATTATCAACATTTTTAATGTTTACACAAAGAACTGTCCCCAAAGAAGTCAACACAATATTAACAACTAACAACAATTTATTAGACAGTTTATGAACTTTTTTTCCAGTTTCAGATTTTAGTCTGAACTTCTGGCTCATGATTGGCTCATGGTTTTGATTAAACAAACTGGGCTTCAACTTGAGCCACAAACACAAAGAACAAAACCACATGTGAGATCTGGGGAAATTCTACCTTTCCCCCCCCCCATAAATATTTAGTTTTGAATACAGTAGTCAGAATCCCGATCCACACTGAGGGGGTTCGTCGTGCCCGGGTGCTGAGGCGGATCTCCAAAGCGCTGACCGCCAGAAGTTTGACCTCTCCACGTCCAAGCATCATTATCATCAATCTCATTATTATTATCATTAAATTAAGTTAAGTCATTCTCCACAATCACCTGTCATTCTGAATGACGCATGTCAAGTGTGAAATCAGTGCAGCTGGAGTTGCCTGCCTGAGCTAGCTCACAGGCATGAAAAAATATCCAAAAGGCACCTACACCACAAACACGGCCACTGGAGGAACTGCATATCTTGGCACTTGCACGTTGGCTTTCAGCCCTCAAATGTCTGAACAACTACAGGATGTAATGCCATGATACCTTTGTACAGCCTTTTATGTTCCCATGACCTCCCATCCAGCGCCTTCTTTGAGTACTACTTGTGCTTAAGACAACATACCTGCAAAACCGTATGACATCAGCCTCAGCTGTCTTCTGTGAGTGTTGTTAATAAGAATATGTTAGCACCTTAGCATGCCTATGATAAATAGCATCAGCATGCTAGCACTGCCATTGTGAGTATGTTAACATGCTGATTGAAGCATCTAGCATATCGCTACACTGTGTTAAGTGCAGCGTCACAGAGCTGCTTGTCACGTCTTTCAGCGCTGTGATTGCCTCATACTTGATTACAGTTGTTGATATTGAATATGATGCATCGAGGTCTCTTCAGCAAATAAACATTTGGGTGAACTGAAAGTGTGCTTACACGTGTAATTTACTGCCACCCAGACATTTCAGAGCATTCAGGGAAATACCTCCAGCTCCTAAGTGCCACTTGAATGTTCATGTAAAATATATTTAGAAGTTAAAAGTATGAATTAACCTCCGCATGACGTGCACGGGATATAAGAAGTAAAAATATGATTTTACTTGTCCCGATTGAGGGCATGTAAAAGAAAGTGAATATGTTAACAGGTCTGTTTTTGCAGTTTGAGTCATGACATGCTCGAGTCTGAACTGACAGACCTCTGACAGAAGAAAATAGCTTTTTTGAGTGAACAAGCACACTGGTGTTGTGACCCAGAACAGCGAGTGAGACGCAGAGAAACCAACAGAGGTGAGAGGAGTGACCATCAGTTAAACCAGGATCACTTTAGAACAGCAGCTGAATTGCAGCAATCAATATTCCATGGATAGGGTGACCATATTTTCAAACCTCCAAATAGGGACACTTGGATTTTACCGCAAACCCACATGAATGAGCTCATGGTACAACTGGATATTTCATCAGTGCACCTTTCAACACCACAGTAAGTGCCTCAGCAAATGAAAACTCATGTCTCCCAAGATCAACCAAAACTTTAGGCCTATTTGAAAAATGCAATTAAAAACAAAACGCGTTAGTTCTGCAATTCAGAAAATAATAAGTTAGTTTTTCATAGAAAGTAATCCGTTACAGAAAAAACAAATTGCTGTATTTCTCTTTTCCTTTTTGTCAAAAATAGATGCGGCGCGTGTCTTTAGTGGAGCAGAGCGCTTCTGGGACGCTCCGGAGACGGACCGCGGCGCGTGCTGTGGAATCACAAGCATTGAATGGAATGGGCGCAATCGACTCCGGAGGTCGCAGCATACACGGAACGCGCCGGAGACGGATCCTGTGGAATTTAAGGGTTAACCAGTGTTACAATCGATCATCCAGGCTAAAGCAGTGTTTACTCCAAACTTTCTATCAGTGCTGCTGTGCTGTGGCATTAGTCAGAGTCACACTGTAGCACGCGTCAAATTTATCACGATCACAAGTGACTGCATGTGCTGCTTCTGTAGAGGGGCGGCTGCTTCTGAGGAGGAGGAGCAGCTTAACCATTAATCACAAAGATCGGTGGTTCAATCCCTGGCTCCTCTGTCTGCATGTCAAAGTGTCCTTGGTTAAGATATTGAACACCAAATCGCTCCTGAAGTCTGTGTCATCGTTTCTAATTATCCTGCACCAAAAAAATACACAATCCATCCTCTGCATCAAAAGCTGTTTAATGCTCGTCTATGTGTATGTCATCGATTTTGTAGGTTTTGACCGTCGTATTTCTTTATGTATTTTTCAATGTGCCACGCTGATGATGTGTGTTTGGTGGTTTTCTTTCTACTGCTTTTGGGTCGCAGCGGCAGCAGGATAACTTAGACACCCCCCTCCCTGGCAACAAGTTCCAGGTACTCCTGGGAGTTCCCGAGGCATTCCCGGGCCAGATGGGGTGTTCTGGATCGACCTCTGGGTCTCCCTCAGGGTCTCCCTTAGGGTCTTCTCTATGTTAGACTGGGGTAGAAATCCTTCAAAAGGAAGGTGTTCTGGAGCCAGCCTAATCAGATGCCTGACACCCTTCAGCTGGCTCCTTACGATGTGAACCATCAGCTGCTTCACCCGGAGCTCCTTCTGGCTGTCGGAGTTCCTCACCCTGTCTCCGAGGTGTTTCCATCCACCCTGTGGGGGAAACGCATTTTGGCAGCTTGTAACAGTGACCTCATTCTTTCTGATTTAAAATCATTAGTTATAAAACCAGACTTAACCACATTAGCCACACTGGCTTTATGGAGCAGATTGATTTGGGTTGGCTGCGCTGGTCCTGCTCAGTGATGAAAAACGTCCCAAATAACACTTTTAGCTCTGACACTCTGGTTCCAAGTCAAGCAGCCAAGTCTAATCCACGCAAAATCATAAACTTGGGTTTCAAACGCTTTCAATGATCTAATAACATCTCAAACACTCACAAACAAGAATTGATGTAGTTTCATCTGTTTTTTATGAAGAGTTGAAGACTTGAGCCAAACAGTAAACCAGTTGGACAGTGTTCCCTACTGGTTTGCTGAAACTCCATGCAGAGAGATCTTGATTGGTCTTCGGCATCAGATGAGTTTAAACTCTGAGCTGAGACATTTTTTTGCCAAACTACACAGTGTTATACGAAAATCTGTTGGAACTAAATAGAAATATAATTTACATTGAAACTAAGTGAAATGTTTGACTGTATAAGGGCCATTATTAAAAGCAAACTCAATACAAGAGAGGCAGGACTGGTAGCAGCAGCTCTGCATGCAGTGTGTCAGCTGCTGCAATGTAATTAACAGTGTTGGGTAATGTTACTTTTAAAAATAACTTAGGTTACTGCGTTACCTCCTGAGAAAAGTAACACCATAGATTACTTTTGTGTACCAAAAATTAACCCCCCTTTCCGACGTGTGTGTTATATTGTCAGGACAGCGTGTAGCCTGCTGTACGCCTACCTTTGAATGTATCGACTCTACCGTCGTTTACGGCCCATAATCTGTAACTCTGCAGCCTGATAACAGGAATGACAGACGCAGTATAACCTGTACAGCTCTTTATCATGCTAACAGACAGTGAACTGGGCAGAGGCAGACAGTATTAGGCACAGCTGTTTCCATGACAACGATACAACACGTGTGCTGTCCTCTCTGCTGTCTCGCTAGCTGAATTAGCTAGCTACCAAGCGCACTGACACAGCTGTGTTTACCTTCTGCTGTAAGCAGCTACCTGCCAAGAAGGAGGAGAGAAACAGAAACAGAGCTTCAGGGAGTTTCTGTTTTTGTGGCGACAAAAAGGAAAAGAAAAATACAGCAATTTATTTTCCAGTTACAGATTACTTTATATGAAAAAGTAACTTATTACTATCTGAATTGCAGAACGAACGCGTTTTTGTTACTCGTTACAACAGAAAAGTAATCCGAGTACTGTTACGGATTACCAACACTGCTAATTAAAGTTTTGTTTAGATTTAGTCCAAAAACTTTTAGGAGAAGGGCAAAGTTTGGGTTAAAATAAGTATGTTAGGTACCTTAGTGATGGTACATACGTTAGCAACTTAAGGATTTTATGTAAATAAGTCAGTGATGACTTTTGATTTCACACAGGAACAGTAGTCTGCTGCCTGTTTAACTCATGCATTCACCCTGACCTCTCACTACACACACTGTAGTGCTCTTTTTACTATGTCATCTGACCTTCTTTTTTATTCCCATCATAATTATGTGGCAACTATAAGTTTCCACCTGCCACTAAACATAAATATGGCTTAAAATGAGCTGCACAGATGTAATTTTACACTGTTGTTAAAGCAGAGGTGATAAACCAGAAACGTCCCGTGTTCATGTCCAGCAGGGACCTTTTGGATTATAACTTATATTTTACATCTTTTGCTTTTCATTCCCTGTCGTCGGTTTACTCTCTACATCTAGAAGTAGGATTAAGAATCCCTCAAAAACACAGATATAAAAGGTCCCTCCTTGTTGAAAAAAGTACTGTGACCATGTTGCATAATTAGAATACAGTTTGTAGCATTTAAAAGGTGAAGCAGAAATCTAATACCAGCACAAAATAGAAGCTTGCATCAGTCTTTCACCAACAGATGGTGGTTAAACCCCAGAGTGAAATAAACTGAACATTAGATCTGAACTTGAGTCATGTGATTACTACGAGCACGAGTCCCTGTGGAGCTCTCAGAGCTGAGGACACAGCTCAGTGTGAAGTGTCTGCAGGAGCGACAGCGAGCTCCCTCTGTGCAGTAGCAGCTCACTGACAACAGGTGGCAGTCATGAGCTGCTGGAGCTGCATGAGCAGGCTGTCATATGAACACACAGCAATCAAACATCCCAACATCCTCCTGCAGACCCACACACACACACACACACACACAGAGGAGCCCACGCAATGACACACACTTCAACACATTCATGCACGCATGCAAACACATGCATGTTAATACACACCCACACAGGCTATCACAGCAGGTATGTGAATCTCTCCTGCAGATGATCACGCTGTGTGTTAGAGTTTCTGTTTAACCCCACATTCACTGGTCTGATTCTTTCTCTCGGCCTCTCCAGCTGCCTCTAACCGAGCAGCCGTGTCACTGCAGAGATTTGTGGGCAAAGGGATGGACACAAGGCTCATTGAATTGGGACGAGATCAAGGATGGGGGAAGGTATCCTCCTTAACCCCCTGTTTTCCAGCTACACCCTGCAAACACTTGGGGAGGGGCTGTTAACCGGAAGGATCCCCAGGCAACGATAAAGCCGCTGCTCGTGTTTTTATATCCGCTCTGCTGCTACACAGGAAGGACACGTTCATGTCTCACAGCAAAGCCACAAATACTGAGATGTCGATATGTAGGATAACGAACGAGTGCAGAACAGAGGCACCTTTTTATTTGAAAAACACTGAGATAAATCTCTGACAGTCCAAGCCTACAGGCCTGTCCGAGTACCGAGCTGACATTCATTCATTAAATCATCTGTCAGGATGGACAAATGATCGACAATAGGAAATGTTGTAGTTTCCACATGTCTGAGATTAGCAGAGATATTTCTTAAGGCCTCCTTTTACGTCTTGAATTTTAAAGTTCACTTAAGATTTAGACCCAACATAGCCTGACCTGCATATAAAAATGCTTTTTCTTTGTATTAAGTGTACAAGAGGTTTTGATTTAATTTATAATCTTCTCGATTCTCATTTAAATAAACAGCTAAGTCACTAAACATTGATGTTAGGAACTTTTTGTCAAGTCAACATTCCTGGGAAGAATCACAGATGGTGTCCATCACCCAGCAGAGGTTGGTCCACCTGAGACAGGAGGAGGAAGCCGTATGTTGTTGTCTCTGGTCACTACTGAGCTGTAAGTAAACGATTACTTTGGCCAATCAAATAAAAGATCAATGACAGCAGAGAAATTGGACGCATGAGGACAGTCAGTCAGGACGCTCTTTATATCTTTGTAAGTAAGGTAAAAAAAAAATATACCGCTACATTGCCATCAGTGCTAAAGAGAACAAACTGAGATTTTCGAGATTAAAGGATAAATTTGTGTTAAAACATAAAAGTTTACTCTGAAGATCATCCTCATTTCACATCCAGTCAAAGAGCTTCTGTTGCAGGTTAATTTGCACATCTCTCTCACCCCTCATTTCCTGTCGCCTCTCTAATTTAACATACGCACAAGGGCGGCTTCACGCTGCCTGCCTGAGCAGCATGTGGCATCACAGGACTTGAGTCAGGACTTAAGACTATGATCTTTTCTCAAAGAAAATTAAGCATGAACCGCAATAAAGAGCTTTGTGAGTGACTTTATCTGCCCAAAAACTGCCCTGAAAAAGCATCAGAATAAAAGCACGATGGGAGTCTCTCCACAGAAATGCCGGCGGTGGCATACTTTCCTTTTTATGCCTGTGACATATTCTACAGGAAGAGCCATTAATAGTGGTGATAGGAGGTCAACATGACCCTCCACATATCATTTCACAGTGTATTTTGGCCGAGAACAGCACATGGCTCATGGTGAAAATAGGTGAGCCTCTTATTCTCTAGATTTTCGACGCTGCAGGAAAATGTGAGACGTGAAGGCTCTAAACTGCTTACACGCATTTGAAATGAAAATGAAGACTTAAGCGACCATCAAGCACTGCTCACACGTGCATTGTGAAGCCACTGTAAGGGCATACACACCTGTCAACATGAGCTGAAATCAGATTATTTATTCATAACTTTCATAACCAGTTTAGTGTCACAGAAATACATGAAATGACCACCATACTACACGTTCTCCTATAGTTGAAGTCAATGAGGGTCCATTTTCTTGGTGGACACAGATCCTGTACAAAGTCACATGATGCAGCATTACGAGTGATAAAGTTGATGTGACTGTAGATTGTAATTAAAGAAGAAAAGTTAACTACACTCCCTGCGGTGCGTTTCAGGAGGAAGGCTACGACAGCAGCCTCTGGCCCCTTTATACACTTTTGTTGCTTTTCTTCCACGAGATGTAAATTTGCAGGCTTGCTCTGGGCAGATAAAATCATTGGCAGGAGTCCTGTGGGGGAGTCGTGTTTGTGTTATTGACAAAAGTCAGCGAGGCGTGTAAGAGCTGAAGGACTCAGCTGGATGTGAGCCAGTGTCCATATGTCACTTCTATTGGTGCTTACATCACACACTGAAGCTCCATTTATTTCTCTGCTCAGGAAGATGTTACAGCGGATTCTTTAGCTGTTTGAGACCACAATAAAACACAAGAAATATTACATTGACTCTACTACTACTCTATTATATATTTGAAGGTTTCATGTGGGAATGCTTTGGCGGTAGGTGTAATTACTCCTTTCTTACAACGGGTTCCAAATTTGTCCACCAGACCCTATAGTGTTTTCCGCCAATCAGCAGGAGCTCATCGCTTGTCTCTGCCTTTTAAATCACAAATCTCTGTAAATGTAAAGTCACCACATGAGGATGTAAAAATGTGGAGGTGAAGGTTTGGTGACATTTAGGCACAAAAATAACTTTCAGTCCGAGGGTAAGATCGTGGTCCGGATTAGAATTAGCACTTAGTTTGTTGTGATGGTTCAACACTAACATGTAGATAAGATTAGGTAACAACTGTCGTCAATCTTTAAAATAATATGAAGAAAAGATGTTAAAAGTCAGTTCAGAACACAGACTGTACATGTGGATGTTATCGCTATTTACATCCACAGGCATGTACACATGCAACCGGATTTCAGTACAGGAAGTGTTATGGTTTCTGTTTGTAGTAGCTAACAAACCGTCCATGATAAAATATTTCAACTTGAGACAAGTCACGAAAGTCACGAAAGAGACAGTAGAGATTGGCGGGTGAAGCCGCCATAGACACTGCCGCTAACCCAAACACACACTTAACTTACTGAAAAAACAGCAAGGATCCCGCTTGCCGGCGTGTTTAACAGCAGAACAGCTTCTCTATGTTGGTCTGAGGTTAACGTTCACAGGTATGGAAACTGACTGTAGTGATTGTTTTAGTTACGTTTCCTCTCGCTGTTCGTCCTCCACTCTGCTAATCCGGAACGGATCGGCTGCAGGAGCCGAATTTGTCAACAGAGCTGTCAATCATCATTTTTATAGCATCAAATAACTGATAAAAAGTAAACTTGTCAGAAAAAAAACACTTGGACATAAATCAACACGATAATAACTAGCTATAATGACAGAAACCATGTTTGAGAAAAATGTATTTGACGTGTATTTTGATTTTATAGTTTGACTCATGTCCCACCTGTTAACATGGAGGAGGCGGGCTTTATGACCTAGCAGGGGGCGCTCGGAATGTTTTGGCTTCACTTTTAGGGAGCTGTCATGTCGGCCATCTTTTTATACAATCTATACATGTGCCCGACATGTTCACTGTTTCTAGCAGAGGCTACATCGCATCAGACTGCAGCCGATGGGTTCTGTGATTGACTTGAGGACACCCATTCGTTTTTGGACTACTGTTTCTAAACCTCAAGTTATGCATTTGGAAAATGAGTCCTTTTTGTGACCCTGCCTCAAGTGGCCATTTGAGAAACAGCAGTTTTTGGCCCAATTATCAGACCCGGACACAGATTGAAACAGGAACAAACAGCTATCTCCTGTTGTTCCTCTCATCTATTGTGAGTTTCTGGACTTTGTTGCTTCATACCACTAGCCAGGACTGGGCTTTACCAAATGAATATAAACATGTCTCATATTTCTTGGGAGAACCGTCTTGATTCATGTAATATATTAATTATAATAACAATAATTTATCTTCTTTTCAGTTCTTTATATCAGCATTTCATTTTCCCAGCAGCTGTTTGGTTACATTGTTGCATTTAGGCTCTTTGGGAGACAACACTGTATTATCTCAGTTTGTATAAGGCAGACCTTACACAGCACCAAAACATGACTCTTAATTTTCACTTTGTGCATTATGGTGCACACTTGCTTTTTAACCAACGTCAGTGGTGTCATCAGTCCTCAGTTACATCCCCGCTCTGGAAATACCATTGAGCATTTGCCAATTCAGATACAGTAGCAAGATAAGTGTGTTGTTGTTGTTGTTGTTGAGTGCAGTGATTGAGCTACATTCTCTCTGTGTACTAAGAATTGGATAAACTTGTAGAAAGGACGAGTAAAGAACTTGGAAATCAATCATTTGAAATACTGTTATATATCTTTCCATTGATGGTAAACTCTTAAAGTCGAGGTGAAACGAAAAATGTCATTTTAATCCTTTTAGATCACATCCCTGGTAATATTGTGCATCTATTTGACAATATAGGCCAAAAAAAAATACAGAAAATCTATTTCTTCGTATTCTTATATCAAAATCAGATCATTTTTTCTTCAGGTAAAACTAAATTTCACGCGTGCTTACGTAAGTTAGCACCAAACAATTTCAACCAATCAATCTGCAACATTTAGCCGCAGAGCACCAAGAACGCTCGGTCAGTTAGCTAGCTACTGCGCTGTGGAGAACGTCTGTCTACGCCCACTTCTCAACGATCAAATCAAATCCCTCTAATGATATGTCCCGCCTGCACGTCCTGTTTCACTTGGAAATACGCCACGAAACGGAAGCTAGATACTCTCGAAATGCTGTTTCAGCTCGACTTTAATGAATCCTTCTAAAGAAGTCAACCGAAGTTAAATGACACAAACATTGTCACATTCAGGTACTACACTGCACTGCTCTAAAAAGCCAAACACATTTAATATACTTTATTACATTTGGGTGAGAACAAACTCTGACTTTCTGACATTTCAGTTACTTTATGATGCTATAGAAATCTATAATTTGAACTGTGTGTAGCCTAAAATAAGCAACAAACCTAAAAAGGGAAACAGCATTTACTGGCTCCTCCACACAGAGAGAACACATGATTTTTTTAACCTGTAATTACTGTCTGTAGACCTTAATCTTTAACATAGAGTTTTAATATCTGAAAACCTGTGATTTCTTAAAAACAGTAATTTAATCTTGTTGACAGTGCTGATCGGTGAATGATTGTGTGTGTCCTTCTGCAGAGAAATGACAACAACTGCTTATTTTGTGGTTTAATTAGAGGACTATCTGGCTGCTGAGTTAGTCATAGCTCGTGTTAGTTTGGGTGTAATGCACTCACCTTTTATGCCTCCTTGAGGCCAGCTGTCAAAGGCATAATGTTTTAGGGTTGTCTGTCTGTCCACACATATGAACCTACTGTCATTAAGGCCATATGTCAGGGTGCCTGAAGGGCCTTTCTTTAAGTCAGCCACAAATGTCCACTTGGACTGAACAATTAACTGATTATTTTGGAGGTCAAAGGTTGAGTTCGCTGTGACCTCACGTCCATCCCATTCTCATGAACCCAATAACTCAAGCACACCTGGAGGGCACTTATTTTTGGCACAATGTCCATTTGGATTTGTTGGTGAACTGAAAACACATGTTTAGCCAGAATTCAGAAATCACGAGTGTAATAGGATAAATAATGAAGTGATGACAGGAAGTGACTCTGTTTTCCTCTTAATTAACACTAACACACTAATGTGGAGATACCCAGTAGAGTCATCAATTTGGGACTTCCTTGGCTTTAGCTGGAATGGTTTTGGCCAGCTCCAAATCTTTGTGACAGAGGAAAATAATCTGTAATTATTCGAGACAGTTTATTCACAAAAATTAGTTTTGATCCAAAACCAAGAACTGCACTGCCAGAACTGCCAGTATTGGCACTGGTACTGATAACAATACTGTTACTTTTTATTATTAGAAGCATGTTAAGTCATGTCATGTTGAGATGAGCTGTGTGTCATGGTTTAGGAGTTCGCTGAGTAGCAGACATATTGATAAGAATAGTCTTGGTGCATGCCGATGCACACTGCATGTGCACGATGTCTATGATGTTTGAGAGCCCCATCTACAGTGTTGGAGAAGCAGAGAGTACATGCACTAAGAAGTGTTCATAACAACATACATGTCATTTTCTTTAAACAAGTGGTAGGGCAAAAAGTCTGATTGAACCAACCTTTTGGGTTATTCCCCTAAGACTGTCCACAAACAGAACGCAGTACGTTCTCGGTGAATGATCCTGGCCAGTGATCGTCTGCAGTAGAATGTCTTCAAAAACAGCATAAAAAGCAGCTATTACAAACTGTCATGCTGTCGAGCCAGTCAGGCTGAACACTTGGCTGCTGCAGCTGTTGGTGGATTTATTATCTTACTCACATCAAACTGACCAAAACCAATAATGTGTTGATCAGTATCTCATTGGGCATCGGTCCTCCCAAGCCCGTTGGTTCCTACCGAAGACTTGTCTGATAATTTTATATATTAGCCTAATGTGTAAAATACAGTACAATAAGCAATAATATCAATGACGGACTTTTTCTATTGCAGAGCTCAGTTAAAAGTAAATATAGTTTGGGTTTTAGAATAAAACTGTATGTTAAATATAGACATGTAGTTTATTTTGTTCCCGCCTTGGAAGCATTCATTTCTACATTCTAATACAAAACAGAGCTTCATGCAACACCATGAATTATCCAGGATCCATTTATATTTGGTGGGTTGACACTGTCAGCATGTATCTGAATGTGGTTTTCTTTCACAGGTACCAGTACAGCATGAAGTCCCGCTGTACACAAGCCTCAAACAAATTGCCTGCCTTTGTACAAATTCCCCGGCCCCCCCTCTGGCCCCAAATCCTATTAATGTTTGGGGAAGTAGGAAAGAGGCATTGAATATGTAGGAAGTAGAGGAGGGAGAGCCTGTGTGCTTCCTTCTGCAGGAGGCCTTAAAGACATGGACACGGGGGGGAGGGAGAGATGAAGAGGGAGACAGACAGAGTCAGGTGGAGGAGGGACATGGTGGGGGAGGGAGGGGAGAAGGTTACAGCAGTGGGAGACGATTAGCATATTGCTACAGGGACTGTTTACACCTCACAAAGAGCATGTATGCTTTTTATTTATAAGTTTGGTTCAGGGAAACACACTTTAATGTGGAGTTTAAAAGAACAAACATCAGCGGTGACACTGTATGCTCATGGAAATGTGCTCCGGGTTATGTTCCCTATGAGAGAGGCTCTCTGGTAAACACTTACAGGCCACGGCCCACACTTTAAAACCGTTTAATAAACTCAACTCCAGAACAGCGTTTCACTGATGAAAATCAATATTATATTTCTCGCCTCTTCTTTATAGCTGTATAAATTAAACCTAATGGAGTTTGGCACATTGCACTTTAAATTAACAGAGAATTTACAAAAAGACAGGGCTGGCAGGATTGGAAAATGTTTTACTGGAGAAAAATACTCCTCACACAGACCCTGTTTGAACTGCACCATGAACTAGGGCTGCATGATGAATCGTTTAACCATCGCAATGCACGATGTGCACATGTGCAATAGTCGCAATGCAGGACATGCAACATGTCAAGCCTCTGTCACCTTCTGTCTTCTATGTAGAACGCACGGAATGGTGGTGTGAAGTGATTCCGCCTCTGAGCCGGCATCCGAGGTAGTAACAGAGGCCAAACAGAGTCTGTGTAAACAGCGGAGCCGGCAGAGCGGGACAGCGCCATGTGTGTGTATTTGAAGCACACGCTGTTAGTTTACACCTTGCGTACGTTTTGCCTCTGCAACGTGGGAACGCTATAGCGCTGAGGCAGAACCGCAGTGTAAAAAGGGCCAGTTCACTCTGTGCTCTTGTGAAGAGCTGCACTGATGTGATATCAGACTGACTTCCTGTAGATTAGTGAACGTCCTGTGATGTGACAATAGCACATGCGCACGTTGTACGACGATTTTTCAACAATATATCGTGCAGCCCTGGTGTTGACCACATGGGGGTTCTTTAGAGGGAAGTCAGAGGGATTCATTCTCTCAGAACCAACAATGTTTTACAGCAACTCATCCAACAGTCGTTGGGATATTTGTGTCTGGACCAAAGTGGTGAACTGACAGACGAGCCAACCAACATTTCCAACAATGGAGCCATGGCACTATCAGAGACAAAATGTACTTAGGCAGGTGATATGTTTCCTTTCAAACCGTTTTGTTAAAGCAAAAAGAAATTGATGTATATGTGATATTTTTCTCTCACAGTGGATTAAATGAACAGGCCCATGCCATTATAAAACATCACAGGAGCCCTCCAGTGAATATTAGCCCTGTTTGATTAAGTTGGTATTCTCCAAAGACAGAATGATAATGAACAGTTTCCTATATTCAGTTGATATATTCAGGCCTCAGGGGGAACTTCGTCCACATCTCTTTCCCTGATTGAAGGCAGAGAAACTCAGAGCGGAGTCGCTGCTATCATGTTAGAGGAAGGAAACGCAGAGCAGTGACAGACTGAGGCCGAAGACTCCTCTGTGCTCCAACACAGCGAGGAATCATCCATTTATGTTGAGAAATAGAGCGATCACACTGATTTCATTTCAACAAAAGCAGATCACATTTGTGTGGGAAAAGTGATATTCCCTGTTGCCTGGTGCTCTCACTTATTTTCCTCCTCGTTTCGCTGTGTGTGTGTGTGTGTGTGTGTGAGAGGATGCCTTTGGAAAAACACTGTTACTGAACGAGCCACTAGAGAACAGCTCCCCTGCTAATACCGGCGCTGCTCTATCACGTTTTTGTCATGACCGACTGCATTTGTCAATATGTGCGAAGCCGTCCCAGTTTCATTGTTTCTACACGTTTTTGATAGACTGCTGTTATTTGCCTGCCGGGTTTCACTCATTTTCTTTTATCAGCATTGATTTTTCCTCCCTCCACTGGACAACAGTCAGGTGGAGTCAAAGGTCAAAGTGGAAAGTCTTACGTTTGATCAATCTAAGGGATGTAAATGTTCACGGCTGATAAAAAGGATGATGATTAGGTGCAAATGGAAAGTGTAATGAAAACAAAGCAAAGTGCAGTAAATGGAAGTAAAGCTTCCTCTTTCCCATAATTCCTGCAATGCCAGGCTGATGGATGACTTTTACACCTTTCCATCTTTTTTACATACACTGAAAAAGGCTTTTATTCACCGCTGAAGCCGGCTGAACTGATACTGTTACATAAATACACACATTGACACACTGCAGATTGTTTCACCCACCGCTCCTCTCTCCTGATCCAGGCACAGGTCTTCTCTGGCTGTCATGGTCCTCACTGGGATTGGCAGTTTAATTAACTTCATATCTCCGTTTGCTGCAGGAGCGGCTACTTCTCTGCACAAGAGGATGTGCGTGTGGGAGCTGTGATCGTCACTTCTGTTACATGAAGAAGCCCTGAAGCTACGTTGGCTTAATGTACCAGCACAGAGAGGTGCTGAGGTAGAGAAGATGGAGAGTTCCAGGTACAAACAGTCTCCAAACTTCACTGTCAAGAGTTTCTTTAATGTCCAGGCAGCGGCAGTTTGCAGGTAATGGAAAAGCAAAGAAATCAATGTGGTAAAACTCAGCGTCTGTGCTGGTGTTTGCATCATGTTGCATCATGAAGGACAAATGTTTTTAAAGGCAATATGTTGGAAGAAAGTAATTAAAGTCCTTTATACCAGTTATAACAACAATAACTTTATTTATATAGCACCTTTAAAAACAGATGTTTACAAAGTGCTTTGACAGGAAATGCAAAAGCAGTAACTCAAGAAGATTACAGAGTAATCATTCCACAGTTAGGCCAAACAGAGAGAAGTGGAGAAAATTCATCAACAGGCGAGAACACGATGCAAACGCAAAAGGTCAACAAGAATGAACACAAATAAAAGTGATAAAGCAGGCCGATCTCGAAAGGCAGTTAAAGTAAAAAAACAATACAAATAAAGAGATAAAAAAAGGAATAAAAGATGATAAATAAAGATTATAAAGACGAATAAAAGGTAACTAAATAAAAGCAATAAAAGACAGTTAGAACATCAGACGAGGACTTAGGAACAGATGAATGGATTAAAAGCATTTTAAAGGACACATCACATGAAAGCAAGTCTGTAAAAGTGAGTTTTAAGAAGTGATTTAAAAGATGTCGCTGACTCTGCAGCCTTATCTCCTCAGGCAGGTCGTTCCAAAGTCGAGGGGCCCTGACAGCTAAAGAACGATCTTTGGATTTGAGCCTCGACTTTGGAACGACCATAAGAGCCCCATCTGAGGCTCTAAGGGCGCGAGATAGTTCATAAGGGGTCAGCATTTCTAAAATGTAAGACCCAAACGTGATCAGTAGAAATTAAAATCAATTCTAAAAGTAACGGGATGCCAGTGGAGGGAAACAAGGACAGGAGTGAAGTGATGTCATCTGTCAAAACCAGTAAGAAGCCGAGCTGCTGCGTTCTGGCCCAGTTGGAGGCGAGAGAGGGATTTTGGGGTGATACCAGAAAAGAGTGAGTTACAGTTGTCCAGCTGAGAAAAGATCAGTGCATGAATAACTTTGTCCAGTTATCAGTCCATCAACACTTTCCTTTATGTCACGTCCAATCCAATAAAACGGATTCCCTCTGTGAACAAAGGGGTTAATAAAAGACTAGCAGAGTAAAGTAAACATTTCAAGCGAATTAATTTACTGAAGTACGTTTGAAGAGCAGCTCCTGTCATGTTTGAAGAAAAAAAAATCCTCCCAAAGCATCTCTTCCTTCTCCCTCATTAAAAATGTCAGAATCTGCATAGGCCCCGCCCACTGTGCACATTTCCAACCGCCCCCTCCGTCACGAAAAACATAACACATCTCTGCCAACATTTAGTGGCAACTCGTTGAAACGTAGCTAGCTTGAAATGTAGTAATCAGTAGTAGTAACGTTAACGTTAGTAGTCAGTAGTGAGTTTGCAAAAATGAAGACGACGGTTACAGCTGGCTCACGCATCACCAAAGTGGTTGCCATAGGTTACACATAATGATATGCATAGCGTCACCCCGTCCATTAACAGGATTGGCTCCTTAGGTTTGTGACGTCTCAAACCTGCCAATCTGAAAACGTGTTGTTCAGCCTGTCCTTGGTACACTGCAGTTTAAAAGCAGACAGGCCCAGCCATGGAGATGATGCTGATGTTGTCCCTGATGTGTCTTGTAGCACATGAAGAACACCACATGGAGATGTTTACAAGGTTAGACACTGGATTGTATCTGGAGGGGGCCTTTAACAATTACAGAAAAAGTAAATCAACACAAGTTATAATAATACAATTAAAAGCACAAACAAACGCGGCAGTCACTAGTAGTTACTTCAAGCACACATTCACATACATGCAAACTAAAAGGTCCTTTACCGGAGTGTCTGTTTGTGTGGCAGACAGGCAGCTAGATAAACACACAACTTGACAGCAAAACAAGTTGGTTAAATTTACTTTATATAGTTGTTATGAAGCTTTGTGTGGAGGTCATACAAAGATCGCCATGTGAGGGGACGATGGACTTTTACTTCAGAAATTTCAAAAACCTTATCACAAAATGACTTCAAGCTGCTGGATAGCAGATTACAGAGGACTGCTGCATCTCTCCTCGAAACTATCAGCGCAGAGTCTGCAAAGTTTACCCTTAAAACGCAGCCTGTGGAAAACTTTGAATAAGGCTGAGTCGAGCACATGTAGAGCAAACTTAGAATATACTGATCTTTGTCCAGATATAAGCAGTGGTCCAAACCATCGGTCTGCTCACTGACATTTGGTTAAAGGGATGGCTACTGTTTTTTTAACAGTGGGGTTATATGAGGTAGTTATTAGTGAATGTATTTCCTGCGTAGATGGCGGTTAGCACGGCTCCTGAGAAGCCGGCTGGAGCACAGACACAGAAGCCCAGTACAGCAGTGGATGGGGTCTGTAACCAAACATATTTTAACCACATGAAAAATGAATTTAATTTAAAGTTAAAATATATTTTAAATAATGTCCATCACTTCTTTTGCTGTCAGAAAGCGTTTTGTTTTGGCGCCATGTTTTGTAAACTGTTTAACTTGTGTGTGACGCTGCAGATTAGCTGTTAATAACCTTACTTGTTCCCCGTATCCCAATCAAGGTGGACAGTCGTGACAATAGTGCTCTCTGCACTGAAGTCTAACAATATCTTTTTGCAACAGCCTGCCCTTGTGTCAATATCTCCACAGACAAATAATCAGTTGACCTCAGGAAACCTTCGTGCAGTAGCTCAGAAACATACGTGGTCATTTGCTTTGAGTTTGTACTTTTGTTTGTTATTTTTTAATTGGAAAACAGTTGCTTGGCCTGATTGTTAACCTGTTTGTCCTCTTAGTTAAAGCAGCTATTTGGTTCAGTCACAGAGATCAAGGTTTTCACTCGGCAGTGGTGACGGAGAGATCAGAGCAGGAAAGAAGAGATGGCAGCCAGGACGGAGCTGTGAAGACATGAGGTCAACATTCATTAGACAGATATCCCCTTATTTCAACAGATGAGTCTTTTCTGGGCGGCAGTGCTCCAAACTTCGTCCTTATCAACACTGGGAGAGAGAGCGAGAGAGAAAGGACAGAGAGAGAGAGAGAGAGAGAGAGAAAGGAGGGAGGGAGAGAAAAATCTCTGTAATGAAACTACACTGGGCCATAATTAAATAATGTGTGGTTTAATTAGGAAAATTATCACCAAAGCTAAACCCATCTTTGCAGATGTTCCATCAGAGGCTTTGTGGAGGATTGGACGTGGTGGGGGGGGAGTAGTGGGGGACGTGGGGGACAGCTCATCCAATGCTCAAATTTAATTTCCTCCCATTGTCCAGAATCGTCGTTTTTATTAAAGAGAATTCAACGTAGGAAGTAATTAGAGGACAGGTTGTTCTTCAGCTGACAGCCTGACAAAGTGTGAGTGACTGACAGTGGGGGGGGGGGGGGGGGGGTAACAGGGGATAATTCAAAATCAATTAAGATCAGCACTATCAAATAGCAACTGGAGAAAGCTGCTATGAGGTGAGGCGGGGGGGGGGTGAGGGGTTTAAACTGCAGTTACACTGGGCCCAAAGCCTTCAGGATGGTGCTGGTCTGTTGGTTTGTTTGTTCCAGAGTGATGTGCTCTCCTGATTGTCATGTGATTTGTCACGGTCATTCACACCGCTATACAGACCCTTCTTACTCTTTACTCGTGAAATACAGCAGCTCAGTAGGAGGCCCAACGCTTCAAAATATGACGCTGTGGGAGCCCCTCGATCGTCCTCTCTGAATGTTCACTACTTTGTTGTGATGTGCCTTTAAAGGCAAAGTTTGATTGGGGTGTCAGTTCTGCACTTTTATCCAGAAGGCTGGGGTGTAATTCCTGTGTGAAACCAATAGTCAATGATGAATTCTTAGACAAAGTTATTTTTAAACAGTGGTGGATGAAGCACCTGACAGCCATACCTGAGTAAAAGTCCAGATATCAAACAAGTAAAAGACTTTGGGAGTGAAGTGAAAGCCAGCTGTTCTAATGTTACTTCTGTCATGCTAACCGCGGTTACCTTTGCACATTTATTTATAGCGTATTTCGTTTGTGTGTCATTGTTCAGATCATTTCATGTTTTATTATTGTCACAGTCCTGAGTTTGTTTTTTACTGTTTCCTGTTTTATTTTGTAGCTCTTGTCCATGTATGTCACGTCTTGTTTTACTTCCTTCCTTTGTTTCT
Organism: Semicossyphus pulcher; assembly: GCF_022749685.1. Taxonomy (NCBI): domain Eukaryota; kingdom Metazoa; phylum Chordata; class Actinopteri; order Labriformes; family Labridae; genus Semicossyphus; species Semicossyphus pulcher. The sequence goes on along the minus strand of NW_027211770.1, from coordinate 3,769,603 downwards.
TTTCCCGCCTTTTGGATTGTGTGCCCTGCCCTCATTGTGTTCTCCTGTGTTGATACGTCTCACCTGTCCTTGTTTCCCCCCTGTGTATGTAGTCTTTGTCTTCCCCTGTGTCTTTGCCAGTTCATAGCGTCTATGCTCGTAAGACCCTTGTTACCTGCTCTCTGTTGGCTCTTCCTCGTGGCTCCCCGTGTGTTTCCAGTTTTTGTTGGATTTCTGGTCGTACCTTTCTTATTATAAAGATTTCTTTTTGCAAATAATGGATAAAGCAAAGGATAGAGAGGATATGCAGGGAAGAGAGATAAGGGATTGACATGACGGCCTTTTGAAGGCTTTTAATGTTCAATAGGAAATATAAATATTAGTATGAATACTATATACAGTATAAACACCCTTGTGTTTCCTTTTCTGTGGTGTCCCTCCACATTGGGCTCTCATGTGAGTCAATCCTCTGTACACCTCTTTTCACACTGTGAATAAACCACTGATTGTACATGAATGTAGGAGCACACATTAGAAAGAGAACATCATTTTTCTAATGATTGCATCTTGTTTTTAACCACAGCAGAAAGTGTCTCCTGGCAACTCCGAACCTGTGAAACAAAGGTCACTGTGGGCACACAGAGTGACTCACAGCCATGAAATATAAATAAATCACAAAGACAATATCCTGCAGGGTTTTCAACCACATCAGAAGTAATCTAGCATTCTTCATCTTAAACAAGTGCAGGTTCCGCCTGCTCTCTGTCTGCTCAGGGCCTCGGTCCCTGCTGCAGAAATTAAAGCAATACAAATATAATGCTGTAGATTACGGGGTGCAAATGGAAACGGACAGTGAAGTGAACGAGAAAAGTTGTAAATTACAGCTTCATTTCTACAACTCCACAGGATAAACATTAAGTAAGTATTAAAGTTAGAGAAAGGAGCTTTGGTTGCAACTAAAGCAAATTAAACAAAACATAAATATGGTCGGCAAATAAACTGCAAATTACTTTTTGATTGTCCTTGACAAATTCCTCAGCTAATACCTAATATCAGCCGTTTATGCTGCCAAAGTTTTGATAGCGTTCTGTTTAAGAAGCTAATTTAAATTCTGATTGGGCAAAGATTTACTGTCCTTCCTGCACAAGACGAGCAGAGAGAAGCAAACTGCAGTGGATTCTATTTGACTGTTTTTACAGGCTGTGAACGAATGCAAATGAGATAATTATGGTCCAAAAGTCAAGTCTGTGTAAAATGCTGCGAGTGCTCTGAGCAGTGAGATTAAAAATGCACCTGAATCAGTGTAACAAACAATAAAAGACATGTCTCCCTCTCCCAGAGGAAATCTAATCTGCACACAGTGTATAACAGCATTATATAAATTTTATTACACAGAGAGCTCTGAAAACTCATTTCAGCCTGGACCTGGCAGCCCTTTCATTGTGTTTATGAGGTGAAACATGCCTTGTTAAATAAAGAGCTATATATCATTTCCCTCCCCGCCTCACTCCGAGCTGCTGGCTTGTGTTTGCTCCTTGTCCTTCTCTTCATGACGGCCACCCTGCGAGCAGCCGTAGCTTTCCCCATCATTTTGACACGAGCAGAGACATACACTGTTCATCGTCATGAAACCCGTGTGATTGTGTCACTGGTTGCCTTTTCTTCCCAGCAGGGGGGGCTTCACTCACTGCAGTGCATCTGAAATCCCAATAGGTTACATCTGACAAGCTGACCGACCATAGATTTTCTCAGTCCCCTGATGGTAGCTTAAAAGTGCCTTTTTTCCTCCTCACCATCAAAGACAAAGCGGAGAGGAGAGGAAGCTACAGCCGGCCTGACCGACCTCTCTCTCCCACAAAGACGGGTCAAACCTTGTAAAATTGGCGATTTGTTTTCCTGAAGACTGACACGACCCCTGAGCTTTTCAAACTAAGCACGGAGGATTTAGGAGGATGTTCTGTGCTCGGGTTAAAGCAACAGGAGAGAAAAACAACCCGGAGTCTGCAGATATAAAAGCTGAGCACTTAATCAGCACTTCAGGTGTTTGATGGAAAACTTTTTCCATTTATGTAATTACTTTCTTCTTATGTAAGAACTTTCTTCTTTGTCTAAATGTAGAGTATGTAGGCTGCAGCACATTTAGCCAAATAATTAGTCTCAATTATCCATGATGACCAGGATTCAAGCTGATCACTCCAAGATGTAAACACTTACATAACTGTGATGACAAACTGTCCACTCTTCAGTCAAGCATCTCAAACACTCAACATCCAATAATTCACTTGTTACAGTTTTACGGCCCCCCTTTGCAGTCTCATACAGACTCTAAAATGAGTAACTACATCTGGAGTTCAAAACATTTCACCACTTATTTCTTCACCATGAAACATTTTCAACAAAATGTGCTGAAAAATCATCATTTTTGATGAGAAATTGTCGGGCTGTCAATGTTTCTGTCTTATTGAAGGTGCTGTGAGTAATATATAAAAATACTCTGGCAGCAAGCCCCTAAATCTTATTTTGTTACTTTCCCATGGGTTTCAGGACTCTCCCTGCCAAATGTCATACCTGTAACACTATTTATGCAATTGCAGAACCTTCATATTATATTAGCTTATCTTCTGACATCATGTCAAGTCAAATCAAGTCTGTGGTGGAATTTTCCTGATTCAGGTCTGCTAAACTTTATTTGTATAGCACATTTAAAAACAACAGCAGTTGGCCAAAGTGCTGAACAGACTGAAAGAATACAAACAGGTTAAAAGAGTACAAACAACAGATAAGAATAAAAGAAGAACAATAAAAACAAGGTGTCAGACTCATCTCAAGTCGAAAGCCAACAGGAAGAGGCGTGTCTTCAGCAGTGACTTAGAGGTAAGTTGTTCCAGAGAATAGGGGCAGCCACCGCAAATGCTCGGTCGCCACAGTTTTTTAGTTTAGATCTGGGAACATCCAGGAGCATCTGGTTTGTTGACCTTAGTGCTCTAACTGGAGTATGCAGATGTAATCAGAAGCATCTTTCAAATAGATGAGAAGAGTTTTTGGGCCCCCCGAGACCAAACGGCCCAGCATTAGGAGTGTTTGTTATCATCTTGTGATGGTGCCCAAGGTAGAGGCTCACAGAAAATAATAGTGAAACAAAGGTAGTAAAAAACATCCTGAGGGCTGGACATGGCTCCCGGCCTTTTGCTTATTGTAACAACCAGGTCAAATTGACCTGAGAAGTTCAAGCCACAATCAGGGACCAGTTTCAGTTGAACTCTGCTTAGATCAAGCTAATAGTCAGGTTTAAGACTGATGTCAATATTCACACGAAACTGTGGCCATTTTCAACCAGGATCCTATTTTTTACATATTCTGTGGTTCAAATGACAAAAAGGTACAAAAAGTTGTAGAATTGCTCCAGAAGATCATCAGACATTAAACAGACTGTAATGGCTGCAATGAAATCCCTGTAAGAACATGTGCTCAGTCAAAGTAGAGCTCTTAAAAGTTCTTGTTGTTTCCACTGTTTTTCTCCCGACATTTGAAGACAAAAAACTTTGGACTCCTTACATTCTCAAACAGGCTCGTTACTTTAGTTTGAATGCATGTGAGGGGAATTATGGGTTATTGTTATCTTGGTCTCTGTACGCTGCCGTCCCAATATCAACACTGATTTCAAAGCTGTAAAAAATGATCCAGGTGATCATTTGGGACCTCAGTTCGCTTCAGTCTTTATTATTCTGTCTGAAATTTGGCTTGCAGCAAAACCAGAAAGTGTCCAGTGATTAAAAAACGAAGAAAACTATCCTCGTGTGCCAAGGATGTTTTTCGTTTTGCCAGGTATCAAAAGAGGTATCGTGTATCGCTGAAGTTCAAAATTCTGGTGTTGTTACAACTCGAGAAAAAAGTTAATGTTTTTTATTGGCAGTATATAGTTTTATTTTATTTTAAGCTAGAATGTTTCGGTCTAATCATCTTTGAATTATTCTTATCATCATTATTATTATTGTGAGGTTTAGTTAACTTTGCACAGAAGTGGCCTCAGGAATACTTTTTACTTTGTACTTAAGTACATTTAGAGCCTGTACTTTCTTACTAACAGAGTTGAATCAGTACTTTTACTTTCACCAAAGTCTTTTTTTACACAGGTATCTGTACTTCTGCTTAAGTATAGAATGTGTGTACTTTTGTGGTGGAGAGGAAGATGATTTTCTTAACCAGAACGTTACGTTGCTCTCTTCAAACACACCAGACTCCATTGACAAATACACTAATTTTACCTTGCAGCTCAGCTAGTATATTTGTTATTTTGTTTTGTCTGATTCGAGCTAACCCTTTCATTGAAGTCACGAAACAATAAAAACGAATGTACCCGTGGAGGCAGCGCTAGACCAGCAGCTACTTTGGTTTGGCACATTTGTCCTTAAAGATTACATTGCAGCTTATTTCACAGCGACTGGAGACTGTACAACACTTGTTTAACCTTGTAGTGATTTAGATCCAAAATAGGGACCAGGTTTAATAATAAAGTAATTCCTCTTTCATTAGAAATAATGTACCTTCTGCATAAAACTTAAAAAACAAAAACACACCGCTCAAATCGCTCAGCTCGTTTCCATCATGTCATCTAAGAGTGAAACAATAAGAAAAACTTCTCGGACCATAAACTCTTCAAAGTATTTGTGCAAAAGTTCTTATTGATTTAAAATGCCAATTATGAGCTCAGTCTGTTAACAGGTCCATACCACACAACGATCAATGTGTTTATTATTATTTTGTATAAAGTCCAATCTCAAGTTTCAAAAGTTGTTCAGCGTTTTTGTGGCCATCGATGTACGTTCACTGTGTGAATCATGTTAGTCTTAAATGTGTGTAAGTGTTTAACCTTTGTGAAAAGGTAGCAGTGCCCTGTGCTGAATATAAGCTAACCTTTAAGAGCTATTTCAGCTTCAGGTTTCCTCCATTCCAACTTTCCACTGACATTTTCAAACAATAACAACAGTAATGACATGCTCTCATCTCTATCCCAAACTTGCACCTCAGTCTGAACACATTTTAGTTTGGTGGCTCCATTTCTGTGGAATCAACAGCTCCACAATTCATACTGTGCTTTCTCAGGATGCATTACTTTAAAATGAGTTGTGATTGCCAACAGGGAAATGTTCGTGTCCCTGTGAGCTGCTGTCGGCTTTTAGATCTCATTATTTCTGCCGGCTGCTTCTCAGACGTGATTTAAATGCCTGAAACAACAGGAGGGTCATTTAAGGATGGTGTTTGGGTACGACAGGTAATAAAGTTTTATTCACCCATGTTTTACATTATAAGCTATGCTAGATAAGTCTACATCTGCTGGACAGGTGAGCTTTGAACCACTGACCTGTGACTTTGTATTGTATAGACCGGAGGGCTTTAAATGAACACATGTACCAGACTCCAGGGCTCGACATAAGCACTGGCCTGGTGGCCCGACGGTATGTTTGTAACCCCCAGGTATGTTTGTAACCCCCCGGGCCAGTAGATTGAACATTTAACTGGCCTGGTGTGCCATCAGGATCCACAAGCCCATAATGTGAACAATATAGTAGCCCTCATTTAGTCCCAACGGAAAGGACTGATTACTTTCTGCGCAGAATCCCGCTGTAATCTGCATCTGATGTCAGCATCACTGCAGGCACTTTGGCTGCGGCTGTCAACAACACGTTACACACTACCCGCTGCACACATGACAGAGCAACTGTCATTCTAGAACACGCTAAGTGACGTTAGCAAGCCACCACGGACTAGTATAAACACGTTTTTGTTTTCGTACACACGTGAGGGAGATTTACTTCCCCTGACGATGATGACCCACCCATAACAGTGTTTCCCACACATAGAACAACAGGAAAAGTCTGTCTGATATCACATAGTGCAGCTTTTAATGAGAGCACAGAGTGAACTGACCGCTGTGTGCATGCAGAGTCTGTGTGTCACCTGCCTGTAAACTGTAAACATGCGTGCGATACTCCTGCCTTCACAGATGATGTCAGCGGGATGAGCCAGGCAAACGGGCAGTTATGTGAGGTATTCCCGTTATCAGCACAGCGGCACCTCATCCTGGTGCACGTTAGCACTGTGGCTACATAAACGGACCGTTCACGACTGTTTACTACTAACGCCTGCACCTGCAGCATACGTACAGAGTGAGGTTGTGTGTGTGTGTGTCGACAGGACATAGGAGACAGTAAAAAGTTACTGGGCTCATGCTAATTAAACATACATTTGAACAGCGTCAGAAATGGTAGGTACCGTTTAAGTAACGCAACTGCAGCTATTACTACTTACTCATTCGGGTGTCAAAGTGTGGTACGAGAAGCCTCTTTATACCCATATGATTGTTTTGGTCTATTTTTATGAGTTTAAAATAGTTCCACAATTTAACACATATATTCAGTAATAAGAACTCTTACATAAGGAGATACAAATTTGATTTAAAAGATAATACCGAAATAATTTATTTCAGGGCCAGTGAATTTGGAACGTTACTGGCCCGGAGTGCCAGAGGAAAATTGTGCTCAATGACGACCCCTGGACTGAAAAACAGCTATTTCAGTATTCCAGTGCTGCTTTAAAAGGCTTATCAGGCTAAGACACAAGTAGAGAAGAAGCAGAGGTACAAGACAAGATATACTTGATGATTAAAGGTTAATTAACTCTGTGTTCACATGTGCATAATGGTTAACCTGTTTGTCTTCCAAGTCCCAAACAATAGCCCACTGTAAAATATGACAATCGTATTTTAGATTGTCTGCAAAATAATTACCTTGTAAAAATCCTCCCAAGGCATCTCCTCCTTCTCCCTCATTAAAAATTCCTGAATCTGCATAGGCCCCCCTCCGTCGCGAAAACAAAACACGTCTGTGCCATTGTTAAGTGGCAACTTGTTCAAACTTAGCAGCTTGAAATGTTGTAATCAGTAGTAGTAACGTTAACGTTAGTAGTCAGTAGTGAATTTGCAAACTTCACGATGATGGTTACAGCTGGCTCGTGCATCGCTGAAGTGGTTGCCATAGGTTACACATAATATAGCGACACCCAACAACGGGATTGGCTCCTTAGGTTTGTGACGTCTCAAACCTGCCAATCGGAATATGTGTTGTTCAGCCTGTCCTTGGTACACTGCAGGTTAAAAGCAGACAGGCCCAGCCATGGAGATGATGCTGATGTTGTCCCTGATATGTCTTGTAGCACATGAAGAACACCACATGGAGATGTTTACAAGGTTGGACCTGGATTTTACCCTTTTACCTTTATCTTGCATATCTGCAGGTTTATTGTTTGTTTTTTCATGTCATTCGATTTTAGTGTATTGATCTTTATTTTCATTCACATGTTCAAAATATAGATATGCACCATCCATCCATTATCTTTAACGCTTATCCTGTTCAGGGTCGCAGGGGATGGAGCCTATCCCAGCTGTCATTGGGTGAGAGGCGGGGTTACACCTGGTCAGGTCACCAGCCAAAGACCTCTCACGCTCACATTCACACCTACAGGCAACGTAGAGTCACCAATGAACCTAACGAGCATGTCTTTGGACTGTGGGAGGAAGCCCAAGTACCCGGAGGGAACCCACGCATGCACAGGGAGAAGATGCAGACACCACACAGGAAGGCCCACTACGTCTGAACCGGGATTTGAACCAGGAACCTTCTAACCACTGCACCACTTTACATCCCCATAAAGATATCAATCAGTCAATCAATCAAAAACAGAAGAAGCTTGGGCTTGTTAATAATTGGGCAAAAAAAGTGTATTTGTTTGGCTCTGGTGTCAGTGCGAGTGACTGGCTAACATGCTGATAGCCAGTCAGGTAATAAGCTGTGTTCTTCAGCTAGCACAATTTGTGAACCCACAGACATTCAAGTTTCACTTATTAGATATTTTAGAGAAATAGATTAAGTCTCAGACAAATAAATGTGTGTCTAGACATCACAATATTACCGTTTATTTAACTAACAGGCTCCCGTCTCCGACTCTCTGCTGCTGTTTGTCTTCACACATTCCTGCAGGGCTCGCAGAAATATGATTTACTTATTAATAAATCACAAAAGAACATATTTAAGACTTTTTATGGAAGAAAAAACAGCAGATGGTGAGTCAACACTTAAGCTGTGATAAGACAAAGACTTAGCGCTCAGTCGCTCAGCGCTGCAGCCTGTACAACAATGTGCTCATTATATTTCTACTCATGAAATGTGGCAGCTCTATATTTTTTGCTGCCCTTTACAGATTCCAGAAGAACTGTTCTTTTATGCACATGAATACAATTAGTTTAATTAGTTCACCCACATTTAAGATTGCAGAGCATCTCACAGTGGAAATCCTATTACAAGTCCTGAATGAGCCGCTCTCTCTTAAGATTCATTTTAGATGAGTCACTCTGATAATCACTGAGAGATAAAGAGGCCACTGGGAGCAAAAATAATTCAGACACAGAAATGACACAAAAATGGAGTCTTCCCAGATACGTGCATTAGAGTTCCACTCTGATTCATTTCAGAGAAACTAATGGAGTGCAGTCACTCACAGTCCCAACGACGACCACCCAAAATACATGAGATGATGAAGCAGTGCAGAGTGTTTCAGTCGGGCAAATGAAGCAATAACGAAATCAGGTTTATTTCAAAAGAGAATCTTTGGCGGAATTTTTTATTTTTAATATTTTAAATTTTAAATTTTAAATTTTAAATTTAAACTTGCAGACGTGTTTGAATGAAAAAAAAAACAGTTATATTTTGTTTTATATCCACACATTGTATTTACTCAGTTTCCCTGTGATAACGAGTCATTTCCTGTTGTTTTCCCAAGATCTCCACTTATTTATCTCGTTACCTTGAGATTACAACGCTGCGCCGCTGTAACGTCAGATGATCACAACTCGTATCTCCAAAGCTGTAAGAGCACAAAACAAACATAGAAACAGGCTTAAGTTACCTCATCAGTGTGGGCGATGGCAGCATGGCATGTCCTGCTCTGTAATATCACAGTGAGCAGCCTGTCGGTCTGTTTTACAGACGAGTCTGTTTTACAGACCGACAGAAAATGATCCCGTTACCACGAGAAAACCAGCTTTGTTATCTCGAGATAACAAGAGAAATAAGACAAGAACTTGAGAAAACAACCCTAAATTACTGGTCATCACAGGAACATTTCCGCTGAGGGCTTCTGTCATTTTAGCTTTTCTGTCTGGGTGCATAAACCTCCCAAACTGTGACTGTTTCAAAAGACAAAACAACCGTTGTTTGGGTTTAAATGATCATCTATTAACTTGACCACTAAAATCAGAATACCGTCCCTTCATCTGAGGAGATTGTTGTTGGACATTGTTGGAGCAATTTTTGCTCTCCTGTAATTAATATTGTTTGATTAAATGGTCTGAGATGTTTGAGAATTTTAATATTCTAATTTTTTTGCATCACTATTAATTGCTGCCCCTTTAATATGCACCTTATATAGAAGAGAGAATGGAGGAGACGGGTGATGGCAGGTGAAGGGTTAGATGGGGAGATGGAAAAAGTCTTTTGACCGAAAGCTCTTTTGTTATCTTTTGTCTGAAGAAAGTTTTGATAATCCTTACCCCTCGATTCCACAGGATCTGTCTCCGGCACGTCACTACAGACATAATTTAGTCGGTCTAAATGTCAATATATTTAAGTTATTTTTGTTGTACATATTTTACACAGGCACTCAACTTTCAGGATGTGAGGCACCGTCACCGCTTGTATTAAAGCTGATCAGTTGCTTTATGCTGACTGTAAGTGCACTGACATATTATGGGTGAAGTAAGTTGGAGTTAAAAACTTTCTTGGCACTAAACTGACAGCTGATCTCTGCTGATGTTTACTGGGTTAAGTCAAGTTGATTTTTAGCACTAAAACAAAAGTTCTATTCTAACGCTTACTACATTATATACCACAATTAGAGAACAGTATTAACAGTTGATCGCCGGTGTTCACGTCACTTGTGTGTGGTTCTTGTGGCTGACTGGTGTGTAGAGCATTCCAATACACATTTTTATAACGTGTGATTACAGCTACTTCTCTACTGGCTTCTTACAGACAGGTGTCAAACTTGTTTTATGCTTTCAAAATAATGAGCTACGCTGTCATGCTTCCTGAGCTTGTGGCATGAATGTTGTAAAGGTAATATTCTGAGGAGAACTTTAAGATTGAGACGAAGTCAACTGTGACTCACCATGGATCAGTGAAATAAAATGCTTGTTTCATATTGTCGGGGTAAACGTTCCCTCACGTAGCAACACCTCCGATGTGTGGAGGAGTCTGAGCTGTGGAGCTTCAACAGCAGGTGAGAGGTTTTCCAAACAGCTCTTCATCACGGTTCTCTGGTAATTCATTTAGCTTCATTTGACTCTCTTTGACTCGTGCAGATGTTCCTCCCAACCTTTAAGTCTGTGTTAATTAGTCAGGAAGGCGGCTGTGCTCGCTGAATCGGCTGCTAGGAGACCTCGATATAATTACCTTTTTCTGTTTAAACAAAGAGAAGGCGAGACAGGACACTCTTTAAATATCACTTTCTACTGATCACAACCACAATCAATTAGAAAACAGGGTCAAGTCTTTTTTTTGTCCCCAAAAGAAAAGTAAAAGTTTTATTTATTTCTGTTCTCATGTGAAGGAGATGGATCATTTCCATGTGTCAGATTTTATATGGCATGCTTAAACTAGAGTTACAACCAAGCATCATAATCATCATCGATAAGTCGGCTGAAAATCTATATCTAAATCTATTGACATTATAACAATATAGTATTCTTGAAATAGTCATTGATATTTAAGTTGAAAAATTTAGTATCTGGCTTATTGTTTCAGCTGTAGTTTAAACAATCCATTTCAAAAGGACAAGATACACAGTATGTTCTCGAGTGCATTAGTGTATCGTTTCAAAATATTCACCACCAGATGACAGGCGATCCAGTTAGCTAAACACTACATTCAATCTCTGTAGTGTAGGCTGAGGACTGTTCTGAAGTTTTAATGAATTATAGTGTGAAACGAACCACACAGGTTACATAGGCCATAATCGTTTTCCTTACTCTCACCAAGTTGTTTTGGGGCCTAAAAATGACCAAACTGTGGCCATCTAAAAATGTTAACCACACGTTAATTACTTTTTCACATCTAACTCAGAAAGTTTAAACTTTACTGTAGCCTTGACTGCTGTATTTTGAAGGTCTAATGAGTCATTGCGATATGTGTTATTGCTAAGCAGACTGCAGAACCCTGCATGTGGCAAAGTGACTGTTGAGGGTACCTAGATAGTCATATCTGAAAGTGTCAGGCAGCTGACCGAGCTGCTGTATTTGAAGAGACGTGTCGGATATTGTGCAGCATTAGACCACTTAATGAAAAATAGACTCAATGATTGATCTACTTATTATCAGTGCTCATCAGATGTCGAGACGGCAGTGATGTGAGCATCGTTTGATCAAAACTGGAAAACCTCTGTGAAAGCAGCTCATGTCCACTGATGCTCAATCTGTGAAAGCTGCAGGCCCTGTTATTACAAAGTAGTGTTGAACAGTGAAATGTTACTGTAAATGACAGATACACATCAATACTCGTTTTCAAATTCTGTCCTTTACATCTGAAATGTTAATCAGTATCTTTGATCACCTTAAGTTACATGACAACAGGGGAGTCCACCTTCTCTCGGATGCCTCGCACGTTGTGTTTAGCTCACATGAATCCAGACATCTTAAAGTTTAATTGGGATTTTTATGTCACCTGCAGGTGACAGGAGACATATTATTCCCCCTCCAACACCTGTCGTCCACCAAGGTCATCCACAATAAGGCCTCGCACGAGAACAAGGGGGCTGCCTGATTTGCATGCATAATACAGCATTCCTATGTTAAATACCTCCTCAAAAGAAGTCCTTTAAATACAGGAAAATGTGCTCAATTTTCAGAGGCGCAGCTGGTCCTGTTCCATACACTGATGAACACTGGTGAGTGGGTTTCACCTCCTGGTTTTAACGTTGTGTATAGAGAGGCTTGTCCACTGTAGTGAGGAATGACGAGGAGCTGCAGTTTAAATATATTAATGAAGCGCTAAACTTGAAACAATATATCGGAGATATTAAAGCCCAAAGTATTAAAAGGAAAGAGTGGGGAGCTCCAGGCAGTGTATTTTCAGCAGGGAAATGAAGTTTGGTCAGTCTGCTAGAGAAGTGTGGAATGAAATGCCACTTTAGCCCACTGAACGTGACATTTTTCCCTCCATCTAGCTCCTTGCACCTCTCAGAGAGGAAGTCAGAGCCATGACCTTTTCCAGTTTCCTCGAGGCTTTGCTAGAACAAAACACCCTTCAATATTTTGCTGCGCATCTAAGCTAATTGAATCTAAAAGATTGCGTGTGAACCCAGGGCTGTGGTAATGAGAGCCGAGCTGCCTGCGCACCAAAGGTCTGTAAATTGATAGAAAAGGTGGGCGATCCCTCTGACAATTTGCCTCAGACAGAGCCTCCAAAGGGCAATCTCCCGGCCTGCCTTATACGCTGCGGGAGCCAAAAGGGCACTGAGGGACGAGTGTTGAGTTATAGCCTCCAACCCACAGATCCAGCCGTCTACCATTTCAATCACACATCATTCGGATCCTCCATAGTTCATTCGCTCGAGTTGGAAATCTACAAGAAACCAAACTGGGATCAGGGTTTTTGTTCAGGCACAACATTGTTAAAGGAGAGCCCCCCATGTTTTTCAATTCTGTCTTTAATTAATGTGTTTTTTACCACTTGTTCACAAATTGTTGATATGTGGGCACCTGGCTGTCGCTTTAAGAGATCGAGGACTTAAAGTTTTACTTCATTTAAGCACCTGAGTGTTAGTGTAAGTCACAAAGGTATACGTTTTTAACCCGTCAGTCATCAATTCTTAGTTTTCATCTGTCAAACATTGATCAGATTTTTTTGTTGTTTTCAATGATTCATTGTAGTCAAAGGTGTTGCTCTCCTCTCGGCTAAAAGAAAGTTTGCTGACATACAAACAGAAGTGTTTTATTTTGCTCTGCAGCGATATGACAGACTGAGTCTCATACATAACGAAGCTGTCATTCACAAACTGTTTAAACTAGAGATGGCAGTTATGGGTCTTTGCAGTGATGCAGATCTCTCAGAATCTCGTTCAGCTGCAAGATTAGTTCATGATATGAGGGGCCATTAGGGACATTATTCAGAATTACCATGCATACACACAACTGAAACACTCTCACATAAACAACTGAAACATTATACGCTCACACACACTACTGAAATGCTTTCATACATAATACTGAAATGCTTTCATATAGTATAGTGAAAATAATAAAATAAAGGCAAACACTAGTGTTCGTTTGCACCTCAGGAGCCAGTGTACCAGCTGGGCATAAAAATAGGTCTCATCTCGTAGTGGCATTGTTAGAGCCAATCATCCGGGGCTTTAGCCCCGAATGGTTTGATCATAGCCCTGAAGGTTGTTGGTCCATAGTTGATTTTAATGTACCGTAGTGGAACGGAACTTTAGCTGTAGTTTCAGTTGTTATTGGGGGCGCAATAGAGCTCTGCACAAGCATGAGGCGTTGTCATGTCAATGGTTGTTTAGAGGATCATCAGGCTTCACGATCAAACAAAGTTTCATATCACGTCGTCACTTCAGTCCGTGATCACCCGCTCCCTCCCTCCCTCTGAGCTGCGAGTCTGCCGTGTTTTTTCTACTATAGCCTATGATGTTGCCTATGAAGTCGTGTAATTAACGGGTCTTACCTTTGCCGAAATTTCAACATCATGATACAGATTTCTAAAAAGTAAAAACTAACCTTTGTCAGGTCTGTCCTCAAGAGGAGAAGAAACAACTTTTAAAATGCTCGTTTGTTGAACGGAGGTCGGATCGATCGTTTCTGATGCATTCGAGGGAGTCGGGAAATCTGGACGCTGAATGGCTTTTGCAAACTAATGTTGTTTCTGTCCGTTTTGGCTCTTGTTTGTGATATTCTCATTACGTGTTTGCCCTACAATCTGGCACAAGGCCAAAGATCTTTGGGCTATGCCCAAAGTTGTCATTAAATGATAATCACCTGCTATTTGATTTCTGTCACCTGTTATTTGCCACCTAGATGTCTGCAATGGAATACTAAGAATACAATAGTAATACAGCCTTGAGATTATGTCATGAGAGGCTTGTTGCATTTGAAATACATCTTGTCAAGCGTTAACAGTAAATGTCATAGTTTAATCAAATGAAGAACATTATATCATTTAAAGGCAAGCAATGTCAAAAAATGTGTTATTTCTGATGAGATGAACAAGCAGCGCTCAGTTTAGGAGAAAATATTACCGTGTGCAGAGAGCTGGTGGGAACTGGTAACTGCAGCGCAGTAAGGACTGCCACGCTCTGAGTTTACACTGATCATGACGACGATTCCACCTTTTGTGTGACCAAAAATGCATTTGAGTAGTGTGTGTGAGAGCATTTCAGTAGTGAATGTGAGCATATAATGTTTCAGTTGTTTATGTGAGAGTGTTTCAGTTGTGTGTATGCATGGTAATTCTGAATAATGTCCCTAACGGCCCCTCATACAGACGGCTACACTTCTTAATAAGGCCTTTAAAGGTCAAATTTCACCTCTTTTGTTGGATGTAAATGAGGCATCGGTCAACCGCCAACTTTTTGTCTCTAATTTATTAGAGGGACAAGCATCCGCTGGAACCAGGATCATATAGAGCAGTAAGCTTTTTGGATGTAGATAATAAAATACTGGCAAATATCCAAGCAACACGTTTGGAAGTAATTCTTCCAACAATAGTGTCCCAAGACCAGACAGGATTTTTAATAGACAGACAGCTGTTCTTTAACATCCGAAGATTATTAAACATTATTCATACCCAAGACAGTGAGAATCAACTCTGAGATACTGCTCTCTTTAAGGTCTTTGAAAGGATCTGTTTTCGACCCTGTCAAGATTTGGACTTGGCCCTAAATTCAGTTCTTTAATAAAATTACTGTATGCCAAACCCCAAGCTTCGGTACAACAAATAATACCAGTTATTTTCCCCTTAGTCGTTCTACTAGACAGGGATGCCCTGTGTCACCGTTACTGTTAGCACTCGCTGTCGAGCCTCTGGCCATCTCATTACGTGCAGCAAAGGAATATGCTGGAGTTAAAAGAGGAGGGGCAGAAAACAAAGTGTCCTTATATGTGGATGATTACTGTACATTACTGTACATCTCAAACCCTACAAAATCAGTACCACTTATAATGACAATTCTGAAAAAATCTGGAGTAGTGTCGGGAATAAACTAAATCTATCCAAAAACATACTACTCCAAATTAACTCCAAACCACAACAAAGCACTTATACCTTTACCTCCTTTCCATTTGCAATTTCAAAGCAGTTTAAATACCTTGTTATAAATATTACTCAAGACTTTCTGATTGATGGGCTAATTTGCCAGTTTATAAGTGGGATGAATTAATATTGTTAGAATGAATATTTTACCTTTTATTTTACCTAGAGCTTTCCTATCCTCATCAATAAGGCTTTTTTTTTTAAAAAGAAACTAGAATTCTAAATATCTCATTTTATCTGGAATAAGAAGACCCCATGAGTTAAGAAGCTTTCTTGCAAAGCCCTAAAGGGGGTTTGGGATTGCCTTGCTTTCGGCTCTCTTACTGGTCTCTTAACATTCGCGCTGTCATTTTGGTGTTTCATATAGGGGCTGATTGGTCAAGGATGGAAAATCAATGTCATCAATCAGTGAATGACAATGTTGAGATGTTTTAACAATAAAAGAAAGTCATACTGAAGCTCAAGGATAACATGTAAAATCAGACCGATGTTTTTGAAATTTGACTGATTAAAAAAAACAGCCCTCACAAATGTTTATAAAAACTTTAGTTTTTGCCTCATTTATAGGTTTTTGAATTTAAAACACTGTTCAATATTACAATTTACGAAAACCTACATTCAACACTATGAGAAATACTTGACAACACTCTACAGAAATCCAAATATACAGAAAGAAAATATATTTCAAGAATTTATTGAAGTTTTGCCGAATTAATTTTATTTTCATTTCAAATTGTTTTAATCCAATTTTTTTCTTTAGTGTGGGATGATACCAGAGCGCACGGTGTAAAACCCACAAAGGGATGGTGTGTGTGTGTGTGTGTACGTGTGTGTGTGTGTGTGTGTGTGTGTGTGTGTGTGTGTGTGTGTGAGTGAGGTGGGTGGGGGTGGGGGGTTGTTTTGAGAGGCTGGGGTGTTAGTCCTGGTCCAGCTTCTGCCGCTTTTGCTGCTTGTATTTGCGACGGCTGTGTGGAGTGAGAGACTTCTTAAACCTCCTCCAAAGAGAGATTGTCTCCTCCTCCATTGTTGTCTGGACCCGCTCAGGTGTTAGCTGGACCATTTCCGGTGTTGCCTGGATCATTTCAGGTGTTTCCTTGATGATCTCAGGTGTTTCCTGGACGGTCTCAGGTGTTTCCTGGACCATCTCAGGTATTTCCAGGACGGTCTCAGGTGTTTCCTGGAACCGCTCAGGTATTTCCTGAACCATCTCAGGTGTTTCCTGGCCCATGCTGAGAGTCGTTGCTGGTCACGTCTGTATTGTCCTTTTGGAGGGAGGGCTCTACGATCTGCTGGCACTTGTGGTGCTCCATTTGCTTTCGAAGCTCCTCCACCTCCATCTGCAGCGCCTGACTGACCTCCTCCTGAGTACTCAGTTTGGAGGCCAGGTCGAGGCCGCTGCTCGTCTGTTCTTGCAGCTGATATTTCAAGTTGTCCAGCTGCTCTGTATTTAAAATGTCTCTGCTTAAGACCTCTTCCTTGAGGACCTTCACCTCCTGCTCAAGGGATTCCTTTTGTCCCGTCAGCATCTCAATGAGCTTCATGTCCCTTTTGTCTGTTTCGAGAAGCTGATGCCTGACTTCCACCAGTTCTTTTTGGAGGTTGTCAGCCCTCAACATTTCAGTCCACAGCTGTCCGGCTTGATCTTGAAGAAGATTTTGAAGCTCTTCGGTCTTATACCTACTATTGGACTTGCGTAGCTCCTCCACCTCCTCCTGCAGCGCCTGGCTGGTCTCCTCCTGAGCTTTAAGTTGAGAGGCCAGCTCAAGGCTGCTGCTGGTCTTTTCCTGCAGCTCATTCTTAAAGTTCTCCATCTGCAGGGCGGATGTCTTTGTTTAAGACCTCTTCCTGCAGGGCCTTGATCTCCTTCTCAAGGGCTGCTTTTTCAGCTGTTGGGCCACTTGAGGGTTTCTCAAGGAGCTTTATGTTTTGAGCTGCAATGACACCCATGAGCTCATCTTTTAATTTGTTATTATAATACTCCATGTCCTGTTTTACTTTGAAGGATGGATTCAGGTGCTTCAGCTGTTCTTTGAGCATCCTGATCTCCTTTTCACATTGAAGTCTCTCCTCACGCTCCACCCTAAACCTTTCACGGGCCTCCTGGATCTTGCTCTTGTTGAGGGCATTGTTTTGGTCGGCCGTATGCCTCCAGCTCCTCTCCTGTCGCAGATGAAAGTCTAGGTCCCTCAGCTGATTCCTGAGACCTGCTTCCACCTGCCAATGGGAAGGGGGTGGGCCCCTCTGATGCCATTGAAGATTTGGGGCCTGGCGGTAGTTGTGGTGGTTTTTGTGGCTCCCCTTGTGAGCTGTCTCCACCCGGGTAGGGGGCACAAGCAGGGTCGTGGGCGTAGGCAGAAGAGGGGGCTTACGCTGGGTCGTGGGCGTAGGCTGGGTAGGGGGCACATGCTGGGTCATGGGCATAGGCAGGAGAGGAGGCTTACGCTGGGTCGTGGGTGTAGGCAGGAGAGGGGATTTACGCTGGGTCGTGGGCGTAGGCATGAGAGGGGGCTTACGCTGGGTCGTGGGCTTAGGCTGGGTAGGGGGTTTACGCTGGGTCATGGGCTTAGGATGGGTAGGGGGCACATGCTGGGTCGTGGGCGTAGGCAGGAGAGGGGGCTTACGCCGGGTAGTGGGCTTAGGCTGGGTAGGGGGCTTACGCTGGGTCATGGGCTTAGGATGGGTAGGGGGCACATGCTGGGTCGTGGGCGTAGGCAGGAGAGGGGGCTTATGCTGGGTAGTGGGCTGCACAATAAATCGCAATTTTATGGTTATTGCAATTTGAGAATTCATAACGAACACATCTCAAAATTCAGAATTTATTGTAATGAATAAGAAAAAATATTATATGTAAGCATGAGAAAATTGTACCTATTGGATCGGTCATTCTTTCACACCATTTTAATGCGATCAGATGAAACTAGCTGTCAGCTCCCCTCAGATTCATTGGTGTCAATTTAGTAATGAAAAAAAAAACACTTTGTGGAATTATTTTGCATTCAGGACGGACATGTTGCAAACACAGGTATTCTGTGAAACAAGTTGAGTTAGTGTTTCCATAAGGTAAAAATCTCCAGTTAAATAACAACATGCTATCATAGTGAAAATGAAAATGTTACAAAAGATGCCAGCCAGTCGTCGATGCAGTTAGTTTGACTGCTTTACATATAAACTGATATTTGACAATCTGGGAACAAAATCATCACCTCACCTTTAGACTACATGTTGCTACATGAATATGAAAAAGTAAATGATACAAAAATAAATTAGAATTTTCAGAATATTTATTTTATTTTGTGGGAACAGCACTATAAATTTAACCTGAGCAATTTCTGTTTCAGCCTGTTATTCTATAGAATAATGTGTGTGCAGCACACCTGATTATTCACTTAATCCAATAGTATGGTACAGGAAATAAAGATGCAGTCTTCCTGTCAGGAAGTAGTGGAGCTTGTGCATCAAGCCTATTATCCCAGTGAGGAGGAAGGAGAGAGAGAGAGAGGACGGCAAGAGAGAGAAGGTTTGGAGAGGGTTGGATAGGGGAGGAGTAAACCTTACCCCTATGAGAGATTAGGAGACAGAGAAGGTGAGGAGAAATGGCGGAGGGTAGAAGAGAGGGAGAGGGGGATGGAGAGGTTTGCCTCCTTTCCTATTTTCCTTTCCCCCCTACCTTCTATCAATGAACAGTTTATTTGGCTCTTACAGCTACTGGCTACTTATCTACATCAGTGGTTTTCAAAGTGGGGGCCTCGGCCCTCACAAAATTGTAGGGAAGATAAGAAAAAAAAATGCAAAAAAAAAAAAAATTTTTTACATTCTTTTTTTTAATAACCATTTCTCCTGAACCGTACAACACGTAAACTGCCGTAATCTTGAATTCTCAAATTCAGCTGCAAATTCGGCATGACGACGTCATAATGACGTCATAATCTGTGTAGACCTGGCGGTTGTTATCAAGCTGCTCTGCTCCTCAAGCTTGCGTGTAGCTAGCTAGCGCAAAATGGACAGGTTTTTGACAACAAATAGACCGAAGGAGCATATTTTGTAGCATTGTCTGTGGGTTTGGGGGTCCCCGGCCAGAAGCTAATGCTGTTTGGGGGGCCTTGGCATGGAAAAGTTTGGGAACCCCTGATGTAGATGACCTCTTAACCTCCCACAATGATCTAAATAGACTTGACGAAATCATAGCAAGTGTTGAAGAGATCTTGAAAGCTGGAGGTTTCTTCCTCAAACCATGGGTCCGGTCAGGGCAAAGTGGGAGGCAAGGAATGGAGACAGAGGTTCTAACAAAGAAACAAGGTAAAACTTTAATTCTTCCAAATCAAATGAGGGACGAAGACAACAAAGCCTTGGGCATCGGCTACCAAATGGATGCAGACAAGCTCTACATGTTAACCTCAATTAACTTTTCCAAAAGAAAGAAGAAGATGAGAGTTGGAAAAGATCTTCTCAAGGAGGAGGTGAGGACTGAGACACCTAATCCACTGACTAGGAGGGCTCTCTTAAGCCAAGTAGCTGGACTGTACGACCCAATTGGCTTAGTTACACCTGCCAAACAGAAGGGAGCAATTCTTGTTAGAAAAGCATTCCAAGAGGGAGGGGGTGGGAAACTAACCCAAGAAGCCTCTGACCAACCTCTCTCAGAAAGTCTCAGACAAGAAGCTATACAGCTTTTTGAAGAATATGTGCAGCTTGGACAGGTGAAATTCCACGGGAGCCTCACTCCAGCTGGCTGGGAAGGGAAACCTTGGGGCATCACATTCTCTGATGGAAGTGACAAAACCTTTGGAGCTGTGATGTACTTAAGATTGGAGACAAGTCAAGGCACTGAAGTTCGATTTGTGGAATCAAAAGCCAAGCTGACACCCCTGGATCAGAAGGGAGAAGCTGTAAAAGATGAGATCTGTGGTGCTGTCTTCACAGCCAGGATCAGGAAGTATGTGGAGAAGCATGCTCGAATGAAGATCGAGAAATGGTTCCATCTAATTGACAGTCAAACCGTCTTGGGAGCCATTCAAAGAGACAGTTATGGGTACAAAACCTTCTTTGCAAATAGAGTGGGTGAAATCCAGAAGGCTGGACCAGTGCAAGGCTGGTGGTGGATCCGTGGAGATCTGAACATAGCTGACATCATAACAAGAGGGGGCGCTCCTGAAGATTTGAAGGAGAATTCCACATGGCAAAATGGACCAGAGTTCCTGAAGTGGCCAGTGGAGGAATGGCCTATAAAATCAGCTGGAGAGGTTGCAGCTCATGCCAGGGAGAGTGTAAACAAGCTCCAGAGGAAGGCATTCTCAGGTGCATTAACAAGAGCTCAAGCAAGAAGGAGTCAGAGGAAAGAAAACCTACAAACCACTCAGAAAAGTCCAAAGAGTGAAACTCAAGAGGAAAAACCTGTGTTACAACCAACTCTTCTTCTAAAAAGGAAGCCCGCCGGCTGGGTTAAAGATCTTGTGGAAGTAAGAAGATTCAGTAACCTGTCCAAACTGGTGAGAGTCATCGCCTGGGTTTGTCTAGCTGCCAAGCAGTGGCTGAAGAGGAAGGGCCGGGCCCCAAACAGTCAAAGTGGGAGGAAACATCACCCAAGCAAGCTGTGCTGACTGTCAAAGAACGTGAAGATGCATTCAGAGACCTCTTCCTCGCAGCTCAAGGAGGTGCAGTTTTTTCAGACACAACTCTAAGCAGATTGGCAGTATACAAAGATGTGAACTCTGTACTGCTAGTTTGTGGAGGCAGAATTCAGATGTTCAACGAAGATAAAACAGCAGTGCCAGTTTTACCATTTGAAGCATGGGTGTCTACATTGCTGGCACAAGAATCCCACAAAGCAAACCACGAGGGAGTGGCAGGAACCCTTCTCCGGATGAGGAAGAAAGTCTGGGTGATAAAAGGCCGGAGACTTGCCAAGAAAATGGTTGACAGCTGTGTGGTCTGCAGGAAAAACAAGGCAAAACAGTGTCAACAAATCATGGCTGACCTGCCTCTAGAGCGAACAGGCCCAGCTGCACATTTTGAATTCATCACCATGGACCTGTTCGGCCCTTATGAAGTGAAAGATGAGGTCAAGAAGAGAACTAGACTCAGAGTATGGGGAATCGTCTTCTGCTGCATGGCTTCCCGAGCCATACACACTGAAGTAGTAAGTGACATGTCATCTGAAGGATTCCTGCTAGCCTATCAAAGGTTCACTTCACTGAGAGGACACCCCAGGAAACTCTGGTCAGACCCTGGCACTAACTTTGTGGGAGCCAAGCCTGCTCTGGAGAAGCTTCACAAATTCCTAGACCGACTAAACAAGTCTGAACTTGAAGACACAGCTGCCAAGCATGGTACAGAATGGTCGTGGAAGGTCCACCCTGCAGACTCTCCTCATAGGAATGGTGAAGCAGAGGCAGCTGTCAAAGTAGTGAAGCGGGCATTGAACAACCTTGGTGGAGATGGTGTTTTCACACCAACTTTTCTCTTCATGGCAGCCAACCTTGCAAATGAGAGACCCATCGATGCAAGAACTCGAAGCAGAGAAGACTGTGTAGAGTACATCACCCCAAATTCTCTGCTTTTAGGACGTGCCAATCCAAAGGGAGACCCTGGAGATTTCCAGTTTGATGGCTACCCTTACAAAAGGCTTAAAAATATTCAAGCAGAGGTGAGCAAATTCTGGAAGAAGTGGAGCCAATTGGCTGGTCCTAATCTGTTCATAAGGAACAAATGGCACACCAAAGAGCGAAATGTTGCTGTTGGAGATGTGGTCTGGTTGGTTGACCAAAACGCCCTGAGAGGACAGTACAAGCTGGCTAGAGTGGTCCGTGTCAATGCTGACAGCAAAGGCATCGTAAGAGATGTGCTTGTGAAGACTTTTCCCAGTTATCCTGTTCCCATCACAAAGCCAAACGGCAAAGAAGGGCCCGCAAGAGCAAATAGTGAAAGAACCAAGAGGCTTCAAACCAAAATCCCAGCTACAATTCTTCATAGAGATGTCAGACGCCTTGTCATTCTACTTCCCACTGAAGAACAACCAGAGGTGTAAGGAACTTGTGTGACCTCTCTGGGTTTGAAAAACCAGGAGCTCAAGTGGGAGGTGTTGAGCTGAATCTCAGAAATGTCAAGAAGGACTACACTTCCCAGAGTGCACCAGCAGCAAACCGGCTGCTTGTCACCTAATCAGTCATTGGCACTGATTTGGAGCACCTGAGAGGAAATGGAGGTCAGTCATTCAGACAAACTTCAGAGAGAAGAAGCTCCAAGTTTACTCAGAAGTTCAATTCAAAGACGCCAATGGTCGGTGAAATGTTTTATTTACTTTCATGGTGTTTGCAATCCTGTTTAAGATGTTCAAGTTTATGTTTAACTGCTGTGTAGATTAGTTAAGGTAGATTGGTTAAAGAACACATTGCAGCATTGATTTCATTGACTTTCTGTTGAATGAGTTTGCACTAAGATTACCTATCATTTTGAGTTTGAAAAATTTAAAGTATAAGATACAAAAGCATAATACAAAGTTAAAAATGTTAAAATTCTGTTAAATGTTAAAACTTGACTGAAAAAGTGGTTAATTCATGTGTGTTTAATTAAATGTTTAAATGCATTTAAAAATGTTTAATTAAAATGTTTAATTAAAATGTTAACTTTGTTTGTCTGTCTTTAAAGGTTTACAACCTAATTTACGAAACACACCAATCAACTGAGAAAGCCAAAAGAAAAAGAAAAGTGATTGAGTGGAAATTTGAGTTGTCCTTGCGTCCTTTGGAAGCTGAACAAGAGTAGGACTTGACACATTCTTTAATCCTTTTTTCCATTTATGACTTAATTTTACAGTACCCATTATTGATTGGTTCATATTACACAGTAATGTTAGTCCAGTTGTTTTTATAATCTATTATTTTGAAACAAGATGGCTCAAATTACATCTTTCAATTATATGACCAATCCATCACTTTTATTCAGTTGTTAGAAATCACATATTTATTTCATATTTTTTTCAGAATTTTTAATTTGAACTCATTTTAGATTTTTGTTTGGAACAAACCTCAAAATGTTCTCAACAACTGTAATGTAAAACAATTTAATACCACAGAATACAACCATGTACAAAGGAATATAACGTTTCATATTTTATACTATTTTCTTTTAAATTTATTAATTAAGTGAAAGGGGGTGAGGAGAAGGGAGGAGGGTGGGAGAAGGGGGAGATGAGAGGGGGAAGGAGAAGGGAGGAGGGTGGGAGAAGGGGGGAGATGGGAGGGGGAAGGAGAAGGGAGGAGGGTGGGAGAAGGGGGGGAGATGGGAGGGGGAAGGAGAAGGGAGGAGGGTTGGAGAAGGGGGAGATGGGAGGGGGAAGGAGAAGGGAGGAGGGTGGGAGAAGGGGGGGAGATGGGAGGGGGAAGGAGAAGGGAGGAGGGTGGGAGAAGGGGGGAGACGAGAGGGGGAAGGAGAAGGGAGGAGAGGAGAGGAGAGGGGAAGATGTTACTTCAACTTCCACCTCGCAGGCTTCCGTAACCCAAAAGAGAGTTGCCTTGGAGGTCCCCTTTGAGGTTGCACTGTAGACACTCTGGCCTTCTCAGCAAGTTGGATTTGCATTGGTTCCTCAGTTCCTGCAGTTCCTGAAGTTCCTGAAATTCCTGCAGTTCCTGCAGTTCCTGAATTTCCAGCAGTTGCACAGCTGCTGGTCTCCATGGGCTCTTCCTGAGTCTCCTTGCGCCTCGCTGTCCTCTGTTTTGGAGGCTGGTGGTTCTTCCTGTCCGCCTGCAGCATGTTCTGGAGGGCCGTATTGTGTGAGAGCTGGATGCTAAGCTTGGTTTTCAGCTCCTTCAGCTCTCCACGATACCAGGTCTCCTTCACAATGATGTTCTGCTGCAGGGCGTTTATCTCCTCCGTCATCTGCTGCTTCATGACACCCTTATTAGCTTCCAATTTCCAGATCAGAACCTGGTCCTCAGCCACCTTGTTCGTGAGAGACCTGATCTCCTGCTGGAGGGTGTCCTGTTCAGCTTGCAAGGTCCTTATCACATGCTGGTCCTGGGAAACCCTGTCAGCATGAGCCTCCGCTTGCTGTTGAAGCTCACACTTCAGGGTCTCCACCAGCTGTCTGGCACTGAGGACGTCAGTTTCATATCTGAGACTGAGCTCATGGTGAGAAACTTTCATCTTCTGGAGTTCTTCTTGGAGGACCTTGTTTTTCTGTCTCTCTTCCTTCTCACTAGAACTGTGAGCCCTCTCTCTTTCCAGCAGTTCAGTGAGCTGGCGAACATTCTGACGAAGGGTTTCAAGCTCCCTCGCGTTGTCCTGTGCTCCACCTGAGGCCTGCCGTCTGGAGAGCCTCTTGTTCTGGTTGTTCTTCTTTGGTTGCTGCATCTTTTGGCTTGTTTTAGGCTCAAATAAATGCTGCTTAAATATTCAAAAAGTGTCTGATAAGATCAGTCGATCAGCTGTTTTTTCTCACAGTGGTGCCACTTATCGAAAGGTTTGAAGTGATATGACTGCCTGCACAGCTGCTCTTCTTATATAGACTTGATTATGTCATCAAAGGCATAAAATGTAATTCTTCCTTTTATGTTCACATGTTCTATTTAAAGAGTTCCAAAGTTCCATTTCAATTCAATTAAAAACAATTCCATAGACTTAAATAGAGTGTGAGTTGGTCACAAATGTTTATCTTTGAATGAGTGATGAAGTTAAACCATTGGTCAGTCAAGTGTTTGAGTTTCTACATTGGCTCTTTCAAAATAAAAGTTACCCACAATAACACAATAACTAAGTTAGATAGCTAGATAGCTACATAGATAATACTATATTGTCAGACCAGGTCTGAAATTTCTTTTGCATCAAGGCAGATCCATTTGCAACACAAAAGTTAAGGACAGGATACAAAAAACATGCATTTGACATAACATTTCATAATGCAGAAGACAGTATTAAAGGCCCTTCTGATCTGGCATTTAAGTCATGTAATTTCAAAATGGACTGATGAACAAAAGAGTGCTTCAGTCTAACCTTATTAAAACTTGGGACCCTGTATCTCCAGTTTGATGGTAATAGTTCAAGTCATGGTACAAAACTTAAACGTGAACGCAGAAGGGAAAAACTCCAAAAGGTTATTGTTTTTCTACTGTATGTCTTCCTTATACTTGTAACAAAAACTTGCTTAAAATTATACTAATGCAGAGTACAGCTATTTGTATCAATTAAACCATTTCACATAAATTAAAGAAAACAAAGAAAATTGTGTGTGAGAATCTGTCCACTTTTCTTGTGAAAAAGGAGTTTTAGCAAACAGCTAATGATGAGTTGGTGCTTCCTCACATGCTGCTAAATCTCAGAAATGTCAAGAAGGACTACACTTCCCAGAGTGCACCAGCAGCAGCAAACCGGCTGCTTGTCACCTAATCAGTCATTGGCACTGATTTGGAGCACCTGAGAGGAAATGGAGGTCAGTCATTCAGACAAACTTCAGAGAGAAGAAGCTCCAAGTTTACTCAGAAGTTCAATTCAAAGACGCCAATGGTCGGTGAAATGTTTTATTTACTTTCATGGTGTTTGCAATCCTGCTTAAGATGTTCGAGTTTATGTTTAACTGCTGTGTAGATTAGTTAAGGTAGATTGGTTAAAGAACACATTGCAGCATTGATTTCATTGACTTTCTGTTGAATGAGTTTGCACTAAGATTACTTATCATTTTGATTTTGAAAAATTTAAAGTATAAGATACAAAAGCATAATACAAAGTTAAAAATGTTAAAATTCTGTTAAATGTTAAAACTTGACTGAAAAAGTGGTTAATTCATGTGTGTTTAATTAAATGTTTAAATGCATTTAAAAATGTTTAATTAAAATGTTAACTTTGTTTCTCTGTCTTTAAAGGTTTACAACCTAATTTACGAAACACACCAATCAACTGAGAAAGCCAAAAGAAAAAGAAAAGTGATTGAGTGGAAATTTGAGTTGTCCTTGCGTCCTTTGGAAGTTGAACAAGAGTAGGACTTGACAGTTGTAAACCACGCGGAGCGGTCTGGCACTGAGGATAAACGGCTTCAGATCCAGAAATAAGCTGTTGACGCAGAGGAAGTCAAGATGGCGGAAGATGTCCTGGGGAAGTCAGTCCAGCAGCTCAAAAAGGAGAGGACCACTGCAAAAAGCAGCTTCACCAGACAAGCCAACTTCATTTCAAGAGGAGCAAGCAGCATGCTTCAAGTGGAGTTGAAGGAGGAATTCACTAAACTTTCAGACTGTTTCAGAAAGATGCTCGATGCCAATGATGACTACAGGATTGGACTGGAGGCTGACATTAAGACTGAGGATAAGGAAGCAGGTCTTGATGAACAGCAAGAGGCCGACATTGATAGGTCTGTAAAAGAAGGTGAAACAAAGATGGCAGAAATAAGACACATTGTTCAAACAAACCTGTGGATGAGGTATGGAAAAAGTGAATTTGTTATGGCAATCCTGGAAGCAGAAAAAGCCAAGGATAAAGCGGCTGATGTACCTGTGGAAAGTGACAATTTAGAGGGCTTTGAAGTGCACCTCACTCTCTTAGACAAGAGAATAAAAGAGGCCATCTCAGAAATGTCAACGTGGGAGAGATGGATCCCTGTGGAATTAAAGGATGAAATGGATGGAAGAATCCACGCTGTAAGAGCATCCTACTACAGGCTTGAATTACGGAAAGCTGAATTTGCCACTGCATGGACGATCAAAGAGCAAGGCACAGGAGTGAAACTACTACCCCAACCGGCAACACCCACACCAATAGTGAGAATCAAGCCAACCACTCTACCTATCTTCAGTGGAAGCAAGAGAGAATATCACAGATGGAGGAAAGACTGGGAAAGCCTGCAAAAGCAGGGAGAGCCATCCGGATCAGCTGAAGTCAAGAAAATTCAACTCTTGGAGAGTGTGGATGACAAAATCTCAAAAGACCTCAGGCTTTCAAACTATACCACTGCCAATGACATATTCAGAGTCCTGGAGAACAGATATGGCAACAAGTCAACCATCACTGTGGAAATCCTTGAAGAGCTGGAGAAGATGCCACAAGTGAGGGGGAACCAGCCAAGAAAGGTCATTGACCTCATACAGTCAGTGGAGAAGGCCCTGGCAGATCTCACAGAGTTAGGAAACTCTGGAGCCATAAAGAACCCACTGGTAATTAAATCCATTGAAAGAAAAGCAAGTTGCCTGATTTTATTAAAAAAGACTGGTTGATGTTCATGGTTGAACCCCAAAACAATGTCACATGAGACAACCACTTTGACATGCTCTTGAAGTTCCTGAAAAGTCAAGAAGAAATACTAGAGAGACTCGAACAGCTCAGGACTGTGGAGAAGATGGAGAAATCAGATCGTTCAGACAAGAAGTATGACAGAAAGATTGCCTCAACAAAAACCACAAAGAAAGAAGAGCTTGATGAGGTATGTGGTGTCTGTGGTGATAGTGGGCACAACAACAAAATCTTCTTCTGTAGAAAGTTCAAACGACTAAAGCTACCTGAAAAGAAAGCTGTGTTGAGAAAGCTGGGAGCATGCAGAAAATGTCTTGGATACCATGATGAAGATGGATACTGCAGAGACACTTTCCTATGCAGAAATAAAGACTGTAAAAGGGGAAGCGGTGCCCCAGACCACCATTTTTTCCTCTGCCCAAAAGGAGAAGTCAAAAGAGGTGAAGAGGGAAAGAGTGGAAAAGACGGCAAAGGTGAAAGCAAACTAACGGAGGAACAAGAGGAGTTCTTGTCTGAACTTTCCCCAGAAATGGCTGACCGATGCAGAAAGGCTTTCACCAACACCAACAAAACCGCAGTGACACTGGATGCTTCAGGGCAGTCTGAGCTACTGCAGAGAAATGGGCTCTCTGAACTTCCTGTCATCATGATGTTGATGCGAGTCACTGCAAACGCAGGGCAGAAGATTGGGGCTTTAATCGACCTTGCTTCAGACACAAACTACATTACCCATAAGGCTGCTGAGAGTCTGAGGTTAAGAAATGAGAAGTTAACTTTAGTTGTGCACGGGGTTGGTGGAATGACCAAGGAGGTGAAAACACAAAGGTATCTCCTCAAAGTCAGAGTCAAGACTCCTAAAGGAACAGAGAGAGCTCATGAAATGGTCTGCTACGGCTTGGATGAAATTGCCAGAGTGCATCAAGTAATTGAACCTGAGAAGTTGAAAAAATTCTTCCCAGAAGTCAAACTTGAAGAATTGGAAAGGCCTGAAGAGATTGAACTTCTCATTAGCCACCGAGAGGGAAGACTCGCTCCCCAGAGGGTAAAAGTCATCGGAGACCTCGTCTTGTGGGAGGGTCCATTGGGAAAGACAGTGGGTGGAGCACATCCTGACTTGTTTGAAGAAGTGGAGGTTGCAGCATATGGGTCCAAAACACACTTTGCTCGCTCCATGAGGACAGCAGCTGTCAAATATCAAGAAATCCCAAGTCACTACTACTGAAGGAGGATGTGGCTCGGACCAAATTTACAGCTGCCAGTAACCATGAGTTCCTTGAGTGGTGGCACTGGGACAGCATCGGAGCTGCATGTGAGCCAAGATGTGGAGGATGCCGATGTGGAAACTGTCCACCAGGAGGAAAAGAAATGACCCTGGTAGAGGAGAGGGAGCTTGAGATCATTAAAGGAGGCCTCACCTACAAGAAGGGGGATGCTCATACACCATCTCCACATTGGGATGCAAAGTATCCTTGGACGGTAGATCCAGCCTCTCTCTCAAACAACAAAGGTGCAGTCCAGGCTTGTTTCTTAAGGATGGAAAAGCAACTAAGCAGAGAGCCAGACTGGAAAGTCGCATATGCTACCCAGATTCATGAAATGGTCGAACGAGGCGCAGCCATAAAACTCACCAACGAAATCATGGACAAGTGGAACGGACCAGTGTGGACCAGCTCATTCGGTGACAACACCAGTTTGTATTGTATGGAATAGTAGCCAGAAATACAAAGGCGTGAGTATGACTGATCTTCTTCTGAAGGGACCAGACGTTCTCAACCCTATCAGAGCTGTTCTGCTGAGGTTCAGAGAAGGGATGCATGCAGCTCTAGGAGACATTAAAAAAATGTACAACTCTGTATGGCTGGAGGAGCGTGAGATGCATCTTCACAGGTTCCTCTGGAGGGACGGCCCAGATGAAGAGATAAGTGACTTTGCAATTACCAGAGTCAACATTGGGGACAGACCTGCTGGTTGCATTGCTCAGTTGGCTATGAGGGAAACAGCAAGCCTGCCCAACTTTGTTCACTTGGAGAATGAACGCAGAGTCATTGAAGAGGACAGTTATGTAGATCAGTGGTTTTCAAAGTGGGGGCCGCTTTAATAACCATTTGTCCTGAACCGTACAACACGTAAACTGCTGTAATCTCGGATTCTCAAATTCAGCTGCAAACTCGGCATGACGACGTCATAATGACGTCATAATCTGTGTAGACCTGGCGGCTGTTATCAAGCTGCTCTGCTCCTCAAGCTTGCGTGTAGCTAGCTAGCGCAAAATGGACAGGTTTTTGACAACAAATAGACCGAAGGAGCATATTTTGTAGCATTGTCTGTGGATTTGGGGGTCCCCGGCCAGAAGCTAATGCTGTTTGGGGGGCCTTGGCATGGAAAAGTTTGGGAACCCCTGATCTACATCACTGATCTCTGAATAAAATCAGTAAGGGGGTTCCTGGTCCTGTATTTTTTTTTTTTTTTTTACATTTTAAGTTGGGGTGTTTTGTTGACTGCATTTTTATTGTGGCAGGTCAAAGGCTTCATTGGGAAGAGTGCAATCTCTGCAGTCTCCCCGGAAATCCTTCCATCTTAAAGAAGCACGGAACCTTACCCTCAGTGGAGGATTAACCTATGAACATGTGAGTTACGGACTACCTTTTATTTCATGACCATTAAAAATTCAATAAATTTAAAGGTATTGGATTAAGAGTACTACTTTAAAGGATAATTGACAGATTTTTAAATGTTATTGTCGTCTTGGCAGAAAGGGTGCACAATATTCTAGAGTAGGCTGTGTATACTCTCATGTAAACAAGAACACATAATGCATCTTTTTGACCTTTTGTTTTATTTTCCAGGCTTTTTGGAAGTGATCAAAGGTCTTAAGGTCATTGTGACCTTGAACTTGCATCCATCTTATTCTCATGAACACAATATCTACAAATCTATCTTCAAATTAACACCTACTTGGCCTCAAGGATGAGCTGCTTAGATTTTGGTGGTCAAAGGTCAAGGTTAGGGAGACACAGCTCATTGTTCTGTTCTCTTTATCTTTCAGGACATCGGATCCAGACAGGCTGAGGCAGACATCGCAGAGAAGACCATGGGCATCTACACCTTTCGAGCAGAGGGTCATGGTCCTGATGGTCCTGGTGATGGACGCTTTGCTGATGTCGGTGTTGTCCTGGAAAGCTTGGAAGTTCTCTACAACCTGCAGGGTGGGTTCAGTGGATGGGTTGTTTCTAAAGTGTATTAGCTGGCAGTGTTGTTCTTGCTCAGCTCAAACCAAATTTTTCTTGAATTGTCTCCAGATTCGATGGGAGCTGTTTAAGTGTTTTAAAGGTATCTGTTCCAGCAAGGTGCTTCAAGGAAATACCTGTTTGATAAATGTGTATCTGTAAAGTTTTTGGTTTTTTTTGGTGTCTGTTTGGGTGATGTATGGGTGATGTATGGGTAGGTGGGTTCAGTGGATAGGCTGTTTCTAAAGTGTGTTAGCTGGCAGTGTTGTACTTACTCAGCTCAAACCAAATTTTTCTTGAATTGTTTCCAGATTCATGGGAGCTGTTTAAGTGTTTCAAAGGTATCTGTTCTAGGTGCTTCAGTTCCTGCCAAATGCCTGTCATTGTCACTTAAGTAAAGTTTTTTTCAAATATTAAAGGGAAACTGTCACCAAAATGCAACCTCTTTTTGTGAATGTATACAAGTCAATCTTTCGTTTAAAAGCATAATTACGACAGAAACACCCCTTTTAAGATATAGCGTATTTTAGTTTCAAATTGCCATTTGAATGGTGTGCTGAGGGCACTATGATTGCATCGCTGCGCTGTGATGTAGTACCCTATCACTCCAATGGAAAAAATTGTAGTGAATGGAAAAGAATTACATAAATGTGATTCATTTTGATTGTATTTGGTTTATTACATAAGCTAATTAACATGTAATTCAAACAAATATATACTATTCATCTTGAATAGATAACTTTATTATTATGCAATTCAAACAAATATATTTTATGTACTTTAAATAAATAATCTGATTATTATTCATTTAGAGTAATTATACTTTATTAATACTGAATACATAAACCGGGTGATTATGCATTTCAAATAAATAGGCTTTATTACACTGATGAATATGCATCATGTAAGGTTTATTAGGTAGGTTTTTTGTTAAAAGTTATCTAAAAAAAATGAATGGAATTTTGTCATGTAATAAAATTACATAAATCTTAAAAGTTAGGGTTAAATATTTCTACAGGTAACCTGTAAAGCTGTATTAAAAGAAAAAGGCAGAGCTCCAAGATGACATTTTTTTTTCATGTAGTTTCATGTTTTTCAACCATCTTTAATGTGTCCAAGTCACTATATATTGACAAATCTATCACTATATACACATATATATATAATGGTGATTGAGCCTATGGTGATGTAAGTACACCCCAGTTGTACCTGATAACAAGCTGCCAGACTCCCAAAGCGTGGACTACACTGAAAGCCCATTTTGAGAGAGATACTTTGGCAAATAAACTGTTCCTGAAGAAAAAATATTTCCGATGTGAAATGAAGGAAAGAGATCGTTTAACTGAACATTTGAAACAAATGAAGGAGCTGACTGATCAGCTATCAGCAATAGGAGCTGTCATTGAAGAAGAAGGCCAAATTGTAACACTTTTGGGTAGTTTGCCACCAAGTTATGCTACCGTTGTCACTGCAATAGAAACAAAGATTGACAATCTGACACTGCAGTTTGTAAAGCAAGCATTAATAAATGAAGGGCAAAAGTGGATGAATGCTAACGAAAGCTACAGTGTTGCTGCGTCAGGTGGTGCATCAGCCATGTCATCACAATTTCGGTGAAATCTGCTGGACAACCCCAGGTCAGTGGGAGCAGAAAGACCAAACACGTGGCGGTGTTACAAATGTGGGACAGAAGGTCATATTAAACGTGACTGTCCTAGCTTGAAACATAAAGCTAAAAAGAAAACCCACAAGGCTAAAAGCATGATGTGTGACGATGCAGAAGATGAAAGTGCTTTTGTCACCAAAGACGCAAACCCGACTGACAGATCACAACAGGATGAATGGTTGATTGATTCGGGAGCATCAAAGCACATGACGTGATAAAGAAATTCTTCAAGAATACCAGCAATTCACAAAACCACAGTCTGAGAAACTCTGTGACGGCAGGGTGGTTGACGCCCTAGGAATAGGAAATGTCAACATGAAAATGACTTTCAAAATAAGTGATGTAAAAAATGTCACAATGTATGACGTGCTGTATGTTCCAAAGCTGTCCGGGAATCTATTTTCAGCGGGAGCAGCTACCAAGAAAGGAAATACAGTGCAGTTCAGGAAGTCTCACTGCTACATACGTGGAAAAAATGGAATTCTTCTAGGAATGGAAAAACAAGGTGAGGTCACTGCTGATGGCACTGTCAGAACAAGCGGCAGAACCAGAAAGTCTCCAAGGAGATATGGATATGATGAGTTTGCTGATACAGTTATTGTTGATCATCATGCCAATATGTGTCGTGTGACAGAGCCACTCACAATGAGAGTAGCAATGATGAATCCAAATGCAAAGGATTGGCAGGAGGCGGCTGATTTGGAATATGAGTTGTTGCTGGAAAATGGGATGTGGGACTTAGTGAATTTACCAAAAGAAAGAAAGGCAGTAGGATCAAGATGGGTGTTCAAAGTCAAGCATCATAGTGATGGACAACTGGAGAGATACAAGTGCAGACTCGTCGCCAAGGGCTACTCACAGTTGTATGGTGCTGACTATGACAAGAAATTTTCACCAGTGGTACGATTCGGCTCTGTTCGTACATTACTGTCCTTTGCTATTCAAAACAATCTACATGTGCACCAGATGGACGTCCTAACTGCATTCCTCAATGGACACCTGGAAGAAGAAATCTACATGGAGCAACCAGAGGGATACATCAAACCAGGGCAGGAACACCTGGTGTGCAAACTGAAAAAATCAATCTATGGACTGAAGCAGACTCCTCGTTGCTGGAGCAAGGCCTTCACAGAGTTCATGATGGAACTTGGATTCAAACAGAGCACATCAGACCCCTGTGTGTTTGTGAGATCAAGACAAGAGCTTGAAATACTAGCAGTTTACGTGGATGATCTCATTCTGATAACAGAGTCGACTGAGAGCATGAACGAGCAGAGAGCGGCTCTCAAGGAGCGCTACAAGATGAAAGACATGGGTGAGCTGTCCTATATCCTGGGCATCTCTGTGGTTCAAGACAAAGAGAAGAACTGTGTCTTTCTTCATCAGAAGCATTACATTGAAGCCATACTTCAGAAATATGGAATGGATAATGCAAATCCTGTAGCAACTCCTGCTGATGCCAATGTCAAACTGAAGAAAAGTGATGGTGTTAGTAAGCCAGTACACCAACAAAACTATCAGTCAATGGTTGGAAGTCTGCTGTATGCTGCTATGGCCACACGACCAGACATAGCTCAAGCTGTGAGTGCTGTGTCAAAGTTCAACGCAAATCCCGATGCTGCACATCCGACTGCTGTGAAGAGGATATTTAGATACTTGAAGGTCCCCTTGTTTTCAAGTATGAGCGGTCAGATTCTGGAGCTTTGACCGGATTCTCAGATGCTGACTGGGCTGGTGATCAGGATGACCTCCGCTCGACAACAGGCAACATGTTTCTACTGAGTGGAAGAGCGGTGAGCTGGCTCAGCAAGAAACGGGCAACAGTTGCACTTTCAACAGCAGAAGCTGAGTATGTCGCACTCAGTCAAGCTGCTCAAGAAGGTATCTGACTGAGACATTTACTGTGTGATCTCGGAATGGAGGCCACGCCCACAGTGATCCTGGAAGACAACCAAGGAGCCATCGCAATCGCGAAGAATCCTGTGGATCACTCCAGAACTAAACACATAGACATTCGCTACCACTACATCCGTGAAGATGTGCAGAATGGACAAATAGAACTGCAGTATTGTCCAACAAATGACATGAAAGCCGACATCTTGACCAAGCCTTTGACTAAACAGAGGTTTGAAAAACTAAGGCAAGCGATCGGACTTTTTTCCTATGTAAGAGTGGTTGTTTGTGCTTGACAGGTGAATGCCGAACGCTGCCTGGTCAAAGCAAGTTTGAAAACATGTGAAAAAGAGTTCCAGTAAGATCAGTGTAAACAAAAAGTGAAAAAAGGGAGTTCCAGAAGGTGACTGTGAATGTAAACATGTTTAAAGACAAATGAGAAGAGTTTAAGTGAAAATGACAAGTTTTTAAAAAGGGGGTGAAGCCTTTTTTGATGTTGTTCAAAGATTTATTTTCTTGTCATTTTGTAAAAGAGAGCACGGCTCTGTATTATTATTTAAAGGTTCTAAATACCATTGTAAAATTAAGTGGGAGTGTTGTAGTACAGTAGTTTCACCAATAGCTGGCACTGTTTACTTTTTCTTCTTCTGCTTGTCAGCTGTGATGTTGTTGTTCTCTGTACGCGCTGAATAAAAGCTCACGTTAAAACCTGCAACATAAAGAGCTCTCCCCTCGGCTGCAGCATGTGTCGGACAGAAACGCCGCTGTCCCCGCCCTGCAGGTGCTGATTGAGCTCAGATGTTGTGCCATTATATAGGGCCCTTCAGAACAGACAGAGGGAGACATGATAAATGTTCATTGGACAACGGCATGCTTGATTATTTATGTTTCCTCATTTCACTATCCGTAAACTTTACACACAGGCACACTTTGGGCGTAACTCCATAGTGTACCTGTGTCCCTGTGCCGAGGTTGAGCCTCGCACTGCCCCAGACTGATTGGTCTCCCGTTTGAAATAATAATGACAATATATTATTACCAGATGTTTGTACAGACAAATGCATTTTTGGTCACACAAAAGGTGGAATCGTCGTCATGATCAGTGTAAACTCAGAGCGTGACAGTCCTTACTGCGCTGCAGTTACCAGTTCCCACCAGCTCTCTGCAGACGATAATATTTTCTCTTAAGCTGAGCGCTGCTTGTTCATCTCACCAGGAATAACACATTTTGTCAATCATGAGGCCACACCCCCTTTTTATAGCATCAAATAACTAATTAAAAGTAAACAGAAAAATGAACGCTTGGACATAAATCAGTAAGATAAGAACTAACTATAATGCAGTGATTCTCAAACTTTGGGGCGCGGATGATCCTGTGTGGGCGGAACTATGTTTAGACGTCGGACAACCTGAACTCATTTTCGGGTGGCACAGTACACAAAAGCGTTGCCCTGGTGATTTCTATGACAGATTTCACATTCAGACACACACAGAGAAAAAGTCTAGCATAGCCAAGGGACAAATATATTACAGAGGCGAAAACAAAAACAGCTGACGCGTCAGATACCAACAAGACTACGTCTGCCGACATGGTCGGAGATGAACAGAGACCTGTCTGTGTTATATATCTGAAAAGTCTGGCAGCTGCAACAAAAATCTGTTTGTGGTTTTCTAAGCACAGATTGAACTTTATTGTTATTGTTCTGAAAAAGTTATTGCAAATTTTATTATATTTCTATTTGAAAAAGTCTGATGGAGCAATTGAAATAGTTTTTTTTTTTTTTTTTTTATGCACAGCAAATTACTCAGAGAAAAGTTAAACTTGACCCATTTGTGACAATTTTGTTGGAGCGGGGGGGGCATGACAGAAAAAGTTTGAGAACCACTGCTATAATGACAGAAACCATGTTTGAGAAAAATGTATTTGACGTGTATTTAGATTTTATAGTTTGACTCATGTCCCATCTGTTAACATGGAGGAGGCGGGGCTTATGACCTATACTGCAGCCAGTCAGCAGGGGGCGATAGAGAGCTGTCATGTCGGCCAATCTTTTTGTAGTCTATGTTGCGGACAAATGAGCTCAATCAAAGTTCATCCACTAAAAGTTCTTGTTGTTTCCACTGACTCAGATTGTTATACGTGTGTGACAACATGACAGAAAGGATCCCTACAGAGATAGACCTTTCTGTTAAATAATACAACACGTCGCTCTCTTCAAAACCACCAGACTCAAACAACTAAAAACAACAATTTTCCTGCTGCCTCAATTAGCAAATGTATTTATGTATTTATTCACACAATATTTGTGTAACACACAATAACACGTACAAAAAGTCAAGACGAGCGAAGGCAAATAAGTCTGCTGCTTCTTGCTGTTTTTTTCCCAGGTGTCTGGTTGCTTTGGGGAGAGTGATGTAATGCCTGATTCTGGATAGAAAAAAACAAAAACAAAACGTCTTACTTTTTAATTAAAATGTCTGTTTCTTTAAGGATTCTTTCTGTTGTGTTGCAGAAACACTTTTAGTGGGCGCCCTTGTTCAGGCACATTTGGCCCCACATTGCAGCTGGTAAAGCCTGTTCTCCAGCTGCAGACTGGAACAACCTACTGGAGAATAAACTATTTGTCATTTAGACAATAAAATATGTAAAAATAGGTCCCAGGTTTAAAAATACCAGAATTACCCTTTAACGATGAGGCAGAATGGATAACTTGCTCCTAAAACACAACATGGTCTCAGCTTTGATCTGTGCAGGGTGGACCGATTGGATGGCTGAAGTAGATTTAATAATAATAACAGCTGTAACAAAAAAACCTGTTTTCTGTTTTATTCAAACACACCAACCACACACACACACACACACACACACACACACACACACACGCACTTACAAATCTCCTATAAGTGATTATAGCTTTTAGCAGGCAGCGTTTCCTGTAAAACTGCAGCATATTGTCATTATCTGCAGAAAACTGTCATTATAAACGCATTATATGCTAACAGAAAAATGCTCACGTCCTTCACACAAAAGCACACACACACACACCGAATTACTGTTACATTTACATTACATGTAATTACAACAGAGAGTAGACAGGCCATTCAAATGCAAACAGTAGTGTCAAAAGTTACATGTTATTCATTATCACTGCAAGTACAATACATGTTTCCTTTCTGTGTTCATATTCATACATACCTCTCTGGTGTGGTAGTAACCTGTCAAAGTGACAGTAACCAGCCTGCCAACACTGGCCACAAACAAGTGGAAACTGCTCTACCTCAGTCATCACACTTTGCTGCGACATTGACAGGACATAAAGTTATGTACACACAAAGTAAAAGCACTCCAACAAACTGTTTTTAATGGCAGAGCCGAGGCTGCGATACAGTATGTGGGAACATCTGTCCCTCTGGTGCAGTAGATGAGTAATAATGAACCGACTTTGGAGAAACACAGCCCACTCCTGAATAGAGAGACATAAAAATCCTATTAACAGCAGACTGCTCTCACATACAGTAAGAGCTGTAATCAGGCAGAGGATCATTGACCTTCAGCTGACCTCTGTTCTACCCATCCTTACCACCATTTTCCTCTGCAGGACACTGTGTATGGTTACATCAGCTGTTACTGCACACGCTCAGGTAAAATATCCTGCAGTGATGAGTAAGATTAAAGCATTAGTACATGAGAGAGAGAGAGAGATATGGAGTTATGCTCCATCTCCACCTGTTATTAACATGTCACCTGGATCTGGATGGGCTATTTGAATTTATGTTGGTGTTATTAAGCTTTCATGTCAATATGCAAATAAGAAAGGGGGCTTTCTGCAAACAGAGCGTGTCCTATGCGTGGACACTTCATTAGAATTGGATGCCAATTTTCATAACAGCAGTTTGTCATCAGTGCAGAGGCCACAGAGTGTTTCTCTCTTCTTCTTCAAACACCGCCGGAAAAAAGAAATCAGAGGATGAAGATTTTTTTGCATCTTGAGATAAAAGTCGTAATACAGAGAAAAAAATGGAAATTCTCTTAAAAAAATCGTCCTACTTTTAATTACTTTTCTTAATACTGACACTATGTTCCTTTTTTATTTACACCTGCATTAGTATGTGTTTTTTCTGCCCAATATACAGGTTCCATCCATCCATTATCTTCCATGTATCCGTAGTCAGGTCGAGGTGGCAGCGGGCTAAGCAAGATAGCCCAGTCGTCCCTCTCCCTAGCAACATTTTCCAGCTCCTCCTGGGGGATTCCGAGGCCTTCCCAGACCAGGTGGATTATAAAATCCCTCTAGCAAGCTCCTGGTCTACCCCAGGGTCTCCTCCCAGTTAGACGTGCCTGGAAAACCTCCACAGGGAGGCGCCAAGGAGGAATCAGATGCCCGGACCACCTCAAGTGGCTCCTTGACGATCTCATTCTTTCGGTCATGACCCAAAGCTCATGACCATATACACGTTGCATTTGAAAAATAAATGTTATAATATTTTTTCCTATAAGTTCTTTCTCGACCTTGCAATTTACTTACAATTTGTCTATTTGTACCCTGGCCATTTTCATTAGTAGAAACTGCAAACTCAGAACTGAAGCACAAATCCAAAACATACAAAAGTCCAAAACGGATGCAACAGAGCCGAGCTGAACCGAACAGAGTCCCAGAGACGGGTGGAAGTCCTTTTTAACGACAGTGAGAACACTACTGAGGTACTTTCCTTCCTGTTTTCTAAAGTGCATTATTTCTGCATCACATTTTCATGTGCAGGTTTTCATTTCTTATTGTGTGCTTTTGAATTTGCATCTTTTCTGAAGTTGCTGCCGTTTCTCACAATAGAAATGCTTTGGGCTGTTGCAGCTGGCCCTTGATGGCCACCGTATAATCTGCCTGTTGCATACTTTGGCCCATTTGATACAACTCAAACAACTTTAAAACAAGTGGACAAGGAGCCACATGTGGTTTAATCCTCGTCTCTTCTGAGTGTATAACTGGCTCAAACTAGAACAGAAGTTGCTCACCTTACCCACCCACATTCGGCCGTACACCCAGGAACCATAAAGCAAACTGCAGTGGTCCTGCTGCTGTCTGGACCATCCCACAGAAAGACATTTGAGA
This sequence comes from Semicossyphus pulcher, assembly GCF_022749685.1. NCBI lineage: Eukaryota > Metazoa > Chordata > Actinopteri > Labriformes > Labridae > Semicossyphus > Semicossyphus pulcher. The sequence goes on along the minus strand of NW_027211770.1, from coordinate 3,730,152 downwards.
GCTGCTCTCTGCTCGTAACCGGCCGCTCTGTGAGCCGGCAGCGGTGATTAAAATGACATCAGCACCATGGAAACAGTGCAATGTGCCATTCCCTCAAGGAAAATCACAGGCCTATTTCCTGTTGTATTTCACTCCAGATAATTCAATATGAATTTTAGTGTCACAATTAAGACTGAGATGAGTTCTACTGAAGAGCAGTGGAGAGCCGAGCAGAGAGGTCCAGCTTTAGCCAAAAACTAGTACAGAATAGAGGAAAGAGACAACAGGGAGAAATTCAGAGCAGAAACTTGATTTTTCATCATCGTCTGTACTCAGAGCAGCTCCAGTTACCAGGGCCGAACAGAATTTAAAAAAAAAACAATGCAAAGCTGACCAAATTATTAAACTCAAACCAAAAGAAAAGCTGACTTTTTTTGGCTTTACTTTCATCATAATCTGAAGGCACAAACAGCTGGTTAATTCCCTCCTTCTCCTGACCTGTGTCTGGATGAACTCTCCTGCTGCCTCCAGCTCCTTGAGTCTGCTCAGTGCCCAGTGTGATGAGCTGTTAGGATCAGTACCACAATTTCTGTGATGAACACCAACTAGCGACGTTCTGTTTCAGCTGTGGAGTGCCTATCCATCTGTCTCGGCTGAGTGGCAGTTTCATTGTATCTAGCAAGTCATGTTGGCTGAAATCTGTCTTACTACAGCGCTATGGAGGCAAAATAAACAGATGTTACTGAGATTTTATTGTATTTAAAGGATGCCGAAATAATAATTTTTCTATTGAGTTGGGATGAACAATTTCTGAGGCAATCTCAGGTCTGCAGGAGAATCTTTGCCAACACAGCTTCAAGCTAATTCCTCGTTTGAGCTGAAAAAACATTCAACAAGCTTGAGCAGACTCTTGTGGCTCTCGAGACAGTCCAGTGCCACGCACAGATTCACATCAGGGCATTGTATTGTCTTTAGTTGTGTCATATGAGAAAACGCCTTTAATCTGAACAACTTTTGACAAGTCATTTGTCTTATCAATGTGCTCCCTTTCTGCCACAACAGCATTAGTGAGGTTCAACACTGATGTCAGTGATATGGTATTTCTTGCAGCACAAGCATGCACAATGCCTGGTCACCGTAACTGGAGCGAGATCCATTTTAGTGGTTAGCGCTGTTGGCTCACAGCTAGAAGGTCACTGGTTCAAACCCCGGTTTGGGAAAAGTGGGCCTTTCTGTGCAGAGTTTGCATGTTCCCGGGTCTCCGGCTTCCTCCCACAATCCAAAGACATGGTTGCAAGGCTAATTGGTGACTCCAAAATAGGTGTGAATGTGAGTGCTGTGATTGACTGGCAACCAGTCCAGGGTGTACACTGCCTTTTGCCTAATGACAGCTGGGATAGGCTCCAGCCCCCCGCGACCCTGAACAGGATAAGCGGTATAGATAAAGGATGGATGATGAAATGGCCTCTGTGTAAAATATCTTTACATGCTGTAGCATTAACACTTCTCTAAACAGTAGGCCCCAACTTTCTGCCAGTTTTTTCAGCAGGAGGGGACACAGTTACTTTGACTGTAACTTAGAAAAGTTCTTGTTTTTTTCCACTGACAGGCTCAGATTGTTATTCTAAGAGTCTGACAACATTTCTGGATCCCTGCAGAGATAGACCTTTTTATTTAAGATTAAAATCCCTTTTTACCGACCAGACAAAGCTGTTACTCGCTCTGTTCAGTCACCGGACTCCACTGACAAAACAGTCATGTTACCTTGCAGAGCAGAGGAGTTGCATGGTCTACAGCTGCTGTCGTTCTGTGTTCGTTCTGATCCAAAATAGCCCCTGTGTTCTGCAAGGTGAAATGACTCCTAAATATCATCATCACATGCAGTCATTGAAAGTTAAGGCGGAAAATGTTTCTTGCTAATGTATGAGGAAAGAGAAAGGGAGAACTAACTGAATTAAGCTCTGCGTGTGCATGCGTGCATGAATGTTATCACCACTTCGCTACTCATTTTAAGGGCTGTAGGTAATTTGATATGAATCTATTATATAATATTACCAACAGTAAATGTTAGCAGTTAAATTTAACAACTCGCTTTGGCTCAAAACTCGCCCTGGTCATATAATATTAAATCCAGATGGACCACAGTGACCCAGAACTAAGGTCATAAAAATATATGACCTGAGCTCTGCAGCAGCATTCAGAGACACATTCTGTGGGGACTTGTAGATACAGCTGATGTGGTAAAGGTTGAGGAAACATTGATTTAAAAAAAAGTGAATTACTGAAAACTTGTATGAAGAACTGAACTTGGGCAACTGGTGCCTAGAATACTGCAGCTCACCTCTGGCTTGTCTTCCAGCATCTCTCCGACCTCTGCAGCTCATCCACAGTTCAGCACACGTGATGAAGTTGATGTACATGATTCTAAGAATATCTGCTTTGCGTCTTCAAATCTCATTTTGAGAAGGAAGAGTGAAGATGAACGCACTTTTTAATCCCAGAAGTTAATAAAAATGAACTCTGTGATCTGCTCCCTGTTGGTGAACGACTCCAGATCAGATATTTGTTCCTCCAGAAGCTTCTGCTGTGCCCCCGGCTCTCTCCTCCGGATCTCACAGACGCTCAGCAGCTGTCTGTCAGTTACAGACAGCTGCTCCTCCTCACAACACTCTGCCAAGCCCCAGAAATACACGCTAATGTTTCACTCAAGTTGAAGAGTTACTATTTAAATTTACTATTTAAAGACGGTTTTGGTGAGATCTGTTTAGTCTCTGACAAGTTACGGTGAAGTGTGTATTTGTCACTGGAGTTGGAGCTGTCAGTGGAGATGCTCGTGTTCTAATGCACCTTTAAAGTCTCTAAGGTACATGCCTTTTAAAGTGATAAACTCGAAGATTTTCATTTTAATAAATGTCTGTTAAGTCTCTATCTGTCGCCGAATGAGTTAACAGAGTAATGATTGAGCCTATGGCCCACTGATGAAAGCATTTGCAGTGTTAGGGACTGGGTGTCGGTGGCGACTTGTGGAAAAAATCACAAGCAGCGCCCAGTTAGTGACACGTTTTCCATCAGCCAGCAGTGGTTGGTCTGCCAGAGAGGGTAGGCGGAGCTAAGCGGCTGCTTTTCCGCTCCCTGCAAGTGTTGCGGGTAAACACTAATCTACTATGGCTGAACAAACAAAGAAAAGATGGATTACAGATACAAAATAAGTGAAAATCCAATGAAAAAGAAACAAATTTGACACTCAGATGAATTCAAACAGTCTAAAAAGGAAAGTGACCATCAGCCACAAAAATCAAGAGTTACAATCGCAGCCAACCGTCGACGTCATACATGCAGCACTGTCTGGATATCTGGGAAGTGTGCTCCCGCAATTACGGTTTATTGCCATAGGTGCTGCCAAAGAGAACGAAACTGAGATCTTCGAGATTCACTCGTTAAAAGCAACAAACCCCAGAGCTGATAAATGAAGTGCCAAAAACTGCAGTTCCTCTCTTGTCCACTTGAGGCTGTCTCCAGCAGTGAGCCAATCCCCATAGTCTCACAATTTGTTAGAATGACCCGTTCAGCAGCTGAATAATGCAGTGTTCAGGGTGGAAAATGATGCCACGTCGGTGGTACGGTGTACCAAAAGTCATGGTTTATTTAGCCATCAAAGAAAACAGCAGCAGTTAACAGCTTATTGACATCCAACATAGCTCTGACCAGCAACACAGACAGATGATACATGGCGCCTTTTATACTGTGCCACCGGAAGACCCACATTGGACTAACCTATTAGGAGGTGCTCTCCAAAATATTATGAACTAACAAAATGAGCTGAGAAAATATGTATACATTATACCCCTATCCATAATATTTACAATAAACAGAGACTGCTATTTAACACCAAATAAACCCATTACACGTACTTACAATAAATATACATATACACCACACTATTTTACCTCCCCTTTGCCTATCTTATCACTTGGTCCCTCCCGGAACGTTTATCTGGATGTTCGTTTCCCCCGGGGAACCTTTTGGCCCGAACATTGTGATCACACAACTTATACCATCAATTTTCTACATTTAAGGTACTAGCACACACTTATTATCACGATCAACACATACAATATACTGCACACCCTAAACGGAACACATGTTACCGTTAGTTAGTTATTAACCCACGTAAACAAACAGTATCCTCGGAGCTTTTTAACTCCCGTCTCTTTAAGGCGGAGCAGTGCTCTCAAGCCAGCACCTGCCGGAAGACCAGATCGATCATGGGCTTAAAACGTGAATAAATACTGTTGTTAAATAATCAATAAATAATGTTGTTAAATCCAAAATGTGAAAATATGCAATGTGAAAAATGTACTGTGCAAAGATCTCTAATAAATTGCAGTGTGCCATTAATAATTTAAGTTGTGCATCGAACCAAACCCAGTGTGCAATATTTACATGGCAACCAAGCCGTCAGTCACCTTTGCGATGGCCTCTTCTTTACACAATTTAATATTCAAACGAAAAATGTAAGGACCCAGATGCAGACTTGAGATATATGGTTTCATAAACAAAACATAGAACAACACAGGCTTACTTAGAAAGTGTCCAGGTAAAATATATTCAAAGGAAAAAAGAACCAACAGGTAACGATCACAGGGAGCCACATGAAACAGGTAAATCCACAGAAAGACGAAGGTTTCACAGGTCAGGACGACAAAAGCTCCACAGGTAACATGACAATGAACCAGCAAACTCAAAGGGAAAAGACAATATACACGGGACAATCAGAGACAGGTGAGACCAATCAACACAGGTGAACACAATCTAAAAGGCGGGAAACGGAACAAAGGCAGGAAGTTAAACAAGACATGACATACAAGGGGCAAGAACTACAAAATAAAACAGGAAACACTGAACACCACACTCTGGACTCACAGGACTACAAAGTAAAACAGGAAATGATCTAAATGAAATGCATAAATAAACCAGACCAAAGACAGGAACACAATATACTCACCTGTTTACATTATATTAAGGCTTTAAGTGATGCATCATTAGGGGCGTGGCCTCTTTGAGTGACAGGTGGGAGCTGCTAGCTGTCTGCTAGGTGTCACCTCTGCTAATTCAGTCACTGAACGTAACCTCTGGGCCGTGTTTGTGCTGTAGGAGATTTGTTCATTTAAATATCAGACAAATAATCTGTCTGTGCGCTTTATTGGACTAACAGACCGTCCAACAAGGCTGACACACTGTTTTTACACTCATTATTATATTTATATGTTCGCGCTAATTAGCAGCTATCTGCGTCTGTGATCACCATACCTGGCTTGTTGGCTTGCACAGTGTTTATCATACATTTGTTTATGTGTGGTGTCCGGTGCATGGGAGTCAGGGTTGTGGATTATCCCAGCTGACCTGTTGTTTCATCAGTTCTATCAGAGCTTGTTGTCCCTGCCTTCAAATACATGTAAAAGATCTGCTTTGATACTCTTGTAAACTCATTGTTAGTAATATCTTGAGGCATTTATGGAGAATCTGTCCTCGGGGAAATTATGTCGTGAATATTGATAGAGTGTAACTCATTGATCCCTCTGTCTGTGTACAGTCATGGCTGTGCGTTTATCTTTCCTCCGAGGCCCACAGAGATGTAGCCACACAGAGTGACCAGGAGGCAGACAGACTCATTACTTCACTTCGCAGCCTGTCACTGCACTGACAGCCGTGGGGATCATACCTGACATGGGAGTACAATAAGGGAAGCAGGTGAGCAGTTTCATAAAAGCTAGATTATATCTGTCAGATGTTGTTCTGCATGGCGGTTTTAGTGGAAAATAGCAATTACATTCACAGTTTGCTCATCGTATCACGTTGCAATTACAGACTCTTCACTGAAGCCATTTCAAAAATAACACTGTCCAGGAATGAAGTGTGCTGTGATGCTGGTTGGATAGCTTCTGATCTGCTGCGGCTGTGTGAAAAGCAGAGTGATTATATTTGAGGAGAGAGGCATGAAAGTCAGTGAAATACCAATTTGAAGGTCACAACCTTTGGCTGATCTGAGCAGATGGACTGGTTTGTGATCTGAACCTTTGAGATGGAGGGGTCGATGAGCCTGAGTGATGCTACGCTGCACTTCCAAACAAACAAGGGCGAGTCAAAGACAGCAAATGTTCTCCCTAGAAAACATCTGTGTAACAAATCAGTCCCATTATCCCGTAACACAATGGAGCCTGTCCAGAGCTCTGCAGTGCTGCTGCAGAGAGACTTTTACAACAGGGTTAGCCCACATTAATAAAAAAAACAATGTTTTACAACTTGTAAACGTCTGCTACTGACTTGTTTAACTCCTCAACTCCCTCACAGGGCTTGGTATTCACTGGTATTAATTAAATAGTCCTAATTTAATACTGACGCCTCTGAAACAAAACCATCAGCGTGAAGACTGACTATTTCTATATGATCATTTTTAATGCCTATTACAGCTGCCAGCGGGTCAGATTTAGAATAAGTGATAAATCGCACACATCTGAAAGAGCCTTCATTTACATCATCCACGGTAAACTTTCACAGTGAGTAGTGTGTTAGAGAGATAAAAAGTAGCAGGATGAGATTCTTTCTTTCAAGAAAACTACACATGAATAAACAGGACAGGATCAAAGAGATATGGTGCACTGCTTTGTCCACAGCGGTTGCCAAAATCCACAATTCATAGCCCATTTCAAATATGCACTCCTGAAAAATTCCACTCAATTTAAAGACAGTCTGCCCCTGAAATTTTCCAGAGTTGCCCTTTCCCACATGTCCCTCACAGCAGGAGATTTTCCTTGACTCGTGAGGCAGGACACGATGAAAAAGTACGCTCTGGTCCCCACAACTGGCGAACAATTTCGGCATCGGCCCTCACAGCCAGAAGTTCCTGAATCTCTTCCTCTCTCCAGTCTGCAGACATCTTTGCTGTCGTCTTGTACATAATCCTTCTTCTTCAAAGTTGGAGGTTTTAATCATCCTGTTGTGTGTCCCTCATCTGGTTCACACCAGTCACATGATATAAACGTCATCACCGGCACAGTCACTCGCGGTAAATCAAGTATCACCTGCTGCGTCCACACATCGACTCACCACGACTTCTGTTGGACATTTTACTCGGAGGCTGGCAGGAAAAAGTCTGCATAAAATTTAGGGGATAAATGTGCCTGTTCTGCCACACATGCAGCCCACCCAGGAGCGCAGTGCATGTGTGAAAGCCGCGAATGAAAGTTCCTCACAGTTGCTTAAATATTATACATAAAAAAAAACCAAATTATTCAAATAAACTAGTCTGTAAAGAGTAGGTGGTTAACTTTGTGCCATTAACAGCAAAACATAAATCATATGACAATGTTAATGAAGTAACAGAGGGCAGTATGCAGATTAAGCTAACACTGATGAACTAAACAGTGCGTCCCTCAGCATCTACAGTAAGGCTGACATTTTAAAGTGATAATTTTTGCTTAATCTTTATTTACAGATTCTACATAGAATGAATCTGTGAACGGGGACGTGGATTTTTGGTACAGGAAGCTTTCGGGTTTCCGTTCATAGTACGCTGGTCCAAGTAGTATTGACCAATCAAATATCAGCAGGCTGCGGCGTATGCAGGAAAAACAGTCCGTGTGGAGAGCAAAAGCAGGCGGAACAAATCGACCGTAATGACATCTCAGCTCCCATCGGCATCATCTGACAACGATTTAGCTTCTTATAAACAGACATCTGCAGCAAGTTCAGCAACAATCTGTTCTAGATCAAACATTCAACACACCTTGACTCTGTGTCACGAAACCGATCAATGTTTAGATTTCCTGACTTCCTCGAATGCATCACAAACGACTGATCCGACCACCGTTCAACAAACTTGTCATGTTGACTTGTTCCTAATCTGCATCATGATGTTGTTATTTCAGCAAACTGAAGAGCCGATAATTAAAGTCAATCACAAGAAAATCTGTTTGTTTTTCGGCTTCATCCCGCTGAAGTAAGCCAGAGTGCAGCCTCTGTGTAACTTACTGTTTACAGTGAAACTGAGACTCAGCACAAACAGATGAACGGGCGCTCCTCTGGGGGATGTGATGAACCAGGGAAAGTTTCGGGTTTATCACTAACCACTGGCTAAACTGGACAAGCCTGACATGCTCACTGTTGTCCCCAGAGGCTATATTGTTGTCAGACTATAGCCGATGGACTCTTACAAAGCCTGTTCAAGACTGTTAGGTGAGAGAGGTTGAGAGTGAAATCAGTTGGATGGATCCTTAAGCAGACCACAGTAACTTCACTCACTGTGGTCTGTCATGGTTTTAAAGTTTCTGCAATATTCTTGTGGCTTAGAGAAGCAAAATGTAACTCTGAAACGTCATAAGATAAAACAGATATCAAGAAGTTCCTTTTAAGTTTTAATTCAAATTTAACAAAAAAGTTTTACTTTGCTCACCTTTGGACAGCAGTAGGCAGTATTTTACATTTACATTTTGAGACTGATTAGTTCATAATTGCAAGAAGTGGAATCCCACACACAATGAAATATATACGATACATGTCAACATGTCATGTTATGTGGAGTCTTAATTCATGGAAAGCTAGTCAATAAAAAGTGAAATAATCCTGCTGGTGAAGTGTTGAAATCAATATAGACGTACAGCTCCTGAAATTTCAGGATGTGTCTTTATTCTGTGACTGATTGGGACATCATTTCTAAAGATTAAAGAAGAATCAATCTATCACGAAGTAATGATTCTAATCACAGTTTTGTTTGTTCTCCTTATGATGACAGGAAGGTGTGACGGACAGTTTCTTTTTCTTTCCTTCTTTGTTGGTAAAGTCACACTGAAGGTTGCAGTAAATAGCGGTGATGTGAGGTGTTGTATTACAGTAAACAGGGAAACAAACTGAAGCCAATAAAACCCCTGGACTGCCCCTCTCCTCTGATGGAGTCAACACAGTGGATCTCATTTCAGCCCCTACCATTACATGCTGTGACAGCCCTGATAAAACTTTTAATTGCGTCCCTCTGAGCTTTGCTCTGATGCCTGAGACAAATTGACTTTGGGCTAAAAGTCAGATGGTATCAGAGATTTTTCACTGCAGTCCCCAGCAAATAATCCTTTGTAAATTTGATCTGCACACCACAACAGCAAGTGGCACACACAGAGGAGCAGCTTACACTCCTGCCTGCCTGCAGCTCTTTATTTACACCGATGTATATGACAACAAGGGAGCAAACAAAACTTAAAAAAACATATATTCACCTATTTGAAAATCATTTGAGGTTAAAGTTAGGGCTGCAGGATGATGGTCAAAATGATATCATATATATATATATATAAAATATCTATATAGAAATAGTCAATCAATCGCTGATGGTCTGGTTTGCTTTTGTAGCTCATATAGAGTCATCATATAACATAGTTATAACACAAGCACATGATATATTTTTTCCTGTCATAATGTTTGTCCCTCTGAAGTAGAAAATAAAAGGAAACACTCATGAACATCTCCTCAAACAAACATGTTTGTTACATCTGGAGAACAGGAGGTAGTGCAGCTCTGCAGCACCAAAGTGCTTCATCGTTACACTGATTTTCACATATTTTCCCAGGTCATGAGATCATGACATACTGCACTTGGCCATGAAGTGACTTTCATATTATTTTAAATAAATGTTGAGTCCAACTCCAAACATGTTATTTGTATTCATACAAAGAATTAGCTCTTTCCATTCTTGCCGCCTCCTCGTGTAGAGTTGTAAACTGCAGCCTTACATTTCATCGTCTGATTCTGACCGACTGCAATTATTACATTTATTATTTCTCAGTTTTCATCATGAGGCAAAACACAGCAGAAGAGCTTTTTTCCAAGCCAGTGGAAGACGCATGGAATTCTGCACTTCTTAGCCTTGACAGGCTTGATGTTTGGGTCACTCTCAGCGGGATCATGGGCAGTCTGAAGAGCTTTGTTCTTGGCTGGGCACTGTATTGACCTTGATGACCTCCAGGGCTCAATCGCCCTCTGAGGGAGGGGCTGTTAGTTTAGGAGGCGCTTGATTTGATATGCAGCAGAGTTTTCTACAGGCGGAGCATTTTAAATGTCAATATCGCCGTCAATCAATTAATTAATTGTGGGAAGCCATAATCGTAGTCGGGATTATTATTCAGTTAATTGCGCAGCCCTAGTTGAAGTAAGTGATCCAGAAATGGAAATCAATTGCAACACATTGAAAGCGAAACAGGCACCTGGAGTTTCCTGGAGGACAAAAATATTGATAAACAATTTGAAAGTTTTGAATTAAGTCAAACCCTCTAAATGTTAACACAACTTTTACATCAGGTGAGCTCTGTTTTAATAATATTGGTGTCAACCAAACTGACCTACACTATAAGCCTTTTTCTAAATACAAGCATGAAGCTTCCCAAGAGTTGGAAAGAAGGGAGAAGTGGCAAAAGGGAAATGTGATCTGGGGAGGTAACAACAAGTCAACAAGAATCACAATATAAATCACAGTCACCACTAAAATAATCTTATGATATACCAAATACTTCAACTGTGAGCAGAAGTACTGTAGCTCCGGCTAGATGTTATGTGGTAAAGCAGATTCATCTTACATTACTATGGAAAGAGCAACACAAAGCTCCTGTTACAAAGCCTTTTGAAAAACACCTGAAATACTAGCTTGAGTAGAAAAAACCAAACTCACACAAATACAAGAATGACACAAAATGATGGCTATTAGCGTATTTGTGTTGGCTTTGTATGTGTTGCATAAAACATCCCTTTTCTTTGGTCTGAACACTCATTTCAAGATGATTGAGCCTAAGTAGGATGCTGTCCATATTTAGCTGCATCTTGAATATGTTCTGATAAACTTGAGTACTGGATCCAGTGTTTTTTTCTTTCTTGAAAGCACCGGGAATGACAAAGCAGTGACACCTTGTAAGCTGAAATGTAAAGTTCTGTAAGACTGAATTGTCAAATATTAAAATAAATACAAAGTAAAACCATCTTTGAACCAAATCTAAATGTACATTTGTAAAAATGGAAAAGAGAGGTGGTCCTAAACATCTGCCTTGTGGCACACCCTTTGTCTAGACACGGATGGTCAATAGCTTAAAAGTCATGTAATAGTGTTGATCATATATATTATTACTTTGCAGTCATCTCAAACACTTTTTAGGACCAATGCAGCTCAAACCAAACCAGCTTGACAGACTGAGGCCAGTTCAGTGGTGAATGTGTGATTGAACACTGTGGAGGGCCATTTCCCTCTGGGTGTTTTCCAGAGTGCACTAAATGGTGTGAGTGACTCTTAAGATATCCAGCAGGGACAGGATTTAATTGCAGGGCATGATTCATCTCGCAGTATCAGAGCTTACAACCCTTACCACCATGACATCCAAGTTTAAGTATCACATCCTCTGGGACCGCCGGAGGAAAACAAGGCTGCCATTAGCAACGCTTCTACAACCCGATAACTGATGACACACATACGGGATAAATTACCAACTGATTGTTCCTCAGTCGTCTCTTATGAGAGGTGCAGATGTCTGAAAGTTTCATTCTGAACTCACAGTAACTGATGTTGTTATCGGTGAATGATAAACCAGTAAATATAACTGGTGTTTATTTAATTAAACTGAATGGCTCACAGTGTTTCTGGAAACTTCCTCCCATTTCCAGCTAAAATAGATTCATTTTCAGATAAAGAAGTGTATGACAAGCTGTTGTGACAGTTTATGTCAAATTATACCCTCAAATTACAATGTAGCATTGAACAAAGCTGTTCAATTAATCACTGAGCCAACTGACTGTCAGTAAACTGCCCTGAAATACACAGAATCTGCTGCTGCTGCTTCTCAGATCCACATTCATGGTGACTATAAACCCTGACAGCTGCAGCTGAAACATTACTCAGCTGTCTCTTCAGCTTCTTCTCTGTACTTAAAAGTGTATACTTAAGTCATTATATAAGTGTAATGACAGATTCTTCACATAATATCATGACTCATCTTGTTGAACCACAGAATGGTTGTTTGGCTAAGTGGTGTTAAGTCAGGGTGATGGATGGCTGAAGGGTCTTTGCTTTATGACACTTTGATGCCGTCCCATCTCACACCAGCAATTAATGTTTGAACCCTGAGAGCTCTGCATAATGGGCTGCGGCCGACAATGGAGTCTATTCAAATGTTTTATATCCTTGGAATCTTTACAATCTAAGCTTTAAGGTCCTTGAAGTAAAAAAAACATGACATGTGGCTGGATCTAATTTTGCTAAGTAAACGCACACTGTAAAAAATGATTTTGAGGGTGGTAAATAAAATCCCTGAAAATGATGTACATTATACTAAAAGCATGTGTCAGCAAGTGAATTAATTGAAATGAGTAAAGTTTACCTGCATTACATAATTTTCAGCAGTGACAACTGCAACCTAAAATAACATAATAAAATCTACCCAAAGATATCGGACCTGTGCTGCAAAGTGCGCATGCGTCAACGATTGTTTTTGGCTGCAGGTCAGGGTTGGATTAATCAGTGCGAGTATCGTCAGTGTTGGTGTGTCATTGGAGTTAAAGTTAAGATTCCTGTTTAACATTTTGCTGTGTATCAGAACAAATGAAAGTGTTTATATATTTATTAGTAAGATATACCAGACGATTTGTAGTCGGCATGTCTGTATGTGACTAGAAATGTAAATTTGTTGCCGTCTTTTGGCGGTTGTAATAGCCTTTATTTTTAGTTTAAAGGGGGTAGGGGGGTTGGGTTGACAGATGTGTGATTTCATGTATCTTGCAAGCTACTGGATGCCTACATTTCCCAGCTAGAAGGTTCCTTGTTCCCTGGAACCCCGGTTCGGACGAAACGGTCCTTTCTGTGTGGAGTATGCATGTTCTCCCCGTGTATGCGTGGGTTCCCTCCGGGTACTCCGGCTTCCTCCCACAGTCCAAAGACATGCTCGTTAGGTTCATTGGTGACTCTAAATTGAAGAGTGTGAGCATGAAAAGTTGTCTGTCTCTATGTGTCAAGAGTAATTTATACTCAGTAATTAGTTGTGTAATCTATTGAGAAATGTTAAGTGAAATGTACCTAATTTATTTCAGTGTATCATAGTTGTTAAAGTTCGGTACTCTTCACTCAAAACATTTACTCAATCCAATAAAAAAATTGTTACCTCAACTGTATCAAGTCGATTCTATAGGTAGCTTTTTATAGTGCACAAAATGTAGCTTTTTCTCTGCGTTTTGGCCTTTCGTCCACACAAACGCCGTTTTAGGTCACTGAAAACAGATATTTTGTAAAACTTCGACTTTTAGAAACTCCGCTTCTGCGGAAATGTGTAGACGGGGTAAGCGGCACTTCTCGGCTCGTGACGTCAGGCTGTGCGCAGTCATCTCTTTTGTGAGGCATCACAAATGAGGTGACATTCCTTGCAAAATGACAGACGTGAAAAAAACGGTGCTTAACTGGACTTTTTACGTTTACACATACAGTACAGTGCAAAAGTTTTAGGCAAGTGTGAAAAAATGCTGTAAACTAATAATGCTTTCAAAAAAAACAAAAAACAAAAGACAAATCTAAATCAAATTAATATTTGGTGTGACCGCCCTTTGCCTTCAAAACAGCATCAATTCTTCTCGGTACACTTGCACACAGTTTTTGAAGGAACTCAGCTGGTAGGTTGTTTCAAACATCATCTTCTGTGGATGTAGGCTTCCTCAAGTCCTTCTGGCTCTTGATGTAATCCCAGACAGACTCCATGATGTTGAGATCAGGGCTCTCTGGGGGCCATACCATCACTTCCAGGACTTCTTGTTCTTCTTCAGGCTGAAGATGGTTCTTAATGACATTGGCTATATGTTTGGGGTCGTTGTCCTCCTATAGTAAGTAAGTAATAATGAGCATCTGATGGATTTCTCAGCAGTGAGGACACCATTAATCCTGACCAAATCTCCAACTCCATTTGCAGAAATGCAGCCCCAAACTTGCAAGGAACCTCCACCATGCTTCACTGTTGCCTGCAGACACTCATTATTCTACCACTCTCCAGCCCTTCGGCGAACAAACTGCCTTCTGCTACAGCCAGATATTTCAAGTTTTGACTCATAAGTCCAGAGCACCTGCTGCCATTTCTCTGCAGCCCAGTTCCTATGTTTTTATGCATAGTTGAGTCGCTTGGCCTTGTTTCCATGTCGGAGGCTTTTTGGCTGCAACTGTTCCATGAAGACCACTTCTGGCCAGACTTCTCCGGACAGTAGATGGCTGTACCTGGGTCCCACTGGTTTCTGCCAGTTCTGAGCTGATGGCACTGCTCGACATCTTCCGATTTGGAAGGGAAATAAGCTTGATGTGTTTTTCATCTGCTGCAATAAGTTTCCTTGGTTGACCACTGCGTCTACAATCCTCAACGTTGCCCGTATCTTTGTGCTTCTTCCAAAGAGCTTGAACAGCACATCTTGAAACCCCAGTCTACTCTGAAATCTTTGTGTTGGAGAGACCTTGCTGATGCAGTAGAACTACCTTGTGTCTTGTTGCTGTGCTCAGTCTTGCCATGGTGTCTGACCTGTGACATGAAACTGTCTTCCACAGCCTCACCAGCAGAGTTTGGCTGTTCCTCATCCAGTTTAAGCCTCCTACACAGCTGTTTCTGTTTCAGTTAAAGTCGTGAAATGAAAAATGTCAATGTAATCCTTTTGGATCACATCCCCGGTAATATTGTGCATCTATTTGACAATATAGGCAAAACCCCCCCCCCAGAAAATCAATTTCTTCGTATTCTTATATCAAAATCCGATAATTTCTTTGCGTGCTTACGTAAGTTAGCACCAAACAATTTCAACCAATCAATCTGCAACATTTAGCCGCAGAGCACCAAGAACGCTCGGTCAGTTAGCTAGCTGCTGCGCTTTGGAGAACGTCTGTCTAGGCCCACTTCTCAACGATCAAATCAAATCCCTCTAATGATATGTCCCGCCTGCACGTCCTGTCTCACTCGGAAATACGTCACGATACGGAAGCTAGATACTCTCGAAATGCTGTTTCAGCTCGACTTTAATGACTGTGTTTCAACCTACGTGTGAAATTGATGATCATTAGCACCTGTTTGGTATAACTGGCTGATCATACATCTGACTATAATCCTACAGAAGACTTTGTGCAAGTGTACCTATAAGAATTGATGCTGGTTTGAAAGCAAAGTGTGGTTCGCTCACTTATCATTTTGTAATTTGATAAAAATAAACAATTATTATTTATATTTTTGAAAGCATTCTTAGTTTACAGCATTTTTTCACACCTGCCTAAAACTTTTGCACAGTACTGTATATGTACAGTTACTTGTCGACTATATTGAGGAACAAAGGCGTTGGGATAGATATTTTACGACTTTTGATTGGCTGCGATTCTTCTTCTTTGTCTTTGCATGACCGGGTTATATCGCCGCCTGTTGGTGTGGCATTCTCATGACAGTGATTCTGTGTTTTTGCATTTTCGTTTGGACAGGGATTTTTTTATAACCGTGCTTGTGTGGACGGGAAGGCCAAAACTCTGTTTTCAGTAACACTGTGTACGTGTAGACATGGCCTTAGAGACAAATAGAGCAGGTTTAGACCGTTCTCTTTCGTCCTATTTACAGAGATCCAACATGAATCCACCATGAGTGAGATAAAATGTCCTTTAACAGGCAGAACCAGACTCATGGTGAACACGCATCTAAATAGATTTATGGGAGAGAAAGTGGGATAGAGGGAGGCTGAAAGAGAGCTGGATAGACACAGACAGACAGACAGACAGACAGACAGGGGGACATACACAGTAGCAAAAACATTGTGAGAATGCGGAGCATGCATTCATCAGCTACCTTTGATTTCCAACAACACGGGGCAGGATTATGTCTTAAATAAACTGTTACATCAATGCTCCTTTCCAGAAGGCACGAGGTAATGAGTTTAAAAAAGACCACTTAATGAAATATCATAGATGAGATTAAAAGTTTGTTTTAAACAGTATTTCCACTGGGAGATTTACATTTTATATAAAAACTAATCTATTTAATTACCTACATAATATTTTGATCTCAAAAAAAAAAATCAGGAGCTAGGAGCTTTTTAAACCACGCACCAAAATGATGTCACTCCCTATCCAAGGTTATTAGAGGTCAACTCTGACGTTTTTTAAACGGCAATAGAGAATGTTTTTCTGGAACAGCTATTTCTCTTCCTTTGTTTTATTGTTATTCTTTACATAGTTCCTTTTTTTCTGCATTCCTTTGTTTTCACATCTTTCCTTATTTTCTATTGTTGCACTTTTCTATTGTTCCGAGCTCCTTCCTGTTCTTGTTAATTGGTGCCTGTTCTGTTTATTTCATTGTTGCTTGATTTAAATGTGCAGCATTACCCTGTTTTAATTCTTATTTCTTCCATTTATTGTAATGCACTTTAAGATACCCCCCTTTATGAAATGTGCTATATTATAATTGTATCATTATATATAAAGAATAAAGAATACCAGATAAATACAGCCCATCCAGTTATCGTGTTCTTGGCCATTTTCTCTGAGATCTTTATGATACACAATTAGGTAACCAGAGAGGAGGTGAAGGGGGAAACAATCCATCAGAGATGGTGAGGAGGATGAGGTAGAGGGGGGGAGGCCACAGGTGACAGAGGGGAGCGATTGAGGCTGGGGTGAGGAGATTGTATAGAAGGCAGAAAGGGGGGGGGGGGTTCTGGGAAACAATGGGATTGAAGGGAAGTGGTGAGATTGATGAACCTGGCAGTGATGCATGAGTTCTGTGAAGAGCCCTGGAGAAAATGAAACATGTGCTATCTCCCTTTGCTATGCTAATGCAAGCAGGTACTCAGGGGGGCAGAGACGGGGGGGCCGGACTCCATGTCCCCTGAGATGCAGAGGAGGGGACATCCAGGGTTATGCTGTTACACTTCAAATGCACACAATGCTAATGAGCTGGTTTATTCTATCATGGGTCTAATAGTATAAAGAAAAAAGAAAACAATGAAAAAAAGAATGCTGCTTAAATATACTTGAACTAAAAAACTAACTTCAGTCATAACATTATGAGCGGTCAGGGTGCCCATGCTAGCTCCTGTCCAGCGCTGAAAACTCCTACAATGGGCAAGTGAGCATCAGAACTGGACCACGGGGCGATGGAAGAAGGCGGCCTGGTCTGATGAAGCACGTTTTCTTCTACATCATGTGGATGGCCGGGTGCGTGTGCGTCTCTTACCTGGGGAAGACATGGCACCAGGATGCACTATGGGAAGAAGGCGAGCCGGCGGAGGCAGTGTGATGCTTTGGGCAATGTTCTGCTGGGAAACCTTGGGTCCTGCTGTTCATGTGGATGTTACTTTGACACGTACCACCTACCCTAACATTGTTGCAGACCTTCATGGAAACAGTATTCCCTGATGGCAGTGGCCTCTCTCAGCAGGATAATGCGCCCTGCCACACTGCAAACATGGTTCAGGAATGGTTTGAGGAACACGGCAGTGAGTTTAAGGTGTTGACTTGTTGACACTCAATCCAATCCAGCATCTGTGGGATGTGCTGGACAAACAAGTCTGATCCATGGAGGCCCTACCTCGCAACTTACAGGACTTAAAGGATCTGCTGCTGACGTCTTGGGGCCAGATACCTCAGCACACCTTCAGAGGTCTGGTGGAGTCCATGCCTCGATTGGTCAGGGCAGCTTTGACAGTAAAAGGTGGACCTACACAACATTAGGCCGGTGGTCATAATGTTATGGCTGATCGGCGTATGTCCAGCTTTCATGCTAACACAGTGATAAAACAAATGTCAGTTGATCACACTACATAACTTACATGCAACATATAGGTAACAATAGAAAGGGATACACTTGTGGATGAGCTGGGACAAGAAATAAAAAATATTAAATTCAATTAGCAAATTAGAATCTAGTGGAAAAGGTCCGTTTAACAAGACGGTCAGAGAAAAAAAAAACTTGTGGAATATCTGTTCATGAAATCATAATCTGTAGGTCACTTTACAAAAATGTTTACAAATAAGATGGTAAACAAATATGACATTGAGTTATGACCACCACATTGTACGATGTGTTTGTTGTTGTTTTGAATTTAGATATGAAATTAAGTTTTCGTTATGTTTTTTTTTTTTTTTATTTAAAACCTGTTTTGTTATTTAGTGTCATTTTAAATGTCTGAAACTGTTTATTTTTTATTAGTCTAATTCTTGGTGGGTTCTCTTGTTTGGGTTTTATGCTTTTTTTGTAGGAAATGTTTGAAACAAGTTTTGAATAAGTATTATTTTTGTCTAAAGTAAACCTCGTAGCTAAAGAATCGACTTTTAGTAAATGTAAAATAGACTTGCTATGATAAACCAAGGTTGGTAAATAGTTATTCTTGACCTTTAATTTGATCTGTTTTTGTAATTTATTCATTTTTATGTGTATTTATTTTAATAAAATGTTGACATGGAGGGAAATAAAGTACTCCTGGATCTGCTGATGGACTGACCAGCAAACAAAGTCTTCTTGATGATCAGGCTTGCTTGTATGTAGTCAGAGCTCTCTGTAAATGCATGTTTTAATTATAAAGTCCTTCCTCTAAATTACGAAGCATTACATGGCCTTGCACTTCGAGACATCAATGATTTAATGGTTCCATAAAAAATAAGCACACTCGACTGACAGAGAGGAGGAATGCTGGATTCAGAAGAACCTCCTTCATGTAAGTGGAAATCTCACACTGGAGCGAGATCCAACGGTCGAGAGTCTGAGCCATATTCCTGTCATCCTGTCATATGAAATATGGAGAAAATTACATCTAACATGCAGACATGTAAAGAAGGCAGGGTTTTCCACTGGTACAGATTTTACATTGAAGACACAAGGGATATATCTATGCTCTTACACATAAATGCATAGTTTCCAGGTTAAATCGTGGGCCAACTTTGAATAGCATGTTTAAACACAGCAGGCGACATTATCCTACTTATTCTCTTTCCAACTCATCTCGGGCTGAGTAAAGTCACAAGTGACTGAAGTGTCAGAGAGCACCAGAGATTTATTTAAACCTGCATACTCTCCTCGGTTTGTGTTCTACACAAAAGAAATCAACCTTTCCTTTGTGTTTCCTCTCCTCACACCGTCACATTTCCCTAAAAGCTGTAAGATGTGTCTCCATTTCATGTCCAGCTCTCAGCGCAGACCCACTCCACCTCTTATCTTAACCATGTCTTTCCTACACCTGAATTCTGCAGCTGCTTGCATTTTCAGCTGCGAGTGTTTCTGTGGAAAGACTTGAGCAACGCGAACAGACAGGCAGAGGACTTTGACTTTAAAAGATGCAACAAGCCGCCACGCATGTGTGATTCATCGTAGTCGCTCTCCCAAGCAGAGATGCTCCGCTTTGTACTCCACATACCGTCAATGTATTATTCAGCAGTTCACGGTGAGTGGTTGCTCTCTGAATGGCACTGAGAGGTCAATGGCTCATGGAGTACCATTAGCATCCCAACCCGGGGCCGACTGTGCGCATGTGGGAAAGAAAGAGAGAGAGAGAGAGAGACCTCTGCTAAAAGTCAAATGTAAACATTTTCCAGGTTTTCCACCGGGAGATTTATTCCATTTCGCCAATTTCACCTTTATCTACACAGCGACTTACCGAGAGACCGCTCTGTTCCCCGCATGTGCAAACAAACACTAAAATATGAAACATGTATTCTCTGGTGTACATAAACAAAAGTAAAGGTCTAACCAGCAGTCGACTCCAGAGGCTGCACTGTTCTGTGTGAAAGTGCATAATATGAAAAACATCATGGATGAATATGTTAGGTATTTCTAGAGGAGGTGTTTAAAGAAAGGCAGGACAATTAAAATGGCAGCATGGATGTGCTCAACAAATTACATATAGAGCTGTGTATTACACAATAAGACAATTGTTTAACAAAGGTGCATTACATTTTGCTCCTGAGGGGGGTGCTATAGCAAGCTCAGGGAAACCAAGAAAAAGGAGGTTACATTTTAAGAGAGGTGAAGTCAAAACTTCTTGATAAAACTGGAAATTACTTTTTGATGTTTTGTTATAAGTCCAGCCAGCTGACTTAGTTTGGGCTCTCTGGTTTTACAAATCTGGCTCCACATTAACCAGGATGAAATACCATGATGAGTTTACTGCACAGTTAAACATTTCAGGAGGTTAAGAGCAGAGGATCAGACCAATGTGCATAAACAGTCTGCCTTTAAACTATCAATTAATCAACTCCCAGGAAAAATTAAGTCATTATTTTCCCTGAATCCTTCCCTTCCCTGAGCAGAAGGCTGCGCTGTAAGGCACATTTGTATACTGTAAGCCCCTTTCACACATGCACTGCACCTCTGAACATTTCCTGATATTACCTGTGTGAACACAAATGGACACATTTTTGACCCCGACTTTCTCCTGCCAGCGGCCTAGCAACATGTCGGGAGAAAGTCCGGGTCACAAGATGTGTGAACGCAGCAGGAAATACTCAGGAACATTCACAGCGAGCGAGTGACGGGGGAGGGAGGCAGCGACTGCAGCGAACAATACGTTACCCTATTTAAAGAAAGTATATCGTAATTCCATTATAACTGTGCTTCATTCTTCTCCACCATATGTTAGTGTTTGTTCACATAAAGAACTTTAATCTGCTCACCTTGCTTCTCTTCGGTTATTTCTCACCCGCAGCTCAATCTCACAGCAGCATGTAAGCCTAGGGTTGCCACCCGTCCCTTAATGAAACGGAATTGTCCCGTATTTGACAATTAAAGGGCGTGTCCCGTTTCGAATCAATACGGGACGGGGTTTGTCCCGTATTTCTGAGTTGTTATGAACGCAGCATTATCCCACCCGCATTCTGTGAAAAATGTGCACTGGGGATAGGGAAAGACCGTCAGGGTCAGAGCCAATCAGAGGCAGAGGAAGGCGGGTCTTTTAGCGGAGAGCCAGTGGGAAACAATTTTGTGCCCGCTAAACCTATGCAAATGACATAAAGACTCTGCCTCGTACTCAAACGCCCCCCAAAGTGCGCTGCAGAGCAAACAGCGTCTGTGTGCTCCAGAACAGTTTGCGCGTACTTCAATGAGTCATGTTGTGCAAACATTCGGGGCAAATTTGTCCCTTTTTCTATGCCTCGTGGCAAAAAGCACCTAGTTCACAAACGCCAGCACGAACAGCAGGTGGTGGGAGCTGCGGTGAAGTATTATAAGGGCTGTCAGGCTCAGAGTTTCCAGTGATCATGACGACAATCCCACCTTTTGTGTGATCAGAAAAATGTATTTGTCTGTAAAAACAATCTGTTAATAATGTTTTGTCATTATTATCATAATCGGGAGACCAATCAGTCTTTGGTTGTGCGAGGCTCAACCGCGGTACATGGACACACTTTGTCCACATGTCCGGAGCCGTTACGCAGGAAGGGGATTATTATACGGATGGACTGTATACGCTGCTGCTACACGCTTGTTTAAAAAACATAAAGCTGCGTTACAGAGAGTAATACTCGTAAACACCTGTCGAGTCTGGACTTTACAGTAAGCTGTTCAAAGATCTGCCCCCTCCTCTCCTGTCTCCGCAGTTGAGGTCCGTCAGTGTGCGCGCAGCTGAGAGCGCAGCACCGCACAGCAGAGAGTGGAGTGAATTACCCCCTATGTTTACCAGCTGTTCTGGTCGAAAGAACGAACATAACAAACAGGCAGACCTGTAACTTCCCCATATAAACAGGCCCCAGGGGCCATTCCTTTCAGAGAGAGGGGCGCAATGCACGATGGGTGTTGTAGGAATGTAGAATGGGTTTAGAGCACAAGCTGTTTGTACAACTTTCTCCACAGCTAGGGCCAATTTAAAATATATTGCTTCTATTGACTGCAGAGTACACCAGCTTTGACTGACAGCTGCTTTTTCCAGGGGTGAATTTGTCCTCTAAGGTTGAGGTTTACAGTCGGATACGTAAGCATTTATTTAATACATGAATCAAAATATAGTGCCTATGTGAGGAAAAGAAACAACTATGATATGTTATGATTACCCAATCTGGAAAATTGCATCCTTAAATACTAATGGATTAACAGTAGGCTATATTAAAAAAACTTGATGAATAAATAAATAGATTCACTTACCAATAATGAAAACTGTGTTTTACTTAAATAGTTTTCTAAGATTTAAAAATCTGTCTAGATATTTCTGTGGTTTCACTGTTTGGGTGGTGTGACTGCAAACAATGAAATATTTGAGCCAAAACTCGTGTTCACACCACCCAATACAATGATTCAATTACATTAACAATTTCTTATCCTACTCCTCCCTATCTGTTCAGCTTATTTATAATGTCCACTGGTAATAAAGCACATCAAACTTGAAGTATGAATCTTAATACTTTCTTGAAACCATGTTTTAAGTATGATTTACCACCACTGGCGCATCACCGGACCTGTGGTGGTTGTGGCCCCAAGGAACAGGCCCCCGCTGTGGTTGGCGTTGGCGTCGTTTCTGCATGGAATGAGTGAGGGAGGCTCTTAGTGACGTGTCGAAACAATCAAACCCGACAATGAGACCGACACCACACAGCTGCACTTCAGATCGCAGGGGGTGAGAGGAGTTGTCCATGATGGATGCCAGTTTTGATAGCATCCTCCTCTCACCCACCTCTATGACCGTCTGAGTTTAATCAATCTGTGTATTTTATAATGCATTTGGCAATGATAGCAATGCTGTTAGACTTTAAAAGCAGTGTATATGGTTTGACAGGGGTACACTTTGAGTTTTAGTATTGGGCTGGTTTTGATCTATCTCAAATCTATCTACCTATTCATCCATCCATCCATCTGCCAGCCAGCTAGCGCTGTTTAGGGGCTTTTATTTTGACATTTTAACTATTATGTCTGTGTCACGAGACGGCCCCAATTTATTCTTTTATTCAGTGTGATAAAACTCAAAATAATCAATGGACCGTTTTGTTTGAATTAGTTTTGTCGTTTTTTAAATTTTTGATTCTGAGTGACAAAACGAGAAAATGGCTCCGTACAAATTTTTTCATTTTTATTCGAAAACAATAAAACAAGTCTTTTTCTTCAGTTTCGTCTGATCCCACAACGGATTATCCGATGATACCCTGACCACCAGCAGGGTCCGTGTAACGCTTTTTCTATTTGTGTAATGTTGGATAGAAAAATTGAAAATTGAAAAATTGAAAATCATCGTTTTCTTGGGCTGCCTGAGGGGAGGGGGCTAAGCGCCGGATTCATCTCAAGTCTGATTGGCTGGCGGGGGCCGCTTGTGTTCTGGACTCCAAAATCTTTATCATACTATGAGCTGACGAACGCAAAACAACATTTTTAGAAAATGTAATACATTTTTCCAATTTTCATTTTTTGTATTGAAAATTGAACTGATAAGCGTTACACGAACCCAGCGGACGTCTGTGTTTCTCTGACGAGCTTGTGCGGAGATGCAGCTCCTGGTATGGGAGAGACAGAACGTGAGTATCCAGTAAGTCAATCGATCGTGGATGACGATCTTTTTGACAGATGAAAAAAAGAAACATCATAGAATTAGTCGCTATATAAACTTCCCCCTCCCCACCCCCTCGTCCAACAGGGAAAAATCTCCCGCTGTGAGGGACATGTGCGAAAGGCCAACTGTAGAACATTTCAGGGGCAGACTGTCCTGAATATCAGAATGTCAGGAGCGCATGTGTGAAAGGAGCTTCAGCCAGGCTCTCTTTGTGTCAGCTGGCCTAAACGAAACCTAAAAACCTCGGTCAGAAAAAGAGGGACTCATGAAGGTGGTTATGAACTTTGTGTTAACCTGGCTTTCAGCTTCAGGCTCTGTGTGGGTTCACATAAAAGGATCTGTCAATGCTGCATCTTTATGGTTCTTCAGCACAAAAAGGAACGACCGTGTGCCTCCTACTTCAGTCTGACTGTAATAATGAATAACAAGTAAAAATATGAAAAAGTTTTATGTAAAAAAGCAAACAAGGCGAGAGAGAAATACTGCAGAATATCATCATGCGACTGTATATTCATGTACTTATTTAACTACTTAGTAAAGTGACTACATTAGCACTGACACTGAAGGATATGTGGAAATCACTTCAGTAACAGGACATATCAAAGTGAAACAAATTGAACATAAATCACAGTGGTCGGTAGCTGTTGTGCCTTCCTCATTCTATCAGTGTCTTAAAGGGTTAATACTACCTGAAGCAAACAGGAAATACTGAGAGAAGGAAGACTAAAGGGGGGTCAGATTTCCTGCATCACTAACTGAATGCATGTAGGATCTTGTGATGAACCTCTGCAGGATAGGTTACTGTGGCAAGCTTAAAAGCAAGCCAGCTTGCTGAAACTGAAAATTCATACCTCAGTTACCCATTAATGTTGCTACATTAAGACCCTTTTGGATTAAAAAATCTGCATTAACAACAAAGACACAAACAATAACCCTCAAATTCCACAGGATCCGTCTCCGGTGCGTTCTGTGTGCGCCGCGACCCCCGCAGTCGATCGCGCCCATTCAAGTCAATGTTTGTGATTCCACAGACCCAGAAGCGTGTCTCCGCTCTGCTCCACTAAAGATACGTGCTGAGTCTATTTTTGACTGAGGCTGCTTCAAGCACGCGTCAAGCTGAACAGAGCAGATCGTTCCAAACAGGAAGTCATGCATGAAAACAGCATACAGCATCCGGTCATTTCAAAATAAAACACCATGTACAGACCGGTACAGACTCCCGTTTTCGTAACAAGAACACACTGAAATCTTGAAAAAAGAACACTTTTAATAAGTAGTGTTCTCAGCCATGGTAGAAGCACAAAAATCACAGAATGATCTCCAAATGAGGCGATAATCAACCTCAGAGGTGCAAATTGAACTGTTGTTTGTGTGTTTGCTCTGTTTAACGTTGATGTTATCGCGTGATTTCGCAATTCTCGCGCGGTGATGTAGTGATCTCGTGAATCCAGCTGTTTGGGTCAGCGCTCGGCTCTACTGTGGATCAGACACGCTTTCTGTGGGCAAGAGCTTGTGCCGTCTGATGGACTAGAACTGCGGCGCAGACTGAACGTGCCGGAGACTGATCCTGTGGGATCCAGGTGTAAGGGGTACAAAGTGACAGAGTGGGGGAGCTGCCAGGAAATTTTGGGCTGCAAAAAAAAGATGCCAAATTCATGCCTGGATCCCACAGGATCCGTGTCCGTCTGCGCTGCAGTTCTGGTCGGTCAGACGGCTGGATTCGCGAGATCACAAGATCGTAGGAGTACATTATTGCCCAAAATCCCGCATTAACATCAATGTTAACAGAGAAACACAAACAACAGTTCAGTTTGTATCTCCAGGGTTGATTATCTGCTCATTACGTTAATTTTTTTTGATTGTTGCGTCCTAAAATGTCTGATTTCGCAGCAGCTCTTTTAAAAAGTTACAATTAAAGTTGCCATGTTTGAAAGGTTTTTTGTCTCTTCAACACATTACACATCCACTGTGCGCAACTGGGACTAACCCTCCAACAAAGCAAGTTGTTTGTCTTCTGACAACCCTTCGGTCGATTTCTGTGCCAAATAAAATATGTAAAAACTGAATGACGCTAAAGTAAATGCTCATTTCCCCTGCAAGTGCACATTCAATGCTCTCCACATCATGAAGTCTCTCCTGATTGAAAATACATTTAGGCTTCTCTTGTCGTTGTTTTGGCTGCTACAGCAGTATAAATCATTAATAAGACACATGGGGATTACTGCACTCACTACAAACTCACCGTACAATGACCCTTTGAGATCAACAATGACATAAACAACGCTAACAAAAAAAGTAATACAGTCAAAGATGCCCTCTGGCGACATTGCAGACCGTGTGGGATCAATATTTTGTTTCAAAGAAGTGAGTTTGGTTACGTAAATGACTTCACGTGTGGGTAAATAGAATGATTTGTCAAAGTTCAAAATTCACAGGAACGCAACTTTGCAACAACTTGAACGGACTGATTTATTATGAATATCCAAGTTGTGTGTTGAATCTTGATCAGAATGTCCAAATGTCTATCTCCAGTTTTCAATCAGCCCTGAATCTCAAAGAAGCCAGTTCTGACATACATATTTGACTAAAAAAAGAATAATTTATTGAGCAACTCTTGCTTCAGATTGTAGTTGAACCAGAATTCACATCACCTTGATTGTAAGATAAAAACAGGATTATGTAGCTTTATAAAGTTGAGCTTGTGTTGAGGAGGAGGTGAGAGGAGATTCCTGCAACAGAGAAACAACTTTGCAGACAAACTTCAGACACTAATGGATGTCCGTCATCTCGTCTCCAACACCAGCAACAAACTGCAGTGTCACAGCCACGGGGAATAAACACCGAGGAGCTTCTCAGTGGTTATATAGCTACTCTGTAACTGACTGTACTGCTACACACACACGCACACACACACATTGACACCCTGTGGGGGGAAGCAGAGAGATTATCTCCTCTACCAGCCACCCACATCAGCACTGACCTCTACAGAGTCCCTGGGGGGAGTTTCTGCCACGGCTGTCATTGATCTCCCAACACACACAGCGGGTTTGATTTCAAGTTAGGGGAGGGGACGCACAATCGATGCAGCTCAGTTCTCTGCAGCACACTAATATAAGAGGTAAATAATGTGTTGGGCATCTACAGTGTAGGTTTTACTTGTTTCAAGGTCTAGAAAGTTACTAGTAAAACCAAATTGTGACATGCTTTTCCTCTAATAAACTGTTTTACATTTTGTAGTCTTGTTTTTTTTTGTGACGTTGATCTACTGTATTTTCTCATTTTTATTACTGCCGAAATTTCCAATATCTCTTATGTGCTGCTTTGTCTCATTCAAGTTTAAGTTTAATTGTCACATAAAATCATAACATCATATTATCATTATTATTATTATTATTATTATTATTATGCTATTGAGACCACACTATGACCTTTACATAAACCTAACCAAAACGTTTTGGTGCTTTTTGTATAACTTGCTCTGTTTCAATAAAAAGTTTATAGAAATAAATATCATGTTAAATATCTGCCACCATTAAGCTAGCCCTGCAGAAATGTACTCTTAATCTTGTCATGGGAGTTCTCATTCAAAATTTAAATGAACATGTAAACACCATAAACTGTATAAAGAGTTGGCCGACATGTCGGCTCCCTAAAAGTGAGTCCAAACCCTCTCTACCGCCCCCTGCTGACTGGCTGCAGTATAGGTCATAAAGCCAGCCTCCTCCATGTTAACAGATGGGACATGAGTCAAACTATAAAATCAAAATACATTTCTCTCAAACATGGTTTCTGTCATTATAGTTGGTTCTTATCATGCTGATTTATGTCCACATTTTTCTGACAAGTCTAATAATGATATTATTGGCCAATTTATATAACCTGTTCAAAAAGTGTGACAGTGAATTGTATCTGTATTATCTTGGCACAGACGCAGCCATGATGATGGTCTGCTCTGAGACCGTATTGAGTAGTAACGAGTACGACTGATGCCTCATCAGTCGTACTCGTTACTACTCAATACGGTCAAAACTAATCTATTTGGGGAAAAAACATCAGGTAGCTGGATGCTTTGATGTTGCGTGTTGCCATAGCGAGGAATTTGACTGACAGCCAGTCATCCAATCATGACAATCACATACCGGGGAGCTTTTTGAGTCATCCAATTATGATTCCCAGTTTGCACTGCGTACATACTTAGTTAGACAGAAACTTGACATTGAATTGAATTGAATTTTACAACATTCCAAATTATGAACACACGCAAGTCATCCAAGCTATCATGCCTCAAGTCAAGTCAAGTCTCAAGTCATTAACTTGCAAGTCCAAGTCGAGTCTCAAGTCATTTATTTTTTGTCAAATGAAGTCACAAGCCATCAAAACAGAGACTCGACTTGAGTCACTGTTTTGACTGTTACAGTCATTAAACTTTCCAGAAGCGTGAATATCTGCTTCAGACTAACACAAGAAGCTCTTCCGCTGTAAAACACGCTGACGTGCAAGATCTATGGCGTTTTATCGGTATGTTAAATGTGTGTTTTGTTTAACAGAAGTGGCTCCACCCGCCGATATCGCCTGCACAGTCTCTGGCTCCTAATAACGTCACCAGTGCAAGATGGCAGCGCCCGCCTTGGGGGTATTTTGTCTTCAAATATGTACAATGAGAGGTTGTGGAGACGCGTCGTCCATCTCCGTCATTGGTTGCATGACTTATATAAATGCAACATTTAATCATTGACAGCTTTAAACCTTTAATATGGCTGTGCATTTAACACACACACACACACACGCACACACACAAATGTCTTTAGTGTCTCCGTTAAGACTAATGAGGGGTCCAAGCAGCTATCATGTGAAACCTCAATTAAGATGTATGACACACTGCAGGA
The DNA here is from genome assembly GCF_022749685.1 of Semicossyphus pulcher. Lineage (NCBI taxonomy): Eukaryota > Metazoa > Chordata > Actinopteri > Labriformes > Labridae > Semicossyphus > Semicossyphus pulcher. Next base: position 3,701,749 of record NW_027211770.1, on the reverse strand, counting down.
GTTAATAGACATTAAATATGTCTTTAATGTGTCTGACTTTAATGTATTACACCTCATTTGACTTCAGGTGTCGCAGTAACACGTCTGCCTTCTCAGAATCAGGTATCTGTCATTAGGAAACAAAAGCAATTAATAAAGATGAGTGTGTTACAGTGATTAATTTATATTTTGTGGGGAAAAACAATCTTCCAGATCCCCTCGAGACAGTTTTACTGTTACAGAAGCACAAGAGGAGAAGAAGCAGACTATGGTAACATCATTCCAGCTTGTTTTGCTCTCTTTAAGTTGAATTGGTCAATCCTTTTTTTTTTTAGATTTAGTTTTGCCTTTATTAGATAGGACAGCTAAAGAGAGACAGGAAATATTCAGGGGCCGAGGTTGGGAGTCAAACCTGCAGCTGCTGTGTCGAGGACTGTAGCCTCTTGGCCGCCTGCTCTACCCACCGAGCTAAACCAGCGCCCTGAATTGATCAGGCCTCTTTCAAAAGACCTCTTCTCCAAATCACTAAAATCAAATGGGGCTATGTTCATGTTTTTTCTCTCCAAAGCTACATGATTTTCCAGACATTAAATCCACAGCAGTGTATTTACATGGTCTCAAGAGCCTGAGTAAAAGAACTGGACTCAGGCCCGACACACAGATCAATTTTGGGATGTCTTTTAATGAAACTGTGAAAGAATCTAGGCTTAGTATCGGGTTTTCCACCCAAAACATGCTCAGAGATAACACTGAGACATGTTTTTAATCCCCCAAACAGGAGTCCTTTAGAGATTAGAGAAACAGACTTGAAGCTATTTAAGTTCCAGCATCGCCTCCATTGAGCCTGAGGATGTATGGGCATCTCCTACTGTGTGCGAATGAGAAGCAAAGAAACAGAACTGCACGGACATCTTCCTGTCCTGCATTTTATAAAGATCAAAACACTGTAATAGGGTTTAAATGAAGCTCTAATCATGGAAAATACTTCACAATACAGGTAGAAAGAGTTAAAAGAAGTATGCACTCTCTCTGGTTTAAAGTTCTCTGAGTGCTTTAATGACTCTTGTCATGTGGGTGTCATACTGATGTTAGCTTGTTCTTGATCCAGTTTCCTCCTATTACCTAAATTAAATCTATTCCGAGTAATATTGACCAATCTCATATCAGCAGGCTGCAGCGTATGCATGAAAAACAATCTGTGTGGAGAGCAAAAGAAGGGGGAACGTTTATCTTCTTATTAATCTCTATAAACAGACATCTGCATGCTAACAGCTAACAGATCTAAAATTCAACTTGAGATAATATCCCTGACGCGGTGTCATGAAAGCTGTTCAGATTTCCCAACTTCCTCGAATGCATCAGAAATGATGGATCTGACCTCCGTTCAGCAAACTTGTCATTTTAAAGTAGTTTTCTTCTCCTCGAGGACAGACCTGACGATTTGTTGTTATTTCAACAAACTTAAGAGCCGTTAAATAAAGTCAATCACAAGAAAAACAAGTTATTATTCTGTAAACAATGCAACACGTGGAAAAGGAAGTCGTTTATCGCTAACCGCCTGCTACATGCCCCGGCATGTTCACCGTTGTCCCCAGAGGCTATATCTTTGTCGGACTACAGGGAATGGGATTTTTTGGATGATATTTCAGCAAACTTAAGAGCCGTTAATTAAAGTCAATCACGAGAAAATCTGTTTGTTTTTCGGCTTCATCCCGCTGAAGTAAGCCAGAGTGCAGCCTCTGAGCAACTTACTGTTTACAGTGAAACTGAGACTCAGCACAGACAGATGAATGGGCGCTCCTCTGGGGGATGGAACGAACCAAGAGATGAAAGCGTTTATTTAGCAGACATATCTGGAGGGGAGGATTTCACTTCACTTTTATCTGAGCACACCGTCGCTTCTCGAGCTGCTAACTGGACTGTAAACAATGCAGCGGCTGTATCATCATCAGATGATAGCCGATGGGTCCCGAGACTGGGATCTAACTAACCTGATTCAGGCACATTGATGGTGATGCCTTCAGGATCAATTTTGGGTTCACTTTTTCAATTTTGGGACACTTCGACATGTGAACACCAGCCAGGGATCGAACCCTCAACCCAGTGCATGCTGGGATAGGCTCCAGTCCTGTTTCATCCTGACTCAAGTCAGGAAAATGTAAAATGGATAAATATAGAATAGAATAGACATTTTATTTAAATATCAAATTACTGCACCCTGAAGTCCACGAATCTGATGTGCAGCATATTCTCCCGTCGGGTTGTCTTTGCATGAGACAGCAGGCTGTATGAAGACAGGAAATTATAGATGTGATGGATGAGTGAAAACAGGGAGATGAAAAGCATCTGAACAGCGGTGTTCCATATTACACTGAGCATCTGTAGGAGCAATACAGGCTGAGTGAAGAGGAGAGCTGCACATGGACAGATATGCATCCACATTGTTTCAGTGTGCGCCCAGTATGAACACAGAGATGCTCATTAAACAGGCTTTGTACGAGGCCTCCCAATTAGCATGCTATTAATAAACAGTCATATAGACTGTGGTGGAGTATGTGAAAAACATTATATTTGACACATTGAAGCTTAAAGGATAATTCGGGATTTTTCAACCTAGACCCTATTTTCCCATGTGTTTGTGTGTAAGTGACTAGTGGAGACAACAATTATTTAACTAGATCCAGTATTCAGGGAGGGAGCACCGGCTGGCAGCCGCCAAATGAGATACAATGTAACCAAACGGGGCACTGGGCATACGCCAATATACAGCCACTAAAAGCGCTTGTTTTTGCTCCTGACAGGCTCAGATCGTTATAATAAGTGTGTCTGACAACACTGTGGCAGCCATGCTACTATCTGTTGTTGTCTGTAACCAAGTCTCGCGCGAGACCGTAGTTGTTACAGGAAGAAGGAGAGAGGAGGAGGCTGAAGATGTATCTGATTTCTACGATGTGGATGAAGACTCGGACACTACACAACGCTGTGTCACCACATCAGAGGATGTCCCCCCTCTGATCAACAGGGCTGTGCTGGAGACTTTTTTTCATGTGCCCAAAATAAACTGGAAGAGGCGGCCAAGACCACAGGGACCAAATGGGCAACTATCTATTGAATAAGTATGTCAAACATGTTTATATATAATTTCTTTACATAGAAATGTTTCTGATTGATGAGTAATCACTGTTGCATATTTTCGTGTGGGTTCATATTTTTCACAAATCAACCCTACCTTTTCCTCTCGTCCAGCCAGTACAGACTTGCGGCCTACCGTGTGGTGCTGGAGTGGGCACTAAAAGGAGAGCGCCTTGGTCGTGGCAATAGAAGAGTGTTGCCTGGCTGCATTGTCGCTGCCATCAGAAGGAAGTACCCCTCATCCACCGGCACTTACATTGGTTAAAAAATGATGCGCCCGAGACCCAAATCTGAACCTGGGCTCAATGATACCACCCGTGCAGCCAGGCGCGAGTGCAGGACAGCTGAGCGAAGGTGGGAAAAAGATAGGCCTCATGTGTCTCATGAAATTCTAAAAGAAAGATGGAGAAAATATCAGAGAACTGTCAAAGCAGAAAAAACTGTCTATTTTTCTGATATTATTTCCCAAAATCTTAATAAACCACGTGTTCTTTTTAAAACTATTGATTTTAAATGCTTCCCAATCCACCTGTCTGGAAGCTTCGTCACAAGTCTGTGAAGATTTTCTCTGCTATTTTATTGATAAGGTTGTAACCATCAGAACTCATATCTCACCCCCCTCTTTTGAACCTTCCTTAGCCGTCACTTGCTCAACTGTTTTAAATCGGTTTGAGCCTGTGTCACTCCCATCTCTCACAAAAAACAAGTCACTCAACTTAAACCCTCATCCTGTCTCATAGACATTGTTCCTCCTCGCCTCTTTAAAGAGGTCTGGGAGACTATTGGACCTTATGTCCAAACAATTATCAATAACAGTCTTGCTTCAGGGGTTGTCCCAACATATTTTAAAGAAGCAGTTGTGGAACCCCTGTTGAAGAAACCAAATCTGGACACTTCGGTTCTATCAAATTATAGACCTATCTCAAAGCTTCCCTTTATTTCAAAAATCTTAGAGAAAGCTGTACTTGTACAACTGCAGTCCTTTTTAGAAGTACATGGCATTCTTGTGATTTTTCAGTCTGGTTTTAAAGCTTTTCATAGCACTGAGTCTGCACTTTTAAGGGTTTTTAATTACCTTTGATTAACTACTGACTCCGGTGACTCTGCCATTCTTATGCTTTTAGACCTTACTACTACTTTTGACACAGTTGACCACACAATTCTCATTTCCAGTCTCGAGCACTGTGTGGGTATCAGGGATGCTGCCTTGGAGTGGTTCAGGTCTTACCTGTCCGAGAGATGCTTTTCAGTGAGGCTTGGTGACTCTGCATCGTCTGCTGCCACCCTATCTTGTTGAGTGCCCCAAGGCTCAATCCTTGGGCCCATCCTCTTTTCTTTATACATGCTCCCCCTTGGTTTAATTTTTAAAAAACATGGCATCTCTTACCATTTTTATGCGGACAACTCCCAAATCAACTTGCTGCTTAAGAGAAACGATAAGAGCTCCCTGATACCCCTACTAGAGTGTCTAAAGGACATCAAGGCATGGATGGCTTTTAACTTTTTAAACTTAAATGAAGACAAAACTGAGGTCATGGTGTTTGGACCCAGTCGAGGTTGTGATGTCCCTCCTATAGACCTGGGCTCCCTGCAGTCATACGTAAAACCCATAGTCACAAACCCGGCGTCAAAATGGACAGGGATTTTAAACTTGATAAACAGATAAACTCAGTAGTTAAAACAAGTTTTTATCGTCTGAGGCTTTTATCTAAAATTAAATCTCTTGTATCTTTTAAAGATTTTGAGTGCCTGATTCATGCTTTTATCTCGACCCGTTTGGACCACTGTAATGCACTTTACACTGGCATCAACCAGGCCTCCCTCGCTCGCTTACAGTTAGTCCAAAACGCAGCTGCTCGTCTTTTAAGAGGAACGCGCAAGCATGAACATATTACCCCCGTTCTCGCCTCCCTCCACTGGCTCCCTGTCCATTTTAGAATTCATTTTAAGATTTTATTGTTTGTTTTTAAGTCATTAAATGGTCTGGCGCCTCAGTACATGACAGACCTCATACACACCTACACCCCCTCAAGAGCATTGAGGTCCGCTGATCAGCTGCGTCTTGTCATCCCAAAAAGCAGACATACGACCAGGGGTGGTTGTGCTTTTTCAGTTGTAGCTCCTAAATTGTGGAATGAGCTACCCACCTACGTCAAAATGGCCCCCACTCTAGATACTTTTAAAACTCGTCTTAAAACGCATTTTTATTCCTTGGCTTTTAATCCAGCATGAGAGTTGTGTGGTCTCTGTTTGCCTTTTATTGTTTTTAAATCATTGGTTGTTGTTTTGTGTTTTATGTATTTCTTAGTGCTTTTATATGCTTTTATTTAAATGTGTTTTTTAATTTTTTACTTTTTATATATTTATTTTAACATTTGAATTTTACTTATTTACTGTTTTTATCTGTTGTGCAGCACTTTGGTAACCTTGTTGTTTTTAAAATGTGCTATATAAATAAAGTGGATTGGATTGGATCGGATTGGATTGGGTTCATGGAGGCAGAGGACATGTTCAGAATTATGTGATACAAGTGTGTATACACATCTACAGTATACTACAAGTGACTCTTCAATAACTGTACATTTGACTGTGCTGCTGAGCAGATACAAACTGTCTTATTAGCCTCACCTCCTAGTTTATTTAGTCTTTGTGCTCCCCTGTCTATGTGCTGGTTCATTGTCCTGTGTATTATTTTGGATTTTTGATAACCCGGCTCCTTGTGTTTTTGTTGGATTTTCAGTTGGACTTTTGTTTTCCCGGGTTCTGTGGAAGGAGGCTTTTTGCTCTGCCTTTTGATTTACCTTTTGTCTTTTGTTGGTGTTAATACTTTGTATTTTCCTTTTCTTTATTAAATCATATATATATATCTAGTCTGCAGCTTGGGTCCTCACGTTTTTGTGAACACTGAACCGTGACAATAGATGGACGACTCGTCTCCATCTGCTCCCATTGTACGAAAGTGATGCCGAAATAGCCCCTGTGATAGGCGCTGCCATCTTGCGATGGTGACGTCATTTGGAGCCAGAGATTGCACAGTAGAGATCGGCGGGTGGTGCAGCCGTAACCAAAACACACACTTAACTTACCGAAAAAACAGCAAGGATCTCGCTCGCCGGTGTGTTTAACAGCAGAACACCTTCTTTGTGTCGGTCTCAGGTTAACATTCACAGGTATAGAAACTTCAATGACTGTAGTGATTGTTTTAGTTACGTCTCCTTTCAACTAATCCACTCTGCTAATCCAGAACTGATTGGCTGCAGGAGCATATGTTGTATATGTCAACAGAGCTGTCAATCATAATTTCATCAAAATGATGCTGATGACATCATCAGCATCAAATAACTAATGAAAAAAAAACTAACCCATCTGTTAACATTGAGGAGGCAGGCTTTATGACCTATACTGCAGCCAGTCAGCAGGGGGCGCTTGTGATGTTTTGGCTTCACTTTTAGGGAGCTGTCATGTCGTCCAGCTATATATACAGTCTTTGGTCTGTACATAAAGCAGATATTTAAACTAGGTTTGTCTGCAGCTGGAGAATCATGTTCTATATTCTCTCCTTTAAGCTCAGTTTTAGTCTCCACCGATCTTGTTCTTTAGCTGCTAGCTGCCTCTGTCTTCACTCGCTAGTCTCTTATGCCTGATGGGCAGGACGTGCACAATGGGTTAATCACAGCTTTTTTACAGAGCCGTCTACTGTGGCTGGAAAACGGGTAGGTAAATTAGTGAGACTGAACCAAAAACCAACAAGTCCTCCAGTCCATACTAACAAATAACTTTTGTTCCTTTCCTTTAATTTGACCCACAGCAGGGTTTCCTTATCTGGGGCCTTTGCTTATGGCAGGCAACATGTCCCCATGCCTAAAGGAAGAACATGTGACACATGTGGTTGACGTTGGTGAGTGTCAAAATAAAACAGGAAACACAAGACTATCCAGAAGTAAGACCGCCTATTTGTTGGACCTATCTATGGCAACCAACTGCTATCCCAAATAGACGATATATGTTAAGTAAATATAATTAACGTAAATATTGGTGGTAATAAGCTGTTGCACAGACAGCCTCTGTGGTTGTATTTTGGGTACTAACAGGTTCACAATACCAATACAGTTGTGGATATATTGATGAAGGATGGAATACATGATTTTAAAATTAACTAGTTTAGTAGTCATATTAACTAGTTTGAGTGAGATAAAGATAACAAAATATTTAACTTGTCTTGTGTTGGGCACAGAGCTCTAGACCGGACATAGTTAGCCTAACTCAGCGTAAAGACCAAGCAGCAACCTCCGGTGTTGAAAATTGATGCCAACGCAGAAGTGTAAGAGACTGCAGGTCCTCGAGTGTCCACTTGAGGCTGGCTCCAAAAGCCCCCCAAAAAACAATAGGCCTTGTGTTAAATGTCCAACTTTACAGCAGAAATAAACGGTTTGTAATGTATGGTTAGTTTCTCTGTTCGTGACAACTGTACAGGGTGAATCTTTACATAACTCGCCTGTTTTTGTTATATTAAGCCTTAAATTGAAGGGGCGGGGTCACTTGAGTGACAGGTGGATACCTCTGGTTTGTGTGCTAGACGTCACCACAGTCACACAGTCACTGAGCTTAACCTCTCGGCCATCTTTGTGATGTTGGAGCCTTTTGGGGATTTTTCATCCAAAAATCTGTCAAATCGCTTGCTGTGAGATTTATGGAACTAACTGGCTGTCCAAGAAGTCTGAGCTCCAGCGTTTTGGTTAGTTAAATTCTAGTTTTTCTGTATTGATATTAAAATACATGACAACTAAAGCACAACACATTTATTGTTGGGAAATATAGAAAAATACGTTCTGTCAGACATCCATGAGATAGACGAAAGCTAACTCAGCTAACTGTTTCCCTCTGCATCTTGTCTCAGTGCTAAGCAAGGTTGATCACATTCTAACTCCAGATGAAGGAGTACACATGAGCTCTTCCCGTCTAACTCTTGAAAAGGACACGTATACAATTAATGTGTTATAGAGGATAATAAAAAGAACCCATTTCTCTTTATGTATTTATGTTCTTGTCCAATGTACTTTTAGTGGACTGCTCCTCTTAATGGAACCATGGTATCTAAACTTGTTGAACTATGAAAGCCGGGCAGTAAGGGGGCACTTGTGCTCATCAGCCTGAGAAGAGCACACAGCGCTGGGAATAGCCGGGGGTCGTTTGGATCTCATTAAGGGGAACAAGAGTCATCTTCGCTCACGCAGCACAGAAGCCCAGTGACTCATATCATTTCTGTGATTTCTAATCAGCATTATTACTATGAAAGCTTTTCTGGCACAGCTCATTCTCCAAGGCTGAAACCTCCTGTAAACCCCCGGTGAAGGTGCACATCTGTATGGACGGCGACGTTCCCGATGTCGGAGCGCTGGACAGGTAATTAGTGGAAGGGTTTACCTCGTGGTTTAACGTGGGCCACTTGAACGGCAATCTTTTGGCCTCAGTGATGACCAGTTTAGATGAATGCTAATTAATTTTGGATTGAATCAATTGCAAACCCCTTCAAGAAAAACAATCACGTCTTAGGGCTCGTCAGGCGTACAGTAAAGTGTAGTGTTGTCTGAGTGTAACCACCTTAATCTAATTTCTTGAGCGTGCCCTGTTAAAGAGGAACGCTCATTTTTCATGATGGTGACATATCAAACTATTCTATTTCTTTACAGCCACCATGTCTCGAATGAACAGGCAACTGATGGCTGAGCTATTATGACTGTAGAGCTAAGCACTGTTGTTGATTTATTTTTAATGACTTTCTCAATTATGTAAGCAATAATACCCATTAGAAGTTATCCACGAGAGCGGGCTGTGGAGGAGGCCTGTGCTGTACGACTTCTGCTTTCAGCTGCAGCACAGTGAGGCTCCTGGGCCTCGCTTTGAGACGAGGAGTCCCACCTCAAACAACAGGATTCAGGTGTGCATGAAAACACATTCTGTTCTGCTATTAGCATCCTTTATGTTTGTTTTTACTGAGAGAAAAGTTCACTTTGGCTCTCATGAGTGAAAATAGCTCTTTTAACATTTTAAGAAAAGCAGAGGGTGACTGTGTGTGTGTGTGTGTGTGTGTGTGTGTGTGTGTGTGTGTGTGTGTGTGTGTGTGTGTGTGTGTGTGTGGGTGTGTGTGCATGTATGTGTGTGTGTGTGAGTGTGGGTGTGGGTGTGGGTGTGGGTGTGGGTGTGTGTGTGGGTGTGGGTGTGTGTGCATGTATGTGTGTGTGTGTGTCAGCTGAGTCCTGACGGGAACATTAATCATTGACTGTGGGCAGACACAGATCAATGTGGAAAGGTTTGCGTCCAGCGCCTGCTGGGAACATTTCTCAGTCAGAGTGCTGGAGTGACAGGCTGTAAATCAGGGTTTGTTTGTTGGATCAGTGGCAGCTTTAGCAGCTGTTTGCGGCAGCTGATGTCAACACTTGAATACTGTGAAAAAAATCCACAATTTTTCTCACACCTGACTTTTACTGTCACCGATGAGCAGTGAAAACCTGGATGCTGTGGGACCAAGGTTGCAGGGTTACTGAGAGAATCCAGTATCTGTTTCAACGCTTAACTCTTCAGGCTGTGATGGAAATATGAAGACACCATACTTGATGTTTCATATTCAAATAATTTATTTTTAGTGAAGAAGTTGATGTGACTAAAACAGTCCAGTAAAACTGACACAATTCTTCTACAAACTACTTTGGAAAAACTCAAGTAGAACAAGAGTTACCACCTCATGGTTGTATGCAGACCACATCCATCAGTGTTTCCCACAGTGCAGCTGTGGCCGGGACAGGTGATGAAATATTAGAGAGACTACATTACCCCAATAGAAAGAAAAACAACAGCAAAAGAAGGCCTGCATTAAATAGGAGAGATCGCACCACCATCATTTACAGGAGGGACATCAGCGAGGAGAGTCCACTAAGGCAGTGGTTCCCAACCTGGGGTCTGAGCCCCCCTTAGGGGGATCACAAAAGATCTTTGGGAGTGCGCAAGGCTTTGTCTGCATTGAGATTGTCGAGGTGCGATTTTGCACATGTTGATTAAAACGATTAAAAAAGTCTGTTCAACTATTAAAAAAATACATTCATCCATACACACACACATGTATGCACACAGATATATTTTTTGACATACTAAACTTTCTCAAACTCAACAGCATCAAATCAGAAATCCTCATCATCGGTCCCAAATCACTCATCTCATCCTACCCCGACTTCACCCTTTGTACTGATGGCTCCACTGTTCCTGCTTACACCCACATCCACAACCTTGGTGTCATTTTCGACCAATCTCTCACATTTGAACATCACGTCAGCTACATCACCAAAACTGCCTTCTTCCATCTCAAAAACATTGCCCGTCTTCGCCCCTCCCTCACCTTCTCAGCTGCTGAAACACTCATTCAAGCTTTCATCACATCACAATTGGACTATTGCAATAGCATTCTTTATGGCACATCCTCCATAATCCTCAATAAACTCCAGTACATCCAAAACTCTGCCGCCCGTCTGCTCACCCACTGTCACACCACAGACCACATCACCCCTGTCCTACAACACCTCCACTGGCTTCCCATCAAATTTCATATACAATTCAAAATCCTACTAATCACCTACAAGGCCCTTCACAATCTTGCCCCCTCCTACCTCACTGACCTCCTTCTCCAAGACACCCCCACCCGCAACCTAAGATCGACTGATGCCAACCTCCTCAACCCTCTCACCTGAAACAAATACCAGACCTGGGGGGACAGAGCCTTTCCCACTGCTGACCCCTCCCTCTGGAACTCTCTCCTAACACATCAGAACCTCTCCCTCTCTTCCTTCCTTTAAAACCGCACTCAAATCCCACCTATTTAAATCTGCTTTTAACCAATGACCTGTTATTTTGTGCACTGTATATGTTCTTAATGTATTTGCTATTGTTGCTTCTGTTCTTTCTTTTATTTAACTTGCCTTTGAGTACCTTTGAAAGCACCATATAAATAAAATGTAGTATTATTATTATTATACATTCATACATGCATGCAGAAATATCTTCATCCACATATTTAACTTGAACTAAAAGGTGTGTAATTATAATAACTAAAGATAACTTTGATTAACTAAAACGACTGAAGTCATCCCTTCATCATTTTATCCAATTAGATATAGAAATGTTGTCATAATTAGTGTATACATTCTTGAGTTAAGGTTAAAAATATTTTCTGAAAGGTCACAGTTACCTTTGAACTGTGGCCAACAAAATCTAATCAGTTCTTCTTTGAGTCCAAGTGAGAATATTCCATCCAGACCTTCCTGAGCTACAAACGAGAATATAAGCCTACTGATGTACGTGCAGACAAATGGACAACCTAAAAAAAACTCAACCCAATAACCCCTTACAGTGACTGAAAATGCTTTATTGGCCAGATTACATCAATGTCATACAAAAAGTCACAGCGTGAAAACAAGATCGAGCTACAGAGATGAATGCTGTTCCTGGGGCTTGATCATGACTGAATATTGCTAGCATATTCTTAACTGGCTAGCATGTCAGCTAACCAATTAACCATGCAAGTGGTCACTTCAGCTGTGTCTCAATTCAGGGGCTGCATCCTTCGGAGGATGAGTCATTCATAGTTTGTGTAGACTGCTAAGGCCAAAGTGAAATGAGACGGTCTGGTCAATGGAGGATGTTTCAATCCTTAGCATTCCTTCACCAAATGCCGCTCCTGTTGCCATGCAACAGGAAGCTAACAGGCTAACTAGCTATCATAACTAACACTATGTAACTTAACCTATTATTTTAAAGATAATTTGTTTCAAGGCCCCTTTCATTTATCAACATTTGTATCTCTAGCTAGGCGATTGAGTTGAAACCAAAAACTTTACATTTAAAGTGTATTCCTCTGCCGTTTAAGAGTCCGCCATCTTGTTTGAATTGGCGCGCAATGAATCTTGAGATATGTTGGGCCGTGAAGGATGCACCTGATGGATACTTCGCAACCCCGTAAAAGGAGGACGCATTTGTTGGCCGCATCTGAAGGAGCCTTCGAAATGGGACGCGCCACTGTGACGCAATCGTCCTACAAAGGATGCAGCCCCTGAATTGGGACACAGCTTACGTCACCAAGCTTCAGTACTGCCATGTTTGATATGTGGTGGTGGGATCAATCATTAAACGGCAGGATGGACACAGCCAATTTTCCTTACGCAGCACTTTACTGTTCTTCATCAGCTTTAAAACAACAACACTTCCTGGTTCTTAATAACATGTCACTAAACTAACCAATCAAAGGCTAAGAGGACAATGTCTTTAAATCTGAGGGAAACAAAAGAGGATGAAGAAAATATAACTGTATAAACATTTTTCATAAATAAATCAAATAAGTAACTCTTCTTCAATTACTGCCTGTCTGACTGCGATCCAGCTCTTCAGGAGAACACTTCTGAACTTTTGTTTATTGTTGTAGCCTACTAACACTGCTTCCATGAGATCACTGTCAGTATAACATAATTCCTTTACATGCATGTAACCGGATTAAGGTACAAATACCCAATACAGATGCTTCTGTGCTTTAATAACATCACAGGGAAGATATGATTGCCCTCCTGATGTCTCCACAGCCTGACCCGAGGCTGCACTCTCTGCCTTCTTTTCCCTCTACGACACATATTTGTTGATTTCTCTCTGTTCATTTTTCCTTTGTTTGAGTCGAGAGGATTGTCAGCGGGATCCCATCGACAAAGACGTACGCTGCTATTTTCAGCTGTATCTTATTGATTTTGTTTGATGAACACACATGTAGTCCTGCATAAAAAAGGGAAGGCGCACACAGAAGTGTGTGGGGAGAAACAGAGCAAGAGACGAGAGCGTATTTGTCCGTTCATGCACAATCAGACTAACAGCACGGCAGAAACACACTGAGCCTTTATTTCCATGTAATTGGATATAGGCCTCTCCTGCAGATTAGATTTACAGTAATTAGTCTTCTCATGTGGAGTGAACACAGCCAGTGTCTCGACATTGCTTTATTAAGCATCCCCCTTATTAACACTGGTAGACAATAAGGAGAACCACAGTAAACACATGAACACACGTCTCACACAGCAGACAGATTTCCCTCTTACACCTTTTGTGTTTGGTGTGTTTGGGGATTAAAACGGCTGGTGTAGAGGGAGACAATGGCTGCAGGTCTCCTCCTGTTGTCTGTCATTGTTGCAGAGATAAGCTCATGGCTATTACAGCAAAGACCTGCATCCAGCCTGTCCAAACGCTTATCTCCTCCTGCTATAATAACCCAGCAACACCGTCAGCATGGGCCTGGATAAGGGTGTCAATGTACAAGTGTGTGTGTGTGTTTGTTAATGGAGACCAAAATGTGACTGAAATTTAGGACAGCTTATATTTTGATGTTTTTCAAACCCCAGAACTCCAGAATATCTAAAAAACAGAAAAAACACCCCATTTCGTGTCTTATTGACTAGTAGGTATGAAAAAAAGGGGAATTGCTCCAGTAGATTTTTCAGCCAGCAGGTGCAAGGTGTGCTGTTATGGCCGCAGGGTAATTTTTCAGGGTCAGTGAGCTCAATCAAAGCACTTTATCTTAAAACCAGACACGGTCATTATATAGGTCTCTTCTAGGCGACCAGACCTCATCAACAAAAACAGTAATTTTATGTCACAGGACATGCTGGTAAACCGCTTCAGATAACAGATTTGTTTGTTGTCTAACTGTGTTGTGTTGTTGTTTATGATCCGAGCTGACCATTCAAGTCACACAAAAATACAAACAAAGTGGTTGGAGGCAGTGGACAACATTATAGTTAATACAGTTTAGCATGCAGCTCAAGTGCATGTGCAGCTCATGCACTTGATAAAGTCATCAGTCTTTGAATCGGCCATTTTGACACCACTCATAGAACGAAGCGTCCAACAATCCACCTCCATCCGCTTTGTTTGCTCTTTGTTTGAAGCATAAACTGTAAGTTTAACTATTAAGATGCTAACATGTCAGATTCCAGAATTATTAAGAATAATTTGGGACGTCATATATATATATATATATATATATATACACATATATGATATATTTGATATATGGGATTTATAATGTTTTTATGTCTTTTGTACTGTTTTACAGTTTTACCCCACTTCCATTTCAATCAGGAGAGACTTCATTAAGAGTGAAAGAATGACATTTTGGAAAGAATGAAATGTGCAATGTCTTGGGCAATGGGCAATTAGACCCCATCATGATATTTTCATGTACTTGAAGGGATAGAGAGGCCAGGAGTAGGACAGGATAACCCCGATGGAGTCTAGACATTGGCGGTGGTGGTGGTGAAGACAGGATGCAGGGTGAGCTGAGGAGCTGGACTTGGATACTGATGAGATGGATTGAAGGCGATCAGGGTGGAGGAGGGTCGTAATGATCGAGCTGAAACGACAAACAATCTGCGGAAGAGAGGAGAGCACATTTAAAGTTTGACAGCAGCAGGATGATTGGTCGACAGACGTTGAGGCTAATGATGGCTAATGAATGAATGAGTATGTCTTCCTGCTTGAACTTACGCTGAGCTACATTAAAACACCTAAAGTCAGCTGCTGTCTTGGGTCCTTCATGTGAGAGTGTTCAGCTTGCTTCACAGCTACATAGGCAAACGTGTAGTGAGGGCAGAAGACATGCTGATGTTACCATGTTCACCACTGTAGCAAAGCACGTTAGCATCGTAACCTTTACTTATTCTCGCACAACGCAATGCTGATGGTTATGTTGGTTCTAGGTTTTGCAGAAGTTGTGGACACTTTGGCATGATGGTAACACTACACTATTGTAGTATGGTATGGTAATCATAAAAGTCATTAGGGGTTATTCTCTAGGAACCATGAATGCTCCAAAGTTTAAGATCCAGCTACTACCAGAATGATTGACCAACTGTCCAACAGACTCTCTATCTGAGAGTCCTGCTGCTGGTGTGGCTAAAAACAACAACAAGTAAAAAGATGACAATTAAAGACGCAATCTTTCAGACCTCAGGTTGTTTCTGTAGTGTTATTGTAGGTGTTGTTGGACCTCACTCTGGAACTCAAATTTTCAGGATTCCATCAGTAGGAACTGGTCAGAGGGCTTGATTTCCATTGTGTTAAATTATTCAGAAAAAGATGTTGACTTAACAGACATTTATGTAACCGAAAGTCCTCAAGATTATCACGTTTACAAAATGTCCCAACAGAATGTGAGCATCCATCACATCTCGCAGTATATGCACATAAACAAACCATGTACTGATCAACTGTGAACTCAGGATCCGACTTTTGACATAACTGCTCAGGTAAACGAGAGGTTCATCCGTAGTTTGAACTTTTGAAACAGAAACACATTTAATATTGTGATATTTACATGTTTCTACCTGTTTGTTAAACAACAGCAGGTCAGGTTGTTATTCCTATCCCGACAGAAAACGCACTCCTTCCAGAAACTTCAAGCTCCTTGGCGAGCTCCCTGAAGCAGGCCGGCCACTTATTGAGGATTTCGAAAGATAAGTCCTTCTTTTAAAATTCATGAATCCACACGTTCAAGATGAGCTACAGAAATAAATATAAACAGGGCATCTTCACTGTGCTGCAGAGTGGTGCATCACTCATGGGCGGTTAGGAGACTCCAAAAGAAAGCTATGCAATCAAACTGATTTTGTTAATGACACTCACTCTGACATCAATATTTTATCTTTAGGTTCAATATTTCAGCTGGATTTAGAGTGAATGACTTCTTGTTTTTGCCACACGAGTATGCAGATTGGATAAACTGCTCATGGAGTGAGTGGGGCCCAGTTCCTATCAGGTAGGACAAGGCAGAGGACAGATTCTACCTGTTTCCCCCCCACAGCAAGGCTCCAATAAGCATAAAATCCTTAATACTTTACTAGTTTTATATTTCAGTGGGCTGTTGAATGCTTCAGCCTCCAGAGAGACTAAAGATTATAGTTCACAGATTTTAGTATCAAGCCGACATATGTCTGTGTTCTGTGTATGTGCTTAAGTTTTCCTCTGCGCGAGTTCCATCAGAAGTCCCATCTGATCATTTTGCAGCTGGAGCCGCTCACAACTGACGAACATGGGACACGTAAAAAGAAGCTGCAAAAACAGATGTCCTCATGAATTAGTGAGGCACCCATGAAAAATTAACAGATGACCTAGGACATGAAGCCAGGGGGCTTATGCTCATTTAATTCTTCCTTCAACATGCAATATGCTGCCTCCAGTCATTGTTTTCACTGTGAGTCCCCGTCCAGCTGCAGCAGGCTGTTTTTAGATGTGGCAAATTCATAGTGACGGAAAAGCGACTGTCGAATAAATAATAACACGGGCGCTGGGAGAACTGGCACCGGTTCAATCACTGCTTCATGGCTGAAAAGTGCTTTTGGATGTTTTAAAAAATCACGAGTTAAATTTGTGGTCATTGTGAGCTACAAAATGTCTCAAGAGGTTAAAGTAAGGAAGGGGTTCTCAACTCTGTTCTAGTACCTGATTCCTTGTGATGGAATGTTCATTCATTTTTATGAATGAGAAGGAGAATGCGAGGACTATAATATGTTCGATAAATAAAATTAAAATGAATAATTTGGTAGTTTGGGTTTCTGGAGGATAACAGAGTCTTTTGCCAAACGAGTTTCCAATTCAAATTGTCGCAATTGTCAGGGGACAGGTCAGCCTTCCAGGCATTGATTATAGGCAAAGGTTGAGAAGAAGCCTTTGCCAGAATAGCATAAATGGAAGAGATCAAACCACTATGTTTGGTCAATGCCATGTGCAATGGGTGAATGCCCAGTGGGCCATCCCAAGGTACCCCATAGGTGCGCATTGCTGTGCGCAACTGTAGACAGAAAAAAAAACAAGATCCAGGTAAATGAAATTGCTTTTGAATGTTTTAAATTATTACGCCAGTGGGGGAAAGATATTGGACGTCCTCCCAACTGGAGACCATAGTTACGGAATATAGGAGAATGAAGGCACTAATAAGGTGTACATTTGGTCAATTAATTTGTTCTATAGGGCGCCAACATACAGAGGCAGAGGGATCAAGCCATTTGGAAAGAGGACGTAGTACAATCAGGTTGATCTCTTATCTCGAACATAACCTGATCCGGAGCAGCAGAGTTAGGTGTTCAGCATTAGTTACCATGGTGATCTACCCCGGTAAGAAGTGAACCACCTTCGTAGTACTGAAAACTCAGAGTTAACCCTGAAGTTACCTCGATAACTGCAAATCCTGCTTCGTAGTGTACCCCCCTGAAATGCATCCAGTGTGGACACACGTATTTTATAATCCTCCACAAAACTGCTGAAATACCACCTCTTTCCACTGGGGGCACACAAACACCCCTGGTTACAACAAAAGGAAAGAAAATGAGCAATCCAAATTGAATTTCAGTTCCAGTAGATCTCTTTAAACAATGTAAAAATACTTTGATGTTCGTGTTAGCCTAAATTCTAAACCCTGTAAAGAAAGCCGGTGCTCAGACAGGAGAAAGCTGTGTCACAACACATTTCAGCCCTGGAGGCTAAAAGCCTCGTTCTGTAGCCAAAAGCAGAGCAGCTCGAATAGATGTGGTGACACGTTTACCTCTGCTCGTAACGTTTCTGGTGGGTGTCTCCTCCGATTAGCTACTTTTCATCTTATTTTGTAAAATATTGCTGTTAGGCCAAAAGGGATTAGTCAGAGCGGAGTTTTATTTTGATGCATCTGCACACTTTCAGGACAACTTTAGATAGTTCATGCCCCTCAAAGAGACACTAATACACATGTATGCATCGTCTGAACCCGTTCAGTCACTGACTTGGTGTAAATAAAATGGTAAATGGACTTCAATGATATCGTGCTTTTCAAGTCTTCTGTCCATTTGTGCTTTTACATCATAGACTGTATAAAAAGATGGCCGACATGCTGACTGGCTGCAGTATAGCTCATAAAGCCCGCCTCCTCCATGTTAACAGATGGGACATGAGTCAAACTATAAAATCAAAATACACGCCCAATACATTTTTCTCAAACATGGTTTCTGTCATTATAGCTAGTTATTATCACGGTGATTTATGTCCAAGTGTTAATTTTTCTGACAAGCAAATTTTCAATTAGTTATTTGATGCTGTCAAAATGATGATTGACAGCTCTGTTGACAAATTCGGCTCCTGCAGCCAATCAGTTCCGGGTGAGCAGAGTAGAGGACGACCGCGAGTGGAAACGTAACTAAAACCATCACTACAGTCATTGAAGTTTCCATACCTGTGAACGTTAACCTCAGACCAACACAGAGGAGCTATTCTGCTGTTAAACACGCCGGCGTGCGGGATCTTTGCTGTTTTTTCAGTAAGTTAAGTGTGTGTTTGGGTTAGCGGAAGTGGCTATGGCCGCTTCACTCGCCAATCTCTACTGCACAGTCTCTGGCTCTGTATGACGTCACCATTGCAAGATGGCAGCGCCTATCACGGGGGCTATTTTGGCGTCAATTACGTACAATGGGAGCAGATGGAGACGCGTTGTCCATCTATATATGCAGTCATTGTTTTACACACACTGATAGAAGAGGCTGCTGTGCAAGGTGCCAATCTGCGCATCAGGATCTTTGCCTTTGGGGGCAATCTGTGGTACATGGACATACTATCAGATAGAAGTACAACTATAAGTTAGTCAAGATAACATATGAACGATTGGAGTACAAGGGCCCACATGTGGACACTAGGGCCCATCCCTAGTATATTTGGCGACTAATTCAATCATGTGTTTTTTTGATCTGTCAAAAAAATCATCATCCACAATCCATTAACTTACTGGACAATCGCCCCTCACTCTCTGTCTTTCCCAAACCTGTAGGTGCGACATCTTCTGTTAAACAGAACTTCTTATTCTGTTTTTAAAGACTAAGTGCAGCTGTGTTGTGCGGTCTCATTAGTTGGTTTTGATCATTTTGACACGCAACATCTTTCACTACGAGCCTCCTTCACACATGGCTCTCCTGCTGCTGTGGAGACCAGATCAGGGTTGAAAAAAGTCAAAGCACGAGTTGTGTTATTTTGGTGACTTTGTAAAACGTGCAGCTCATGATGAATGTGACAAGCACACAGGTACCAAGTTATTTACACAGTTATTTAGTTTTAAATAGGGTGATGTATTGTTCGCTGGAATGTTTCATAGCCTATTAAAAAGTGGGTCTGTTCCGCGGTCCATGCCTTATTTGATAGCTGAGCATTTGATCCACCCACCATGGGCATTAACCTGCTGCAGCCTCGGCCTTCTCCCTGCTGGTTTCAGGTTTTCTTCCATTCATATACAAGATTTTAAGCCATTCGTCCTGGTTTGCAGACAGCGTTCCAGTTCATTAGAAAGAGTGTATGTAAATACATGAAATTAAAAACATGTCAAGCAAAAGTCGCACAGAGCCTTAATGTGCTGGGAAAAACAAAACAAAACAACTTTTTGAGTAAGAGTGCACTGTATATGAATGGACTGTACTTATATAGTGCTTTTCTAGTCTTTACGACCAAAGCTGCTTTTACACTACATATCACATTCACCCATTCACACACATATTCATACACTGAAGGCAGAGGCTGCTACGGTACAATCAGTAATCACATTCATACCCGTTGGCTATGCCACCGGGAGCAATATGGGGTTCAGTGTCTTGCCCAAGGACACTTCGACATGTAGCCTGAGGGAGCTGGGGATCGAACCTCCGACCTTCAGATTGAAAGAGGACCGACTTTACCACTGAGCCACAGCCGCCCCTTGTGTATATATATGTTGTATTGTTCACTTGTCTTGCCATATTTTAATTATTGTGAAGAAGTTTGGGGCAAAACCTACAAAACCACCATACAGTCATTGTGCACACTACAGCAAAGATCCATGCGGATGATAAATCATTTCGGATACTGTGAACACACCAATATACTGTTTTTAAAATGACAAACATTAAAGTTTAGGGATCTTGTAGAATTTAGGACTGCACAAATAAAGTACAAAGCAAATAAAAAAATGTTGCCTGATGACATATAAAGACTGTTCACAGGGAGAGAGAGGGGGCTTATAATTTCAGAGGGGAATTAAATATGAAACAGCATTATGCTCTGACCAAACTTAAAAGTATGTGCATTTCAATTCGTGGGGTGGTTTTGTGAGAGATTAAATATAATGCAATTCAAACAAATGTACAAAAGATTAATCTTTGCTCGGTACAGTTGAGAGGAAGAAGAGTGTAACCCTCAAATTCCACAGGATCCGTCTGTGTTATTAGATATGGTCACTTCTGGTTCCAAAACGAGGGTGATGGATGAAATGCAAAACGTAAGGCTTCTTTTTTATTCACCAAGCTTATAATTGAGAGGCAAAATAACTAAATATAGATGCATGTGCAAATATAGGTAACGTAAGCAACATAAATTAAGAATATAAGCAAACTAACTGACTCAATAAAGTACACCTAACAGCTCATTTCTACCCTTTTTATCCTGCCATGTTCTGTTAGCAAGATATGTTGGTGTTTGTGAGCAGTGATTGCGTCTATTTTGCAAGAGATCAAATATGATTACGGCCGGACAGAGAAGGCTTGATTAACACAAGACAGAGGTTTTCTCTCTTGCTTGTTACTGGCCCTGATCTATTGTTAATTACTGCACTTCATTGCCCGACCTTCCTTCGACCACTTGTCTCTTATCAGACTGAAACTTAGAGAAAATAGGATCAGGAAGGGAGGAGAGGAGGACAGGAAAGAGACAAGTAAAAACAGATCAGAACCGTGGCACAGACGGAACGCACCGGACACGGATCCTGTGGGATCCGGGGGTAACACTCGTGTGATGGGAAAGGTGTTTCGTTGTTTGTGTTTGTTTATCAGCTTGATCAAAGGTATTTTCATGTAACTAAATAATTTAATGTTGGGATACGATTATGTAAGCATCTGCTTCATCCTATTCCTTTTCGGACAGAAATTGTGTTAAATATTATAGCTGTCAAGGTTTAGGTTTTAAACAGATGGTTGAGGACCCAGATGCAGACTGAAATAAGTATTTATTTAAACAAAAAGGCAGAAGGTGAAACAAAAGGCTTACTGGTATGAGGAATCCAAGGGGGGCAGGCAAACAAAATCCAATGGTAAAAAAGGTCCAACAAAACAGGCGATAAGTAATCCAAAATAAATCAGAAGGTGAAAAATCACTGAGACCACTGAGAATAATACAATGCAAGGACATGAACAGACAACAACGAACTAGCACCGGGACAAGGGAAGACAAAGACTAAATACACTGGGGAGGTGAAACTAATCGGGCACAAGTGAGACAATCAAGGGAGCAGGTGAAAACAATCAGGGCAGGGCACATAATCCAACAGGCGGGAAAACACACAAAGGCAGGAAGTAAAACAAGACAAAACATACATAGGGCAAGAACTACAAAATAAAACAGGAAACACTAAAAAACAAACTCAGGACTGTGACAGCAGAACTCAAGGAGATAATCTCTAGACAATAAAACACAAATGAATTACATAACTAAACAATACAAGAACACAATAAATTAAATACAAAATTAAACAATAAGAACTCATGACAATAGCTGTATTATTAATGTTTCAATTATTGTATTGTTCTGCTGTATTTCAGGTCCATTACTATTTCTGCTTTGTTCATTTTTTTATTAACTTTTTTGTTTGAAATCGTTTACGTTTTATTTCTTAAATTATAAAGAGAAAAAAATCTCACAGGTGTTGATGAGGTTGAGGTTGAGCATTTGTTTTTGGTGTTCATGCCTTTCTTGTTTCAACATGATATTGCCCATTGTGCTGTGTAGCATTCATAATTTCCCCTTTAGAAAAGCGTGTCTAAGTACAGTCCATTTACCATAGTCGACCACTCAAAGCTGCTTTTACACTACATGTCACATTCGCATTCACACCTGCATGCATCCATACACTGATGGCAGATGCTGCAACGTAAAGTCAATCAGTTATCACATTCATGCCCATTGGCTATGCCACATTTTGGGGTTCAGTGCCCAAGGACACAGGAGCTGGGGATTGAACCTCCGACCTTCTGATTAAAAGACGACCGACTCTACCACTGAGCCACAGCCGCCCTTTCTGAAAGTAATGAGCCTCAACCAAAGAGGGAAAACAGCCCCAGACCTAAGGATTGAACAAGTGTGTGTCAGTGTGCACATACGTTTGGCCATGAAGTGTATTCTATGCTTATGTATCATATACGTTCATCAGCTCAGCTTCGTGGGCTACACAACACTTCAGAATTCATGAGGAGTGTTGGATGCCTGAGATATCTCAAAGAAAAAATCAGCTGGAAGTCAAACTTTGTTCACGCTAATTATTTAATTAAGTTGTAAATTGTCTTTGTTTCAGTTCCCTCACGGTTCTGATAACTCAGTGATGTAGAAGTTTTATATTCTGTAGCAAAAACGGAATCAAAAATCACAAAAGCATCACAAACTTTATCAGCTGCTGTGTTTGCCCCATAAACACAACAGTTGAGTATAAAGTGTTAATATTTTAACACTTGTAGGAATTGAAGGAAAATATTTTGATAACATAATAACATTGATAAAGTCCCAGAACACATAAGCCTCTACGAAAGGCTCGTGTTGTTGTGTAGGTTCATGTTGGTGACTGTGGTCATCAGCATCCTGCTCTTCCTCCTCCACCACCTGCAGCCACAGGAACACGATGACATGCTGAAGAGATCAGTGACAAGTGTCAGCAAATGTCATCCGAGTGTCAGTCCATTAATGGCCATTGTCAGGCCTTCGTAGGACGGGGGGCAAACGGAGGCTAATGCCTGCTGATGGTCTAATTAACGACGTGAGGTTAATGCGTCTGGATGGACACTAATGATGTTACAGGACACTATTCCCTTACGCTACATCACCACGCCACTGAGGGCAGCGTGGCCGAAAATGAGCCTGTGAAGTGAGAAAAATCAAGTGAAGTCATCGCAGTTCAAACAGTTATTGCACCATGACTCAGAGCGGGGTGAGAGATTCTGTGGGTGTGTTTGACACGGCCGTCACGACAGGCGTTATACTGCTCCAAAAACAGTGCTGCGAAATCTCCAAAGGTCAAACTGCCTTCATTTCCCAGCAGAGTCAGACATGAATACACGGCGAGGTGAGGACGGAAAAGTTAATTAAAAATTGAGATGACGTCCACATTAGTCATTCACAGATACTTTTAACTAATTGTTTTCAAAGAGCTGCATGGAAACGTCTTCCTCAGGTCGCTGCTTAGTTTGAATCTGAATTCTAAAGACCTACCGCCTTTACTGGGTGAATACAGCAACCTGCCTGTCACATCTACCTGCTCCGGTATCTGTGATGACTGGGAAGAATTTTAGTAAATTTAGCAATCTCAGATCCCGTCGGCTATAGTCTGAGACGATATAGCCTCTGGGGACACCGGTGAACGTGCCGGGTGGTAAGCGATAATCAACTTCCCATCAAGACTTCCTTTTCCGCGCGCTGCATTTTTACAGAAAGAGAAACCGTTTCCTTGTGATTGACTTGTTTTTAACGGGTCTGACCTTTGCCCAAATGTCAACATCATGATGCAGATTAGTAAGAAGTAAGAATTCAAGCTTTGTCAGGTCTGTCCTCAAGAGGAGAAGAAAACTTATAAAATGCTCGTTTGTTGAACGGAGGTCTGATCGATCTGATGCAATCGAGGAAGTCGGGAAATCTGAACGGCTTTCGTGACAGAGCGGCAAGGGAATTCATTCATTCAAGTTAAATTTTAGATCTAGAACAGATTGTTAGCTGAACTTACATGCAGATGTTTACAGAGATGAATAAGAAGCTTAATCGCTGTCAGATGACGCTGATGGGAGCCGGTAAATAAAGATTATCACATGTATTGTGTGTGTGTATATATTTATTGCTCCTCATGTTTTCACCTTTTGCTGGACCTTGTTGTATTTTTTCCTTTGGCATTTTTTGCCTGGATTCTGAACAGTAAGTTTCTTTGCTTCTTCATCTTCTTTGCTGTACTAAATGTACTCTGCATCTGGGTCCTCTCTTTTTGTTGAAGGCATAATGGAATTATTTCACTGTATTACAGAATAAAGAAGCCAGTGTAAAACAAATAAAAAAATATCTTTATGAATTAAAAATATGTAAAAGCCTGTTTATTTTACTCTAAAGCAGAGTTTCTCTGGCTTTTACAATCACAGTTGTTCTGCTTTTAACTGAGAAATATTCCCCTGAAGGATGTCACATAAAAATCATTGAAGACTAATTTCTATACATCCAAGAACAGTTACTTCTCTTACGAACCACTTTGCATGAACCATTATAAAGTTTCTCAATCCAGACTTTTGCTAAAATGTGTCACATTTGTATTCCAAATCAAACTGCTAACTGAATTAAGAATAGATAAACAAATCAAGTTTTGTGCCGAGGCCACTTTTGTCTGAGGATTGCCTGTATCAGGACTCTGCAGAGATCACAGCCATGTTGTTTTTACCTTGATTAGTTATTTCTGCTTCCATTCGATCAAAAAAAAAGTGAGAACAACGGGGCTAAGTTAAACAGAAACAAGTATATTATGTAGCATCCAAAATGGAAGCAGGTTTGCAAGAGGATTATTGACCCAACCGGTAACAGCTCATTCATCAAGTAACCACAGATGATATTGAGTCACAGCTTCTTATTGTCCAGACACACAGTGACCGAATCTCCCCAGACTGATATAATCTCCATCAGTCAATTAATCAATTTATTACCAATACCGAAGCTGTCACATGATTTAGTGTTTAATATTGTTTGCTCAACCAAAGGGACTGAATGTCACTGCAAGTGAGTAATTTATGACCTTCATCAGCAGAAGAGAGCTCTGCAGAGGACTGAATGTGTAACCACAGTTTGATTGACTCTCTTCTCATTAAGCAGGTTCTGTTGTTAACACCTAAAAAGAGAGACCATGCAGAGGACGTGCACTTACTTGAGGTAATTTACTAAATGCTCCTATGATGATGCTCATTGGAGCTGCAGCTCTTTGTCAGTGACGTATTATTGAAATCTGGCTTTTTTATGCCTGACGAGTTATTGCTGCTTAAATCTTTATTAGCCGTCTGCCGTCATCTTGTTGTCCAGATTGCTTTTCAGCTGAGGGATGGGATGTAATTCCCAGGCCGTTATAGACAGATTTATAGACAACCATTACTTATCATACACATGGACAAAAAGTGCGAGCACAGCCACCACATTAAATACTGTGTGTCATCCTGCATTAGGCAGATTAAGTATTTTCTGTCCATCCCAGATTGTGCTATTGTTACTGTTTAATTGTGTCTGTTACAACATTTAAACAGCCTTCATATCAGCACTGTGCTGTAAGTTTTAGTGATGATGTGCCGCCCCCAGCTGCAGTCTCACAGGAAGAGAACTGCTCTGACCTCTGACCTTACAGCTCTGCTCTCCATGGAGCTGTGTCATTTTCACTGACACTGACAAACGACAACTGGCTCAACATGTGTGTCATGAGAGAGAGCGAGAGAGGCAGAGAGGGGCACAGGGACAGTCAGAGAGACAGCAGTCTGCCTTGTTTCTACAAGCCAGCAGGGGGTGACTCCACTAATTGGTAAAAAGGTCTGACTGTACGAAATATATACTATATACTGCATACTGCATACTATAGACTACGTACTGCGTTCGACGGTAGTATGTATTATAGAGGAGCTTTTCAAATTAATTTTGCAGTATGCTACGCCAGGCGGAAGTAAAAACTTACCGCCGCTTCTTTAGCTATAGCGTCCCTTCTGCTGGAATGCTGCTGCTGTCCATTTCAACTGCTGCTGTGACGTTCCAGCGCTTTGCATTGTGGGATAGAGTAGGCGAGGTGGACTGGTCCGATGCATACTGGAGATTTTCTCCAAATCAGTACAACATCCGGGTATTTTTGGCATACTGCATTTTGCTTTTGTTTGCATACTACATACTACATTTTGGCCAAATCAGTACGTACTGCTAGTATAGTACGGCATTTCCAACACAGCATATGAGAAAATGGCCTCTTTCTCACTAGATTTATTACCCCAGTAAACAATTTCCCAATCTCAGAACCCATTGGTTATCATCTGACGGCGATATATCCTCTGACGGCAAACATTTGGGCATACTGGTGCACCTAGCGGTTAACAATAATGACTTCCAGCCAAGACTTCCTTCTCTGTGTGCTGCATTGTGGACAGTCCAGTTAGCAGCTTGAGAAGCGACAGTGTGTTCAGATAAAAGTGAAGTGAAATCCTCCCTCCAGATCTGTCTGCTAAATACTAAGTATTGTAAATAGTTACACAGAGGCTGCACTCTGGTTACTTCAGCGGGATGAAACCGAAACAGAAACAGATTTTCTTGTGACTGACTTTAATTAACGGCTCTTCAGTTTGCTGAAATAACAACATCATGATGCAGATTAGGAACAAGTCAACATGAAGCTTTGTCAGGTCTGTCCTCAAGAGGAGAAGAAGACTACTTTAACATGACAAGTTTGTTGAACGGAGGGCAGATGCATCATCGTCAGATTACCGCCAATGGGAGCCGGGATAGCACTACGGTGGATTGCATTTCAACCTGCTTTAGCTCTCACATAGGCTGTTTTTCCTGCATGCAACAAAGCCTGCTGATACATGATTGGTTAATACTACTCGGACAATAAACGTACGACAAACAGAAACCAGAACACTTCCCATACTAAAATCCGGTCGCGTGTCTACGGATTCTACATTTTTAAACATTTTCCAAACGAGTTTATGGTCTCAATCTCTAGTTTAAAGTCTTCTTCTTGCTACTATAACAACCTACAAATCACTGAAAAACACCCAGAGGAGTCAGCTCCTCATTTTTTTTGGTCAGGGAATTTTATTTAAAATTTGTTTCCTAAAAGCACAAATTAATATCACAGTTAACATGAGTGACAGATACACATTGCTAACCAAGCTAGCACAATTGTTAGCTGTCAGCTTCACCCTCATCCTCCAAATATGGTTACTTAGGGCGGGTTCACACCAGCCTTGTCTACTGCAATTGAACTGAACCCTGGAGCGTTTGTCCCCTCGGTGCGGTTCGTTTAGGTGGTGTGAACACCGCAATGAAACTCTGGTGCGGACCAAACAACCGGACCATGGTCCCCTAGAAAAGACGGGTCTCGGTCTGTTTCCAAACACGGCCCGGTTTGATTCTTGTGAGAACGTAAACGGACTTAAAGTAGGACCAAATACAGAAAACAAACTATAAAACTGTGCATTGTAGTTTACAGGTGCTGACATTTACAGAGACATGCAGCGAGATGAGTAGAAGACAGACGTGGGGGAGCAATGAGGAAATAGAAATATGAGCTGAGCATACAGTTTCCCAAATGCTTGTGGAAAAGCTCGAGAACACGGAGGTGTTCAAACTGTTCAGTGAGAAACTGAAGGAGAATGGAACTGTGGAACAGAGTCGGTTAAAAGTAAAAGAAAACTCTGACAACAAAAAATTAAAGTCTGCGATCATGTTTAGTGTGATTGATCAGTGTGCTCTCTCTCTTTGTTTACTTCAGGGAGTTTTCCCACATGGAAATTCTGACCAATCAGAGAGCAGTTTCCTCGTGCATCGAAAGTTTTGGTCTGCTGGTAAAAGCTGCCGTGTGAACACAAAACAAACTCGGGGCAAAATGCAACTTTGGAACAATTTGGTCTTTGATTGGGACCAAACAAACAGACTTGTGAATACGCCCTTACAATCACTCCAATAGCCAAGATGGTGACGTCCAAAATGGTAAACTCAGGGCTTTAGATCAAATAAATAGTTAACATCATGGTGGCTAAGAGCATTTCTTATACAGTCTGCGGTTTCGTCTCTAATATTGTGAGTCAAGTTTATTACACTGTGAACAAACAGAGTTCTGTTGGGATGACTTTAAATGAAACACTAACTCCCTCTTTGATAAAAAGTACTTTTCATATCCATAAAGGTGGACAGTGGATCAGTTTGAAACCCTGCTAGGAGAAGGATGAAGAGATATGTAGTCAAACAATGAACGAGTCAGATGAAGAGGTGCAGGCAAGTATTACTCATTGTAGTTTGACCCTTCAGCCCTTTATCCAGAGCGGTGACAGACCCACAGTAAAGTCAGAGGATCCGAGTTGTGAATCAGTGTGGATGACGCCCACTGACAGATTCACGACAACAGCATGCCGCCTTCATCCTGTGTAACTGTCATTTGTGAGAAGCACAATTAATGAGGATGACAGAAACATGATTAACCTGCTGTTGTAAAATAAGAAGTTATTTATTGACCAGAGTGGCCGGACAGCTTTTGACTCACTGCAAACTGTTTGAATCACATCTTTCTAGTTATGCAGTGTTCACTTCCATTAATTAATCTGAATCTCTGATAAAGTATGACCGTATAATTGTGAAAAGTTTGGTCCAAAGCTAATCGATCAGAAGCTCAACTTGCCATAAAGACCAGACGCAGACAGAGCAGCCTTGTTCTGCATCACATGACTGCCTGTAGTTTCCACTGCTTGGCTGGAAGCCAAAATAAAAGTTGCAGCACATAATTCTGTATTACACCAGAAACTGTTGTTGTATTTTTAGATAAGGCAAGGCTAGCTACCCCTCCCCCCCAAACAGTCCTTTTACTAAGTGAAGTTAGTCCCCTGTTGGCTGTTTATGAGCTTTGTTTTTCTTTAGTTTGTTTGTTTGTAATTTTACAAAATGTCCAACCGTCTAAAGCAAGACTGTCACTTTTGTAAGATAAACTAAACATCCTGCTGCTCCATCATACTGCTGCCCAACTGCTAAAGTGACTTTATGACTCTTCTCGTCTTATGTTATTGTTACATATACGGTAATACAGCAGCATACCACATTTGACTGCTGTCCAGCCAAAGTGCATTGTAAAACTAATACACCTCTCTCACATTGTAGAACCTCACAGGTTGCATGAATCATAAAGAAACGTATCTTATAGAGGCTATGCACATGACGTCTCGGTAGGCAGAAGTCGCTGCGGTTACACCCAGTGAGTGGCAGCGTGTGAATGCTGCAAAAACACAAAAAATGCTTCTAAAATGTGAAAGCGCTTTTGTGTGATTGACTGCACAAACAGACTGAACGAGAAGTCTGAACAATCTTTTTACAGATGACTGAGAGCTAGAGAAAAGAGAAGCAAATGGATCACAGCAATTCAGAGAAACAGCTGGAATTCAGGCTCTGAAACGTGGATTTGTGTTCGCCATTATGTGTCAGATATGTTGGATTTTGGGGTGAAATCAAACCTTCAGTTATACTGCACTGACTACCCAGCATCTTACATTTATATTCCCTGTAACTGTCGGTTGTTAGCATTTATTTGAACCAATCAGATGATGGGCCTAAAGGAGGGATGTTTAGACAGTGTTAGCTATGCAAGAAAAACTAAGTTTTCCTTAGAATGGGGTACTCCACAAAGCAAGCATGTGCAAATATGAAAATAAATTAACCTTAAAGTTATAATCTCAAAGATTTTCCTTTAAATAAATGTCTGTTAAATCACTATCTATTGCCCAATGAGGTATCACAATGGTGATTGAGCCTTTGGCCCACTGATGAAAGCCTTTGCATTTGCAGTATATAGTATTATTATAGACTGGGTGTCTGTGACAACTTTCGCAGAAAAAATCACAAGCGGCGCCCAGTTAGTGACGTGTTTTCCATCAGCCAGCAGTGGTTGGTCTGCCAGAGAGGGTAGGCGGAGCTAAGCGGCTGCTTTTCCGCTCTCTGCAAGTGTTGCGAGTAAACAGTAATCTACTATGGCTGAACAAACAAAGAAAAGATGGATGACCACAGATACAACTTCAAAAATAAGTCAAAATCCAAAGAAAAAGAAACAAACTCGACGCTCAGATGAAGCAAACAGTCTAAAAAGGAAAGCGACCGTCAGCCTGGAAAATCAAGAGTTACAACCCTGACAAAGGGAGCCAACCGTGGACGTCTGATTAAATTGGGAAGTTTACTCCCATAAGTACTGTTTGATGCCAAAGGTGCCGCCATAGAGAACGCAACTGAAATCTTCAAGATTGAATCTTTAATTTCGCCAACATTGAATTGCAACCAAGCGTCAAGGCTTTTGCTTGTTTTCAGGCTTTGCTTTGTGTATTCAAATCAGGCACATATAAATGTCAGGATACAACATTTTCTGGCCACATGTCAATGTCCACGGACCACTGTCTTTGGTAAATGGTAGGGATCTCTGTTGAGTCCAACTGGCCTTAATTTAAACAGATATTCGTCTGTTTTACTCCCATCGTTTCCCTACATGAAGGCAGCCATGTTGCAGGATGTTTTGCCGCTCAAACCGCCTGAGGGGACGTGTTCCAGTGGGAAAGTGTCGTCAGTGCATACCCTCTGTATGTGATCATTGTGAGAAAACAAGAATACTGCTGTTTTGTTATACGCTTATATGTTTTTATTAGAAATAAGACACATTCATTTTGTGCTCTGAAAACTGTACATTAACAAAGAGGCGACCCCAGTAAAATAAAAAGGGGAGTGAGGGGGGTGGGAGGGGCTTGTGTAGCAGGGTGGGGCGCAGATCAGAGGGGTCAGAGGTCAGGGTTTCGACAAATACAGATCTGAGGGAGTGACTGGCGGTGATATCAAAACACACACTGTTACATTGCGATACAGAACACTCGTATAGTCCAGTACCCTGATAGGACAGGGGGGCGGGGATGGGAGGATCAGTATCAGAATAATCATGTTCATATTAATAATAATGATAACAACTATCCCCAAGCACAGTAAGAAAGATATTTATAGGCTAAAATCCATTCTGTAGAACTCTGTTGAAATAATTACAATGCTGTACATCAGGACTCCAAGTGAGCCTTGTGCTTTCTCTGTGTGCAACCCTCTGATGAACTCTGCCTCCCCACATCATCGTCTTCATACCATATATATTTATAGATCTAGTCATTTACTCATCGTCAATGATGCAACACACACATACATACACACAAGAACCCTTTCTGAGCATCTTTGATCATATTTTGCATTTACTGTACCAAGCCTGCTTGTACATCCAAACAGCGTGTGTCTGCTGAACGTGGCTCCTTCTGGACACGCTGACGCTGATGTCCGTGTTAGCGGCATTGAGGTTTAGGGCCGGTTGGAGCGCTAAGTCGCCAGCCCGCGCTCTGGCGTCTCTGAGGTGTCCATCGGTGCCATTTTGGCTCATGGTGATGCGTTACTTGTCACCGCAGGGCCGACTCTGCCCCACCAGGATCACAGGGGATAAAGAGCCAGTAGGATTGGGGTGGGTTGTAGAGGGGAGGGAACGGCATTCGGGGGGCACATGGTGTATGTTTTGGCAGTCTGCCTCCTGAAACGCTTGTTGTTTTCCCTTTTGAGATTGATATTGAAGAAAAAATATGTCCAGAGGCTTCTCGAGCCGTGTACAACATCAGCGTTCATCAGGAGAAAGAGAGAGCAGAACAGTGAGGCAACGATACTCCCGACAGTAAAAAAAAAAAAAAAAAGCGAGACATGATCATGATTATTACATTGTACTCATTTAATTCAGGGGTAAACATCAGAAGATTACCTTTGCAATTCCATGTATGACATGACTATATGATGCACATATAGTAGCTGAATCCGTCTCCCATGTGAGCCACTGGGTGTCCGGGATCGTACACAAAAAGATGACCAGCAGACAAAAACATCGTCCAAACATGAAAAGAAACAACACAGAAAGAGACGCCATGTTCCCGCTCTCTATTTAAACGGTTTAATGTATTTTTCTGATATTTTGACTCTTCTCTCTCCTCCTCCCTCCTTCCCCCCTCATGTCCCCGCAGTGGGCTTCATCCAGCCTTTGAGTAGAAGTACAGAGCAGGGCAGTGTGTGTGGTGTGTCTGCTTGTTTGTCTGGAAGAAAAAGGAGGTTGTGGGTAATAATCTGGGTCACACCTCCGTCTGCAGGTCCATGATTTCCTGGCCCACCAGAGGAATGGTGGCACTGTTCTTCTCCCACTCCACCGTCTGTAGCTCCAGAGGGGAGGCCGCCACCGTCTCCAGGTCCTTTCTCACCCAGGATGGGGGGGAGTGGGTCTTCCTGATGCCCTCCCACGCCCTCTTACTCGGGGTCTGCTGCTTGTCCTGATGAGAAGAAGACAGAGAGAACATGTTTGTTTTTCTGAGATAGTCATGAAATCTGTGATGTATTTGTTATATTTTGGGGTACTTTAAGTTCATGCTGTTATTTTTCTGTCTGCCTTTCCTACCTTTCTTAAAGGACTAGTTTGGCTTTTCAAAATATAAGCTTAATCGGAACTTTGTCCTCTTCAATACATCTTGGGAATGCTCGTATTCAAATCAAACACCATCTGAACTGGTCTGAACCTGGCTGGCATAGATCTTACATCTGGATGGTGCAGGGAGGCTACAGCCACTCTGTTGCACATGTTTGGTGCTCGTCCATGGCTTTACATGTATTGGTGAACATTCTTCTAAGTAGGTTGCAAAATTGGTTGTTGGCATTTTGTTCTCTCTTGTTTACAGACTTGTCCTACCAACATACAGCCATTGGATTAAGGAAATCATGTTCCATCTTAAACTAGAGAAGATTAGATACACAGTCTCCTTGAGGGTCTCCTAGGACATCTGATGTTATGTGGCGGCTGTTTTTGACCTTTGTGGAGGATATGGAAGCAGACAGTATGAAAAGGAAACCAATTCTCAGTGATTTCAAGTGATGTCTGACTTGGGCGGGGATGGTGGGGGTGGGTGGCAGGTTGGTAGGCTGTGATATAATGTGAAAAAGCAAAACAAAAAACATTGATCAAAGAGAAGATTACTCACACGCTCAGCTGTGTCATAAAGTGCAGAGCTGGAGCTTGTTTCCAGTTTCAATGGTAATTATCCTACACTGTCATTAAAACTGGAAACAACTAGTCCCCCTAGCCCAAAGTACTTGGATGCAACACATGTTGTATCAATCGCGAGAAGTGTCTGAGCTAACGGTGTGCCCCATAGGGGTTTAACAAATGCCTGATTTGGTTCTTTATTAGTGTCAAATAAGTACAACCTTGATCTGTGAAGCTGGACCTCTGAGAAGACCTGACTCCAAAGCTGTGAAACACGAGGGGATCAGGATCTTTTGCAGCAGAAGGAAGTGGAAATCATCTGCTGCCATGACTGACTGCAGCTACAAAGCCAACATGGATTCCCTTTGTTACCTGCTGTTGGTGACTTTGTTTAAAAACTAGTCCCCAGCTAATCCTAACCTACTTTCCCAACGTCTGTGGTGGAACAAATGCACTATACCAGTCATCATTTAGTAAGCTAAAAGCCTTACCACAGAAGAAGAAGAAGAAAATAAACAATTACCCACATAGAGTCTCTACAATACATTATCAGCTGTAAATGTATAAGTGGGATGATATCGTCCCGTCTATGTAGGCTGACCTGAAGTTTTTGAAGGCTTGGATTGGGATGAATCTCATGGTCATCAGAAAATATACTACGATTATTTTCTGATTCCCACGGCTGGCTTATCTGCATTAATGGGCATTAAGGTTTTTTGGTATGGTTATACTCACACCAATTTACCATCATCCATCCATTATCTTTACCGCTTATTCTGTTCAGGGTCGCAGGGGGGCTGGAGCCTATCCAGGCTGTCATTGGGCGAAAGGCGGGGTACACCCGGGACTGGTCGCCAGTCAATCACAGGGCCAATTCACCATCATGTAAGTTTTTATCTTTAAACAACATCCTTGAAATCATTTTGAAGGTACACTCATTTGTTATTGG
The DNA here is from genome assembly GCF_022749685.1 of Semicossyphus pulcher. Classification (NCBI taxonomy): domain Eukaryota; kingdom Metazoa; phylum Chordata; class Actinopteri; order Labriformes; family Labridae; genus Semicossyphus; species Semicossyphus pulcher. Next base: position 3,667,805 of record NW_027211770.1, on the reverse strand, counting down.
GAGAATGGTACCATTGTTATTGGGTGCACATGTTCTGGCACTGTGGACCCCTGTGATAACTGGGTTTGGCCCAGTAGGACATGTTCCAGTGTCAGCTTCCTACATGCAATCCTGGACCAGACCAACCTTTTTGCTTGGCTAGGTTTTATTAATTCAAGTTTTTGCATTCGAACAAGTTCCTTGGAAAACTGGACAAAAAAAGTCACCAATATTTAATCTCTATAGTCTATAGTATTACCTACCTAGTGCTGTACCTATAAAAAGGTACTGCAGGGTAGCCAAAGCTAGAACATTGTTAGACTAGCAAATAATTGGCTAGTGGAACCAGCCGCCACCCTTTCTTATTTATCCAGGACCATCATCATGTTACTGCTGGGTCTTTTTTGTGCAGATTTTCCTCCTTTTTACAGCCCACTTAAAATATTTTGCAGTGCTGGTAATGATCCAGGACCAACATCATCAAAAAATTATCACCATGTATCACCATAAGAAATTAATTCAGGACCAAACGGGGATTATGGTTCGACAATGGCAAATTCTCTAGGGTCAACTGGGCAGTGATGCTACTGGATCAACACTTGCTTACTGAAGGAAAACTACACTTCTGCTTCTTTTAATGTTACTTATAAGGACCAATACAGAGTTAGGCACTTGTGGTTTACAGTATCATCTTAACCATTTGATGTCAGTGTTCAATACTCTTCACTTTATTGGTAAAGCTTACTTATTACCATAGCCAAACTATTTAGCAAGCTTATTCTCTAACTGTACAGTAGCTCATACAACTACAGCCCCAGGTACTAAACTACAAAGAGTAAATATGAATTACGTTCAACTATATTGATTTCAGAATGGAACATTTTTAGCTTCTGTCGGATGAATCACAGGAGCAGCACACTGTCAAAGGGCTGTGATTGGTGGATCACAATGTCGGTCCAGGATCGTACATTTGGGATGTTGATCCCGGAACATGTCCTACTAGACAAAATCCGGTCCTGCCATATACCACATGGCTTCCTGTAACCAGTCTTAGCTCCATACTCAGTACAAACATCATGGCAGAGGGGGAACAGACTGAAGAGGACATTGACGGAGAGTAGAAGAGAGTAAATCTCGTGGTTGGTGAAAAAATTACCAATGTCTGCACAGTGTTGCTTTAATCGTATGGCCTTATCATAACCCTGCAGTATAGTTTGCATATTTGGATTAGGGGCACTGATGTTATAAAAGAATACTCAATGGGGAATTCACAGTTGCTTGCCCCCTTCCCAATCCTGTGCTAAAGTAGCACTTTAGCAGGAAGCTGTAGTACTGTAGATGTACATGAGCAGTGACGTAGAGCTATATCTTAATGTCATCCATTAAGGAGTGCATGCTTGCCCAGCTAATCCAACACATGGCCTATGTTCCTCTAGTTTGACCTTTCGTGGTATTGCATATTTACTTTAAACACATGCTTTGATGCAGGATTGGCACGGGCAGTAAAGGAAGGAGAGTCATTTAAACAATACAGCCCTCACTTTGGTCACAAGAGCTAGCACGTACATAACTAGAGCCTGGGCTGCCAGTTCAACAAACACTGCTCGATATCATGACTTTTTCTTTCTAAGGCCTTGTAACAAGTAACATATTATAACTAGTTGAGGGCCTTCCAACATTTGTCACATTCAGAGTGACTGCGTGCACTGGGCGTAGTTTGTACATGAAGTTTGTATTCCCACCCACAGTTATGCCTTTTGATGCCCCTACAGCTAATTTCTTCTGGCACTGACAGTGTAAGAAGATTAAAAATGCAATCTTTAAAATGGCTTATAATTGAACAGGAAACTCCACTTAAGCGTGGTGATTTGTGTTAATAATAAGAGAGAAGGAGAACAACATTAGATATAGGGGAGGGAGGGGGGGCAGAACAGAATAAAGTTAAACTCTTTACACTCATGTTGGTCTTGTCGCTGCTGGCAGAGGACACACTCCATCGTTTGGCAGCTTTGGCGTCAACAGGTGGAGATTCTCTATCCTTGTCTGCACTGTGAATCTTCCTGTTCAGGTCCTGAAACATGTCCTGGTGGCGTTTCCGGGTGTGCATTATCTTCTACACAGGGATATTGCATTGTTATGTATGAGGCAAAAAGTACAGGCTACCATCAATCCTTACTTCCCGAATGTTAGCACTGTAGTCACACCCCAACTTTGAATACATCTTTGCAAACATGTGTAGGTCTGAATAGTTAACTAAGAGACATCAGCTGTTTGGTCTAAGTCTAAAAAAACTCTGCAGGAATCAAAGAGACTAAAATTACCTCAAAGTCAAGCTCTGCATAGCGTGATTTTCGTCTCTGGGGGGGAGATGAGACAGAGAGATTAAAGATGCGTTTTGATACTGTGTGCCATGTGAGCATCAAATGCTCCAGTGTTTAACTGTTAGATTCTCTATCTCCACATCAGCCAGTCAAGACAGGAAAGTGGTGAGTCATGAGGGAGGAAATAAGGTTTGCTGCTGGTCTTTCTGACCCTGTTGGCGCAAGTTTGCTGTTAACAGATTGTGACCGAATGACCTTTAAGTCCTCCATCGCTGAGTGGTGAAGGAAACACTGACCTTCAGGCTGCTCGGCTGCTGTGGCAGCTGCCGCCTCACACGGCATTATGGAAGTGTGTTTTGCCCCGAAGTGAAACGACACCAGCAGGCAGATGTCCAGGCGGCTGTGAGCTGAACACTGTGTCATCTCATCCTGTCACTGCTGTCTGCGCTAGGAGCCCAGTGAAAGCTAACCTTATAAAGAAGCTGTCCTCACACGGGGCCAGAAGAGAGACTTTGATGCAGGGTTTGTAATGAAAGCAGTGAGAGGGCTTGTTGCTATTTAGTTTAGCATTAGAGGCTGGACGACCTAAGAAGCACACTGCTGCTCTGGGGGACCTAATTAATGATCCTTATATTCAGTTTTATCAATCATATTAAAGTGTGGCTCCCTAGTTGACCATCTCTGGAGAGTGCACTAATGTTGTGTTGGTCCACCACAGCCTGTGGCACAATTCATGCCAAATTGATGGTTGTGGAAAAGAAAGATCACTTACGACTATAGTTTACTTTATGGCTGTCATGTATGAAAGATAAGAATGAGAAACAAAACAGTGACCTGTCATGATATGAGGTATAACTCACATTAACATATGGAGAGTTAAACTCTGTGACCGCGTGAACAAATAAATACATGTTGCTTATTAAGGTGAAACACATGAAGGATGAGGAGAAGCACCAGAACTATAACAGCTCTCATGGTAAATTCAGTAACATGTCAATCTCCACAGCATTATTTCCATGCATATAACAACAGTCCTGTCATTCTCACCATTCTCCTTCTCTGTGTCCATTTTTAAAATAAAATCTGTCTTCCAATCACCTCTCATTTGACGTTTTTATGCTGTCAAAATTCCTGCAGATATTTCACATTAAAGCTTTACAGTAACAAACGGGATAATGCACCATCAGGTGTTATAATGTCTTTAATAAGGAACACTACATGTGTGAGGAAACTCGACACAACTGAGTATCGTAACATTGTGTGTTTAATACTGCATCGATTTTCAATAACGCTGTATACATTTTGAATTACTAGTTTACATGGCTCATTGCATTATGTGTTGTGTTAAAAGCCCTAACAGCAAGACGGTGGTGTTTTAATGGCAGCTATTTGACTGTCAGAGTCTGGAAGTGTTGGAGAAGTAAGCACGTAACGCTAGCATAAAGTGAAAGAACACAGGCCTGGAAAACAGGAAGGGTCATAGGGAGGGGCAATAAATCACCTTGTTTACAATAAATATCGCCACACATTGAACCATTACCCCGTATTGTAATATTTATCATATCGCCAGATTCTTGCCAACACACAGCCGTATCATCTGTGCAGGAAGTGTTAGGACTCGGAGCGCAAATTAGAAATGATCAGAAATAAACAAGAATTACAAACTGTCTGATTAAGACATTACTTTGGGCTACCGGTGAGTTTAACCTTGTCATTGGAATGGGAATGGTGCTGTGTACATTTATATTACTCTGAATTTATCATGAAAACAGATAAACAGGGTTAAAGTGTTGAATTAGCATGAAAGCAAAAAGCATCAACAGCATTTAAAACAGAAGTGTGAGGTGTCATGTATCATTACACGTTTGTGTTTAATGTTTCACACAAGGGCCTGGCTCCTGTGAACGTATGTACAAAGTACAAAAAGACACATGCATGTCTGGTTTCAGCTATGAAGTATGAGGCTGATAATGCGCAACCATGACAACAACATGCTGACCTCTTTGTTGGTCTTACCTCCAGTGAGCTCATGGACAGAGTGGAGACAGTCTCACTCTTGGACATCACACCGGAGTTTCCAGAGTCTCCTCCATCACACATGTTGTTGGCCACCTGGGCGTCTCTGGGCATGTTCTGCAGGTTGTGTGCAGGTGAGTCTCTGTCAGAGCATGATACACTGATCTGGTCGGCAGGCAGGCTCTTCAGCCCAAAGCCCGGCACAGGTTCTCCGCTGATGGGGTTCGCCAGGTGGATGAGCCTGGTCTGAGGCAGCTGCTCGATGCTGATGTTGTACTTGGCTGTCTGCTCTTCCTTCCCCTTGGCCGGTTTCATTGTGCCTGTGTTGTTTGTCGGTAGTATAACGTAACCCGGGCCTTTGCCGGTTCCCTCAGAGCTGCTGCCCTCGCCGTTTCCCCGTGGCAGCTCTCCATCCAGCTGCTTGAAGAGCTCTCCATCGCAGATGTAGATGGATTTGGCTCCAGGCAGCTCTGTGCTGATTCCTTTAGCGGCGCCCTTCTCCCTGCGCAACGTCAGCGTGTGACTGGTGTAGTCGGCCACATTCTGGAGGTGAACCTTGGCCATGCTGGCTGGCATCGTGTTAAAGTTAGAACCCTTCTGAAGGGTGAGGGTCCCAGAGGAGGCCTTCTCCTCCCCCTGGAGAGAGGAGCGCTTCACAGTGCCTGGAGTCGACAGAGAGATAGGAAACTAGTTTGAGATTAAGGGTTGTAAAGGGGAGAGTTAGTCACTACAGCCACATTTTGTTTGTCAAGAAATGCCTCTATCTCATAACATCCAATGGAACCAAAGCTTGCATAAAGGAAGTGGACACAGCCTCTTGGTTTCTACTGTGAATAATTACAAAAATCATTTATTTCTCTGAAGTGCAGAAAATGGAAAATGCCTCCCTTGCGGACCAATTTCCAACACTACGATACAGTGAGCAGTTTTCTGTGTACTTTTGGACTACACAGTGACAATAACAAGTACACGGCTGACCTTAGGCCTTGATCTTGTGACCAAACCTCATTTAACTATAAAACAATTACACTGTTATCTATCCGGAATACTAACATCGTAGATCAATCTCTGAGTTCTGTCCTATTTGACATATACAAAGAAAGAAAAACAATAATAATCTCGAGGTTCTTTTCTGCCTCTTTTCGATCGGGCATGACTGTGTCTCAATAGCTTTTCTGCTCCAGATGCTTCCCTTGATATCCTGTCTCAAGAGATAATCAGATTTTCACTCCCAGCGGATATCAGAGCACAGCCAGTATCTGATGCAGCACTGTCGGGGGGGGACTTAATTATACAGCAGCAGTGTAGGAGAGACTCACACAGGCCTGTTTATCTGCATATAACTGCTCAGCACACGTTCATCCCACTCCTATCAGCCTGGGCTAAACTGCCTTATGCTGCCGTAATGTGCTGTAACTCTTGTCAAAACAGCTCCTTGGCGAAGGGAGGCGGCTGTGATGTTGATTGTAAGACACAAGAGCAGAACTGAGGGGGAACATGCCTCACATCTGTTCCGACAACGCTGAGAATGTTGAATCAGTCAAAATACAGAGAGGAGGCACAAAGAGACATCTGTAGCTTTTCAACAGCGTTCCCCGAAGTCAAATCACACGCACACACAAACGCAACATCAAACACACTCAACCCGTAACGTACCTGATCTGCAAGCCATATCCACGTCTTTCTCAAAGTCAGTCTGAGGACAGGAAACAATAAATATTGTATTAAGCGTGCACAGCCTGCCAACACTCACTAATAAATCCTGAAAGGTGAGAATAACAAACATGTGCATATTCATACCATGAGCTGAGCATGGCCGTTCTGGAAGGATCCTCCTGAATCTCCATTAGCGTCCTCCTGGCGGTCCACCACGCGGCACTTCACTGCTTCCTGAACCTGCAGCAGACAGAGAGCACAGACCATGATGTTAATACAGGTGGACACACGTGTCCAAAAATACTGAGTGAGTGGCCTTTAATATTAAAGACTGAACGTCTGAAGCCCTTAAAGCAGCCCCTAGAGGCTGCATCGGTCATTAAAACAGAAAAAACTAACATTTCCGACAGTTGTCAGCCGCCAGCAACCAGTGAAGTTGCAGTTTTATGTCAACTAATGGGTTTCCAACCAAAAGACAGTCTAGCTGTGGTCAGGTTAGGGATTATATATTTTAAAGAATACTTTGGCATTTAAGTCAGCCAACATTAAATGGAAGAGGTTGCCCCATTATTATTTACAAGATGGAGGTAATATCAGAAGCCCCTTTTACACTGCCAGTTGAAGGCGGGAATATTACACCTCTGTTACGCCTCGTCTTTAATGTAAAATGCACGGAGGTGGAATGGTTGGGCGAAGTCGTTCCAACTCTGAGCTGGCATAGGAGGTAGTAACACAGGCGAAACAGTGTCTGCGTAATTGGCGGACCCGCAGGACCGGTGTGTGTATATGAAGCACACGCTGTTTGTTTCGGCCTCTTTCAGATTTGCTTCTGCAACGTCAGAACACTGTGTAAAAACACAGACTGGGGCGGCTTTACGCCCGCGTTGCTTGGTCCAATGTAAGATGGCACAGGCGGCATATCGTTGGAGCTTCGTTATGGCGCTGTGGTGGAGTTGCATGTAAAAAGGGCTATAGAACGTCGTTCTCTGTTTGTCTGCAGATCATGTGACTGTCAGTAGACCCTTCTTGCGACTGAAGAACAAATGGGTACACGAGTGTTAGATTGAGGGGAGATTGTCTTCTTATCGATTGTCAAATTGCATAATGACCACATGGTCAGTTGGAAATGAAGGCCTGATGGTTGATCCTCTGAGGATCGTCTGTATTTAAACCTTATTTCTTGTCAATGTGTCCAGCTGCTGCCAAGACAACTTTCTATGGATGGGTGTTGATTTAAGGAATCAGACCAAGTGATACCAACACAGCCATTTATATGCTGCAGGTTAAAGGAATACTGCAGAACTGATTCTTCCCGCGCTCGTTTTGATGGGAAAAGCTCAATTCTGTAACACTCCTAAATTAGCACAAGGTTGAATGCAATACAGCATATACAGTAACAAAGAAAACCAGGACGCACAACAAAAAGTCAGTGGTCATGTGAGCTACCTCTCTGCGCAGGATGCAGTGCACCATGACAATGACGAAGCCTTCCAGTGAGTCAAAGACAGCAAAGAGGATCTGAAAGAGTGCAGAGCGCCGGTCGGTGATGGCGAGGACGGCTGACATCCACGTGAGGGCCAGGAGGGGCAGAACCACACAGGAGCTCCACAGAGATGCCCTGCAGGACGGGACAGGAAGGGCAGTCAGGGACGGCACGAGTCAACGTGACACAGGCAGAAAGACTACAACGTTTTCTGACAATTATGCTGTAAGACATTTCACATTAGCTGAGATTATTACGCTTTTTATCATCTAAAGCTTTAAGACAAACAGTTCCAACAGATAACTGGGCTTCTTTTCCATCCATTAAGGCAGAATGCTTAACACAAGCTTAAAACCAATCTGCTATTTGTCCTTGATAACTGCCCACGCTGTTAGCATAGTGTTAGCAGCCTTCATCTCTATCCATGCATAAATACATAACATCACAACAAGTATTTATGTTACTATCACAAACAAAAACATACATCCATCCTCTGTAGATATATATGCTCATAATTCACATATATTACATGCATGTATGTTTAAGATGGCTCAGTCAAACCATAGAGGGTCTAGTGCCACAGGAAAGAGAGGGAGGAGCGAGGGTGAGCAGTGGGGGGAAACGAGTGTAATGAGGCTGAAACAGAATGCAAAGACAAACAGAAGAGGCAGAGGAGGACAGAGCGAGAGAGAGAGGGAGAGAGAGAGAGAGAGAGAGAGCGTCTGGTGAAGCAACATTCCCGCTGTCCATAGTTTTGCTCCCACTTTACTCTCCTTGTTTTGAAATGGACTCATTCCTTTCTCTCGTGTGAGTCACTTATTTTAATAATCCTGTTCAACAGGTGCCTTTGATTCTGTTCAGTGACGGGATATTCCAGAGGTGGAAACACTCGTTAAGACCTTTCCTCAAGTTAAATTACACGGTGCATGAAACAATGGAGAAGTACCCATTACAGCCATTATATATAATGCACCGCCTGATACATTCAGTACAATATACATTCCACTAGTGCTGCAATATAAAGACAAAAACGTACTGCAGTAACTTTGACAGCTGTTTGTGCAGTTAATGGGAGGGACAAATTTTTGCACCAAAACATTTTAATGATTGAAATCACGATGATGTGACATTTGTTGGGTTGGTTCCAGAAAAACAGATTTTCTTACATTTTAGGGCCAGGGCACTGCGCAGCACGACGGAACTTTATTATAACACTGCTCTGTCACACCTTTATCAGAGGAAGTGCTTCTGCAATGTGGATATTGTATTGTTACCAATAATTGTGCAGCCCTGATTTCCACAGCGTTAATATATCGTTACAGCAATAATCCTGTCATTCTAACTCATGTTATGCTCCGAGGTGAACATAAATACTGACACATTATTCCTGCAGTTTGTGTTTTTCTGATCAGTGTTAAGCTGCAGTCAATGACACTTCCTGTGAGTGTTTCACAGTACAGCCCTGAACAGACGGGTGTTCTGCCTCTTGAGTTGCTAAAAGCTTTCGAAAGCTACAAATCTGTGCAGGAAGTGTTGAGTTTCATTGACAGCAGCTTAACACCGACTAAAGTGGAAGTGACATGAATTAATCAGAGAGTGAGAACAACATTTCTGTTTTAAACAGAGAGTCTGTTCAACGGGAAAAAATGGGTGCTTTATTACTGTTATTATTTAATTAACCGAGTCACACTTATGTGCATTCATGACAAATTAAAGTCAGTTTTCCGACTGTTTATTTCAACATCCAAACAGTAATCATGACTAATGTATGAGGCTACATTCCCGCATGATGTTACTAATCAAGTCGTGATGACACAACCTCTTTAAATCTGACACTGTTAGAAGTTTTAATGGAAGAAAATAACATCTTCCATTATTTACCATCTATGAAGACAATAGTGCTGCTCACTTTCATGGTTTGAAAGGAATTCTCATTACTATTTCATATTGTCTTTATGTCAGACTGTCTCGTTAAATGCTGTCAAAGCATCACATCTTCTGAAGCTCGCCGTCTATATTTAATGATGGTAATCTGCAGAGGAAAATGCAATCTTTACATCAACAAATATATGCCCCTCCAAAATGTATTCATGTAAAAGAACAAAGTTGTAGCATTAAAACTTAACGTTTATTTCCACCTCTGGTATTAATCGAGCATCACTGATACCATAAATGGGTTTCTTGATGTTGGCCATTATTTCCTTTGATCCTATTTGTATTTTGATGTGTTGATGTGAATCCTTCCTGTTTTCAGAGCCTTTTCCGCCCTGCCCACAGTGACACTACAGAGACACATCTTCAACAGGTCAGAGTAAAAGATGCTCAACGTTGGCTCAACATGTCAGGACAGCCTTTAAAGGGCTGATGTCCGAATCCTACCTCATGGAAGTTTCAGTCTGGGCCTTTTTTTCTCTCCATATTCATTGTTTATGACTAAAATTATAGAAATACTGACTACTTCATTGGCAGGGAGTACCAATCTCCAATATGGTGCAAACCACTGGCAGCAGGAAACATTAAAAGGGAAATCCAGGATTTAAAACCTTTAGGCCCTATTCCTTTTTTTTTTTTTTTTTTTTACATATTTTAGCTTCTAAATTATGAACATGTTTAAGATGTTTTGGAACTGCTGCAGTAGACTGCCTCCGGAGGCCAGGTGGGCTGTAATGGCTACAACATAATCTTTCAGGAGAAACTTGGTCAAACAAATCCACTGAAGTGTGTTTTTTTCCTCTGACAGGCTCAGGTTAACTTTCTGAAGTCATTACACAAAGGATCAGTTCAACAACTGTAACACCTCTTTCTTCAAAGCCACCAGGCTCCATTTACAAAAGCTGCATTTTCATCTTGCAGAACACAAGAGTTCAGCCTCGATGGGTTAATCGTTTCTGTTATTGTGTGACTGTGGCATTTCAGATGATCAGCTCAGATCCAACACAACAAAATAACACCAGGAAACAAACTTTTACAAGCAGCAGTACATTAGATTTCCCCATCTTCTTCTGAGAAGTAACATTACTGTTTTTGTCAATGGAGTCTGGTAGCTATGAAAAGACTGATACCTTAGGTCTTGCCTTAAGGTAAAGGTGTCTCTCTGTAGGGATCCTTTCTATAATGTTGTCAGACTCTTAGAATAACAATCTGAGCCAGTCAGTGGAAAAGGAGAACTTCTAGTGGACCTACCTGGATCAGCGCATTATGCTGCAGCCAGGACAGCTGTGTTGCAGCTGTTGGCTAAAGCATTCTACTGGAGCTATTAGTATAAATTAGCTGGCAGGTTTAAAAATACCAGAATTACCTGTTAAGAGAGAGACGTTATAGATAACATAATCAAATGAATATACTGGCAAACCCCGATCAGAATAAGTGTGATTTATTTTGATATTAATAAATCTGTACATTTTTAACACATCTGACTCTTCCAAGCCAGAATATGAAATTTGTCTCTGGCGCGTGTGAAAGCTGCCAAATCTCAGACTATTTAGTGAAAGATGAGTAATTGTTCAGTCACGGCTATTTAAAGCATAGAGACGCTATTCAGAGGTTTTATTTATGGATTGTAGCAGAGAGAAACATTCCCTGTGAACAAAGAGGCTGATGACTACAGTATTAGCAGGATTTTAGAAAATAAAGGCCCAGACTGATAATAATGGAGATGATCTATCTCGGCACTCAAAGATCCCAGCAACACACACACACACACACTTAGACAATAAAGGTGTATTGCTGCCCTCTCTGCATGCAGCCTTCTCCTTAGCTCTAATCAGCTCTGTGACTCTGATGATCTCTAACGGGACAAACTCACAAACACACACACAGTCACTCTCATCAATCCTCCATCATGTATGCAGAATCAAGTACATGTACAGTTAACACACACAGGTTTCAGGAGCCTTTCTTATTGACTGAACTCCTCCCTGCCAGGGCAAGAAAACATGACAGAGCGATAAAGGACAGAGAACCAGTCAGGTGAGGGAGAGAGGGAGGCAAACAGCAGAGGAGAGAACAGAGGGAAGAAGAGTTAAGGAAAAATAATTAGCGGGACTAACATGGCGTTACTGGTAGCTGTGGTGGAAACGTCAGCCGAAGAGATAACTCCGCACTTGGCACATTTGAGCGTCATATTGTACAGTGGCACTGTCATCTGACTGCAAAGTCAAATTAACACGCTGTAACATACACAAACAGATACAAATGCACCTACACACAGACTCGCACTGGTGCGTGTGCGCACGCACAAACAGTCACGCAAACAGTGAGTCACAGTTTTCTCTCACAATCTCTCTCTCAGGGCTACGGTCCAGCTTGGAGTTTGGTGTATGTGTGTGTTTGTGTTTGGGTTTACCTGTGTGTGACTGTGGGGGCGGGGGAGGGGGCAGACACAAAGCTATTGGTGGATAATTAATGTTACACAGGATGTCTGATTGTCTTCACAGATGACTGGTTCGATGACCTGAAGGAACTGAGGCTCCGCTCTGTGTTCTCAGTGTTTCTCTCCCTCACACGACTTTCACTGCATCTCCTTCTGTACATTTACATCTCTGCTGCTCTGATTATGATGATATGCTGGATGTGGCTCCCCCTGATCATCTCAATCTGTGCAAACTGCTTATTACAAATAAAGCCAAGCTCCAATGCAAAGGTTTACACTCACAAACACATCTCAGACCTGCACATACACACACCTGAGAGCAACAGGCTCCATCAGTCTTTGCAGTCGACATTCACAAAGTAAAAACCTGCTTCCGCTGTGATTAAAGACCGACTTATTACAGGTGTTAAATTATGACAAGCAATTTAGTCACTAATAAACTGTGTGCGTCCCCTCTCACAGAGAGCTGCAGAGTGGAAGCTGTTCTTCTCTATTATCAACATAAACAATGTTAATTGGCTTGCGAGTGAGTGGGAGAACTGGGTGTTGTGTATATTCATTATAAAAGATTAATTACTGTAAAAAAAAATCTGATTGAAGAAGTAAAAACATTTTGCAGAAAAAATAAAATAGAGAAACTATAATGTAGTTTTATCATGGAGCACTTTTCTCAAACATCTCCACAAAAAGATTAAAAATAAATCAAACATGAAATGAAATTAATTTCACACAGAGATAAAAGTTATTTTTAAAAAGCTTTTAAGAAAACAAAAAGGCAGTGGTGATTTCATCATCCAAAATCACTCACTTGATTTTCCTCTAAACTTTGGATGAATTCAACAACTATGGTGCAGTGTTTGATTTCAACTGGAATAACAAGTATGTTTGAACTATATGAAGTATTTGCAAGTAGTAGTATTTCTCTTCTCAATATGATGAGGGAAATTATGTTTCAAGGAATTTGCCAAAAACAATCTGATGGGAAAAGATTTACAGCTCCAGTAGAAATGAGGAGAGCACTCCAAATGTTCTGTCCAGCCCGATCCAGATGTGACCCCCACTGAAAACCTCCTAAAAGTGATCAAGAGGAAGATGGACGGTCACAAGCCGTCGAACAAAGCTGAGCTGCTCCAAGAGCGGCCGGATGTCACCAGCAGCACTGAGACAGACTGGAGGAGAGCATGCAGAGATGCATGACAGCTGTGATTAAAAACCAGGTTATTCACCAGATATTGATCTGTGAACTCGTCCTGAGTTAAAACGTTAGTATTCTGTTGTTTCAACACAAACTTGTTTTCTTTGCATTATTCCAGCTCTGAAAAACATCTGTTGGTTTTCTTAACCAGTCGTCATTTTCTGCAAATAAAAGACCTCAATGAGAAGATTTGATTTGGAAGAGAAATGTTGTTTACAATAAAACTATAGTTAATTTTACACAAAACTGTAAATAGAAGAACCAGAGAAAAAAAGATTTTTGCAGTGGTGTCTTATTTGTTTCCAGAGCTGTATGATAAATAACATGAATCTGTATTGTCACTGACTCATCCAGACGCACGTCTTTCTTCACAGGAACATTGAAAATATTCATTTCAGGCGTGAAAATGGGAACTTAAACTTCTTGTGGATAAATTCCAGAAAAATGATGGTCCAAGAGTACCTCAGGGTAAAGCCAAGTCGTCTTTGAACACTGATTCAGAAATTTGAGATAAAAGTGCAAAATGGATCCAAACTGTTGGTGGGGTGGATTTAACTTTTAATGCTTTCAGAACTGACATTATTTGCATTATAATAATATTAATATTATATGTTTAGCTCACTCTCTACTCCCAACATTTCCTGTCTCTCTTCAGCTGTCCTATCGATTAAAGGCAAAAGCCCTCAAAAAGGACTTTGAATAAAAAATAAAAAAAAATAAAAAAAATAAATGACATAAAATAAAAAGGATTAAAGCTGCAGAACTATTTTTCAGAACTTGTCTCTCTTGTCAATATGATGTTTATATGCTGATGACTTCATTATTTTCTGTTACCTGGGTAATGACGATACGCAGGCTGGCACAGTCTGTAGAATATCTTTGATTGAATGAACCTACATGGACCTAAATAAAATAAGAACCAAAAAATGAAGAGCATAACTTATAATAAACTGTTTGTACAGATTTTAGGGATATGAAGCTTCTAAGGGTGCTTTCACACCTGAGCTGTTTGGTCCATTTGAACTGAACCCTGGTGTGTTTAGACGGATAGTCTGGTCGGTTCAGGGTGGTGTGAAAGCAATCGAACTTTGGTGCGGACCAAACAAACTCTGGTCCGCCTGAAAACGGAGGTCTCGGTTTGTTTCCAAGTGGTCCAGAATTTACTTCACTGTAGGTGAGAAAGCGATCCGAACCAAATACAGGAAGTGAACCAAAGTGGGTTGCTGGGTGCTGACAGCCGGACAGCAAGACGAGTAAAGGAAATACAAAAATGGGCTGAGCAAACTATTTCACTAATGCTTGTTGAAACGCAGAAGAACACAGAGGTGTTCAAACTGTTCAGTGAAAAACTAAAGGAGAATGGAAGTGATCGATCTGCGGAACAAAGTCGGTTAAATGTAAAAAAAAATCATTAAAGTCCACAATTGTGTTGAGTGTGATTGACGAGTGTGTTCTCCCTCTTTGTTTACTTCAGGCAGCTTTCCCATGTGGAAATTCTGACCAATCAGAGAGCAGTTTCCTCGCGCATCAAAACTTTTGGTCCGCTGGTAAAAGCTGCCGAGTGAACACAAACCAAACTCGAGACAAAATGCGACATTGTAACAATTCTGTGTTTGATTCGGACCAAACAAACTTCAGGTGTGAAAGGAGCCTAAGATTCTCCAAAAAATGTTTGCATGTTTGATACTCATGTATTTCTAACTGCACACAACCAGTAAGAAAGCAAAAGTTATGATCACCATCAACTACATCCCCTCTCTCTGTAAACAGATTTCTCCGCCGTCATTGCGAGACAAAGACCGACTGCAACGCTGGAAATATTGAAAAGTTCTAACAAAGTCATTTGTTTCTCTATGGCCTCCTGCTAAACAACAATTAAAGCTGAAGAGCTGGGAGAATCGATTTTTGTGGCCTCTGGACGCCTGGATTAAAAATCACATAATGGAAGAAATTCAATTTCAAGTAAAAGGGCAATACAGCCTCTAAATGTAGGCCCGAGGCAGTGATATTAAAAAGCAATCAAGTCTGTTTGAAACACAACATCATTTTCCTGGACTTAAGGATCGGGGGGCAAAAGGTGGGTGGTGGGGCGGCCGAGGTGAGACGCATTTAGCTGGAAAATAAAGATCAAATAAAGACAAACATCAAACTGATCTGGACCTGAGTCAAACATAACGTTTGTACTAGGTGACGGTTAACAGCTTCAAATCAAACACTAGGAACTGGACATATTTGTTACAGCTTCAAAACTCTTTTCATGTAAAAGCTCAATGTTTGATTAACGTACTGTTACAACCTGTATGCAAGGATTTGTTCAGGGGGAAACAAACTCCACTGCAGGTCGGAGTTCTGCCTCTGCTGTCTGTTTTCATTTTCACTGAGAATTAGCCTCTAATTTGTGGGGGAAGGAGACTCAGCAGCGAGGCCCGTCTCTGAGGTGTGAGCAGACCTGCCTGCTGCAGATGCTGCTGCGCACTTACTTAGACACTGCACAAATTAATTAGCTTCATTAAACATGTTTTGCATTTGAACCTTGAGAAACACATGCAGGAGAGGCGAGTGGGTGGAGGCCGGTCACCAAGCAGAAGAAAAGTCCTCCACCGAGAAGTTCAGAGAACCTAATGACCGTGAAGTCCGCACACACGTAAACCATCATTTCAAATCTGTCGCATCACATTAACAGAACTTCACCAACAAGCCTGACACAAATGATCCAGTACTTCTATTTCCAACCCACGAAAAAGCTTAAACAAGAATGTGGTTTTCTACTGTGTGCAGAAGGTGGAAAATATAAAGGACATATCTGTACGTGAATGCAGATTCATGTCGTCTCTGAACTTTTAATCTCAATCTACAGATTCTAAATAAAAATGTATCTGTAGGCAACGACCATACGTTATGAATATAAATGTGGTACATTTGGAGTCCTAGTTGTACTGACCAATCACGTCTCAGCAGGCTACGGCGCAGGGCAAACAGTCCATGAGAGCAAAAGCAGGCGGAATGTAATCCACCGTAAACCGATTATTCATCTCAGACATCTGCATGCTAACAGCTAACAATCTGTTCTGGATCAAAAATTCTACTTCTCTTGACGCTGTGTCACGAAAGCCACTCGGTGTTTGGATTTCCCCGACACCCCTGAATGCATCATAAATGATCGATCTGACCTTCACTCAACAAACTTGTCATGTTAGAGCAGTTTCTTCTCCTCTTGAGGACAGACCTGACAAAGCTTCATGTTGACTTGTTCCTAATCTGCATCATGATGTTATTTCAGCAAACCGAAGAGCCGTTAATTAAAGTCAATCACAAGAAAATCTGTTTCTGTTTGGGCTTCATCCCGCTGAAGTAAGCCAGAGTGCAGCCTCTGTGTAACTTACTGTTTACAGTGAAACTGAGACTCAGCACAGACAGATGAACGGGCGCTCCTCCAGGGGATGGAACGAACCAAGAGATGACAGCGTTTATTTAGCAGACATATCTGGAGGGGAGAATTTCACCTTCATGTGAACACACGGTCGCTTCTCAAGCTTCTCACTGGACTGTAAACAATGCAGCGCACAGAGAAGAAAGTCTTGGCTGGAAGTCCTAATCGCTTAATTCAAGCTAAACCAGAACGCTCGGCATGTTCACCTGTGCTCCCAGAGGATATGTATATCGTCTTCTGGGTTCTGAGATTGTTAAACTCCAACTCCATTTTCTGTTCCATGTGGTTGTCGCACTTAAAGCTACTGTGAAGATTTTTCACTGGTTATGAAACAGACTGAAATTGATTCTGATTACTCTGTATGACCTACAAAAGCAAACCAGACCATCAGCAATAAGATTTATTATTTCTATATAGTTATTTTTGATGCCTGAAACTGCTGACAGGGGGTAGGTGTCAGACGAAGCGATTGACTGCACTCTGCCTTTGTTTACATTTTCTGGAAAATGCAAAAAAATGAGTGATACATATGACTGTTAAAGAAAGCAGAATGCGATTCTATGTTAAAAGCCACCACTAAGGCATGTACAGGACAAAATCAGCGAAGAGATAAGAGGTACAGCTTTGTCCACAGGGGGCGCCAAAATCAACACAAACCAGAAGTTCCTCACAGGAGCTTTAAACAATGAGCAGGGCATGGTTTAGGAAGTCTCTGGCCAGCTATCAAAAATCTGTTTCCTGGATATATTCTGGAAAGGCCAAGAGTTCAAAAATAAAAACTGTCTGCTGCCCCCTGAGGCTAACTCGTCGTCAGACAATACCTGATCAGTACAGCAATGGCATCAAAGGTGACTGCTGTTGGGAACTCTACATCGGAGACCGAGAGATTAAGACTGAGAGATGTGTGTCCAAACATTCACCTTTACGTTGAGTCGAACTAATTTTCTCAGACATACTGACACCAGTGTCAACAACAAACTACCTTGCTCAAATCTTGCATCTACCTTCTGACTTTGCTGATCTGATTTCCACCAAAACAAGTCTGAGGTGACATTCAGCTCATTAAATTCAAGCATCAATCTGTTCAAGCCTTGCTGTTAGACAATCCACGTGTCTACAGGTCACTAGTCAGGCGCAGAGTACACACTCTATAGCTGGAATCATGACATGACCATACTATTCTTGCACACACAAACACACACACATGTCCATAACATATTAATATTGCTGCACTTAAGGTAACGTGTGTTATTGTAAAAACACTCTCAGTTTCTCTAGAAGCAGCACAAATGGTCAGAACCTGAGGCAGTAATGTGTTAAGTTCTATCAGCTAACAGAAGCTAGCATAAATTGTAAGGTCAATATTAGAGTAGGGAGGTAAATAGGCAGGAAGTACTAGGAAGCCAATCAGAGGTGCTTGCTAGAGGATTCAGCAGGTTTGGTGATGGGCAGGGCTGCTAGCTCTACGTTAAGAAGAGGGTGGGATGGCTAGGTATTTTTTTTTACCCAATCACTGATGACATGGAAGGGGGCTTCTGAGACTCATGTGTTCCTGATTGGAGAGCCCTGAGTGAGAGAGAGGGGATTCTGTGCAAACGCAAGACAATTCAGACAGCAAAAACAGGAACAGTAGAACAAAGAGATCATTGAAGAAAGAAAACATTTTCAGAGAGAGAAAGAAAATAACATTTGAATGCACCAACGATGCCAATGGAGACAGAACAGCCTGCGGGTAAAGGGCAGCAGGGTGCGATACACTCTGAGCTTTGTGTTCTTTACCTTTTCATATTTACAAAATAATATACAAAGAGGTGTATTCATTGATCCAATATTAAAAGGAGCACTCCAACATTTTGGAAAATATCGAGTTATTATTTTGACTGATATTGTGATATGATTTGCAACATTGACTCATTGTAGAAAGATTTTTGCAGGGATTTCATCCAAACAAAGACTTTCCCTTGAACCTGTAGAATATGAGGCCAGGACATCATTGGGGCTCAACAATAATTGAAGTAGACTTTACTGTGATAGATAAGGGCCTGCGTCCACTAACGTCATTTGTTGTGCTGGCAAACCAATGCAGCTCAGCGTTTTCAGCGCTCAGCGTCCCAAAAACGCCCTTGGCATCAGGGTTTTTTTGTTGCTGCACTCACTGCAGCTCACTCAGTTAAAAATAGTTCAACTTTTGGAACACCGCCACACTCGTCAATGTCACTTCTCCCTCACTGGCCAATCACAATCAGGAAGGGGCAGGACTTCTGATATCAACTCTGTCAACAACAATGACGGGGGGGAAGCGTATCGTTTCAGGTGTAGAGCTGCTGCTAACGCCAGGACACGATTCCTTTACATTGTTTGTATGTTTTCTTTGTAAAATGTCCTTGAATTAAAGCAAATATTAAGTCCCAAGGGACGCGGAAGTGCCGCCAGACAACATTCTTAACCGAGCAACAGTAAGTGCCGGTGAGAAGTGCTCTGAAACTGAGGTTGTGTGTCTCCAATCCTAACTACTGCAAACCTGCTTTATCTGGTAACATTTAATTTCAAATTGCATGTAACATACTGGACACACTCGTCCCTGCCTTCATCTGCTGCCTAACTGGACATTAACGAGTACTCTAACCTGTCCTTACAGGTGCTGGGCAAACATGGTGGTGACCTAACCTAACCTGAAAGCTAAACAGCTACTTCATACAAAGTCATCATTCGACACGTCAACTAAAGCTTGCAGCACACACCAGATGCTTCATACAGACAGAAGAATAATCACTGCCAATACAGCAGCTTTCTGAACATCGACACAGATGAGCAGGAAAAGGAAAAGTGTCACAGGCAGAAATCTGCGTTCATGCGTGTCAAGTCACTGCGGTTGTGTGAAGCTGTTCTGAGGTGCATCATTGTGATTTTCTGACAGTCCCAGGCTGCCAGTTTCTCTTGCTTTCAGTCTTTGTGCTAATTTAAGCTGAACACATTCAGGACCTGAACTCAAACAGCCTCCTCCCCGATGGTTTTTTACTGTTTCTCTTAATCTGAACGTTGAATTTGTTTCTTTTTCTTTACTTTTTAAGTTTCTTCATGCACAGTCATAAATCTTTTCTTTGTTTGTTCAGCCGTAGAAGCTGTAAACTCACCATTCAGCAGCGACTTCTCTGGCAGACAAACCAGTGCTGGGTGATAAGCAACGCTTGTGATTTTCCTCTGAATATCGACTCGCTTCCAGAACAATATACCAAAGCATACAGCAAACGCCAGAGCTTTAAGACTCTCGGCAGTCTTTCAAAATGTTGGAGTGTTCCTTTTATACAAGGCTTAGAGTAGCCCAATACTTCAAAGTGTCAGGTAAACCCTCTTTATCTGAACTCCATCATAACGAAACATTACCAAAAAGGAGCTTATTAGCAAGCAGAAGTACGGGTTGTATTTTTGTAGCTCTGACCGCTGGTTCTATTGGGAATGCCAACATTTTATTTACCTGTGTTTGTTTACCTTGTTTGGTACAATGTCACCGACAGAACCCGTGAACAGAGCTACAGATATCAAACCAAAGTTAGAATTATTCCTTGAGGTTATTTTCTTAGTGTGTTCTGCTGTTTAACGCCCTGCTTCCCTCTACTAGAAACAACCAAACAGGAGTAAAAAAAGACATGGATGGATTTACAGAACTTTACATCAATAGCAACACCTGCAAAACAAAGAGCAGCTGGAGGAAAATGCGACACATTGAAACTTAAAAGAAAGCAATGAGATGAGTCATCATATTGCTCAGTCTGTGCAGGACCAATAACCAGACAGCTTCCCCACATTTCTCTTGTTCTCTTTCACTTGTCTATTCACTGTTCAGCGCTATGAGTCAGAGTCAAAGCTAAAAGAGAAAACATATTTTCTTTTGGTCTCTTGTCCTAAATCCGATTCATGTATTTGCATTTCTTTACGTCATGTTTTCCTTATCCTCCAGGTCTTAAAGTGTCATCTTCTCATTTTCCAAGACATGATGGCCAAGGATAATTTTCACGCTATACCTGTGCTAGTCCCTCCCTCTAACTGAGCTACCAGGCTGGTTATAGGTCACTGTGTAAAATGGATGTGTGGTATAAGGCATACCCCGCCCTCTCCTTTAGTTTCATATCAGTAATGCCGTCTTTGGACACCAGTTTGTTAAAAACGAGAATCCCAATAACCATGTTAACCTGCCGAAGAGAAGAGGCACAGGATTAAAGCAGAGCAAAGACAGTTTCATCGCTTCACAACATGCACATCTACTGTGATGATGAACTTCTACATGACAGCATGCTCAGAAACGTCCTCACACACGCTAGCTGTACTTACTGTAGACTCTGCACTGTGAAATTACTATAAATGTTAAGAAGCATGAGAGCTTAAAAAAAATAGATGAAACGATGAATTGCTAATATTAAACATTTCTGAACAGAGACAGCGTGCTGAAAAAAAAAAACATACATAAAATATGAGCTGTGTGAAGTCAAAGAGGGGGAGGGGGAGCTCCATGGTTGTAGTAATTCTTACAATTTCACTGCTTTCAGGATCCCGAGTGTTTAAAAAAATATCTGTATTACAAGTCGCTGTGGAGCTGTTCAGAGTGGGCCGGTGCCAATTGGAGCAGTAGGTCTTTATTAGTGAAGCAGGAGCACGAAACAAGCTGTGCACTTGTAGGTTTAGAGGAGGAGAGAAGCACTGGGAAGTGAATCATTGTAGCTAATGGATTTAATTAGTGGAACAAGGACACAGTGTCAGTGCAGGTTTATAACTGGGATTTACCTCCAATAAGTGGAGGTGACGATTTATATATACACATTTCTGTTTATAAATCTTAAGATCAATAAAGGTTTATTATAAACAGCAGCAGTAAGAAAGTGGAACGTTGCAGTATTACACTTTAGTTACCTGAGTTTACTGTGGTTTTGTCCTGCTTTGATTTTAACAAATAGGACGCTTACATTTTGTCCGTTGTTAAGGTATAAAAGACTGAATGGCGATTGTGGTTGCAAACCAAAAAACACAAGGTGCTTAAAGTTGCTTTTATTTGCAAATTAATGCTGTTGGAAAAGAAATGGCAGTCTCCATAGTGCTTAAGCCCAGTTCAGATCAATGATTCGCAACGCAACAAAACAGTTATAGAACGTTGCAGAGAAAGTTGCAGAGCGTCCGAAGCCGTTGCATGGAGTTGCAAAAGATTTGATTGTCAAATCTCTAAATGCAGTTTTAGAACTGTATGATGGACCTATTTCACTTCAGCCAATCAGGAAACAGCATAAATTGGCATAGGCACCCTGTCTCTGGCGCTGCAGTAGCCAAAGACAGCTCCGGATCCTCTCTTTCCAAACTCTCTGTCTTCGACGTTTATTAATCAGTGTTACAGCTAACATTGTGAGCATGACACTGTCACTGTCATCCACTTCTTTATATAACGATAACAGATATCCAGCTAGTTAATACATGTAACCTCGGCCTAATTTAATATAGCTAACATTATATAGTATTAAATAACGTTATAGTAGTGGAGTATGTCAGTGCGTCGTTGCTATGGAGATGGTCAGCTGTGTCTGTGTGCGTTGCGATGCTTTGATGTGAGCGGCCCAGTTTTAGAACGTTTCCGATCAGATGTCGAGGGATTCCTTTGGCAGTAGCATCCAGTCTTGTTGCGAATCATTGATCTGAACTGGCCTTTAGACCATTTAGCACAAAGCTAAAGTTCGCTTATATTGATTCTTTTTTAGCTGGGCAAATATCCCAACATACATAAAGACATGCTAAGAATTAGTTTATAAGTAACGGTGTTCTGGGAAAAAAGAAGAGGTATATAAGGAGAAAAAAAGCAGGTGAGGAAAAGAGGAAGTAAACAAGAAAGGAAGCGGGAATGTAAATAAATAAGAGGAAAGGTAGATAAAAGAAAGGGCAGGAATGAAAGAAGGAAGTAAGCGAGGAATGGGGAGGTGGAAGGAAGTGGGCAGGGAACTAAATGAGGAGGCAGGGAAGTTAAGCAGGATGTTGAAAAGGAAAGAAGGCTTTTCATTCAGGAAGGAAAAGGAGGAAGTAAGCAAGGGAAGGAAGTCTCAGGATAGGAAATGACAGTAGTTAACAAGGAAAGGAGCAGGCAGGGAAGTATAGCAGGAAGTTAAAGGAGAAGGTAGGGAGGTGAGCCAGGGAAGGGGGGGGGGGTAAGGAAAAGGAAGACAGAGGGTTACAAGGAAAGGAGGAGGCAAGTTGAAAAGGTAAATGAGAAAACATCTTTGCTAACGTTTTTTTTTTTTTACCGTTACACTGAACTAATAGCTTTAATTTAATTCTACTTTTTAATATTGTGTTCTTATTATATATAATTTTTATTTTATTTTAATATTTTAAAGTGTCTCTTTGAAAGTGACTTTATGGACAGTTACATGATGGGAGCTATGGGTCTACATTTTCTAGTAGTGCAGATGTTTAAAAGGCAAAAAAACAGACAGACTGAAGAGGGAAAGAGGAAATACCAAGACAACAGCTGCAGCAGGTCCAACAAATGCATAGAGGAGACCTCCTTCCAGAGACAGCCAGCAGCTACGAGAGAGAGGAGAAGGAAGAGGCAGATGTAGAAAGATGTGATGGAAGGATGTGAAGATAATGTAGGAGAGAGGGAGGAGACATGAGGGGTTTTAAAGAGGACGCACAGAATGAGGTGAACGGTAGAAGAGCATATGCATGGCATGAATGAGGAGAGTAAAAGATGGATGAGGGAGAGAAAGAGAGTGGTTAATTATGCTGCAGATTTAAACCCCCAACAACATGTAACACTCCCAGGTTTGTGGAGCTGGGCATTCATGTTTGCCTGAATGACTGGCCTGAATCTGTATGAATGCAGCATCACTCTCAGCCAGGCTGGAGCCAACATGTCGAAGTTATCGTGTTAAATAATTGTGGGCTCGATATTAACCAAAATTATTTGGATTAGAATCCAGCAGCCCTAATATACATACAGCATATAAAAGAGTCGATCTTAAGGAGAGAACACTTACTAGCTTGGTGTTCCATATCCCTTTGCCTTGGTGAATCCCACTGAGATCGCCACCACGAGTGCAGGGAGACCTGGGACAGAAGACAAAAGCCGACATTAACACAGGAGAAAGAACAGACAGACAATAGGGTTTACATCAGACAGAAGGCTCACCCCAGCCGAGACACAGGAAACGCTTGCGTATGATGCGATTCCTGAGGCGGCCCGTCACTGCCATGTACGACTGCCACGCCTCCGTCAGAACCCAGCAGAAGGACGACAGGAAGAAGAAATGAAGGAATGCAGCGATCAGCGTGCATAAGACCTGAAACACAAAGAGAAACACAGGGAGCAGACAGAGAAAACAGGTAAGTTCTGCATCATTGTCATCATATATCAAGTAAATGCTGATATAGATAAACTTTAGTTTCAGGATTGGCCCTTACCTTATTCCGTGTCTGAGTCTGTCCAATGAGAATAAGGGCGTTGGAGGAGATGATGGAGAGGCAGAAGTTGATGAGGATGACTGAGCGCTCAGACCGAATATACCTGAAGAGCAGAGAGAGAAATAATGGTTGAACACCTCACCGCTCTTTGACTCAGCCAACCGTTCAATGTGCATTTTATGTCCTCCTGTTTTCTCACAGAAAGTCTGCAGGGAGGAATTTATATTAAATGTTTTTTTAGCATAAGTAGGTCTGCATTTAACAGGAGAGGTTTAGAGAAGGGATGAAATGCCACATAACATCTCTCTATCTGTCTCTCCTTAGAGCATGTGACTGTCAGGAGTCTTCTTAAAGAAACAGGACAAACAGGTTGCTACTGTATAGAGTAAAATGTCTTGACAATGTTCTTTGTCTACTGGACAACGAGAACCTCGAATTAGGGCCAACTTGTGTGCCCCATCTTGTTGTTTATGGTCAGAGAGCTCTTAATTGACATCAGGACAAGTCTTTGAAGTTTACAGCCCCATGTTTTATTGTTTCCTGAGCAGGATGCTTTAACTCACCTCCAGACGGACACATAGATGATGATGAGTAGCAACAATGTCAGTGAAGAAACTCCACAGCCCACGATCAGCGTCACAGACGGCAGCTGTGTCTTATCCATGTTCTGAAACAGAGAAGAAGACAGAATGTGTTTAAGTGCTGCGGTCACGTCTCCACATCTTATGACGCGATCATGATTCAACAGTAGTAGACGTTTACCTGAACTCAAAATGTCAACTTATTATAGACAAGTTTCCCAAAGTCCACATCAACAGTGTGATGAATAGAAATGTAGTGAAAAAGCTCAGAACCATCGCTGGAAACAAAGTCAGAGAGGAACTTTTAGATCCGCTGTGTGTGCAGACTCTGACAGGAGCTGTCAGCACATGAATACAAAAGGAGAAAAATCCTCTGCTGCCTCCATTTGTTGAGAGCTCACCTCCTAACTGCGTCACTCATGGTTCAAATGCAGTGGACTACATTTTCCTTACAATCACTTCATTCTCTCTCATGCTTTTCAGGAGGCCACAGAGTACAGACAGTGTCGCTCAGGCTTAAAGCAAGCCAACAATGAAGTCTTCCTGTGACTTCCTGGTTCGATTCCAGAGATAAGAAATCTTTATTCTGCTTTCGGTCTCTACTTACCAATTATTACATATACCAAAACGTGTTTATAAGTTAGACCTCATCTGGAGGTGGTCTGGCTTCCATGTAGGGACGGGTATCGATCAGATTTTATTGCTAAGTTTAGATACCAATGCTTATCGATTCTCTTTTCAATACTAATCTCCATTATTTGGTGCAAAAAACAAAGACATGTCTTTGTTAGGGTGTCTGATAATGTGCCTCTGGACGGGGGGTTGTAACTGGGGTACTCCCTGCAGTAACAACAGTTAACATTAACAGTAAATGTAGTAACAGTAACAATCAGAGGCAATACAAAAACAGTTTCCTGGCTGTCTGAGACGATCGATCAGTTACGTGCGTACCTAAACCAACTGGACTCCACTGTAGTGAAAGAAATCTGTTACAGTAACCATGGCGACAGCTCTGTGACATGCTGCTGTTGGTTCCCGTGTCAGTTTCCCTCATGTAGTGATGAAGGATGGGTTTAATTTGGTGTGTGACTTCTGCTAACGGTGCCCACTGCAGATGAAGCTGCTGCTTGACTGACACCGTCTATGGATTAAATTGAAACATAACTTAGAAGTGCTACTATGTCCGTCCATGACAAGCGCTATACAAATACATTTCTCATTATTATTACTAACCAGAGCTAGCTAACAACAGTGACTGAATAACTACAGGCTTGTTTATGAGAACCATTTTAACTGCATTTTTTGTTTGGCTCAATCACATCTACAGCTTTGCTATCGGAGCCACCGAGACTCAGAGGCTGCACCAAGGACACACTAGCAGTAACTCTAGCAACAGTGTTAGCATTAGCCGCTTTGCTAAAGCAGTCAAACACGCTGCACTGCTTCAGATTTATAGAACGTTGAAGTTGTGTTTCATGAGGTTGCTGGTGTTACCACCTTTCGACATGACAACCTTTTTACATAAAATGCATGAAGATGAACCAGAGTTATATCTGGTAAAGTGAGCCAAAACTATCGAGCGCTTTGCTCTGTTGGCCATATAGACCTACGAGACGTTCTCCAGCATGAGAGCACAACAATGCAACGCCACTGCCTGACGCCGCTCGTCATCATTAGGGGACGGATGTCAGCTACGTTTGAAAAAAAGACAGAATGTAAACGTTAAATACTGATAGGAGCACCGTTTGTCTATGAGCCTATCGGTACTTTTGGTCCTGACCAATCACGTACTGGTACCAAAACATAACGGTTCTGCATGTGATCAAAACACAGATAAATTACATCTGTTCAGGTCCCATTTATAAACCTGCCAAAAAAGTCTAAAGGCTCTAACTGCACCTCTTATATCTCAGAGCAATTAAGCTAACAGGAGCGCTGTCCAAACACATCCATGAGCTGTCCCTTTTAACGTGTTTTCTTTCTCCCATTTCTCTCTGTTCTGGTGCAAATCCCTGACTTACTATATGCTAGAGTGACTGTAGGCCTGAACCCCAATCTGTTTGCTATGTTGATGGATTACGTCCAACTTTTAACCTCCTCCCAATTCACTGTTAAAGTAGAACTGTAACCAGAATGCAGTTACAAACACTGGCTGGAGGTTGGCTTTGAGCTTGTAGTTGCAGTTGGCTGGCAGTACAGAAGAGTGTTTATGGTGGTAAGTGGAGTTCACACACACACACACACACACACACACACACACACACACACACACACACACACACACGCACACACGCTGACACAAAGCAGAGGAAGCCCAGCACCACTGCCTTAGGGAGCCGTGAACTCAACTAAAAGAATTTCTCTGGTACAGCTTACAGTGAGAGGCTTTTCTACACTGACAAGAATACAATTATGTGGGCAACACTGGGTGCACGCGCACACACACGCACGCATACGCACACAGTGCACATGCGGGTATCTGGTATCTACAGCTGGAGAGAAGTCTGCTGGCTGGCTGCTTTTAGGGCCTCGGCTGCAGACCAAGGTGACTCCAAGGTGATTCATGAATAAACCAAGATACTGCAAATCAGCAGAAACACACACACACACACACACACACACACAGTGCCTAGTGATGCGTGCCTTCGAATAGTAAAAATGCACATGATACAGACATGGCTGACACTCCTTCCCTCTGACAGCTCGACACCACTCCCCATGCCACAGCAGACATTGTCTTGGGTTTGCTGTAACATGGCAGCAGCTGCAGCTGGGTGTTTGGGTGTTTGTGTAAAGCTGTTTGTTTATGCCTCTGCTGCTTGTGATTACTCAGTTTGCCAATATTGATCTGTAAATATCGGCAACATAATTAAAAAAGATTTTCTCTACTTTTCTCGTCATTTTTCTTCCTTACAAGACATTTATCCCAACAAAGCCTTCAAGAGCTGCAGAGGAGAGAATACAACTTCCCTATAGATAACTTATAAACAGTCCGTTTAGTAAAATGCAAAAATATAAAGCACAGGACAAAACCAGCGAACATGGTACACACATGTTACACACAGTTACTCAAGCTCGCCTACTAACCTCAGAGCCTTTTAAGACAATATCAGCACTCAACAGAAACATAAGATAAACGTTCACACACATTGAAAGTTGTTGAGACGTTTTGAGTCTGGGAGAAAAGCACCATAAAATGTGGCGTATAAGATGCACATTTAATTCCTTCATGTAAAAAGTGGGCTGCGTCCTATACCAGTATAAAATGCGGAGAGGTATGTTAAAGTGTTATGGTATTTTACCCAGACGATGGCGCTATCCGGTTGTTAAATGGTGACGTCACATCGCTGCATTAAACTGTTTCCATGTCCAAGCTGCTACAACATTTCCTATTTAATATGCAGCAGTGCTGTTTCATCGCTGTTTTAGGTGAGGAAAACTTGATCACCTTTGCAGCAGCGACCCTCACAACAATGAACGTTAGTGTAGGCTGCCAGCTACTGTTAGCTACAGCACTGGTAGGTAGCAGGATTTCAAACTGGACATGGTGAAAACAGATGGCAGGCTGTAAGTTGTATGTTTTCATGTGTTTTAAATGAAAATAAATGGAAAGAGTGTTGAAATAACTTGTATATGTGTTTTCATTAATAAATATAGAAAGCCCCTAAAAACAGACTGCGTCTTATATTCCGGTGTGACTTATATTCCGGATATTCCGGGACTTTTTTGAACACTCAGCAGGTTGAAACTGGGGCTGTACTGGGCAATAAAGCGATATTTAAACAGGATCGTGGCAATGCTAACTTTGGACATCTGTTACACGATAAAAAAGCTTATAACACGTGAAAGAGCAAAGGACAAGAAGGATCTACAGCGGGTGGTGAAGGCAGCAGAGCGGGTGATTGGGACCACCCTACCACCCCTCAGTGACACTGGCCGGCTCCGCAGGAAAGCCAACTGTATCATAAAACACCCCAACTGCCTTGGACACTGTCTGTTTCCTCCCCCTTCCCTCTGGAAGGAGATACCAGACATAAAAACAAACACTAACAGACTTAGAAACAGCTTCTTTCCACAGGCACATTGTGCCCCCTCCCAAAGAGCTGCCAAACTGCCTTTCATTGCTTTTACAACAATGACAAATAAAGATCCATCCCTCTATCCATCCACGACAACCAGTCAGTCTGTGTTTTTAGCTCCAATGCTGGACAAAAAAAAACATTTACTACAATTTACTTTTTCAAGTCATACGTCACCATAACTTTTCAGATCATAAATTAATGTTGATAAAAAGTTATCGTGATGATATTTTTGACATTTTGACTGATTCAGCTCCCAGAAAAAAAAACGAATGAACAAAGAGACTGTTTGTCGGTTCACAGCCGTGCTGCTGTTGCTCCTGCATTGCTCTGATTAAAATGATGTAGATAAAACGAACACAAGTGTCGAGATTCGACTGGCAAAATACTAGTGGTCGACCGATATGGGTTTTCAATGGCCAATGCCGATTTTTAGAGAGCAGGGCGGCCGATGGTCGATATATGATGCCGATATCATGTTGTTGCTTTCTTTTTGGCATTTGATAAAATACAACAATTTAATAACAAGAACAAATGAGACACAAAAATGCTGAATTTGAATGAACAATTAAAAGCTTTTATGCAACGTTACCACAACGCCTCCCGACCATTCTTGAAAGCAGAGTTTGCCCGGACTGCAGAGGCTAGTTAGCAGCTAACTGACGAGCCAAGCTAAAGCTAATTGAATTTGCTCAGAGAAACCAGCGGTCTCTGAACTACGGTTCGGAGGGCCGAGGCTGGAAAAGTGACACATGCAAGAAAACATTCCACCTTAAAAGTTTCCGGTAGCTGCGGGGAGCATTTGAGTGAATTGAAGTATTATTTTATCCAGTCTACAGCTCGCTAACGTTAACAGGTGAAGATGAAAAGGTAGCAAAACATCCTCTCATCTTTTGGAGCAGCTAAATGGGAGAAACTTTACATTGATGAAGTTAAATAATTTGAACACTAAGTTTATTGAGTAACGTTATTGAAGCAACAAACTCACAACACTTGCTACCGTTACAATTCCCAACCAACATTATAAGCATTTTCTCACTAAAACCTGTAACCAATGTTAATATACAGACAGTAAACATTAATATTGTTATTATGAGTGGCCAGTTAAATAGCTTTGAAAGCTACGAATTTAAGTCTTACTGTTTTCTCTCAGGTAACGTTGTTCCAAGCATGTCTGCCTGCAGAATGGCGAAATTGACACAAGGGGAGCGCTAACCTCGTTCAACAGCCACACTGACGAGGCTGCCTGCGTATGCAGACATACTTTGTTTAATCGGCCTCATGAGCGCAGACAGATTCTGTTAAAATGGCATTACAAAATACCAACTGTGTCGAGGTCCTTCTGACAAATGACTCAAGCCGCCAACTGTAAGAGGGCAGGGATAGAAAATAACTGAGGCCACTGATACTGAAGTCAGTTACAGAAGTAATCATAAACCTGATGTGTCCCTAATGCTTCTTTGAGGTGTTATAGAAAAGTAAAGTGAGGGGACAGTATGATATAATATGTTGTGCGGTTGGTGGGGGGTGGACGCTGGGTGGACATGAGGGCACCAGGACATGAGGGAGTTTCACCCCCCGCACCCCTCCTCCTTGTAGCAGGAGATAATTGGCTGAGTTTATAGCCTGTCTTGTGTCCAGGTCTGATGCGCGTGCCGGGGCCAAGTTAATTAAATCCCTCTGATTAATCTGCACTGCAGTCAGTTCCTTCTCTGAAAGCAAAAGGGGGGAGAAAAGGATTACGAGTGCAGTGGAATGGAAAGGTGTCTGCTGAGACGGGCAAACTTTTACTTCCTCCTCAGCCAATGACAGCGCACGGCTGCATGTCTCACGCTGCGTCCAAACGAGAGCGCTACCATCCAAAATAAAGTGACCAGATTGCATTATTCCACATGAGCGGACACGGAAACGCTTCAGCTACCAGCGCTTAGGAGGTCCACGGGATGTCATTTCCTCAGAAATCTATCAGAGGACGCTGCTGCCAATGATAACAGTAAACAAATATGATTGCTTAAACAAGTTGTAGTGGTATCAGTTACACAGCCAGGATAATAAAACCACTAAACCAAACACTAAGTCACTTTAAAGTAGGAATGATAAATGACAGTGAAAAGAAAATTCATCCAAACATCTGATTGATAATTGATAACCTGCTTATTCACTTCATGTTATCTAACAAAGCTGAAATGAGTGTTCGATCAGATCGTCAGTCATACTGCAACTTGATGATCGATAAAACATTTTTCTAAGCATAAATACTAACTAATACTGCTTCTTCTTTGCCCCTATGAGAACCCTTCCTTTTAATGATACATATCACTGTCTGTATGTATTGTGTATCTTTATTGAGAGATTATTGAGAAAATAATACAAGCTATTTGTGGAAGCCAGGGCTCTAAAGAATGGATGCCAGGGAAATAATCAGTACTGAAAATAATGGTTGGTTAGAAATCCATTGAATTTCATAACTAGCAACTTATAAAACAGGAACACTCATTTGAGATAAACCCACATCTGGAGAAGTTGATTAAAAAAACTAATTATAAATATTGCACCTGCTAAACTGGTTAGTGTGTTAGTGCACAAAAACAGGAAATAGCAAAAACCAAATGGTTTGTTTAGTGTATTTTTTCTGTGCAACCGGTAAAACTTGCCCTAGTTGTGGCTATTGTCATGATTGTCTCAGATAGAGAATCATCCAAGCCCGTCTAAGCTGTAGGTATGTTACAGTTTTATTTGAAAGAAAATGTTACAAACAAATAAATATGGCATTTTGTACATAACCTAAGTTTAAGTAGTTTTCTTATATTACCCAGTGAATGTGCTCATTTAATAAGCACTGTATTATGTTTTTTCTGCATCTGCCAGTGGGCCACTACAATAAGAGTAGTCATGATATCAATTCCACTACAGGAGAGACTTGATGTTCTCTGCAATTAGGTGGAAAAAAAAAACGTGCCCAATATATCGGTATCGAAATACGCAATCGGCAAAAAGGGTTGGAAAATATCATCATATCGGATATCGGCAGAAAATCCAATATCGTGCATCCCTAAACAACAGTACAGTGCTAGCAGAGAATGTAGTATTTAGCAGGCATCAAAATCTGTTTCAGAAAGGCAAAAACGGTATACAAGTATCTTATCTCCAATTTTTATCCCCTTTCCATATTTGTATTGAATACTGAATATGCCTGCTTCCTGGAATCTGAGTATGCATACAGTCCAGTGTCTTCAGCTCTGCAGACCTCAGGCAGTCCTGGTTTCTTATTTGTTACTCTGAGATTGTGGGATAATTGGCCAAAGAGGCTTGTGACTACATCTACAGGCTCTTGACAGTACATTCAAGCTAAAGCTAACACGAGCACATGCATGTGCACTCATCCTCGTCCCCGTCAACACACACAGGTCGAGCAGTGGCAGGAAAGTGGGCTCAGGTTTTGGGACTTTTGCCTTTGACTGCTGTGCATTTTTTCTCTGTTTTTCCTTCTAAAAGCCTGCAGCGGTGTTGGACTGAGCAAAATAGACACAAGAGGTGGCAGCAAGAGAGTAAATGATGTGGCAAGTGGAGGGAGAGAGGTAGAGCTAAAATATAATGCAGCACCAGAGCATGAAAAATAGTGTGATGAAATGACTAAGGGGCAGAGAGAGGAGGGATAAGAGGAAGAGAGGAGTGAGGGGGGACAGAGAGAAAAAAAGAGGCTGAGGTGTTTATCATGCCAGGGCTGTAGCAGGCTAGCTGCAGACAGAGCGGCTGGGCCATTTAGAAGCTACTATGTGTTGCATTGGGAATAATTAGCATGGCTGCCATGGCTGTCACACAAAATAATGGAATGTGGAGAAAGAGACGGCAGAATGAGGAAGGAGAGAAGCTGCCGTTCCTTCATCCCTGGCAAAAGGAGCTGCCACAATTTAGCTTCCTAGGTGTGCTGAGCCTGCAGGCTGCAGCAGAGCTGTGAACAGGCTGTCGACTGCACAGGTGGAGGCAGGCTGCAGGGAGGACAGCAAACTGAGGACAACCCATTATGGTTCACAGATAATTATCAGCTGATAATCATATGTCACAGTTTTACCTGTAGCTTAGCGAGACTCAGAGCTGCAGCCCTGCTAGCAGTTCTGTGAAGCTGTACTGTGTGCACAGCAGTGCTTTAAGCTGATGATAGCACTAATATGGCAACATGCTCACAATGACAATGTTATCAAGATGATGTTAAGCCCTTACAATGTTTACACATACTTCATCTTAGCTTAGCATGA